>NC_142654.1:64806000-65439166 GCF_055504915.1 Nelumbo nucifera | reverse complement strand
TTTTTTTTCCTCATCCCATCCTCTTTGTAAAGGCCACCCTCCTTTGACTTAGCTACACCCAATTTACTCATAACAATGCCCACCCACTTTCCTTGATGAGTGAAGAGACATCTCACTATCACTAACCTCAAAAGCCTCTTCGGAGCATAGTTTTCAAGTCACCAAGGTAAGGCTAGGCGATAGGGGCTTGCCTTGTCACCTAGGCAATGGGGCTCTTTTGAATTCTCAAAGTACCATTCAACCTAAAAGCTTAAGCTATTAGCTGATGTCCATGAATAGGTTTTATTCTCTAACATGCCCCCTCACACGAAAGCCCCTTGGGCTTGAAGTGTGGACAAACACATGCCCACCCATACCTTGTGTTGAAATTCAATTAACTATAATGGGGGTGACAAGGATTGAACACTAGACCACTTGGTCACCTTGGCTTTGATACCATGGCAAGGAACAATTCAACCTAAAAGCTTAGGTTGTTAGGTGAGGTCCCTAGATAGGCTTTTGTTCTCTAACATGAATAAAACAATTAATCCTAGGGTATAGGTTCCATAGCAAGCAACAACCATCTTTTATTATTACTTGTCTATAATCTTCATAAAAAATGTATAAACTTCATTTAAAACATAGAAAATCAACATATTTATGAAAAATATGGAAGAAAGAAAAGAAATTTTGGAAAATAGAGTGGCTAAGCCTCTGTTTTTGTCCTAGGAAAAGAAGAAAAGAAAAGAAGGGATAGAGGAAAGTCAATATATGTTGATTGGAAAATTAACTGAATAGTTTAGTTTAATAATGTCTATTTTATTATTATAATCTCAAAAAGTTAAGAATATTAAATATCCAACAGCACTGTGTAAAAAATATCTTGGCAATTAAGTGACGCGACACTCCATGAGCATCTTATTGCCTAGGTGTCACTCTACACATTAAGCTACCTTGGTATTACTTGATTGTCATAGTCAAGTAGTATATCCTAGAGGTAGTCTCTATTTTATATGATAGTGGGTTGTTCTTGTATCATTTGGTGTAGCAAAAGCATACAGGCCTTCACTGGGTTATTTGCTTATTCATTTGATTGATAGTAACATATTTGTGTTTTATTGGATGGTCACTATAAATTGTTGCATCTATGTGTACTCTTGAAAATCAAATCACCCAGGCATGCACTCTCTAGGTGATTTGATTTATTGTTTGACTTGCAACATGTTTGGGTATTTTTAGAAGCCACAAGAAAGTGTTATGATTATGTGAACTCATTACTCCACATGTTAGGCTATGTATTTCTTGATATTTCTAGTTAGGTGGGGGATTTTAGAGTTAGTCTCCATTTTATCATGTGATAGCGGGTAGTTTATGGATCATTTGTGGTAGCAACAACAAGCATGCACTCATTGGGTAATTTCATCTTTTATTTGATTGATAGAATGCCTATGTTTTATTGGAGAGTTGCAAAAAGGTTTTGTGACCATGTGGACTGGTCAAAACTAACCACCTAGGCATGCACTCACTAGGTGATTTGGTTTTTCTTTTGATTGATGGCATATTAGTGCTTTATTGGAAGGCCACAAGAAAGTGCTGTGACCATGCAAACACACCACAAGACATGTTAGGCTACCTTGGCAATTCTTGATTGTCATAGTAAGGTAGTAAACTTTAGAGAGTATCAATACGCATGAACCTAACCTATGTATTGGGTATTTCAACTGGCCATAACTTTTCTTTTCTCCTTTTTTTTTTTATTAGTTTTTCCTCTCCAAATTGGCTAGGGGTTGATTTTAGGCCTGCATACCCCCTGAAACTGGTCAAAGCCCAAAAGAGACTTTAGCCTTATTTAGAGTATTGGTGACCTGTCGATACGATATGCATCGACTGGTATGGGCCGATATATTGCAAGGTTTTGATCCTTGGTTAAAGGTAGTCTCTATTTTTTCACGTTCATGGGTTATTTTTTGTATCATTTGGGTTAGGAAAAAGGCATGTACTCATTGGGTGATTTGATTTTTAGCATAGTTGTGTTTTGTTAGAGGGTTGTATGAAAGTGTCATGGTCATTTTGAGCTAATCACTGAACATGTTAGCTCACCTTAATATTTTTAAATTGTCATAGTACGGCAGTAGACCCTAGAGGCAATCTTTATTTTTTCATATGCTGGTGGGTTTCTAGTGTGTCATTTAGGGTAGCAATAGTAGGATGCATTCACTAGATAATTTGTTTTTTTTTTTTTTTTGTAATAGCATGTCAGTGTTTTATTAGAGGATCGCAAGTGTTGTGACTATGTAAATACATCAAAACCAGGAGATTTGGTTGATAGCATGTTGTGTTTTATTGGAGGGTTAGAAGAAAGTGTTGTAACCATGTGAGCTCATTGCTCCAAACATTAAGCTATCTTTGTATTTCATGATTGTCAAAGTAAGGCAATAGACCCTAGAGGCATAGTTTTTGTAGAGAACACTGATGTGGACCCCACTGCTGCGGTCCCCACTGTGTTCGTATGGCAGCATAGCATATGTTTTTTTGTTAGTCATGTCAGTGTTAGTTGGTAGTTATTTCAGTTTGTTGTTACAACTTGTTATTTCGGCTTTATTATTAGTTTATTTGCCATGTAAGCAATAAGGGCAATTCAGCCCTTTTACAATTAGTCAACATATATAAATATTAAGAGTGGGTCGGCAGATCATTAAGATCAACCCTCTCTTTCTTTTCTAAAACCCATTGTGTGCTTCTTTTTCTCCCTCTCTTCTTCTTCTTTTCTTCTGAAATCTTTCCTTTTTGCTTTCGAATTCAAAACTGATTGTAGTCTTGATTGACTACTGTTTTCAAGGTGTTGAGGCGAGGCTAGGTAATGGTTTTTTTTTTTTTTTTTTTTTTTTATAAATAAAGCCCTTCTTTCACTATTAATTATTGCCTAGTCACCTAGGTGATGTTTTTTCTTTAATGAATAATACCGTGGATCCTAGGGTAATTCCTTAGGTTCCATAGCAAGCAGCAACCATCTTCCACTATTAATTGTCTATAATCTTTATAAAAAGCATAATAGCTTCATTTGAAACATAGAAAATCAACATATTCATAAAAAAAGAAAGAAAGAAAAGAATTTTTCAGAAAATAGAGGGGTCTGAGCCTCTATTTTTGACTTAGGAAAAGAAGAAAAGAAAAGAAAATAGAGGGGCTGCTGCTGCTGCTGTTGATGATGAAAATGATCAACACTAGTTGATTGGATAAAATTTTCAGTTCTTTCATGTTTATCAATTCAAGTTTTTAGGTCTTTGAGCGTTCAGGCAGTATACATGTTGATTAAGCGAGGCGACCCTCCGGGAGCACCTTATCGCCTAGGTGTCGCTTTTTTTTTTTTTGATCAATAACACTTTCATTAATCATCAGTAGAAAATTTACAGGAGGAAGATAAACACACTTATCTTCCAAGAGTCACTAAAAGCCTCATAAAAGAAAGAAAAAAGAAGAAAAAGAGAAAAGAATACACTAAAGTTACATCTTGGCCCAAAACAGTGAATTCCTTTCTACCCCTTGTTTAGCTAAACCGTCAGCTAGGGAATTAGCCGATCTTTTAACCCAACATGTCTTAACTTCCATCTCCCGCACCAGCCACATGAATTTCCTCCTCTCATTGTTATACTTCCATAACCCATTTTGATCTCTAGACAGCCATCCTATCACCACCTCTGAGTCCCCTTCAATTATGAGTTTCTTGATGTTCAACTCCTTAGCTTTTCGGACTCCTTCCATAACTGCAAGGATCTCAGCTCTAAGGGAGTCACCCACTCCAATTGGGCCTGAGAACATGGCAGAGATGACCCCATTATCGTCCTTAAAAACACCTCCAGTCCCCGATTGCCCCGGATTTCCCCTATTGCATCCATCAACGTTTAATTTCAAGAATCCTCTAGGTGGGGGAGTGCAAACCACTTTCATTATTGAGTTGGTCTGTGTGCAATTTGCAATTTCACCCCACTTTCTCAACATGTCATCCACAGTGTAATCTGTGAATAGTTTCAAATATTTCAGCCACTATACCGCCCTAATATGTATGATAGCCTTTAGATCTGCTGCTCCTCTTTGGATTTCTGAGAATATCCTGGAGTTTCTTTCCTCCCACAATGTCCAACATACTGCAGCCCTTAGTCCTCTCCACATTATCCTTCCCCTTTTTTATCCGCCACCTGAAAAAGGTGGGGGAGAAAAGGCCCTGCAAGTCTGATGGGGGATTCCAACTGCGTCCAAATAAGGAGGAAGCCCAATCCCAAATTGACCTCGCAAAGTGGCAAGACACCAGTAAGTGAAAACCAGTCTCCCCATCCGCTTTACATAGAACACACCACTGAGGTGACAAACAAGTATTGGGTCTCTTCTTTTGGAGTAGATCACCAGTGTTAATTCTTTCTAGATAGGCTTCCCAACAAAAACTACCAACCCTAGGAGGTATTGCTTTGCACCAAACCTCACCAACAGGGAAAGGGGGGAAGGTAGGACTGGTGGACTAACTTAAGACTTTGAAGAACGAGGCACAAGAGAAGATGCCATTGGGGGTAGGTGTCCAAATTCTAGAGTCCTCCCTAGTGGGGTCTAAGACAACATTATCAAGAAGTGCAATAAGGCTCGAAATATTATCAAGGTTTAAGTCCCTCAAATCCCTTCTTAAACCCAAGTTCCACCCAATCCCAGAAGTGGAAGAGGACAGGGTGATGAAAGACGAGATCGGCTCATTTTTCAAATTAGATAGAGCATACAAAGAAGGAAATTGATCCTTTAAAGGGGCGCTCCCCACCCAGGTTTGTTCCCAAAATTTTATGGAATTACCGGAATTCAAGTCATACCTGATATTAGAGAAGAAAACTGGTAGTAGGTCATGAATGGCTTTCCAAGGAGAGTTGCTTGTGGTCCTAGCTCTGATTCCAGCATCCCATCCATTGTCCTCTAGCCCTTGTATACTTGCCACTATTTTAGCCCATAGCTTCTCCTTCTCCATAGGGAACCTCCACAACCACTTCCCCAACAGAGTCATATTCCTTCTCCTGATACTCCCAAGCCCCACACCACCACAAGACTTACTCCTACACACTATCTCCCAGCTAACTCTGTGATTCCTCTTCTCCTCTCCTGGCTCCCACAGGAAATCTCTCATAAACTTCTCTAATCTATTAGCGACCTTCACTGGGATTTTAAACACCGATAGGAAAAAGATGGGTAAGTTAGCAAGCGTGGCCTTAATTAGTGTAATTTTTCCACCGAGAGAGGTAGTTCTTTTTCCAGGATACCAGTCTTTTTTCAAACCTTTCCACCACTGGGTTCCAAAAGCTCTCTCGCATGGGATTATCACCTAATGGCAACCCTAAGTAGTTCAACGGCCACCCCGAAACTTCACACCCCAACAGTTCAGCACTCTCCCTTAGCTCTCCCTCCTCCAGGTTCACCCCCACTATACAACTTTTCCCGAGGTTAACCTTCAAGTTAGACATTTGCTCAAACAGTTGTATCACCAACTTCAAGTTCCTGATCAAGCTCACATTACCGCCTTCACAAAATAGAATCGTGTCATCAGCAAACTGTAGGTGAGTGAGGGGGGTTTCCACCCTCCCAACTCTCTAGCCTCTAATGAGGCCCCTATCATCTGCTTTGTGGATCAGTTTCCCCAGAATCTCCGCAATTAGAATGAACAAGAAAGGAGACAGGGGGTTTCCTTGTCTTATACCCCTACTGGCTGGAAAGAAATCTACCACTGTCCCATTCACTAGTATTGAATAATGACAACTCCTGACACAACCCATGATCCACTTGCACCATCTAGCCCCAAACCCAAATTTAGTCAAAACTCTCCTCAAGAAATCCCAGTCCACCAAGTCATAAGCCTTTTCCAAGTCCAACTTACAAACCACTCCCTTCTTCTTATCCCTCTTAAAGTTCTCCACACTCTCACTAGCAATTAAAATCTGATCAATAATTTGTCTCCCACTCACAAATGCTCCTTGATAGTGTGCAATGATATCGGACAATACCTTCTTCAACCTCATAGACAACACTTTTGCAATGATCTTATACAAGCTATTAACCAGGCTAATTGGCCTAAAATCCTTCGGGTGGGATGCATCTTTCTTTTTTGGAATTAAAGCTATAAATGTAGAGTTCACACCCGGATTGATAATTCCTCTCCTGAAAAACTCCTCAAACACCCGCAAGAGATCATCTTTCACGATATCCCAACAATCCTGATAAAAAGCCATTGTGAACCCATCCGGCCCTGGAGCTTTTGTTCTATCCATAGAAAGCACAACCTCCTTGATCTCTTCTAGAGTAAAGCTTCTTTCCAGCCTTCTCCTGTTCTCCACCCCCACATCTGGCCAGTCCAGACCTTCTACCCACACCCTTCTGCTTACAGGCCTTCTTAGAATAGATTTGAAGTGCTCCACACAGACCCTGGCAATCTCCTCTTGTTGTACTAACTCGACTCCATCTACTACCAATTTGGAGATAAAGTTCTTCCTTCTCCTACCATCTGCTAGAGAATGGAAATACCTAGTGTTTCTGTCTCCCTCTTGCAACCACTTACATCGAGATTTTTGCCTCCAACTAATTTCCTCCTTGTGCAGACAATCCTCTAGCTGTCTTCTCAAATCTCTCCTGAGATCATTGTCTTCCTCTCCAAATTCTCCCCTTTCTTCTTTAGAGTCAAGGCTTTTAATCTTATCCATCAAATCTCCCTTTCTTTCTTCTATCCTCCCAAACTCCATCAAGTTTCACTCCTTGATTCTTGCTTTCAAGAATTGTAGTTTTTTATGAAATCTCATCCCCTCCCAATCCACCAGTGGATTACATTCATGCCACCATTCCCTCACTTTGTTAGTAAACCCTGGATGACGTAACCACATATTTTCAAATCTAAAGGGGGTAGGACCTCCACACCTTCTTTCCTCCTTACATAATACTATGGGCCAGTGATCTGAGGTCACCCTTGGGAGAGCTCTAGAAGCCAAGGTTCCCCAATGTTCTTCCCAATCCAAAGAGAACAGGAATCTATCCAGTTTAGAGCAAATGGGTCTAGATTGGAGGTTTGACCATGTAAACGTCTTATGGGCTAGGGGAATCTCTTTAAGCTCAAAGGCATCCACAAAACTATTAAACTTCCTCATGCTTTTTGTCACCCTTTGGTTAACCTTATTGGACTCCTCCGAGAATCTGATCACATTGAAATCCCCACCCGTGCACCACGGCCCATCCCACAACCCTCTAACATCCGCCAGTTCCTCCCACAACTCCTCTCTCTCTCTATAGTCATTCGGTCCGTAAACATTTGTGAGCACCCATGTATAGTCATCCTCTTGCTGCTTAAACTTCAGAGACACCGAGTACTTTCCGATCAACTCCTCCAGACCTTCCACTACATCCTTCTTCCACATTGTTACAATCCCCCCCGGAAGCACCCCACGAGGGAGCAGCCACCCAGCTAATTCCCCTAGCTTTCCATACACTCCTTGCCCATTTATCATTAAACTGCATTCTCTTAGACTCTTGTAGCAGCACAATGTCTGGGTCACACCGTCTGGGTCACACCGTCTGATTACCTCTTTTATTGTCGCCCTCTTCCTTGCACTCCCAATTCCCCTCACATTCCAACTAAGAATCTTCATTCCGCTTCTTGGTGAACCCCTTGCCACTTACCACTACTTTCCCCTTTCCTCCTGTCTTCCTTTACCCCGAGCCTCTTATCACCTTCTACATCTCTCTTCAATCTCTCTACTTCACTCAATCTCCTCTTCTTTATTCTGATCTTCTCCTTCTTCTTCTGTAAGTTTTCTTTCAGCACATTTAGATCTTTCAATCTGCACCTAGCTTCCCTACAAATTCTGCTAACATGTCTTCTCTCACCGAGTCCACCAGCCCTACCCTTCCTACAGGATCCCCTCCATCTCTATCTACCTGCCCCTTCTTCCTCTCCTCTGGTCCCACCTCTACTCTTTCTTCTCCATCCACCCTCCCTTTCCTATTACCTTCCTCCAACCCTGCTCTCTCCTCGTAGTCCTCTCCATCTCTACCCTCATTCCTTACCCTCCTCTCCACTAACCCCTCCCCTCTTCCTACCTCCCCTTCCCCTCTCCAGATCAGCTCTCCTTCCACTTCCTTAAGCACTCTTTCAATAATTTCCCAGACTTTTTCACACCTAAACCTTCCTTCCGGCACCTTCCCACCTTCCTTCCTTCCGGTCTCTCCCTTCTGCTGGCTCAGCTACATAATCATGGGCTACAGGACATGGAGCAGGAACGGAATCTAGAACCAAAGACACTGGAGACACATTAGTAGCACAAACCGAAATCACTTGGTTACCTGGGACTGATGGACAAGCTGGAAAAAGACTGCTCCCTGCCTCTCTGTCTTGTTCCAGAGGTTGGTAAAAATTTATCTCCCTGAGTTGGTCGGGAAGTACTTCTGTCCTTTGGTCACCCTGGTGATCTTTCCACTCTACCCTTGGTTCACCCCTTGATGGTGTGTTCCTGCTCTGCTTCCGGTTCTCCCGGTCTGCCCCTTCTGATCCTCCTTGCACACTCTGAGGTCTTGGGAACGGGTTGTACCGCTTGCCTTCGTCACCCTGAAATAATCTTACAATATTCCACTCATCCACGTCACCTCCAGCGCAACTGCCTTCGTCGTTTACACTGCCCAAGCTAGTACCATCAACCGAACAGTCCTCTGAGTCTTCGTCACCTTCACTGCACTGCGCCCAGCCTTCATCCTTGTCGTTCTTCTCTTCAGGTCTTCCTTTAACATAACTTGGCTTCGGCTTCTCTGAGGAACGTTGCAGGGGGCTAAGCTCCTTCAGCCTTCGTCGGGAAACCCACCGCAAGTCGAGCAACTTCTCTGTTTTTCGGCGCTGCGCACGTTCCCCCCTTTGTCTCGCGACTGGGGACGAAGATAGACCATTAACATTGTCTATCTTAGTCGTGTCCCCAGTCACCTGAGTTACTAAAGGCTCACGCGCCTTCTTAAACCACTGGATCGGGCCCGCTGACCCAAGGCCTTTAATCGCACCCAAGACTTTTCGAATGGGCTTTGGCTCTGGCCCATTTTTAAGCCACTGCAGCCTCACGTGACTTTTAAAAGAGTCACACGCACTCGGTTTGGTTTTATCCGGTCTAGATCCAGTTCTTCCTTGGACCGGCTCCTTTTCCTTGTTCAAACAGGTCAAGTTGGCGCCGGTTACAACCTGTGCAAAAGACCTGCCACCTTCCAGGCTGTTCACTGCTCCCACACGCATAAAACCCACCCCCTGAGTGCTACCCTTTTGCTTCTCCAGTCTTGGTTTTCCCATTTTTGTGAAAGATCTTTTCTTGTTTGAATCAACCAATCCCTTCTTGCCATGCAGTACTTCTTCTCATCTCCCTCCCTACGAGCCTCCTTCCAGAGCACCGATTCATGGGATGAAGCCAGCCACACTGAATAGCAAAGCCCTTCAACTAGCATCTCAATCTTTCGAGCCGCCTAGGCTCCAAAGCATAGTTGCCTAGGTGTCGCTTTGACAACTATGCTTTGGAGTCAGATATGATATTTGGCAACAATGAAAACCCTTACTGACAACATTCTTTACCCCATACTATACCACCATCCTGATATTCATTGTCGATTTCTTTCAACAGGTCTTCCAATGTAATTGTATTGCTTCCTTCTGTCCTGGCTTGATGAATGATTTTCTTCTTGGAGTATTTGCAAAATCGTCCACTTTTAAGATCTCTTTCCTGTTTGCCTATTCGCCTTCTCCATATCTTTGACTAATGTAACTTTTAAGAAGAAACAGCATTATCTCATACTTAATACCGCCTATATTAGGTACTTTAGTTCAGTAGTAAGTAACTATTTATGATCTTGTTCTTCCCCTTACCTGACACCATATAGTTGGGTTTGTTCTCTCCTACCTGGGTTCTTAGAGTTTATAATATCTACTTGTCTGCATGTGTTTGCATGTAGATAGGTAGCTGGTAACTGTTATTTTTGGGACTAAAATAGGCTATTTCTTTTGCCTTGTTTTTGGTTTCAGATAACTGTATCTATAGGTGTTGGGACAAGCTATGTAAAAGTAGAGGATGATGGTGAGTAATAATCCTGGTTATCTTGGCCATAATTATCTAGATCTTTTTTTTAATCTTTTGCTGGGACATGTGCGTTTAAATTAATTTCCTATTTATTTTTTTTTCCATCCTACGTGCATACTTGTAGGATCTGGAATTACTCGTGATGGATTGGTGCTGTTGGGAGAAAGAAATGGTAACCATTCATTATATTATTTCAATTTCTTCTGCCAGAACTCTTGTGGTTATGCTTCTCTATGAGTCTCTACCTATGTCTAGGCTTGAGTATGAGCTTGTTGCAAGCATTTATTGTTAGATTTGCTCTCAACTAATGATTCCTTTTTTTCAGTCAACACTTGTTTTACAGAGTTTCTCTTGTGTATGCATTTAAGACCAGATGGTATCTTTTGGTCCACATTATGTTCTGCAAGGTTTAAATGTCAGTGTTGGTGGAAATATTAGTCATCCAAATATAGGAAACATGTTGGGAATTCGTACGGAAATATTATAATAATTTTAAATGTGGTGGAAACATTGTGAAGTATGTGGAAATATGCAATGATATTTTATGAAATGATAAAAGAAGCATAGATACACCCTTTTAGATTATTATCTTGTTTGAAACCATCAAACAAAGCCAAGAAACTAAGCTTCTATACAAAATAACACATTGCGAAGTTGCCCTGTAGATTTGAAGTGTTAAAACTACATAATAGTGTAGGTTCAAGTAAAATTTAAATTCGTAGAAAGTGCAAATAGTCTAATTGATCAACCAAATAATATATTATGCAAACGAAAACTAAGATTTAACACCACATCTAAAGAGAATTTTGAGCTGGATAAAAATGGTCATCATGCCCATAAGAATAATTTGCTTGGAGAACCTTCAAAGAGTTGGAAGAGAAATATAAAATGCCTATGAACGAGTGTACAAAGGAAGGAGATAATTTAGATATTGAAGCAGAGGAAGCTTCTCTTAGGGTAAAGGATGTTCAGGGGAGTCTGGAAGCTCTTGGTGTGGAAGGGGACGATTATGATAAAAAGGAAGATGAGGAGGTTGCAGAAAAGACTGTTGAGAAAAATGTGGTGACAGAACTAGAAAGGATCAATGGTATCCAAATGGATTCACGGGTTTCTGAGGGGGTTCCAAATGCAGTAAGACAATTTGAAGAAACAAAAGGCATCATATGGTTCAGGTTTCAAATTTTTGCTAGGCTGAAGGGGGGGGGGGGGGGGTATTTGCTGTTGGGCCTTGTAAGAAGGTGAAGAATGTAAAGAAGGTTTATACAATGATCGAGGGAATTAATGGTCAAACACTGAGGATGTTAGTAATTAAGGCTATGTTTGGTTTGTGTTATGATTCGGACTGCCTTAGAATTCTATCTGTCTGAGATCGGTTAGGTAGAAAGAGGTAGAAAGGTGGAAGAAAGAGAGAAAGAGAGAAGGGGAAATTCTGGTTCGAACTGGAAGTGTCAACCTAACCTTCTCCCAATCGGCCAGACAAAACTTATATTATTAAAATTGATTGAAAAGACATATGTGCCCTTATTTAAGTTAGGAGCACTAGTTCCAACACAACATTACAGATCAGCAACATTAATCTCGGTAAAAAGACAGAAATACCCCTACACTAACACTCCCCATCAAGCTGGTGAGTATATATCATATACTCCCAGCTTGTTACATATGTAGTCCACTCTTCCCCGACTCAAGCCTTTTGTAAATAAGTCAGCCCACTGATTTCCTGTATTAACATGTGTAGTGTCTAGTTCTCCATTCAGCACCTTCTCCCTTACAAAGTGGCAGTCAACTTCAATGTGCTTGGTTCTTTCATGAAACACCGGATTAGAGGAAATATGAACTGCAGCCTGATTATCACAATAGAGCTTCATTGGAGTGTTGATGTTGTACCCTACTTCTTGTAGAAGGTTCCTTAGCCACACTAATTCACAAGCGGTGTGGGCCATAGCCCTATATTCTGCTTCTGCATTGCTTCTTGCCACAACCGTCTGCTTCTTACTTTTCCATGTCACCAGGTTACCTCCCAGGAAAGTGCAATAGCCTGTAGTAGATCGCCTATCAGACATAGAACCGGCCCAGTTAGCATCAGAATACCCTTCTATTTCAAGTTTTCCGCCACTCTTGTATATCAGACCGCGACCTGGAGCCCCTTTTAGATACTTCACAATTCTCAGAACTGCATTCCAATGAGGAATCGGAGGTTTCTGCATGAACTGGCTTACCACACTAACCGCAAATGAGATGTCTGGTCTAGTAATGGTTAGGTAGTTCAGTTTGCCCACAAGTCGTCGGTATCTGCCAAGGTCTTCAAACACTTCACCCATATCACTGCTTAGCTTGGTATTTGTGTCCATGGGTGTTTCAGCGGGTTTGGCACCCAACAAGCCTGTTTCTTCCAGCAAATCAAGCACATATTTTCTCTGGCACAGGTTGATACCATACTTGGATCTTGCTACCTCTATCCCCAAGAAGTATTTCAGCTTACCAAGATCCTTTGTCTGAAAATGATCCTGTAGATAAGTCTTCAGCCTGTCAATACCCATGTTATCATTTCCAGTAATAACAATATCATCTACATACACCACCAACAGTATTTTTCCTCCCGGAGAGTCATGACTAAATACAGAATGGTCAACTTTGCACTGTTTCATACCAAACTTCTTTACCACCTCACTGAACCTACCAAACTATGCTCGAGGAGACTGTTTAAGCCCATATATAGCCTTCCTTAGTCTGCACACCTTACCATCCTCCCCTGAGCAACAAACCCTGGAGGTTGCTCCATGTAGACCTCCTCGAGTAAGTCACCATGCAAAAAGGCATTCTTGATATCAAGCTGATATAGTGGCCACTCATACATGGCTGCAAGAGAGATCACATCACGAACTGACCCTATCTTAGCAACCGGTGAGAAGGTCTCTGTGTAGTCAATACCATATATTTGGGAGTACCCTTTTGCAACCAATCGCGCTTTCAGGCGTTCAACACTTCCATCAGGCAGATACTTAACCGTATAAACCTATTTACAACCAACAGCTTGCTTCCCAGGAGGAAGAGCAGTGAGGTCCCAAGTATGATTATGATGAAGGGCAGAGAGTTCTTCTTCCATGGCTCGGCACCACCCTGGAGAGGCAAGGGCTTCCTGGACATCCTTAGGGACAACAACTGATGATAACAAGGTGACAAATTGGCGATGGGAAGTGGAAAGGTGAGTAAGTGAAACATAATTAGAAATAGGATGAAGGGTGCAAGTGCGTTTACCTTTCCACAAAGCAATGGGGAGGTCAAGCTCAGATGCTGAGTGCGGGTCTGGTGCCGGATCCATCGACGGAGATGTAGCCGGAGGAGTAGTAGCTGGTACGCGTGGGCGATGTGTATACACATGACGGATAGGTGGGCGTTCAACAGGTGGTGGCACCGGAGGCAAGGGTTTGGTCACGACTGGAACCAAGGGAAGAGGGTCGACAACGGGAAGTGGAAGAGGAGGAAGAAGCATCACCGGACCCCAAAAAGAACGGAGTAGACTCAAAGAAGGTGACATCAGCACACACAAAGGACCATCGAGAACTAGGATTGTAACACCTATACCCTTTCTGGGTCCGAGAATAGCCAAGGAAGATGCACTTAAGAGAACTGGCATCAAACTTGTCATTCCCGGGACCCAGATTATGGACGAAGCAGACACACGCAAATACCCTCGACGTAAGAGGAAACGGAGACAAAGCGGGAACCAAGACCTGAAACGGAGAATGACCATCAAGGATGAACGTGGGCATCCTGTTAGTGGTGTTAGTGAAGGGGTATTTCGGTCTTTGTACTTGTTGAGAATGTTGATGTGTATTGTTATGTTAGTTCGAGTGCCTCTTACTTAAATAAGGGCACTTAAGTCTTTTCCAATAAGTTAATAATATAATAACAAGTCTGGCCGAATCTAGGGAGAACTTTTTCTCTAATTCGAACTAGACCTTCTCTCTTTTCTTCCTTCTTCTTTCCTCTCCTACTTCTTGCTGTTTACTTTACTTTACAGTCAACGAACAAGACAGAATTCTAGGGCAGGTCGAACTTCAACATGGTATCAGAGCCACATTAAACAAATCAGACTTGCTAGAATTTTGTCTTCTGCGCATTCAAACTAGGGTTTCCCTTGGGTTTCTCAGCTGTGAGTTGGAGACTGGGAAAAGGGCTGAAAAGGAGTGATCACCCTCTTCCCTTGGAGGTTCCTATGCCTTCGATTGTGTCGTTGGTGATTGGTTGCTGTGGTTTCTAAGCCCTAATTAGGGCTGGTACATGTGGTGCAGTGGTGTCTCATTCCTTCGTGTGGTTGGCCTTCAGGCGATGAGGTAAAGTTTTTTTTATGCATATTTTCTGTTATGGAATACATGAGAGGTGTAGTACAGTTCGTATGATGGGTTTTCAGATTGCAGTATGCTAGGGTTTATTCTGGTTTGTGTGTGATTCGAAGGGCAATAGTGTCTACTTAATGGTAAAACTTCCGGTAGCTGTGGATTAGGGTTTGTGGTGTTACAAGTGTGGTTTTCAGCATTTAATATTGCTGAAATCAGTGTGCAGACTTCGGTGAGTAGGGTTTGTGGTGTTGCAGTTTTCAGCATTTAATATTGCTGAAATCAGTGTGCAGATTTCGGTGAGTAGGGTTTGTGGTGTTGCAGTTCTCAGCATTTATTATTGTTGAAATCAGTGTGCAGATTTCGGTGAAGTGTCTGTGTGTAGTGCTCAGAATTCAGTGATAAGGGAGTTCGGCAATGGCAGATAACAGTGATAGTAAACCTAATGTCATGATATCTACTGACTACCTGAATGTCCAAATGACCTCCATTAAACTGAATGGAGAGAATTATGTCCCTTGGGCCAAGTCTGTAGAGGCTTTTTTGAAGGCGAAGAAGAAAGTGAAGCACATAAGAGAGGAGAAACCCCCCGCTAATTCTCAGGAGTATGAAGACTGGGAACAGGAAGATGCACAGATCATCACATGGTTGTGGAACAGTATGGAACCCAGAATCAATGTGAACTTCATGTTTCTTGACACAGCCAAAGAGGTATGGGATCATGCTAAGAAACTGTATTCAGGTCAGGATAATACCACTAGGGTATATCAACTGTATCAAGAATACTTCAATCTGCAACAGGAAAATCAGAGCCTTGAGGAGTACTATGCCAGTGTGAGAAATATCCGTAATGAGTTAAATGTCTATCATCCTTTCACTTATGATGTCAAAGTTCAACAGCAACAACGAGAGCAGCTTGATGTGACACGGTTTCTGGTGGGGCTGAAGTCTGAGTATGAACCAGTACGAGCCCAGATACTAGGGGGATCTGCTCTTCCATCTTTAGAGGAGGTGTTTGCTCGTCTTCGGAGGGCTTCCATTGGATCTATGGATTCTAATGTCTCAGATAAATCAGCATTTGCAGTGTCGAGAGGTCGAGGTGGCAGAAGTGGGGCTTGAGGAGCCCAGCCTGGCAGGAGTGGTAGTGGTGGATCTACACATATCCGTGGTGGTGGTCGTACTGGAGGCAGAGATTCAGGGGGAGCTTGTGGTAGAGACGTGGGTCAGGTCCACGGAAGTGTACTCATTGTAGTTTGGATGGACATACTATTAACTACTGCTATGACTTACATGGTCCTCCCTTGACGTGGGCCAACCATGCCATGACTAGTGACACTAGTTTCAGCTCTAGACAGGAGAACCGGTCAGCTGACCCGATGCCTTCTACTCCCTCAGATGGTCCAGGCAAGGAGATGGTGAGTGTTCCTCGGGATGAGTATGAAAGGTTTGTTCAATCCAAGTCGCAGCAGAACACAACTACCTTTGCAGACTCAGGTATGGCTTGTTTGGCATCCACACCCAAATACCCGAGGAGAAAGCGGAAACGGAGACATGTTGGGGAATAAGACACTAAAAGGAGAACGACCATCAAGAATAGACGTGGGCATCCGATTAACTAAGAAACAAGAGGTGAGCATTGCATCGCTCCAAAAGGTTTTGGGAACATTCATGTGGTGCATGAGGGAGCGTGCCGTTTCTACAAGATGTCGGTTCTTTCTCTTAGCAACCCCATTTTGTTGTGGAGTGTAGGTACATGAAGTTTGGTGTATAATGCCATGTTGGTCCAAGTATTATTGAAAAGATGAAGACAAGTATTTACGACCATTATCAGAACGGAAAATTTTGATGTGAACGCCAAATTGATTGCGGATCTTAGCATAAAATTTCTGGAAGATGGCAAATAATTCACTTCTTTCTTTAATTAAATAGAGCCACGTCATTCTTGAACAGTCATCAACAAAAATAACAAAATATCTGTATCCATTATATGACATTACTTTATAAGGACCCCAAACATCTGAATGAATTAAAGAAAAAAGACTCGACACACGGTTATTGACCCTAGAACGAAAGGGAACACGATGGTGTTTCCCAAATTGACATGACTCACAATCTAAAACAGAAAGTTGACTCAATGAAGGGACTAAGGACTACAACACTTTCAGCGAATGATGACCAAATCTACAATGCCACTGGAGAGGAGAAATGGATGACTGAAGGGTCGTTGACGTTCTTCCACCACCATCAAGATAATACAGTCCACCGGCTTCATGCCCTCCACCAATCTTCATCCCCGTCTTAAGATCCTGAAAAATACACATAGAGGGGTAAAATGTGATGGAGCACTTAAGGGACTTGGTCAGCTTACTAACAGACATAAGATTAAATGGAAGCTTAGGTACATATAAAACAGAGGATAGGGATACAGGGTCTAGGTCAACATTACCAACACCACAGATAGATGATGTGGAGCCATTAGCAAGGGTAACAAATTGTGATGTTGAGCAATGAGTGAGAGATGAAAACACACCTGGAGTTCCCGTCATGTGATCGGAGGCTCCAGAGTCGATAATCCAGGGGTTGGGTGTGGATGCCAAACAAGTCAATAATCCAGGTGTGGGTCCCGGGATTGACAAGTTAGATGCACGTTCCCTGAAGTGTATCTTCCTTGGCTATTCCCGAACTCAGAAAGGGTACAAGTGTTATCATCCCAGTTCTCGTCGTTCCTTGGTATGTGTTGATGTTACATTCTTCGAGTTTACTCCGTTCTTCGTGGGGTCCGGTGATGCTGCTTCCTCCAAATCACCACCTCCTCTTCCTCTTCCTGTGGCTGATCCACCTCCTTTGGTTCCAGTCATGCCTACGTCCTTGCTTCCGGTGCCACCGTCTGTTGACCGTCCACCCATCCGTCACGTGTATACACATCGCCCGCGTGTACCGGCTGCAGCTCCTCCGGCTTCATCACCGTCGACAGATCCAGCTCCAGCTCCGACACCAGCCTCCGACCTAGATCTTCCTATTGCCTTCTGGAAAGGTAAACGTACCTACACCCTTCACCCTATTTCCAATTTTGTTTCACTTACTCACCTCTCCGCCTCCCATCGCCAGTTCATCTTTTGTTATCCTCTGTGGTTGTTCCTAAGGATGTCCAGGAAGCCCTTACCTCTCCAGAGTGGTGCCGTGCTATGGAAGAAGAGCTCTCTGCTTTGCATCATAATCACACTTGGGACCTCACCGCTCTTCCTCCTAGGAAGCAGGCTGTCGGTTGTAAGTGGGTGTATAGTGCTAAGTACTTGCCAGATGGTCGTGTTGAGCGCCTGAAGGCGCGGCTGGTTGCCAAAGGGTACTCCCAAACCTATGGCATTGACTACACAGAGACATTCCACCCTGTTGCTAAGATAGGGTCTGTTCGTGTTGTCATCTCCCTTGCAGGTATGTATGATTGGCCTCTACATCAGCTAGATATCAAAAATGCCTTTTTGCATGGTGATTTGCTCGAGGAGGTCTACATGGAGCAACCACCAGGGTTTGTTGCTCAGGGGGAGGATGGTAAGGTATGCAGAGTTAAGAAGGCTATATATGGACTTAAAGAATCCCCTCGAGCATGGTTTGGTAGGTTCAGTGAGGTGGTCAAGAAGTTTGGTATGAAACAGTGTTAAGTTGATCACTCTGTCTTCAGTCTTGACTCTTCGGCAGGCAAAATAATATTGGTGGTGTATGTGGATGATATCGTTGTGACTGGGAATGATAAAATGGGCATTGACAGATTGAAGGCATTCCTACAGGAACACTTTCAGACAAAGGACCTTGGCAAGTTGAAATACTTTTTGGGCATAGAGGTAGCAAGATCTAAGCATGGCATTAATTTGTGTCAGAGGGAATATTTGCTTGATTTACTGGAAGAAACAGGGTTGTTGGGTACTAAACCGACTGAGACACCTATGGAAACAAATACAAGGCTGAGCAGTGATATAGGTGAAGTATTTGAAGACCCTGGCAAATACCGACGACTTGTAGGCAAACTAAACTATCTAACCATTACTTGGCTAGATATTTCATTTGCGGTTAGTGTGGTGAGTCAGTTCATGCAGAAACCTTTGGTCCCACATTGGAATGCAATGCTAAGGATTGTGAGGTATCTGAAAGGAGCTCCTGGTCGTGGTTTGCTGTACAGGAGTGGTGGAAAACTGGTAGTAGAAGGGTACACCGATGCTGATTGGGCAGGTTCTATGTCTGATAGATGATCTACCACAGGCTATTGCACCTTTCTGGGGGGTAACCTGGTAACGTGGAAAAGTAAGAAGCAAACAGTTGTGGCAAGAAGCAGAATATAGGGCCATGGCACATACTACTTGTGAATTAGTGTGGCTAAGGAACCTTCTATAGGAGATAGGATATGACATCAGTACTCCAATGAAGCTCTATTGTGACAATCAGGCATCGGTTCATATCTCTTCCAATCTGGTGTTTCATGAAAGAACCAAGCACATCGAAGTTGTCTGTCATTTTGTGAGAGAGAAGGTGCTGAATGGAGTGATAGAAACTGCATATGTTAGTACGGGAAACCAGTGGGCAGACTTGTTTACAAAAGGTTTGAGTCGGGGGAGAGTGGACTACATATGTAACAAGATGGGATTATATGATATATACTCACCAGCTTGAGGGGGAGTGTTAGTGGTGTTAGTGAAGGGGTATTTCGGTCTTTGTACTTGTTGAGAATGTTGATGTGTACCGTTATGTTAGTTCGAGTGCCTCTTACTTAAATAAGGGCACTTAAGTCTTTTCCAATAAGTTAATAATATAATAACAGGTCTGGCCGAATCTAGGGAGAACTTTTTCTCTAATTCGAACCAGACCTTCTCTCTTTTCTTCCTTCTTCTTTCCTCTCCTACTTCTTGCTGTTTACTTTACTTTACAGTCAACGAACAAGACAGAATTCTAGGGTAGGTCGAACTTCAACACATCCGATTAATCAGAAAGCACGAGGTAAGCACTGCATCACTCCAAAAGGGTTTGGGAACATGCATGTGATGCATGAGGGATCTTGCTGTTTCCAGGAGATGGCGATTCTCTCGGCCACCCCGTTTTGTTGTGGGGTGTAGGTACATGAGGTTTGATGTATAATGCCGTGTTGGTCCAGGTATTCCTGAAATGACGAGGATAAATATTCGCGGCCATTATCAGAACGGAAAACTTTGATGTGGGTACCGAATTGGTTACGAATCTCAGCATAAAATTTCTGAAAAATGGTAAACAATTCACTTCTTTCTTTCATTAGATAGAGCCACATTATCCTTGAAAAATCATCTACAAAAATGACAAAATATCTGTATCCATTATATGACATCACTTTATAAGGACCCCAAACATCTGAATGAATTAAAGAAAAATGACTCGACACACGGTTATCAACCCTAGAACTAAAGGGAACACGATGGTGTTTCCCAAACCGACATGATTCACAATCCAAAACAGAAAGCTGACTCAAGGACGAAACCAAAGACTTCAAAACTTTTAGCGCCGGATGACCAAATCGGCAGTGCCACTGGAGAGGAGAAAGGGATGACTGGAGAGCTGTTGAAGTTCTACCACCACCACCGTCAAGATAATACAGTCCACCAGCTTAATGCCCTCCACCAATCTTCATCCCCGTCTTGAGATCCTGAAAAACACACATAGAAGGATAAAAGGGAATGGAGCAGTTAAGCGATTTGGTCAGCTTACTGACAGACATAAGATTAAAAGGCAATTTAGGAACATACAAAACTGAGGAGAGGGATACAGGATCTAGGTCAACATTACCAACACCACAAATTGAGGATGTGGAACCATTAGCAAGGGTGACAGATTGTGATGTTGAGCAATGAGATAGGGAAGAACACACCTGGAGTTCCAGTCATGTGATCGGAGGCTCCAGAGTCAATGATCCAGGGATTGGGTGTGGATGCCAGACAAGCCATACCTGAGTGAGCAAAAGTCGCCGTGTTCTGCTGTGATTGGATAAACCTCTCATATTCATCACGGGGAACACTCACCATCTCCTTCACGGGACCATCTGTGGGTGTAGGAGGTATCTGATCAGATGAATGATTCTCCTGTCTAAAGCTGGAGCTTGAGTCACTGGTCGCGGCATGATTGGCCCAGGTTGAGGGTGGACCATGTAGATCATAACAATAGTTAATGGTATGTTCATCCATACCACAATGAGTGCACTTCCTCGGGCCTGAGCCACGTCCACTACCACGGGCTCCCCCTGAATCTCTACCCCCAGTACGACCACCACCACGATTATAAGTAGGCCCAACATTGCCACTTCGGCCATACACAGAACCACTACCACCACCACGACCAGACTGAGCTCCCCTAGCTCCACCTCGAGTACCACGACCTCTCGATACAGCAAAGGCAGATCTATCTGAGATATTAGAGTTCTCAGTAGATCCGATAGAAATCCTCCGGAGTCGAGCAAATACCTCTTCCAAGGAGGGAAGAGTTGATCCTCCTAATATCTGAGCCCGTACTGGTTCATATTCAGACTTCAGTCCCACCAAAAATCTAGTCACATCAAGTTGTTCTCTCTGTTGCTGCTGAATCTTGACATCAGAAGTGAGAGGGTGATAGACATTCAACTCATTACATATGTTTCTCATGTTGGCATAGTACTCCTCAAGACTCTGATTGCCTTGTTGCAGGTTAAAGTACTCTTGATACAGCTGATACACTCTGGTTGTATTGTCCTGACCCGAATACAATTTCTTCGCATGGTCCCACACATCTTTGGCAGTGTCAAGAAACATGAAGTTTACACTAATCCTGGGTTCCATACTATTCCACAACCATGTGATGATCTGGGCATCCTCTTGCTCCCAGTCTTCATACTCGTGAGAGTCAGTGGAGGGTTTCTCCTCTCTTATGTGTTTTACCTTATTCTTTGCCTTCAGAAAGACTTCGACGGATTTAGCCCAAGGCACATAATTCTCTCCATTTAGTTTAATGGAGGTCATCTGAACATTCAGGTAGTCTGTAGGCACCATCACACTAGGTTTACAATCACTGTTATCTCCCATTATGTTATCACCGATTCTGCACACTTGCTGAATTCTATTACCACTGAATTCTGCACACTGCACACAACTAGATCACACCTGTCACACTGGTTTCAGCACTTGTTGTTGCTGAAAAGTGTGCTCTTTTACACCACAAACCGTACTCCTACGACTACCCGAAATCTCACCACTATATGATTATAACTCTTCCTTCGAAATACACAAAACCAGCATAAACCCTAGCACATTACTGTCTGAAACCCTAGCATATGGTCTGAAACATACTTCCTATTTGATCCATAACAGATATCATGCACTGAGATCTCTTACCTTATCACTGAAGTAACAACCACACGAGCAGGAAATCAGTCCACACACGACAGCCATTGCACCACACAGATCGGCCCTCTATTCTTCATCGATTAGGGGAGGGCGATCTTAGAAACCACAGCAACCGACCACACACGACCTGACTAGAGGCATAGAAACCTCCAAGGGAAGAGGGCGATCACTCCTTTTCAGCCCTTTCCCTTATCTCCAGTCGAATGCAGAAAAAAAAAGGAGAAACCCTAGATAGGGTGCGCAGAGAATAGAAATCTAGGCAGACAGAAATCTAGGCAGATTCAATCAGCTCTGATACCATGTTATGATTCGGCCTGCCTTAGAATTCTATCTGTCTGAGATCAGTTAGGTAGAAAGAGGTAGAAAGGTGGAGGAAAGAGAAAAAGAGAGAAGGGGAAATTCTGGTTCGAACTGGAAGTGTCAACCTAACCTTCTCCCAGTCGGCCAGACAAAACTTATATTATTAAAACTGATTGAAAAGACATATGTGCCCTTATTTAAGTTAGGAGCACTGGTTCCAACACAACATTACAGATCAGCAACATTAATCTAGGTAAAAAGGCAGAAATACCCCTACGCTAACAGTTTGAAAGAAAAGGTAGTGAAATTATACCAGGTTCCCCTACCTTTTCTTTCAAAACAACCACAGCCTAAGCGAATTTGTGAGATTTAAGCTTGGACTTGGAGACAGTGTCTTTTTGTTTTTTGGTGTTTGGGGATCGGTGTAGGGCTTTGAAGCTATTTAAGGTCGGGTAGGAGTGAGAGGGTAGAACTTTAATGTGTTTGGGTTTGCTTGGGTTAATTGGAGTTGTTTGAACTGTCTGATTCTTGTCAACCTTGGATGTAATTGTCTTGGTCTTGGAGCTTTAGCATGTATGGGGTGAAAGTTTTCTTTTTCTTCTCTTGGGTGCTTCTGGTCACCTTTCTTGTACCTTGGAAAGGTGAACACTTGTGATATGCTTCAAAAGAGGAGGCCTCATATGTGCCTCTCCCCTCATGTGTGCTTCCTTCGTTTTGCGAATGGTGAATCCCTCCCTCGCTTACTGATCCACTGTCCTTATGTGCTTTTGTTTGGAAGTCTATTTGCTCTCTGTTTGGTTGCAGGTGGAGCTCCCCACAGCATGTAGTGAGCCTCTTCAACCCAAACTTCCTAAGGCAGCCGACAAAGAGGGGAACAATGTGGAAATCAGTGGACAGCTGTGGCATGGACGATTTGGGAGGAAAGGAATGCAAGAATATTTAATGGCAAATGCAGACCAAAAGAAGTGTTGGTGGAAGCTGTAAAGATAAAAGTTGCTCATTGGATAAAAACACTCGAGCTGTTCCAAAGCTTCTCTGTGGCTGATATCCTGCGGGCTTGGAAAAAAGTGGCATGTTCAACTAAGAAGAAAGAAAAGATGGTGATGGAATGGAAACCCCCTGCTGCAAATAAGTTAAAGTTGAACTTTGATGGCAGTTCCATAGGGAATCCGGGATTGGCAGGTATAGGGGGTGTGTTCAGAGACTCAACAAACAAAGTTCTGGCTATGTATTCAGGGCCTATAGGGGCAGGTGGCTCCATAAAGGCTGAGCTTCATGCTCTTTTGCAGGGATTAAAACTAGCCAAACAAGCAGATTTTAAAAATTTGGAGGTTGAAGGAGATTAAAAACTGGTGATTTCTTGGTCCAGTTTCAGAGGTAACGCTCCCTGGATTTATAGACAATCCTTGCGAGAGATTGAAAGTTTAGCAAGGGAGCTCAATGCCACTTTCACTTGGATTAGAAGGACTGCAAATGGGATGGCTGACTTGCTAGCAAAACAAGGAGTGTACAGACAAGATCTATTCTGGGTAGTTTTGTAATTCTTTTCGATTGTTGTGTTTGTTTTCTCCTGCTGGCTGTAATCTGTTTTTTTTTTTTTCAACTTAATAAAATTTATTCTTCTTTACTGATAAAAAAAAAAGAACCTGTAAACCTTAGTAAGGAAAACCTGACAACATTAATTGCCTGGGTAAATATACTGGATTCTATTTGTAATAATGTCTTCCCATATTCACAAGCAAATTGGATTTTGAGAAACTAGTTTTGCAGCCTGTAACACCAAAGAAAGTTACAAGCGACTGCCTATAAGGTGAAAGAGCACAAAGCATCCTCCTTTGGAGGACCTCACAGGTGTAATTTTCAGATGGAAAACTTTCCAAAGAAGAAAAAAAGCCTTAATGCCTTATTTTTAACGGGGTAGGCCCCTGCTAGTCTGCCTTTACCAGGCCACAAAAGGGGGATCTCCTAGTGATGCCACAAACTTGAAAAAAAAGAAGCGGATTACAATAAACCACTAGGATAGAAAGGACATTTTCAAGAACAGAGAAGTCCAAAAAGATACCTTCTATGAAATTAAGTTCAATCATTTCACTCATTTCCCTGTCCTTTTACCCCTTCTAAAACCAAAATTCTAACAATTTCCTGCAACAGGGCTTGAGAATAGATAAAAAGTTGGCTCTGGACACATGGAAATACCTGGAAGTGCCTGAAGCCAGTCCATGATCATTATCCCCATTTCAGAATAGATTTTTCTCAATATTTATTTGTTTTCCTTCAAAGCTTTTTCTGTTTCATTCTTATCCCCCCTCCTATGAATCTTAGGATGCTTTTCACCCTCATGCGACATGACCTATCGTTTGATTTAGCATCTACAATCTCCTCATTATGTTTAATATGTGAACAGCGACATCAAAGCTTCCCAGTTTGGCAGAAATTGATGTTTCTATGGGAAGTTATGGTTTTCAAGGAGAAGCATTGGGATCCCTATCTGATATCTCCTTGTTAGAAATCATTACAAAGGCTCGTGGCAGGCCAAGTGGATATCGCAAGGTTATAAAGGCAAGTACTTGTCTCTAGCTACCGGTTTTATTGGTGTTACTTTCCTCTTATGACTTCTTGGATCATCTATGATCCAACTTTGTTACAATGATGCTTGTGATTAATATACATGTTGTTCTCTTCTATCTCAGGGATGCAAGTGTTTGTATCTTGGACTTGATGAGAGCAGACAAGATGTAGGTACAACAGGTAAAACATGTTTATAGGCGCAAAAGAAATTTGTTTGCAAGGCTGGGTTTTCTATTTTTGTCTTGGAAGAACATAATTATTGATTTCTATGTTTTATTATAGAATTCTTATTTTAGAGGTGAAAGTTTTTTTCAGTTTTTGCTGTTCCGAAACACCTGGAGAATATAGGGATCATCAATATTAACAACCCAGAAAAGACTATGATCTTGATTATGATACATTTTGGGTTTGTAAGATAGCAACATCAGAAGAAATCAATAATAAGAAGCTTAAGCAATAAATTGTGTATCAACAATAGGCTAAACAATGTTCCTGCATCAGATGCTAGGCTATCTTCCAAGAAAGGAGAAACAGTTTGAATGTTAGGAGCCAATATATTCTAAACAGGAAGAGAAGAACTTGATGATTTTATTGTGGCAGTGAATTTGATGCAACTGCTCATAAGCCAGAATTTTAGTGACCGTTTGATAGGGATTTCACACAACAGCTTCTGGTCTTACATGATCTGAGAAACCCAGAAAGCGGTTAAGCCATGTTTGGTGAAAAAAACAGAAAGCCAAAAATACGCTTACATGAGCTGAAAAATCAACTTTCCAGTAAAGCTATCTTAGGTAGTTTCTCTGAAACAGCTCAGTCAATGCAGCTTAATCAATGCAGGAGCCCTCCCAAATGGGCCCTTATTTTTTTGGTGGAGCTCTGTTTGTTAACATCATTATTATTATTTTGTTAAGTGGAATAAGATCATATCATATTGGTTGACCATAGAATTGAAAGACCAGAGGAGAAGCTGGAGAAAATTGGGTGGTTTCTAGTGTGGGTCCCTCGTGGTCCAAATGGGCTAATGGACCACACTAGTAGTAACCACATGCCCCTGGGAGACATGGCAATTTAATTTAAACCATGAATTTTTTTTTTTGACTCAACACATCTTTGCAACAGAATTTTCTCTCTTTTTTAGTCCAAATCATCTATTGCATCAATTAGGTTTCTTATATTCCCTCTTTCACTTTCTTTATTACCATACCCTGGCTTAATATATCTAAATCACACTATTTGTTTTCAAAATTAATGTGACGAATTATCTCTGAATTCAAGTTTCCTTTCAATAATTTTATTAAAAAAATTAGTAGATACTACAATTGCTGTATGCTGTATGCAGAGATGGCTTTTCTGCTCTTTTCTTTTTTCTTTTTTCATCTTGATTAGCTTTTCAGACGAATTTTGATAACCTGGTTCAATTTGTCACAGTGATTGTTCGTGATTTATTTTATAACCAACCTGTTCGGAGAAAGTATATGCATTCCAGGTTACTTCTTATCTTGAGATTTAATTTCCTCTCTGGTTTGCTCTAATTCTTTTAAAAGATTATTTCCAATTGTCTGCACTTAAACCATTCAAATACACTGATTGAATGCTCTCATCATTTGCTCGCGTATCAACCTTGGAAGCCCTAAGAAGGTCTTGCACTCAGTCAAAAAATGTGTTTTGCGAATTGCACTTGTGCACCCACAGGTTTTCTTCAAAGTCATTGATATTGAGAGGTACTTCTTTTCTTACAGAAACAAGATTAGAGGTTGTGTTATCTTACCTGTAATTTAGCTGTTGTTTTATGTGAATGCAGTGAGGATGAGTTGCTCTGCACACATTCTTCCTTGTCGCCATTGTCATTACTGTTGAACAGTTTTGGCTCTGAAATTTCTAGCTGTCTACACAAACTGAATTTTTCTCAGGGTGTATTGAAGCTTTCTGGATATTTATCCGGTCTTGGTGAGATTTGCTCAACAAAGGTAGATGTGATTCATAACAATTGAATCTCTTCTAATTCACTATCTTCTCCTCTAATCATTGGATTTTTTTTTGCAGGCATACCAGTATGTCTGTATCCGTTGTGTACACACATACACAATGTCCATGTTTTTTATTTTCCTTCTGTGGCTTCATCAATCATGCATATGATTCTGGCCTTAACAGTTATCCAGACATCAACTCACGGTTTATTTGCAAGGGTCCAATTCATAAACTGCTTAAAGATGTGGCAGATTCTTATATGTGTCTGGATCTGTGGAAAGGTAGTTCTGGGTCCCAAAATGGGAAAAGAAATAGGCCACAGACATATCCAACCTATATCCTAAATTTTTGTTGTCCACGCTCCAGCTATGACTTGACCTTTGAACCATCAAAAACATTTGTTGAATTCAAGGTAATAATTCTCTTTATTCATTCTTTATGATTCCAATTTGTTTCACATTCAGCGAAAGAGATTCCTGTTTTACGATTTGCAAGTGGTAACTGGCTGGATAGAGAAGGCAAACGATGGGTTATGGGCATACATTAATGAACGAAGGCATTTCAAGTGGCTAACCCAAGGAATGGATGTGTGTGTCCGGTGGGTTAAAAGATGTGCTAATTCATTTGCAGATGCTTTGGCCAAGCAGGGGGTGGGAAGAAGTCAATTGTTTTGGGCTACTCTGTAAATTTCCTTTTGGGGGTGTGATAA
Organism: Nelumbo nucifera; assembly: GCF_055504915.1. Classification (NCBI taxonomy): domain Eukaryota; kingdom Viridiplantae; phylum Streptophyta; class Magnoliopsida; order Proteales; family Nelumbonaceae; genus Nelumbo; species Nelumbo nucifera. The sequence goes on along the minus strand of NC_142654.1, from coordinate 65,411,802 downwards.
GAGGATTTACCTCCCCCCACCATTGTATTTTAAACTTTTTTCTTAATTAATGAAAGTTTTCTCTTATTGATCAAAAAAAAAAAGAGATTCCTGTTTTACTGTTATCTTCTCTGTGCTTTCCTAGTTAACTTTTCATGGATAGATTAATGCCAAAAAGTGTAAATGTTTCCTGTTTATTGATGTCGAAGTTTATGAAGGCATCTAGTTATCCACTTGAAAGTTAAGATTTGCTGATGGCAGTATTTTTGTAATTTAATTTTTATTTAAACACTAAAGTAGTTCTTGAGTTGAGTCGACAGTAAAGAATAGTTATATTAAGTGATTGAATACATATGCATGGGTTTGTATGATACACTGCTGTAGAACAAGTTGCCATGTAATGAAACCTAACAGTAATTACCTAAAACAAAACTCAAGATCTATATACAATTCATGTAGAATGAGTCTGAGAAGTATAAAACCGAATTCCCTGAAATCTTTGTGAATGGACAGCCTGGAGGAGACCATGCTTACTAGCTTCCAGAGGACAATCTTAAAAAGGAAATGCTTTGCTGTAAAAAAAATGGTGCTCCTCCTATATCATCCATGTCTATGTTTGCAATTCTCAAGAGTTCCTTTTGATGTCCTTGGTGGGAGCAATTGTTGAAGGCTCTAATTTAAGGCTTTGTTAGACCCTACCGTTGTCCAAACTGATTTTACTACATAAAATTGAGACTTGAGAGTTTGAGAGTCTTATAACTAAAGATCTATCAGCCACGGGATTTTTATATCAGAAAATTACCAATAAGGCATCATGTCAATGGGCCGATAGATATGAACTGAACCAATTATGCCAGTTCTGGTTCTAGTTTTCTTTTGCCCAATTATAATTGGGTTGGCACATCTAGACATTTGCTTTCTGCTCCTTTTCATGATGTTCATAGTCAGTTGGAGAAGATATAGATTATGACTTTTCTTTGGAGACTATGCCTTCTGACCAGGTAGTACTTTTTATCATGGACTTTAGGAACATTCTTGCATATCATGTTATCATTTTTTTTCTCAACCCCTATGAAATTTCAATCAATATGGCCATCATATTCTTCTAAGATATTGAGGATTTTCTTTCTATTTTTTTATTGAAATTTTCTTTCTATTCCCTTCAGCAAACACCATGTTCTTTTCCTTTTTCCAGGACTGGGCTCCTATACTTTCCTTTATTGAACAAGCTGTCAGACATTTTTGGAGTCAAATCTCAGTACAAGGTTGATTTACAGAACTGCATATTGCTATTTTTCCTCCACAAGGATGACACTTTCTTTTAGATGGACTTTGAATTCCATTTAAATCTATCTTTTGACTTTTACATAGGAGAATACCATAATCATAGTGATGAAGTATCAAGAAAAGACAAAATGTGGAAGGCAGAAAATGATATTATCTTGCCAGCACCAGGTATCACCTAATACATTTTCCTCCTTGATATGTATAATGAGCATAGCTACAATTGACAAGGGTTAGCTCATTGCTGGCACCGGGTATCACATGTAGTATCAACTTCTCACTGATTCAGTCTTTCTTGTCATCACTAACTACAGAATGATTTTTGTACGAATAGTGTGCCTTGTCCAAGGTCCTTTCTAAAGATTGTTTCAAACCCTTACCTGCAGATATATCAGCATGCTCTGAAATTGTGGAAAAGAAGTGCAAGGTCAAATATTATCATAAATCTTTGAACCACAATTGTTCCTCTATGGAATTTGCATCTGAAGAGGCCAACTGTTATGAACAGAAAAAACATAAAATGGCCTCCAAAAAATTACAAAGAAATACTGCAGAAGTCAAAGGACAAAATGTAAAGGCAGAATATGTACCCTCAAGTTATCATTCTTTGCAGGACATGGTTTCCAATTCATGTGATCCTTCCATAACCAAATCTATACCAGTAGTTAATCAAGAGAATGGTGATGATCTTTTATGTGTAAAATGTAATGCTTTGACAGAAAGATTGGCTGCTTCACAGACTGCCACAGATGATGTAAAAAAATTTATTTTAGGACATAAGCAGGGAAATGAATCTCTCAAAGTTGATGTCATGGGTGAAGAATCAACAAGAACCCTGTTAACATGCAGTGATTTTGAATACAGAAATGATGTAGAAAGGGTTTCATTTCCTTCAGGATGCACCAGAGATTTTGAGAAGTCCGTTTTGCTGCGTTGTCCATCACTGCAAAGTGGACCTTATGATGCATCACTGTCTGTGAATCATGAAGAATTTGAATTTCACATGGATGAACTCTGTTCCAAAAGAACATTACCTGTTCTTCGAGACATGATTGCTGTTGTGGATACTGATGATGGTAACGCGAGTTCTGAGTTCTTTGCAGAAGCTTCATGGCGGGACAATGCAAGTGATTCTCCTCTCTCTTTTAATAGTGTTACAAAATGCAGCATACATACAGAACTAGATGGCTTGTCAGGGAGCTTCATGAAATCACATCCTTCTGAAAGGGATTATTTCACTGAACAGAGTAACTTCCAAAATAATACCCTTGCAAGGTTCAGGAAAATAGGTTCCGGTCATTGTTCAACAGATTTTAATTGGTATTCTGAGTCCCCATACTTGAAGATCAGGAATCCATCAGAGAATCTGGAACATTTTAATGATAAATATGTTGCTGAACTCAATTGCCGGTCCCGTGGAAGTGATACTTCTTGGAAGTTTAGAGAAAGGAAAGACAAACTTGACTTTGGTTATGATACTAATAATGTCACTGGTGGAGATTACCTTTCCTTGAACGCTGCAAATACTGCAGTAAATGATCAAACATTTCTCTGTCATGAGCAATGTTTAGATGATATTATCTTTGAACGAAGTGCTTGTTCTGATAAATTAACTAATGGAAAGGATTGGTTATGCTTAGACTCTTTTGATATGGAAACAGCAGATAGTTGTTCAGAACAAGTATTTCACATTCCTTCACCTAATGATTACAATAGGGGAAACAATCCAAGAAATCACTTGGGGTCTAGAAGTCATATGTACTATCAAGTTCTTAAGAAAAGATCAAAGAGAAGCCTTTCAGCCCCACCATTTTATAAAGGCAAGAAAAAGTTACATTCTATACAAAACAAATTGAGAACCACTGCAGGAGAAGGTGAAGAACAGATCATCCATAAGGCCTCTACTTTACCAGGTTTGCTTTTGGCAAGTAAAACCCTTATTGTGTTCCCTGGACATTATGCAGCACTAGTTATGGCCTCTTTTTACTTTTTGCAGAAAGAAAGCAATTTGAGCATCCATCGCATTCTTGCCATATGTCTCACCAATATTTTGAACAGAATCTAGTTGATGATTCATTGTACTTTTCAAGGTAATACGGTTCACATGTCCATCCTAAAAGGTCATGTTAGTCATGAAATGCATCTCATACCCTTTCATCTTGATATTTCTTCAGAACTCACATGGAGGATAGGCCACATGACAGACAGTATATGATTGATGTCCAAGAGAGTGATGACTTCAGGAAACCTAAATATTTTGAGATGTACAATACAGATTTAGTCGAAGGTAATTTTATCACCATCATCATCAAAGCTTTATCCCTACTGTATGGGGTCGGTTAGTTGAAGGTAAATTTATAACATATATAATCTACTATTGTCAAACATTATGAATTACCTTGCCAAACATTTCAAAAAAGAAAAAAGAACAAGGGGCAGAGCCCCTTTTCTATTTAATGTGTGTGCTACTGCATGGAGGAAAAAAGAAAACTCTTTATTCTTCCTTCTTTTTTCTCTTCTTAAAACCCTTGGAATCTCATCTCCTTTTTAGACTTTTATAGATGGGTTAAAACCAAGGTTCGGAATTTCGACACATATCGGGCCGTATCAGTGATTTAAAAGGCGCGCTTGAGGCGTAAGGTGAGGCACATTCCAGAGTAGGCGCCTCTCATGGGTCAAGGCGGCCAGACTTTAGAAAAGTGTTCACCTTTGCTCCTAAGGCGTGCACCTTAGGCCAAGCGCCAGGTGGTCGATGCATGGTTTTCACCCAAATTGTCTCAGATTCTCAGACTCTCTCAGTCTCAATCGAAGTATCGAACAGCAAGTTCAGAGCCCCTCAGCCCCCGGATTCTTCTTGGATCATCAAGTTTAGGCCACCTTCAAAGTTTGATCATCAGAGGCCATCTCTCAGTCTCAGTTGTCTCAGTCAAACAGCAAATGCAGCGTCTTCAGGCATTCAGCAGTTTGGCACAGAAAAATATGGGCTCCACCCAATCTTTTTTCTTTTTTTTCTTCATTGTGTTTCTTCACTTTTTACACTGAAAACAGGGGTTCCGCCTGTCCCCTTCTTCTTCTTCTTCTTCTTCTTCTTCAATACAGATTGAAGTATTGAACCTTCAATGAAAATGAAAGAAAGAAATTAAGCATTAGGCATTACTGATTTTTATTTCCTTGGTTAGCTATGTTAGTTGATTTGTTTTTTGTTTCATTCTATATTTTTATTTTGATTGATTATTAAATATTAATTTAGTTTTCCTCTTTTTTTTTTTTTGTACAACTAGATATGGATGAAGGCAATACTTCTCATGAAATTAGTAGGAGAGATCCAGCATGGAAGTATTGCTCTCTACAAGACCCTAATAATACAAACTCAGTCACTTGCAAGTTCTGTGGGAAAGTGACTAATGGAGGAATCTATAGGGCAAAAGAGCACATTGTTGGTGGTAGGATGAATGTAAAGGATGTACCAAGTGCCCTAAAGAAGTTAGGGAAGAAATTTTGGCATATATGCAAAAGAAAAGAACGGTAAAAGAGAATATGGTGATGGAAGAAAGGGATAGGATCCCTGATTTTGATGATCAAGAGAATATGATTGAAATTGAAGATGATGATGTACAAGTTCGTTGTGTTGGTGGTAGTTCTAATTCATGTCCTAGGCCTTTTACATCCATTGGATCAAGTTCCAAGCCACCCATTAAAAGACAAAAAAGGGCCTATGGATAAGTTTTTGACAATACTTAGTCCGAAACAAGTTGTAGAGATGAGAAGGGAACAAAAAAGAATGAAATAAACCACCATCAGTGAAATATATAATAAAGAAGGGAGAGAACAAGTTTCTATACGTATTGTTAGGTGGTTATATCAAGCGGGTATTCCCCTAAATACCATTCGCTTGAAAAGCTTTGAAACTATGTGGAAGCAATTGGGCAATTTGGGCCTGGATTAAAGATCTCAAGCTATTATGAAGCGAGGGTTCCTTTCTTGAAAAAGGAGGTTGATTACATGAAGACATTATTGCAGCATCATAAGGAGGCATGGGAAAGGTGGGGGTGTTCTTTAATGTTTGATCGATGGACCAATAGAAAGGATAGAACCCTAATCAATTTTTTGGTTCATAGCCATGCTGGGATGATGTTCATAGAAAGCATTGATGCATCGGGTGATATAAAAACAACTGAGAAGTTGTTTAATTTCCTTGAGAAGATGATTGAGAGGATTGGTGAAAAGAATGTCATTCAAGTGATTACCGATAATGCTTCAAACTATGTTTTGGGCAGGTAAATTTTCTAACTTGTTTGTTTTCTTTACAACTTTTACTTAGATTTTATTGTCTCGTTCCTTAAATTATTATTTTTGTGTTATTAGGAAAATAATTGATGGCTAAGTATCCTCATTTGACTTAGACACCGTGTGTTGCCCATTGTATGGATCTCATTCTGGAAGACATTGGCAAGTTAGCTATTGTCAAGAGGACCATTGAGAGGGCTATAGCACTAACGGGGTACATATGCAACCATCTGGGCCTATTGAACTTAATGAGAAAGTTTACAAGTCAAAGGGAATTGATTAGGTTGGCCAAAACCCGCTTTGCTACTTCCTATCTTACATTACAAAGCATTTTTAAGCAAAAGAGGAACTTGAGGGAGATGCTCAATTTTATTGAGTGGAGTGATAGCAAGTGGGCAAAGGAAGCCAAGGGTAAATGGGTTGCGGAGACATCAATGATGCCTTCATTTTGGAATAACATTGTATATATTCTTAAGGTGTGCAACCCTCTTGTTCGTGTCTTATGCTCGGTGGATCGTGAAAAAAGCCGGCTATGGGTTACATCTATGAGGTTGATAAAGCAAAGGAAGCAATTCAAAAGGCATTTGATGGTAAAAGGGAAAAGATCTCAGCATAGTTGTCAAGGCAACGCCTAGGCAACAAGGCGCCCTTTGAGGCTCGCCTCGCCTAATCGCCTAACAGTTTTCTACTTCCTATTATTAAATACTTTTATTATTCATTCTTTTTTTTTGAGATTATAATTATAAAATAGACATTATTAAACTAAAATAATCATTTTGTGTGTTTATATACTATTTTTTTTTATTTTCTTATTTATTAGGGCCTAATCAACACAAACATTGCTAAATGTTGTATTGAACCCTCAAAGACTTAAAAACCTAAACCAATAAGGAAGAACTAAAAATTTTATCTAATCAACACATTTTCCTCTTCCATATTTTCTTCTTCTTCTTCTACTACTACTACTACTACTACCAATACTTTTGTTATAATTCGGCCTGCCTTTGAGTTTTGTTAGTCTGATAACAGCCAAGAAGAAAGAGGAAGAAAGAAGGAAGAAAGAGAGAGAGAAAGGAGGAGAAAAGGAGAGAAGAAAAGTCTGGTTCGAATTAGGGAAAAGTCACTCTCCCATTCAGCCTGACATGTTTTTATATTATTAATATAATGGAAAAGACACATGTGCCCTTATTTAAGTGAGGGACACTAGTTCTAATATAATATTACAGATTAGCAACCTCAACATACATAAATACCCCTACACTAACACTCCCCCTCAAGCTGGTGAGTATATATCATATAATCCTAGCTTGTTACATATGTAGTCCACTCTTCCCCGACTCAACCCATTTGTAAATAAGTCTGCCCACTGGTTTCCTGTATTAACATATGCAGTGTCTATCACTCCATTCAGCACCTTCTCTCTCATAATATGTGCTTGGTTCTTTCATGAAACACCAGATTAGAAGAAATATGAACTGCAGCCTGATTGTCACAAGAGAGCTTCATTGAAGTATTAGTGTCGTATCCTATCTCCTGTAGAAGGTTCCTTAGCCACACTAATTCACAAGCAGTATGTGCCATAGCTCTATATTCTGCCTCTGCACTGCTTCTTGCCACGACTGTCTGCTTCTTACTTTTCCATGTCACCAGATTACCCCCCATAAAAGTGCAATAACCTGTGGTAGACCGCCTATCAGACATAGAACCAGCCCAGTCAGCATCAGTATACCCTTCTATTTCAAGTTTTCCACCACTTTTGTATATCAAACCACGACCAGGGGCCCCTTTTAAATACCTCACAATTCTTAGAACCGCATTCCAATGAGGAACCAGAGGTTTCTGCATGAACTGACTTACCACACTAACCGCAAATGAAATATCTGGCCGAGTAATGGTTAGGTAGTTCAGTTTACCTACAAGTCGTTGGTATCTTCCAGGGTCTTCAAACACTTCACCCATATCACTGCTCAGCCTAGTATTTGTTTCCATAGGTGTTTCAGTTGGTTTAGCACCTAACAAACCTGTTTCTTCTAGCAAATCAAGCACATATTTCCTCTTACATAAATTAATACCATACTTAGATCTTGCTACTTCTATCCCCAAGAAATATTTCAATTTACCAAGGTCCTTTGTTTGAAAATGTTCCTGTAGAAAAGTCTTCAACCTATCAATGCCCATTTTATCATTCCCGGTAATAACAATATCATCTACATACACCACCAATAGTATTTTTCCTGCCGGAGAGTCATGACTGAAGACGGAATGATCAACTTGGCACAGTTTCATACCAAACTTCTTTACCACCTCATTGAACCTACCAAACCATGTTCGAGGAGACTGTTTAAGCCCATATATAGCCTTCTTTAGTCTGCATACCTTACCATCCTCCCCCTGAGCAACAAACCCTGGTGGTTGCTCCATGTAGACCTCCTCGAGCAAATCACCATGCAAAAAGGCCTTCTTGATATCAAGCTGATATAGGGGTCAATCAGACATAGCTGCAAGAGAGATCACAACACGAACCGACCCTATCTTAGCAACTGGGGAGAAGGTCTCTGTGTAGTCAATTCCATAGGTTTGGGAGTACCCTTTTGCAACCAATCGAGCTTTTAGGTGCTCAACACTACCATCAGGCAAATACTTAACAGTATAAACCCACTTACAACCGGCAGCTTGCTTCCCAGGAGGAAGAGCAGTGAGGTCCCAAGTATGATTATGAAGTAGAGCTGAGAGCTCTTCTTCCATTGCACGACACCACCCTGGAGAGGCAAGGGCTTCCTGGACATCCTTAGGGACAACAACTGAGGATAACAAAGAGATAAACTGGCGATGGGCGGCAGAAAGGTGAGTGAGTGAAACATGATTAGAAATAGGATGAAGGGTGCAAGTGCATTTACCTTTCCACAAGGCAATGGGAAGATCAAGATCAGATACTAGGTTCGGGGCTAGTGTGGAGACAATTGCCGGATCTGTTGGCGGTGATGGAGTCGGAGGAGTAGCAGCCGGTACACGTGGGCGATGTGTATACACATGACGGATAGGTGGGCGTTCAACAGGTGGTGGCACTGGAGGCAAGGACTTGGTCACGACTGGAACAAGGGGAACAAAATCGGCAACTGGAAGTGGAAGAGGGGGAGGTGATGAGGAGGAAGAAGCATCACTGGACCCCAAGAAAAACAGAGTAGAGTCAAAGAAGGTAACATCAACACACACAAAGGAATGTCAAGAACTAGGATGGTAACACTTATACCCTTTCTGGGTCCGAGAATAGCCAAGGAAGATGCACTTAAGGGATCGTGCATCTAACTTGTCGTTCCCTAGGGCCCAGATTATGGACAAAGCAGACACACCCAAATACCCGAGGAGAAAGAGAAAACAGAGACAAGGTGGGAAACAAGGTAGTAAATGGTGAATGACCATCAAGGATAGACGTGGGCATCTGATTAATCAAGAAGCCAGAAGTAAGCACCGCATCACTCCAAAAGGGTTTGGGAACATTCATGTGATGCATCAGGGATCGTGTTGTTTCCAAGAGATGACGATTCTTTCTCTCAGCCACCCCATTTTGTTGAGGAGTGTAGGTACATGAGGTCTGATGTATAATGCCTTGTTGGTCCAAGTATTCTTGAAATGATGAAGATAAATATTCACGGCCATTATCAGAACGAAAAATTTTAATGTGAACACCAAATTGAATGTGAATCTCAGCATAAAATTTCTAGAAGATGGTAAACAATTCACTTTTTTCTTTCATTAAATAGAGCCACGTCATCCTTGAAAAATCGTCAACAAAAATGACAAAATATGTATATCCATTGTATGACATCACTTTATAAGGACCCCATACATCCGAGTGAATCAAAGAAAAAGGACTTGACACACAGTTATCAACCCTAGAACTAAAGGGAACACGGTGTTTCCCAAACTGACACGACTCACAATCTAAAACAGAAAGTTGACTCAACGAAGGAACCAAAGATTTCAAAACTTTCAGCGAAGGATGACCAAATCGACAGTGCCACTGGAGATGAGAGAGAGATGACTGGAGTTGTTGATGTTCTTCCACCACCGTCAAGATAATACAATCCACCAGCTTCATGCCCTCCACCAATCTTCATCCCCGTCTTGAGATCCTGAAAAACACACATAGAAGGGTAAAAGGTAATGGAACAATTAAGTGACTTGGTCAGCTTACTAACGGATATAAGGTTAAACGGAAATTTAGGGACATACAAGACTGAGGATAGGGATACAGGGTCCAGGTCAACATTACCAACACCACAAATGGAGGATGTGGAACCATTAGAAAGGGTAACAGATTGTGATGTTGAGCAATGAGAGAGGGAAGAAAACACACCTGGAGTTCCAATCGTGTGATCGGAGGCTCTAGAGTCAATAATCTAGGGATTGGGTGTGGATGCCAAGCAAGCCATACCTGAGTGTGCGAAAGTAGTCGTGTTCTGCTGAGATGTGGATTGGACAAACCTATCATACTCATCACGGGGAACACTCACCATCTCCTTCCCGGGACCATCTGTGGATGGAGGCATCTGATCAGTTGAACGATTCTCTTGTTTGAAACTGGAACTAGTGTCACTAGTCATGGCATTATTGGCCCAGGTTGAGGGTGGACCATGCAAGTCAGCAATAATTAATGGTATGCCCATCCATACCACAATGAGTACACATCCTCGGACCCGAGCCACGTCCTCTACCACGGGCTCCCCCTGAATCTCTACCTCAGTACGACCACCACCACGGTTATATGTAGGTCCACCACCACCACTCTATGCATATACTGGACCACTGCTACCACCACGGCCAGATTGAGCTCCTCGAGCTCCACCTCTAACACCACGGCCCCTTGACACTGCAAAGGCTGATCTATCTGAGACATTAGAGTTCTCAGTAGATCCAATAGAAGTCCTCTGAAGTCGAGCAAACACCTCTTCTAAAGAAGGGAGAGCTAACCCTCCTAGTATTTGAGCCCGTACTGGTTCATACTCAGATTTCAGCCCCACCAAAAATCGAGTCACGTCAAACTGCTCTCTCTGTTGTTGCTGAATGTTGACATCTGAAGTGAGGGGGTGATAAACATTCAACTCAATACGGATGTTTCTCATACTAGCATAATACTCCTGAAGACTCTGATTGCCCTGTTGCAGATTAAAGTATTCCTGATACAGCTGATATACTCTGGTTTATTGTCTTGACCAGAATACAACTTCTTAGCATGGTCCCACACATCTTTGCCAGTGTTAAGAAACATGAAATTTACACTAATCTTGGGTTCCATACTATTCCATAACCACGTGATAATCTGAGCATCCTCTTGTTCCCAGTCTTCATACTCATGAGAATTAGTGGAGGGTTTCTCCTCCCTTATGTGTTTCACCTTCTTCTTTGCTTTCAGAAAAACTTCTACAGATTTAGCCCAAGGTACATAATTCTCTCCATTCAGTTTAATGGAGGTCATTTGAACATTCAGGTAGTCAGTAGGCATCATCACATTAGATTTGCTATCACTGTTATCTCCCATTGCTGAATTCTGTTATCACTGAATTCGGCACATTGCACACTGCTTGATCACACTGGTTTCAGCACTTGTTATTGCTGAAGGTTGCACTCTTTACACCACAAACCCTATCCTACGACTACCTGAAATCTCACCACTATATGAGCACCACTCCTTCGAATCACACAAAAAAAACAGCATAAACCCTAACACACTACAGTCTGAAATCCCATCATACGATCTGAAACATACTTCCTATTTGATTCATAACAGAAAATATGCATAGAAATCTCTTACCTCATCACTTGAAAGACAAACCACACGAGAAGAAAATCAGTCCACACAAGACACCCACTGCACCACACGAATCAGCCCTCTTCTCTTCATCGATTAGGGGAGGGCTTCTTAGAAACTGTTAGAATGCTCGAGTCAGGGGTATTTTGGTCATTCTGGTGTATCTTATTGAAAGTGAAATGTCTATTGTATCTGAGTTTAAGTTATGTGTCCCATCTTCTATGAGGGACAAAATTGTCTTTCTTGTAACTCAAGTTTTCATGAATAAAAGTCAAGTGGGTCGGCTAGGAGAGGTACTTTTGTACATCCTCTCTTCTAGTCTGGCTGAATACTTTTCTCCTCTCCTTCTTCTTCTTCTTTCTCTTTTCTTTCTTCTTTCTTGTTCTCTACTTTGACCTAGAAACAACTAGGGTTTATTCACATGGTATCAGAGCATTAAGGTCTGGTGTTCGTTTTTTTTTTGCTTGCTACTGTCTTCTTCCTGGGTTCGCTGCCAGCTTCACAGTAGGTTTCTTCATCCTACAGCTGATCTGATTGAAGACTCGATAAAGAGCTGAAAAGGAGTTGTCGTTTTGAGGGCCTGGAGGTGAGAATGCCTCTAGCCGGTGCTGTGGTGGTCGTTGAAGTGGTATACTAGACCCTCTATTCAGTGTACGAAGAGGGCTAGTCGTATACAGGTATGGACACTGCTGTCGTGTGTTCAGAAATGGACTGTGAATGCTGATTTTTCTTTGTGTACATCGAAAGTTAGTTGTTGTGGTGCTGGGTGAAACTGATACACATATCAGTCATGTTTTTTTTTTTTGTGTTTTCTTGCTCACATGTGTGCTGAAAGAAGAGTGGTAGGCTGCTGATGTCCACGACAGCAGTGGTGCGGTGTTGATTGTGTTGTGGTGGCTGGCATATCTATGTTTTTTTAATGCTTAAAAGTGAACCCCTAGACCTTGTGTGTAATCAGCTCTGCAGTTTGCAGAACAAGTGTTCGATGAAATGACTGAGTAATTTCAGTAGTGGTGTGTTAGTGGTAAATGGTCCTGCAGTGTGCAGTCCAAGTGTTTGATGTGTTGACTGAATGATTTCAGCTTTAGAGTGTAGTGTGTAATGTGCAGTTGAAGAAAGTAGGTTGGTGGTATTGTAAGTGAGATAAGTCTTGTGACAAGTGTGAAATTGTGATATATATTCAGAGGAGACATAATTGAGATGGCTTTAACTGTAGTTGGGAATGACAACAAAACAGGCATCATGCTCTCTTCAGATTATCTAAGTGTTCAAATGACATCCATCAAGTTGAATAGTGAGAACTATATACCATGGGCAAAATCTGTGGAGGTGTTCTTGAAGGCCAAGAGGAAAGTCAAACATGTGAGGGAAGAGAAACCTTCCTCTGATTCTCCTGGGTTCAGTGATTGGGAACAAGATGATGCACAGATAATGACATGGCTTTGGAACAGCATGGAACCAAAGATTAGTGTGAACTTCATGTTCCTAGATACAGCCAAAGAGATTTGGGATCATGCTAAAAAGTTGTACTCTGGACAAGACAACACAACTAGGGTATATCAGTTATACCAAGAGTACTTCAATTTGAAGCAAGAAAGTCAAAGCTTAGAAGAGTATCATGCAAGTTTGAGAAACATCCGCAATGAGCTAAATGTGTATCACCCTCTCACATCAGATGTCCAGATCCAACAGCAGCAACGTGAACAACTTGATGTGACTAGGTTCCTTGTGGGTTTGAAGGCTGAGTATGAGCCTGTCCGAGCACAGATATTGGGGGGATCAGCTCTCCCCTCACTTGAAGAAGTTTTTGCTCGTCTTAAGAGGACATCCATTGAGCCAGTGGAACATTCTTCCTTCTCTGATAGATCTGGTTTGGTAGTGACTAAAGAGAGTAGTCGTGGAAGTAGAAGTGGTGGTGGCAGCAGTGGCCCTCCAAGCAACCGTGGTGGACACATGTTTAACCGGGCCAGTGGCCGGACTGGAGGCCATGAGTCAGGGGGAGGCCGTGGAAAAGGAAGGGGTAATGCTCAGAGAAAATGTACACATTGTGGCTTAGAGGGGCACACAGTTAATTTTTGCTATGATTTGCATGGTCCACCTAACACTTGGGCTAACCATGTTACATCTAAAAGTAGTAGCACAATTACTGAAAGCCAGCAAACTGCACCAACCCCCTCCACACCCACTTGTGCTTTCGGGCAGGAAATGGTGAGTGTACCACGGGCAATATATGAGCAGTTCCTTCAAACATCTCAGCAGAACACAGCTACACTTGCCCATTCAGGTATGACTTGTTTAGCTTCCAAAGCCTCACCCTAGATCATTGATTCTGGGGCCTCGGACCATATGTCTGGGATTCCTGATGTATTTTCTTCCCTTTCTCGCACCTCCACATCTCAAGCAGTTACACTTGCTAATGGTTCTACATCTCCTATTTGTGGTGTTGGTGATGTTGATCTTTCCTCATTGTCTTTAGCATCTGTTTTATATGTTCCTAAGTTCCCTTTTAACCTTATGTCTGTTAGTAGATTAACCAAGTCCCTTAATTGTTCTGTAATCTTCTATCCTTCTTCTTGTGTATTTTAGGATCTCAAGACGGGGACAAAGATTGGTGGAGGGCATGAAGCCGGTGGTTTGTATTACCTTGATGGTGGTGGCCCTCCAGTGGCTTTTCAGTCGTCTCTTACTCCTCTCCAATGGCACTGCAGACTTGGTCATCCCTCTCTCAAGGCTTTGAAGCTGCTAGTTCCCTCCTTGAGTCATCTTTCATCATTAGATTGTGAGTCATGTCAGTTGGGAAAACATCATCGAGTCTCATTTAGTCCAAGAATTGATAGTCGTGTCTCAAGTCCTTTTGCTTTAGTTCATTCTGATGTATGGGGTCCAGTTAAAGTGGTGTCATACAATGGGTTTAAGTATTTTGTAATCTTTGTTGATAACTTTTCAAGGATGACATGGATCTATCTTATGAAAGACCGTAGTGAATTGTTCTCTATTTTTTAGAAATTTCATGCTGAAATACGCACTCAGTTTGGTGTTAATATGAAAATACTTCGCTCCGATAATGCCAAAGAATACATCTCCTCATCGTTTCAGCAATACCTAGAACATCATGGAATAATTCATCAAACTTCTTGTGCCTACACCCCACAACAAAACGGTGTAGCTGAACGGAAAAATAGACATCTTCTTGAAACTGCTCGGTCCTTGATGATCAATATGCATGTTCCAAAGCACTTTTGGAGTGATGCTGTTCTTACATCCTGTTTTTTGATAAATCGGATGCCCATGTCAATCCTTGGAAGTCAATCCCCTTTCTCCGTGTTGTTCCCCACTTTGTCTCCCTTTCCTCTCACCCCAAGAGTCTTTGGTTGTGTTTGTTTTGTTCAGCACTTGGGGCCTGGAGTAGACAAGCTCGGGCTACGAAGTGTATTTTTCTTGGCCACTCAAGGACTCAGAAAGGGTACAAATGTTATAACCCTACGTTTCATAAATCGTTTGTGTGCCCGGATGTCACTTTCTTTGAATCAGTTCCTTTTTTCTCCAATACCAGGGTCTCTTCTTCTCCCTCTGTGGTTCCTCTTCCTGTTCCGGTTGTGGACCCCCTTCCCATAGCTCCCACTCCTACGGCAGATGCACATTATATGCCGGTTACTACAGAGAGGCCGCCAATTACTCAACTGTATACTCGCAGAAGTGCTTCGGCTTCTCCTCCACTTTGGCACCCGTCGACAGATCCTGCTACTGCTCCTCCCTCAGATCTTCATCTCCCTATTGCTTTGCGGAAAGGTAAACGTACTTGTACTTCTCATCCCATTTCAGACTATGTTTCCACTGCTCACCTTTCTGCTTCCCATTGCAAGTTTATATCATTACTCTCTTCAGTTCCCATTCCCAAGACTGTACAGGAAGCCCTTGCCTCTCCAGGGTGGCGGCAAGCCATGGAAGAAGACTGTGGGAATTCACCATCCTTCCTCCTGGTAAGCACATTGTTGGGTGTAAATGGGTCTATACAGTGAAACATCTTCCTGATGGCAGTGTGGAACGATTGAAGGCACGGTTAGTGGCCAAGGGCTATTCTCAGTTATATGGTGTAGACTATATGGAGACATTCTCTCCTGTGGCTAAAATTGGTTCAGTTCGGGTGTTGATCTCATTGACTACTATGTATGATTGGCCTCTCCTACAACTTGACATAAAAAATGCCTTCCTACATGGTGATCTTGTTGAGGAGGTGTATATGGAGCAACCACCAGGGTTTGTTGCTCAGGGGGAGGCTGGTAAGGTGTGCAGGCTCAAAAAGGCAATCTATGGACTGAAACAATCTCCACGTGCATGGTTCGGCAGGTTCAGTGAAGTGGTGAAGGCCTTTGGGATGAAACAGTGTCAGGTTGATCATTCCGTGTTTAGCTATAACTCGAAAGATGGAAAAATCTTGCTAGTCGTGTATGTGGATGATATTGTCATAACTGGAAGTGACAGCAATGGAATTGACAGGCTGAAAAAATTCTTACAGGACCACTTCAATACGAAAGATCTGGGGAAGCTAAAGTATTTCTTAGGAATAGAAGTTGCGAGGTCAAAACAAGGGATCAACCTATGCCAGAGCAAATATGTTCTTGATCTACTTGAAGAAACAGGGTTGTTAGGTGCTAAACCAGCAGAGACTCCTATGGTACTCAATGCCAAGTTAAGTGTGGATGTAGGTGATGAGTTTGATAATCCTAGAAGATACAGAAGGTTGGTGGGAAAGTTGAACTACCTGACCATTACCCGACTAGATATACCATTTGCTGTGAGTGTGGTGAGTCAGTTTATGCAACATCCCCGGGTTCCTCACTGGGAAGCTGTTCTGAGAATTGTTAGGTACCTAACGGGTGCTCCAGGTCGTGGTCTGTTATACCAAAAAGGAGGACCTCTTGAGATAGTAGGGTACACAGATGCTGATTGGGCTGGCTCTATATCAGATAGGAGGTCAACCACAGGGTATTGTACCTTCCTGGGTGGCAATCTTGTAACTTGGAAGAGCAAGAAGCAAACAGTGGTGGCAAGAAGTAGTGCGGAAGCAGAGTACAGGGCTATGGCCCATACCACATGTGAACTAGTATGGCTGAAAAACCTACTACAGGAGATGGGTTTCTCAATTGACAAACCCATGAAACTATACTGTGATAACCAAGCTACTGTTCACATCTCATCCAATCCGGTCTTCCATGAAAGAACTAAACATATTGAGGTGGATTGTCACTTTGTGAGAGAGAAAGTGATAAGTGGGGTAATAACTACATCTCATGTGAGCTCAAGAAATCAGTGGGCAGATATCTTCACAAAAGGTTTGTCTCGGGGAAGAATAGATTACATTTGTAACAAGCTGGGACTATATGATATATACTCTCCAGCTTGAGGGGGAGTGTTAGAATGCTCGAGTCAGGGGTATTTTGGTCATTCTGGTGTATCTTATTGAAAGTGAAATGTCTATTGTATCTGAGTTTAAGTTATGTGTCCCATCTTCTATGAGGGACAAAATTGTCTTTCTTGTAACTCAAGTTTTCATGAATAAAAGTCAAGTGGGTCGGCTAGGAGAGGTACTTTTGTACATCCTCTCTTCTAGTCTGGCCGAATACTTTTCTCCTCTCCTTCTTCTTTCTCTTTTCTTTCTTCTATCTTCTTCTCTACTTTGACCTAGAAACAACTAGGGTTTATTCACAGAAACCACAGCAACCGACCACACAAGACACAACTGGATGCATAGAAACCTCCAAGGGAAGAGGGCGACCACTCCTTTTCAGCCCTTTCCCTTATCTCCAATCGATGGCAGGGAAATCAAGGGAAAACCCTAGATTGAGTGCGCAGAGAACAGAAATCTGGGCAGATCCGAGTTGCTTAGTTGTGCTCTGATACCATGTTATAATTCGGCCTGCCTTTGAGTTCTGTTAGTTTGATAACAGACAAGAAGAAAGAGGAAGAAAGAGAGAGTGTGTTATGGGTCCGCGAATAGGATCTCGTCACGGGTCGGTCCACGGGGAAAATCCTCTGTTTTTCCTTGTTCCTCCTTGCTCTTGATGGACCTATCCAGGCGCACTAATGGTGATTTGTTCAAGAGATCACCTAACTCTCCTTTACTCTCTTTCTTGACTGAATATTCGATATCCTCATTCAATAATGGTGTCTCCTTAAATAGGAGATTACAAGAGTCGTAATCTTAGGGAGTCTCCTTGCTGAATAGGGAGACTTCCAATTCTATCTTGCTAAGGATAAGATAAGTTAATCCTAATCTGATAATAAGATAAACTAATCCTAATCTGATAACAAGATAAACTAATTCTAATCTGATAACAAGATAAACTAATCCTAATCTGATAATAAGATAAACTAATCCTAATCTGATAACTTACTAACAAGATAAGATAAGAGCAATAGAATAAGATAAGAACAAACAAGATGATCTAATCTAATCTGGCGGTGGGTCAGGTTCCTGTTGCTGCCGGCGGCGATGGTACGTCTTTCCGAGGAATGCGTCCATAACAGAGAGAAAGGAGGAGAAAAGGAGAGAAGAAAAGTCTGGTTCGAATTAGGGAAAAGTCACTCTCCCATTCGGCCAGACATGTTTTTATATTATTAATATAATGGAAAAGACACATGTGCCCTTATTTAAGTGAGGGACACTAGTTCTAATATAATATTACAGATCAGCAACCTCAACATAAGTATAAAGACATAAATACCCCTACACTAACAACTTTCTATTTTCTTCTTTTCCTATAACAAAAATAAGGGTTCAGCCCCTATATTTTTTGAATTTTATTTTCCTTATTCCTTTTCCTCTCATGAATATGTTGATTTTCTATACTTTAATATGAAATTTATACTTTTCTTATGAGAATCATGAATAGTTATTAAAGAAATATGGTTATGGTACCTAGGGAACTACCCTAGGATCTATGTTTTTAACATAAAAAATCTATCGCCTAGGTGACGCCTAGGCGCCCAACCTAGGCAACTAGGCGACTAGGTGCCCCCCAGTCGCTTAGCCTCGCCTTGAAAACTATGGATCTCAGAAATTTTTGAGATTATTGATAGGAGATGGGATTGTCAACTTCACCAACCATTGCATGCAGCTGGTTTCTATTTGATCCCTCAATTTTATTATGATGATGCGGAAAGAATTGATTCAGATGAAGAGATTATAAATGGCCTTTATAAAGTAATCCAGATGTTTGAAAGTGACAAGAACAAGCTGAATACAATCATTGATGAATTATCAAGGTATAAGAATGCAGAAGGGATTTTTGGTAATAACATGGCTATTTGGCAGAGAAAGATAAAAGCACCGGGTAAATATTCATATATAGTCAATTAATATATGTGTCTAGTTGTTTTAATAATTGCTATCTTTATTTATTCAACCAGGCAGTTTCCAGGTGAAATGATCAAAACTGTCAAAATACAAGACCCAGTCAGCAGCTTGGTCAATGGTTTTTGTCCTCTGCGTCAATGATGGTTTGCAAACACTGATTGTGACCACTGAAAAGGGAATAATGCCTTGAACACTTTTATCATTGATGTATTGAAGATTTTATCAATCATGAATCTTAAACTCATCTGAAGTTTAAGAATAATTAATAAATTAGCAACTAACTTTGAAGGATGGAAATTTCTCTTGCATATTGCATTTCTTATTATCGGACGTTACTTTTTCCTTCCAAAGAAAGAAAAAATATTCATTACTAGTCTCTTGCCCTTGCAGACTTCAATCCTGTTGATATGGAAGATCCAAAACTTTCCTGGGTCAAGTGGCAAGATGGCAATTCACAGGCTCCAGTTAAAGAACATGAGCATTTTACCATTAGTAAGCTTATAACATATATAGGTTTTCACCATTACCTCACTGATGTTTTATGCTCTTCACCTTTAGGATGATGATGCGCCAGAGAAACTGCATGATCCAAATGATATACTTGATATCTTGTCTGGGATCTTGCACCTTACTGGTGATTCTTTAGTTCCCAAATCTATCAATAAAGATTGCCTTGAAGATGCCAGGGTTCTCCTACAACTGGACAAAAAATTTATCCCTGTCATAGCAGGTGGAACACTAGCTATCATTGACCAGGTGGGCTTTTTTATTTTTTGATGGGCATTGACCAGGTTGGCTTTCTGCTTTACTTTATAGTAGCTGTTTCCTGATCTTAGCATGCCTTCTCTGCTGCTACAGAACCTCTGTTTTTTTTTACTTTTTAATTGTATGACTTAGAGTTTGTGATCAGATGTGTAAAAGATTTCAAGTGGGATTTGTTTTATTTTGTTATTTAACGACTGGAAGAAGGAGAGGTCCATGGTCCCCAAAAATCTCAAAATATCCACTTATGGTCCTATATGTCTATGTAACAGTATCCTTCCAATGGAAATTTATGTACCCCACCTTGAATGGTGATGCAAGAATCCCTCCAGTTATACTCTTATGCCTTTTTTGTTCCTAATGCTTTTTTCCCATTTCCAGCTCTTAATTTTCCTAGTTTTTTCAATCAACTTCTAGTCTTAATTAATCTTTTCTGAAAAATTTTAAATTGGGCTTTAGGTTTCTAGATTTTTTTCCTTTATTTTTTTCAACTTTTAATTGTCCTTGCTCCTTGGGTACTTAGATTATTATCAATGTCAATAATATTCTGGAATTGGTTTTATCTAAAATTTTCTCGACTTTTTTTGATAACTGAAACTTTATTGATTTGATAATAAAGGAATCAAATGAATGTGTCACAAATTGAGCTAAGCACTCTTTCTGATTGTTTAGCCCCAGATATCTACCCCCTAACCATTATTATGTCAAAATTCATCCAGTCCATGGACGATTCATCCCCAATACAGTTGGTGTCTATGAACCCCATGTCTAGCTAATGCTTCAACTAGAACATAGGCCAATCATTTTACCCAGGTTTACCTTCTTATGATGTGTCTGTACATCCAAGGGCCTTCAGTCTTGCTTTTAATCCATCCACTACCACCTTGGAGCCCCCCACTGCTAGACTGTTGTAATTTATTACAAGATTATAGGTTGTAATTATAGGCTGTAATTATGGAGTATTAGCCCAATTAGGAATAGCTTGATTATAGGAATTAGATTTTCTTCCTATTTTAGTATCTACAAGGCTGTATATATATGTACTATTTTCTCAGTTGAAGAAGATATCAATTTCTTCCAATTCTTGTTCTATCACATGGTATCAGAGCTGGAGACACCAATTCCAGTCTGAAATTAATTTCTGGTTTTCTTCCCGTTGCTGCCCAAGTGAGCAGCTTTGAATTCTTTACGTTGCCCAAGTGGGCAGCTTTGAATTCTTTACGTTGCCCAAGTGAGCAGAAGCTGCGATCTCTAGGTCACCCATTCCGAGTGACATCTACATCTCACTGCCCCTACCAGTGGAAGCGGAATCCCCAGATCGGCCTACCCACCAAGTCGCATCGCTGGAAACCCAGCGAGTGAGCCACACGCGCCGCCACCAGTTTCTGCCCCTCCGTCACGCGCCGGAGCATGGAGGCGCGTGTGACAGACCCACCTTCACCAGTCTCTTTTCCGATGATCGCCTCAGCCTCGGTGTTACTCCTATGGTGTTTGTTTGCCCATCAGGAAAGTCTTTCTTCTCTGTTCTTTTTATACA
Organism: Nelumbo nucifera; assembly: GCF_055504915.1. Classification (NCBI taxonomy): domain Eukaryota; kingdom Viridiplantae; phylum Streptophyta; class Magnoliopsida; order Proteales; family Nelumbonaceae; genus Nelumbo; species Nelumbo nucifera. The sequence goes on along the minus strand of NC_142654.1, from coordinate 65,390,787 downwards.
GTTGATATTTCGGTGATGCCAGTTGTGATTTCTTGCTGTTTGGGTGTTGCATCTGCTGTCGATTCTGTTTAAGTGTGTTTTATTGGCTTTGCTGGTTGTCAAAAGTCTATTTTCTTGTGTTTATGATGGCGGTTGAACAGAAGAACTTGGCTATGCCTAGTGTTATCCCCATTTTGTCTAAAATCACTGAACAAAAACTAAATGGAACTAATTATTTAGACTGGAGTAAGGTTGTTTGTTTGTATTTACGGAGTATCTCTAAGGACAACCATCTAACTAAGGACCCTCCTACTGATGAGACTCGTACTGAATGGCTAAGAGTTGACGCTCAATTGTTTTTGCAAATCTGTAATTCTATTGAGATGAGTACGTCGGTCATGTCTCTTATTGTGAGTTTGTAAAAGAACTAATGGAATATTTGTTTTTTCTGTTCTCTGGTAAAGAAAATATTTCCCGTACTTTTTATGTTTGCAAGGCATTCTATCGGGCTGAACAACAGGATCAGTCTCTTCAGACCTATTTCATGAATTCCAAACGCACTTATGAGGAATTGAACGCCTTGTTACCTTTCAGTACTGATATCAAAGTTCAGCAAACTCAATGTGAACAAATGGCTATTATGAGTTTTTTGGCTGGCCTTAATCCTCAATTTGATGGTGCTAAGTCACAGATAGTGGATCAACTGGCCGGTCTTGTTCTCAGAATAGTACCAGAGGTGGCAGTAATAGTGGTCGGAATGCTGGAACTCAGGACACAGAGGGAGTAGTTTGCTACTATTGTCATGAACCAGGTCACACTAAAAGGACTTGCCAGAAATTGCTAAAGAAAAACCAGAAGTCTTCTGGGTCTCAGTCAACTCATGTTGTAACTACGAGTGATGCTCCTCATCCATCGTCAGACCAGACCATTACAATTTCTGCAGATGAGTACGCGAAATTTACCCAGTATCAAGAGGCATTAAAGAACTTCTCTTAGTCCATCACTGCCCTTGCTGAGTCAGGTAAAACCAATACATGTCTTCTTTCTTCTTCCTCTCAGTGGGTCATTGATTCTGGAGCAACAGATCATATGACAGGTAATCCTAGTCTCTTTTCCACTTTCCAATCACACACTTTTCCTTCTTCAGTCACCTTAGCAGATGGTTCTATTTCTTCTGTCCTTGGTTCTAGCACTATCAATCCCACACCAACACTTTCTTTGTCATCCGTATTGAGTTTACCAAAATTTTTTTTTAATTTGGTATATGTTAGCAAACTCACTTGTACTCTTAACTGTTGTATCTCATTCTTTCCTAATCATTGTCTGTTTCAAGATCTTATGACGAAGAGGATTATTGGTAAATGACGAGAATCAAGAGGTCTGTACATTTTGGATACCCAGGAACCCCGGACCATTGCTTGTTCTAGTACTTTATCTCCTTTTGAAGCTCATTGTCGGTTGGGGCATCCATCTTTACCTTTGTTAAAGAAGTTATGTCCTCAGTTTCATGATGTATCTTCTTTAGATTGTGTCTTGTCAGTTTGCAAAACATCATCGTCTATCATCTATTTCTCGAGTTAATAAAAGGGCTAGTCATGCTTTTGAGTTGGTACATTCAGATGTTTGGGGCCTTGTCCCATTATGTCTAAGACTGGATTTCGATATTTTGTTACCTTTGTGGATGATTTTTCTCGTATGACTTGGCTTTATTTAATGAAATCTCGTTCTGAGTTGCTTTCACATTTTAAAACCTTTTGTGCTGAAATAAAAACCTAGTTTGATGTGTCTATACAAACATTGCGAAGTGATAATGCCAAAGAATATTTCTCTGATTCCTTTCAGACCTACATGGCTCAGAATGGAATACTCCATCAATCATCTTGTGTTGATACTCCATCTCAAAATGGAGTGGCTGAGAGAAAAAATGGACATCTTCTTGAAACTGGTAGGGCTCTTTTATTTCAAACACATGTTCCTAAACAGTTTTGGGCTGATGCTGTTTCTACAGCGTGTTTTTTGATTAATCGTATGCCCTCCACTGTTCTAAATGATCAAATTCCTTATAAGATTTTGTTTCCTAATAAATCTGTGTTTCCTGTTGAACCTCGTATCTTTGGATGTTCTTGTTTTGTTTGTGATGTTCGTCCGCAGGTAATTGGACCCCAAGTCATTAAAATGTGTCTTCCTGGGATACTCTCGTCTCCAAAAAGGGTATAGGTGTTTTTCTCCTCTCTTGAACAGGTATCTTGTGTCAACTGATGTTACATTCCATGAAGATCTTCCTTTCTTTACCGCTCCATCTACACCTGTGTGTCCACAAGAGGATGATGATCTACTAGTGTATCATGTCACCGGTCCAGACTCTAGTGTTGTTCCAATACCACCACCACCACCTTCTCAACCAAAACCACCTATTACTCAAGTCTATTCTCAACGACCTAATCCTCTTGTGACAAGTCCGGCACCGGTCTCTTCTTCGTCATCGGATCCAATGCCCAGTGACATTGATCTACCTATTGCTCTTCGGAAAGGTAAACGTCAGTGTACTTATCCAATTTCCTCTTATGTTACCTATGATCGTTTGTCCTCTACTTGTTCGTTTGTTGCCTCTCTTGATTCTGTAGGGATTCCCAAATCTGTTCACCAGGCCTTATCCCATCCTGGGTGGCGTGATGCCATGCTTGAGGAAATGAATGCCTTGACTGAGAATGGTACTTGGGATCTAGTCGATTTACCTACTGGTAAGAAAGCGGTTGGATGCAAGTGGGTATTTGCAGTCAAATTTAATTCTGATGGATCAGTGGCTCGCCTAAAGGCTCGCCTGGTGGCCAAAGGCTATGCATAGACATATGGAGTGGACTATTCTGATACTTTCTCCCCTGTGGCAAAATTGACTTCAGTTCGATTATTTATTTCTCTGGCAGCTACATATGATTGGCCACTTTACCAACTTGATATTAAAAATGCTTTCCTGCATGGAGATCTTCAGGAGGAGGTTTATATGGAGCAACCAGCTCGGGGGGAGTCTGGGAAAGTTTGTCGTCTTCGAAAATCGTTGTATGGACTAAAACAGAGTCCCCGAGCTTGGTTTGGAAAATTCAGTCAAGCAGTAGAGAGGTTTGGGATGAGGAAGAGCAAATCTGACCATACTGTTTTCTATAAGCAATCCACATTTGGCATCATTCTACTTGTTGTATATGTAGATGATATTGTTATCACTGGGAGTGACACGCAGGGAATCTCATCCTTGAAATCCTTCTTGCAGAGCCAGTTCAATACTAAAGATTTGGGGCACCTAAAGTACTTCTTGGGGATTGAGGTGGCAAGGAGTAAAAGAGGCACTTTCCTGTCTCAGAGGAAGTATGTTTTGGACCTGTTAACAGAAACTGAGAAACTGGGAGTCAAACCATGCAGTACTCCAATGCTTCCTAACCAGCAATTCACAAAGGATGGAGATGCTTTTGATGATCCTGAACGATATAGAAGATTAGTTGGAAAGTTGAACTACCTCATAGTGACTTGTCTTGACATTGTTTACTCAGTTAGTATTGTAAGTCAATTTATGTCCTCTCCTACAGTGCATCATTGGGCAGCCTTAGAACAAATCTTGCATTACTTGAAAGGAGCTCTTGGACAGGTGATACTGTACCGGAATCATGATCACAGTAATATTGAGTGTTTTTCTGATGCGGACTGGGCGAGTTCCAAAATTGATCGAAGGTCCACTACTGGCTATTGTGTTTTTGTTGGTGGTAATCTGGTTTCGTGGAAGAGTAAGAAGCAAAATGTGGTGTCGCAATCTAGTGCAGAATCTGAGTATAGAGCAATGGCACAAGCTTCGTGTGAGGTTATGCGGGTTTCTCAACTCTTAACTGAGGTCGGTCTTAAAGTCTCAATTCCAGCGAAGCTATGGTGCGATAATCAAGCTGCGATTCATATTGCTTCGAATCCAGTTTTTCATGAACGAACTAAACATATTGAGATAGACTGTCATTTCGTTCGTGAGAAAATTCAACAAAACTTGATCTCTACAGCATATGTGAAGACTGGAGAGCAGTTAGGAGATATCTTTACAAAAGCTCTTAATGGAGCTCGGGTTTCTTATATTTGTAACAAGCTGGGCATGATTGACATCTATGCTCCATCTTGAGGGGGAGTATTACGAGATTATAGGTTGTAATTATAGGCTGTAATTATGGAGTTAGGTTGTAATTATAGGCTGTAATTATGGAGTATTAGCCCAATTAGGAATAGCTTGATTATAGAAATTAGATTTTCTTCCTATTTTAGTATCTACAAGGCTGTATATATATGTACTATTTTCTCAGTTGAAGAAGATATCAATTTCTTCCAATTCTTGTTCTTTCACATAATTGAATGACTTTGCCATTCTTAATCCTAGTAACATTTCTATAACAGCTCTAGTGGAGTTACCATAGCCTATAGGTCCAGAGTAGATAGTGTACCCGAGGCCTTGGCTTTCCCATATACATCCCTGTACAAATAATCCTGCTCTAGCTAATCTGTCAGATAGAGTGTTAACCCATCTAGGGATCCACCTGAACAAGCAGTTCAGGCTGCTTTCAACAGATTTGGCTTCCCTAACCAAAGCTCAAAATCTCCAGGGAGGTTATCCTTCTGAAATATGCCTGGAAATAAAAACTTGGTAGTCACCTTCTATTAGTATATTTCTCCACCTGTGTTGTGCAATCAACTTGGGTCCTTGGATTTAAGCCATCAACTTTGCTCTCAAGGAATTGTTGAAACCAACAGCCCCTGCAAAGATCAACAAAATGCTGCCTCTTTCATCCCTTGCCACCTCTCCCTCACCAGATTCACCAGGATTGCCCAAGCGCACCCATCAAAGTTGAATTTCAGTCTGCCAGCTTCATGGGGTTGGCACTTAATCTTTGTGCTCTTCTAATTGACTCTGGCAATAATGTGCCATCCTCTTAACAAATCATCCATATTCACATCTTGGAATTCTTCACATTATCAGAATCAGTGTGCAATTCTCACTTTAATTAGATCAATTAGAGTTCCCACTTCTGGTTGTTTATTTTTAAATATCCTTGCATTTCTCTCCCTCCAAATGCTCCACATTACTGCATCTCATGTAAAATGCCATAGCAGTTGCATTCTTTTGGTATGGCAGCCCATGATATTATTTGCCAAACCCAGAAGACAACAATACTATTTGTGTTTTTATTTTTCTGTTATTTTTCAAATGTTTTATGATTTGATTATCCTAGATCTTTTCTAGACGAACAACTCTTTTGAACTTAAGATCCTAATTCAGTTTTCTGCCTAGATTAAGTTAACAACATCCATAGTTGGAATTTCCTTTTGCCAGCCAGTTGCAAAGCACTAATTGGAAATTGCTAACTTGGATCTTTCTTTTACAGCATGCTGCAGATGAAAGGATCCGACTAGAAGAACTGCGTCGGAAGGTTAGTCTCATCTTTCAAAATTTCTTGCAATTAAACTTACCAATAAAAAAATGTTCTTGCAACTACACACATTGCAACTCATTAAGCTATTTGTGCTCTCAGGTATTGTCTGGTGAAGGAAGAACAGTTGCTTATCTGGATTCTGAGCAAGAGTTGGTATGTACTATGTCTAGATTTGATGCTAACTCTGTTGCACTGACTATTCAACTTTGTATTTATTAACATCTTCTAGGTTCTTAGGTTATTTCATTAGTCATCTCAACCCGTGTTCCTACTTTTCAAATATCAGGTGCTACCTGAGATTGGATATCAGCTACTGCACAACTACACAGAACAGATAAATAATTGGGGTTGGATTTACAATAATCAGGTTTCCGGGTCCTTCACCAAGTAATTTGGATGTTCTTCCATGCCTATTGATTTTTTTTATTGTTCATTGTGTAAATTTTATTGATTATTCTAAAAAAATGTTATGTACAAGAGTTTTTGCCTTTTTTTAGGCTAATCTTCACCACCTAATCCCTTTCCATTGCAAATTTTTTTACAATCGGTTCCCATTAGTAACACCCAAAACATTTATTCCTTAGTAACTCCTCTTATGAGTGAATTGGTAAGAGTGTTAGATGTTCTTGGTACCCATCAACTCTTGCTAAGCTGCTTATTTCTCTTAATATGTGCATATAACACCTAATCCCTTGACTATTTTTCCTTATCCACCCTACAGCAGCTTGAGAATCTCTCTCCACTTCTATGTTGCTCAAATGAAGTCTTTTACTCAGCCTTAACCCTTGCAAGACATTTCTCTTAACATGTGCCTATTATGTTCCCTGCTTTGTTCTTAAGTTTATACCATAGATAATCAATTATTTATGAGATCTGACATGCTTTCTGCCTAGATTGCTTGAGGCTTGTAAATTTTCATTTCGAGGTTCCAAAACCCTGGAGAATCGTAATTGACATCACAACTATCTGTTGTGTACTTTTTAAAACCAATTTTGACCTCTTGTGCAGGAACTTGAATGTGCTAAATAGGCGGACTGCTACTGTCACACTTATTGCGGTGAAAATTCATTAATTTTACATTTTATTTGTATTGATTATTTCTTTTGCAGCTTTCCCGGGCCATGTTTAATTATAATTTAACAAAATCAAATGGACAAAAGTATTTTTAAGGTGTTAAATCATCTCTATAAAATGGACAAAGTTATGGAACTTGATCCAGATACTTGTACATGTTCAAAAATTTTGTACGAGTCAAATTCAGATAAAGCTTCTTGCCTCTTGCATGTTGTTGGATATGTTGTTTACTCTAGTTTGTCTTCTTTTCAACCATCCGTGCAGGTACCTTGCATTTTAGGTGTCAAGTTGTCTGACAAAGACCTTGTAGAATTTCTTGAACAGGTGATTTTTTATGAACTTTTTTTTTTATCTCAGTCATAACTGCCTTATTTTTCAACGTATGTCAATTTATTATTCAATTTTTGCTTTGATCTCTAGCTTGCTGAGACAGATGGATCATCAGCTATGCCACCATCTGTTCTTCGAATCCTTTGTTTTAAAGCATGCAGAGGTAGGCATATAAATTCTTCCTGTTTTCAAATATGCTGCAAATGCTGCAGAAAATCCTTATGCTCAGACTCTCAGCCCGTTCTTTCTTGAAACAATTCATTGAATTTTATGATTAAGGTGCAATCATGTTCGGGGACTCATTGCTACCTTCAGAGTGTTCATTAATTGTTGAAGAACTAAAGCAGACTTCGTTATGCTTTCAGGTAAACGGTTTCATTGTTCTCCCAATAAGCAATGGGAAGTTCAGCTTTTAGATGATTCAAAACCTATACCAAGTATTATGAAATATATCCCTACTACATATTCCCCAAAAGCCTGTAAAGTGGTATATTCAGACTGTTCATTATGAAATATATCCCTACTACGGTGTTCATTATTCTTGTTACTGAATTGCAATTATCAGAGAGTGATTTGGACTTCGAAGTGGTATATTCTGTATCCTTGTATTTATGCCAATGCCAGTATATACAACCAAATAGCCTCCTGGACCACATTTATGTCTCCAAAAGCCCCAAATACCTTCCTTGATCTGACCTAGAAGAGTTGTATTGCAGTGCGCTCATGGGCGGCCAACTACTGCTCCTCTCGTCAACTTGGAGACATTGCATAAGCAGATTTCCCAGCTTCAGTTGTTTCATGGGGGTTCAAATGAGCAGTGGCATGGGTTGCAACGGCATCAACCAAGCCTAGAACGTGCATCACAGCGTTTAAACTCAACCAGAGATAATTTTGGGTGAAGAAATTTTCCCTCCAAATAAAAATAGGTTTAGCAATCTCAAGTTGTATGCTTTTATTGATTTTTAAATGCAGTATAGTTTTCTTTTCTTTTTTGATGTTGCATGTATATAGTTGTTGGTTTGGAATTAATAATATAATAGCGGTTTGACCACCACGTGTCTATCTTGCTGATCTTAGGTTTGTGATGTGCTTCACCGAGTTATAAATAATATCATAACTAGCGGGAACCCATGCATCGCACGAGATTTATTAAGAAAAAGCTAAATAATAAAAAGGGTCATATGTTAAAATACCTCTTATAGTTTCATGGATTTACTAAAACACCACTTATAGTTTGTAATGGATTTAATCAATCTTCCATTAGATGACAATGTTGACCCTAATGTTCATTTAAATAAATTTAATCAAAAGAAAATAAAAATAAAAATTTTAGTAAGACATGGGCAACCACTCTATTGGCTACATTTGTTCAATTTTGTTTTTTATATAAAAAAATGTTAGGGGTATTTTTGGAATAAAAAATGATGGGCTTAAGGGCAAAACAAACACTCCTTAATGAAATCATGGGCCTAAGGCCCCGATCTCGACTCTGAAATTAACCTCCATCCCCGATCCCTAATGGGGATGGGCTCCCCGTGGGGACCTGAATCTTTAAAATGTTTTCAGATAATAGTATTTTTTTAAATAAAAAAAAATTATAAATAATGTTTTAAATATATTTTGATATATATATAATATCAATAATATAATAGTATATTGGATAAAATGAAAGAAGGTAGACTAGATCTCTGCAATTTTCGAACGATGGCACGACGGTGAGAAATATTGATAGCAACTCTCCTGGCAAGTCTGTGAAGATGGGAGATTTTGTGGAGGTAGGCCGTTGGAAAAAAGTTTTAAAGATTGAATCTAAGGAGCTCCTATTTGAGGAACTGAGATTAAATGGTTAGCTAAGCTTGAAAATCAGGGAAGCAAAGAGAGGGATGGTGTTGTTAGAAGGTTTGGGGTAATTGAAGGGTTCAAGGAGTTTGTGGAAGGTGCAAGTAACAAAGGCAAACAAAATAGTTGGAAAGAGCTTCTCTCAGAAACTGGAAGAAGGTTTGTTGTAGAGTGTAAGAGAAACCTTATTTTATTTCTTTGACATAATTTTTTGGCAAGGGTAGAAAGCATATGGTCTGCTTCCCAGAAGGAAGGAAGAGTCCGGGCTGGAAGGCAGTTCATGGCGCCTTATGTGAAATGTTGCAACGCATGGGTGCTAAAAGAGAAGTAATAGTAAAAAGGAAGATAAACAGTTCTAATAGTATGGTGAGCAATAATAAGCAAGAGACTCTTTTAGTGATAGTTGGGGCAGGTAAATATAGAATGGGAGTAAACATACAGAGAGGTGATTGGGAAAGTAAACTGATAGTTAAAGCTTCAGCTCACATTCTAGACTGGAGGAAAGTTGCAGATCTGTTAACAACAAGTTTAAAGTTGAAGAACACATTTATTTTAACACCTTTTGAGAAGGACAAGGCTTTGCTGGATCTGCTTGAGAATAGAGTAGAAGTTGAGGCATTAAATATCCAAGCTAAACTTGGAAACTTCACAGTATCAAGATGGTGTCTGGGATCAAGCTCCAAAGATTTCTCTATTGAAGATGGAGTGCTGGTGCGTCTCTTAGGCAAGAAACTGCTGAAGCCATTGCTTTGATGTGTGGAGGATCACTAGGAGGTGCTTTTTGGGGAGACCTTTATTCAACTTCCATTTTATTGAATGGAGTAAAACCTGAGGAGATTCCTCAGAAGATAGAGGTGCTAGTTGAAAGACAATGCTACTCAGTGTGGCTGGCTTCATCCATTGAATCGGTGCTCTGGAAAGAGGCTCGTAGGGAGGGAGATGAGAAGGTTGAAGAAGAAGAATTGCGTGGCAAGAAAGGGTTAGAGGATTCAAACAAGAAAAGCATTTTCACTAAAATGGAAAAACAAATGCTGGAGAAACAAAAGGGTAGCATTCAGGGGGTGGGATTTTCGCGTGTGGAAGCAGTGAACAGTCTGGAGGGTGGTAGGTCCTTTGTACAGGTTGTAATCGACGCCAATCTGACTTTTTTGAACAAGGAAAAGGGGTTGGTCCAAGGAAGAACCGAACCTAGACCTGATAAAACCAAACCGAGCCCGGGGTTGGACATGCGTGACCTTAAAAGTCACGTGAGCTTGCGGGTGTTTAAGAATGGGCCAAAGCAAAAGCCCATGCGGACTACTAGTGGTGTTATTAAAGGCCCAAACAGGTCAGCGGGCCCGACCCAGTTTGTTAAAAAGGCGTGTGAGCCTTTATTGAACCACGTGACTGGGGTTTCGACTAAGATAGACAACGTTAACGGTCTATCATCGTCCCCAGTTGCGAGATAGGGGGGAATGCGCGCAGTGCCGGAAACCAGAGAAGAAGCGGGCTTTACAGTGGGTTTCCCGATGAAGTCTGAAGGAGCTTAGCCCCTTGCGACGCTCCTCAGAGAGGCCGAATCCAAGTTTCGCTAGGGGAAGAACTGAAGAGAAGAAAGAGAAGATTGAAGGATGGGTGCAGTGCAGTGAAGGCGATGATGAATCAGAGGACCTTTCTGTTGATGGCACTAGCGTGGGCAGTGTAAACAACGAAGGTAGTTGTGATGGAGGTGGCATGGATGGGTGGAATATTGTAAGCTTATTTCAGGGTGAAGATTGCAATTAGCTTATCTCATTCCCAAGACCACAGAGTGTGCAAGGTTTATCAGAAGGGGCAAATCGGGAGAACCGGAAGCAGAGCAGGAACACGCCATCTAGGGGTGAACCAGGGGTAGAGTGGAAAGATCACCAGGTTGACCAAAGGACAGAAGTACTTCCCAACCAACTTAGGGAGATAAATGTTTACCAACTTCTAGAACAAGAGAGGGAGGCCGGGAGCAGTCCTTTTCTAGCTTGTCCATCAGTCCCAGGTAACCATGTGATTTCGGTTTGTGCTACTAATATGTCTCCTGTGTCTTTGGTTCCAGATTCTGTTTCTGTTCCAATATGCAGCCGAGCTAGTAGGCGGGCTCTCTGAGGAGGGGGAGAGGGGAAGGAAGGAATGTGGGAAGGTGCGGGAAAAAAAGGTATAGGAGTGGAAAAGTGTGGGAAATTATTGAAAGTGTTTAAGGAAGTGGAAGGGAAGCTGATCTGGAGGAGGGAAGGGGAGGAAGGAAGAGAGGAGGGATTAGTGGAGATGAGGGTAGAGATGGAGAGGATTACGGGGAGAGAGCAGGGAAGGAGGGAGGTAACATGAAAGGGAGGAAGGATGGAGAGGAAAGAACAGAGGTGGGACCAGAGGAGAGGAAGGAAGGGCAGGTGGATAGAGATGAAGGGGATTCTGTAGGAAGGGTAGGGGTGGAGGAATCGGTGAGAGAAGACACGATAGCAGAATTTATAGGGAGGTTGGGTTGTAGGCTGGAAGATTTGAATGAGTTGAAAGAAAGTTTACAGAAGAGGAAGAAGCAGATCATAACAAAGAAGAGGAGATTGAGTGAAGTAGAGAGATGTAGAAGGAGACAAGAAGCTCGTGGTAAAAGGAGATAGAAGGAAAGGGGGAAAGTAGTGGGTAGGTGGCAAGGGGTTTTAAAAAAGAAGCGGAATGAAGATTCTTAGTTGGAATGTGAGGGGAATTGGGAGTGCAAAGAAAATAGCAACAATAAAAGAGGTAATAAGACGGTATGACCCAGACATTGTGTTGTTGCAAGAGTCTAAGAGAATGGAGTTTAATGACAAGTGGGCAAGGAATGTATGGAAAGCCAGGGGGATTAGCTGGGTGGCAACTCCATCGTAGGGTGCTTCCGGGGGGATTGTAATAATGTGGAAGAGGGATGTGGTTGAAAGTCTGGAGGAGTTGATCAGAAAGTACTCGGTTTCCATGAAGTTTAAGCAACAAGAGGATGATTATATGTGGGTGCTCACAAATGTTTACAGACCGAATGACTACAGAGAGAGAAAGGAGCTGTGGGAGGAACTGGCTGATATTAGAGGATTGTGGGATGGACCTTGGTGCATGGGTGGGGATTTCAATGTGATCAGATTCTTGAAAGAGTCCAGTAAGGTTAACCAGAGGGTGACAAAAGCATGAGGAAGTTTAACAGTTTTGTGGATGCCTTTGAGCTTAAAGAGATTCCCCTAGCACATAAGCCATCTACATGGTCAAATCTCCAATCTAGACCCACTTGCTCTAAGCTGGATAGATTCTTGTTCTCTTTGGATTGGGAAGAACATTGGGGAACCTTGGCTTCTAGAGCTCTTCCAATGGTGACATCGGATCACTGGCCCATAGTGTTATGTAAGGAGGAAAGAGGTGTAGAGGTCCTACCCCTTTTAGATTTAAAAATATGTGGTTACTTCATCTAGGGTCTCCTAACAAAGTAAGGGAGTGGTGGCACGAGTGTAACTTGCTGGTGGAGTGGGAGGGGATGAGATTCCATAAGAAACTACAATTCTTGAAAGCAAGAATCAAGGAGTGGAATTTGATGGAGTTCGGGAGGATAGAAGAAAGAAAGGGAGACCCGATGGATAAGATTAAAAGCCTTGACTCTAAAGAGGAAGGGGGAGAATTTGGAGAGGAAGACAATGATCTCATGAGAGATTTGAGAAGACAGTTAGAGGACTGCCTGCACAAGGAAGAAATTAGCTAGAGGCAAAAATCTCGGTGTAAATGGTTGCAAGAGGGAGACAGAAACACTAGGTATTTCCACTCTCTAGTAGATGGCAGGAGAATGAAGACCTTTATTTCCATATTGGTAGTAGATGGAGTTGAGTTAGTACAACAAGAGGAGATTGCTAGGGCCTATGTGGAGCACTTCAAATCTATTCTAAGAAGGCCTGTGTGTAGAAGGGTGTGGGTAGAAGGTTTGGATTGGCTAGATGTAGGGGTGGAGAACAGGAGATTAGTTTTCGTCTTTGTATGCTCTTTCTAATTTGAATAATGAGTCGATCTCGTCTTTCACCACCCCGTCCTCTTCCACTTCTGGGATTGGGTGGAACTTGGGTCTAAGAAGGAATTTGAGGGACTCAGATTTCGACAGTCTTTCGAGCCTTATTGCACTTCTTGATAACGTTGTCTTAAACCCCACTAGGACAGATTATAGAATTTGGACACCTACCCCCAATGGCATTTTCTCTTGTGCTTCGTTCTTCAAAGACTTAAGTCAGTCGACCAATCCTACCCTTTCCCCTTTCCCTGTTGGTGAGGTTTGGTGCAGAGTTATATTTCCTAGGGTTGGCAGTTTTTGTTGGGAAGCCTATCTGGAAAGAATCAACGCTGGTGATCTACTCCAAAAGAAGAGACCCAATACTTGTTTGTCACCTCAGTGGTGTGTTCTGTGTAAAGCAGATGGTGTGACTGGTTTTCACCTACTGGTGTCTTGCCACTTCGCGAGGTCAATTTGGGATTGGGCTTTCTCCTTATTTGGATGCAACTGGAATCCCCCATCAGACATGCATGGCCTTTTCTCCCCTTCCTTTTTCAGGTGGCGGATAAAAAGGGGAAGGACAATGTGGAGAGGACTAAGGGCTGCAGTATGTTGGACACTATGGGAAGAAAGAAACTCTAGGATATTCTCAGAAACTCCGAGAGGAGCAGTAGATCTGAGGGCTATCATACATATTAGGGCGGTACAGTGGCTGAAATCTTTGGAACTATTCACAGATTACACAGTGGATGACATGTTGAGGAAGTGGGGTGAAATTGCAAATTGCACGCAGACCAAGTCAGTAATGAGTGTGGCTTGGACCCCCCCCCTAGTGGATTCTTGAAATTAAACTTTGATGGGTGTAGTAGGGGAAACTCGGGACAATCGGGGATCGGGAGTGTTTTTAGGAATGAAAATGGGGTCATCTGTGCTATGTTCTCAGGCCCAATTGGAGTGGGTGATTCCCTTAGAGCTGAGATCTTTGTAGTTATGGAAGGAGTTCGGAAAGCTAAGGAATTGAACATCAAGAAACTCATAATTGAAGGGGATTCAGAGGTGGTGATAGGGTGGCTGACTAAAGATCAAAATGATTTATGGAAGTACAATAATGAGAGGAGGAAATTCAAGTGACTGGTGCGAGAGATGGAAGTTAAGACATGTTGGATTAAAAGATCGGCTAATTCCCTAGCCGACGGTTTAGCTAAACAAGGGGCAGAAAGGGATTCATTGTTTTTGGCTAAGCTGTAACGTTAGTGTCTCTATCTTTATCTTTTTTTCCTTTCTTGAAGCTCTTTGTGACTCTTGGAAGATAAGTGTGTTTGTCTTCCACTTGTAAATTTTCTACTGATGAATTAATGAAAGTGTTATTGATCAAAAAGAGTGAGAGAGGAAGGGGCAGCTGAAACCATAAAGCTTTTTATTTTATTTTCTATGGCTTTATGGTGAATGTGGGAGAATTTTGACTGGAGTTTTATTATCCAAGGTTTAAAATTTCAATACAATACGCCCGTATTAGGGGATAGTGAATGTGGGTGTATCGTATCGTATCGTATCTTTTAAAAATAGATACAAGATACACACGGAAATCGTGTGTATCGTCTTTTTTCATGCATATTGGACCCGTATTAGGGATGTACCGGTAGCATATCGATGAAAAAGATATGGCAAAAAACTGAAAAAAGAAAGTAAAAGTAAGATTTGTTTTCCCTGAAATAAACCTTCTTTCACCCCCAAATGACTCTAAAACTCCAAACCTCATTCCTAGAGTGCTAGATTAAAAAAAAATGCAAGAAACAAGTGTGAATTGTTAATTTTTTTTTAAGATTTTTTCAATTTTGAAATAATATGGTAAAAATGGGTAAATTTTTTCAATTTTTTATAACATCATATGATTTCTTTTTTCTTGAATGTATAAATTTATATTAATCTACATTTCTTACATTCAAAATCATAACTTTTTTGTGCTATCAGTAGATTTATTGAAGTTTCATGAAGATATTTGGGGAAAATATAAACTAACAAAAAATTTGAAAATGTAATTTTTTCTCTACCTATAAAGACTAAATATGTTTTAGATATATGGGTTTATCTATCATATCCATAGAGTAATTGAAATTTCATCTTTATTTTTTATTTTGATTTTTTATATTTTTAGAATTAGAAAAAAATAATTAATTATATTTTATCATTTGATCACAACAATTGAATATATTATAATTCTATGGATGATCTATCATATCCACACACCATTTTAAATTTCTTCTTTAATAATTATTATTTTTTATATTTATAGAATTAAAAAACAATTAATTAATTAGTTATATTTTATCATTTTATCACAATGATTGAACATATTATAATTCTATGGATGATCTATCACATCCACAAAGCAATTTAAATTTCTTATTTAATAACTATTTTTTGAATATATTCCATAATGTTTATTTATTTTTTTATATTTTTTGAAAATAAATAATAAATAATTATTAACTATATTTTCACTTAAAAGTTGTGCCAATGCATATTTTATGGTTAGATAGGAGAGTTGGGTTTTTTCCATCCCATAAAACATTAAAACTTAAGAATTATAATTTATAAATTATAGTTAAGCATAGGATTTTTAATGAAATTATAATTAACTATAATATATTTCTTCATAAAACCATTAAAATATATTAATTTAATGTATATACACCTCACTAAAGTCTTATATTTAATGTTGTTGATGTATTTTTACGATCTATTAAAGTATTTTTAGTGTTTCCAAACGTATCTTAGTTTTTCTCCGATACGCATGCTTATCCAAAGCGTATCTTGATATGTCTCTTAAAATTGTCTTTCCGATACACTTGGTGTTTTTGATACTTTGAACCTTGCTACTATCACAACAAGAGTTCGGTAGAACTTTTGAGCATAACTCTATCCGAGTTTACCCCAATTCACCCATAAATAAATAATGAAATATAGAAATTATACTTTTCTGTTACTAGAAAGTGATTCTAGTAAGATGATGGAGGATGAGATTGAACTAGGTTGACTATAAGTGGGACCTTCTTCAAACTCTTTTACCCAATCTTATGGTTCTTGAAATTTTTCATCATTTGGATTTTATTTTAAGAATTTGAGAAATAATGGAGGATAAATTTGATATTTCCTTTTTTTGTTAATGTTTAATGAAGTTGCCAATTGTGGTAAAACATAAATAAATGGACAAGAATTTCATCAATTGACAATGCCAACTTTACTTGTAATTTCTATAACTTTGCACCAGAATTTGCAATTCCATGGTGCGATTCTCCCTTTCCTGTAATTTTGCTTGTAGGGCACACATGGATGAAAGATGAAAAAGGAAAATTCAATAAACTAAGGGTCCATTTGGCTCGTATTCGGAATCAGAACCGGAATCGAAATCCTCCAGAATCGGAATCGGAATGGTCCATTCCCATAGTCTGTTTGGTTCAAACAGGAATGGGAATGGGAATTAAAATCAACAGGAATGGGATTTAATTCCCAAGGGAGGGGCAGGGAATGGCCATTCCCTCAAATGGGGGAATGCCATTCCAATAGGAATGGGAATGCGATTTTGATTCTGCCCAACCAAACAGTTAGAATCGGAATAGCCCATTCCGATTCCGATTCCAAACCCTTATTCTTGCAAACGAAACAGACCCTTAAGTGTAAAGAAAAAGAAAGAGAGATGAGATGCTAGTAGCCATGAGATTGCCAGATTACATTTGGGGTCTAGTTTTGAGCACAGGCAAAATTGGGTTTTCCAAAAAAATTACCAACATATGATATCATGTTCAAAATAGCTTGATGGCTTCATAACAAAGAGGAGATGTTTGTCTCATGACATCACCCAACAAGGGAGGTTTTTAGTCTTTTATAAAAATAGAGGGAAAGTTTAGTATTTACGATAAATATGATAAATATGAAGGGAGGTTTAAGGGCCTATTCGTTTGCTCTTACCTTTAACATCTAAAAAGTGCAATAATTACGTTAAGAGATATATTTGTATTAATAAACTTTTCTTTCTTTTTAACTCTTAATGTAGAGAATGTAGTTTTGAATTTTGAATTCTAAAAATTGTCAAATGCCCATTTTAACCCCATATATGAGAACTTTTGTTTGTGTTTTTGGGGGTATCATTAGAAAACAAAAAGTTGTAAGGTTCCAATTTAAGAGATAACATGAAACGAACACCCATTTCTCTATCGAAGTTATAAGGTTCACTTTAAGAGAGAAAATTAAGAGGAAATGAAAACCCCATATAAGGCCATGTTTGGGAGTGCTTATGTTAAAAATAAGTGCTTATTCGAATAAGCACTTATTTGTATTTGGTACCCAACTTTTTCAAGTGTTCGTATTAGACATTTGGTGATCTTTTTCTCCGATAAGCACTTAAATAAACAATTGTGACTCTTTTTTCCTTCATTTTCTTTCAAATGATCAAAATACCCAATTCAAAGTGAATGAATAAAAGTACTTTCACCAAAATGCTTTTATAAAAGTACTTTCTTAAAAGTACTTTCATAAAAATATTTTTCATAAAATTACTTTTATAAAAGTGTATTTGTAAAAGTGCTTTTATAAAATAGTATAATTGGTATTTAAAAAATTTACCAAGAAAAATCATGGAAGAAAATTTTTGAACAAGTGATTAATGTAGTAGCACTTAAAAAAAATTGAAAATTTGAGCTTAAAAAATAAGCCCTTATTTTTAAAATAAATACTTATTTGAGGCTTATTTCCCAAATATTAATAAATGCTTAATGGCCTTAATAAGCAAGCACTCCCAAACATGGCCAGTCTTTTACCCTAATTTTTCAAGCATTATCGTAATAAATCTTAGTCAATTTGCAAAAACATACGGGTGTTAGAAGTATTTTAACCCTTCAGCAAAATCTCCCTCCATCCAAAAATCCCAAACCCCGGTTCAAACAATTCCCGCCAAAATCGTAATAAATCTTCCATTTCTTTCCTGCTCTTCTCCCATGTATAAAAAGCTCACCTTCATCTTGAAAGTTGAAACCTTTCTTACAAGCTGAAAAACGCCTCTGCACACGCTATCTAAAGCTAATTCAAAGCAGACATGGAATCAGCAGCTCCAAAACCAAACGCTAATTCTAAGAACCAAAGCCCTAACATCCACCATATTGGTGGAATCCCCGTAGAGTTTCCTTACAAGCCGTACGGTTCCCAGCTCGCGTTCATGGCTAGAGTCATCTCAACCCTAGATCGCGCTCAGAGACAAGGCCACTGCCACGCATTGCTCGAGTCGCCTACCGGCACCGGAAAATCGTTGTCTCTCCTTTGTTCCACCCTCGCGTGGCAGCAGCATTACCGATCGAGGAATGTAAATGCCAGTCTTCCTCATGCGAAGCCCGCTCCAGAGACATTCGCTTATGGTGGTGGTGGATTTATTCCTGAAACGGAGTCTTCAAGTAATCCTTTCTTTGCCTAAGATTTCAATTGTATTTCTGATACGCAGGATCAATAATCTCAGACTGTTCAGTGCATTCAGACCAGACGATCTAAATAGAAAATCTATATGCTATGCATACAATTTCCTCTCCGCATCTAAATGACTAATAGCTGTTTAGTTGCTCTGCTTATTCTTAATGGTTAAACGTGGTTTCTGCGCACGTATTGTTTTTTATCTTTTTAGGGCCATGACATGATATACAATGTCTAAGACAAGGAGTTGTTTAGCTTCTGTGAATGTTGGAAACAGTCTCTGGGATTGAATTAGGGTCTGCTCCTCACAGAGCGCACCTCACACTTGATAGCCCCTGTCAAACAAAGATAAACCAGAAACGCAAAAAAGGAAAAACACACTTGTTTGGCACTTTAGCAAAACAGCAAAGGGCTCAATGATGACCCAACATAGCAGACGTCCAAAAGTGGATTATTTGCCAAAGACTGACTTCTGTATCTGATGTATTCACAAGAGGCCCTATTTATAGGTGTGGGCTTTCTTTAACGTTAAGAAAAAATATCACTGTTAGGGGAATCCCAACAGTTACGAAGTCAGCTTGGTTTTAGCATCAGATGGACCTATTCTGCCTGTTGGATCAATTACAAGTGCCCACTAGATAGGATTAGGTGCTAGAAAATTTTCAACTATCTAGCAAACCTATTGACCTTGTCAAGCAAACTATGCTGACATTGGCAATAGTTTGTTCAACAATAAAACAGACAATTCACAGATAAGAAAAACACAGTATTAAGCATAAAGACACTTTTACCCATTGGTGTAGGCTATGCCATTGGCCGTAGGATTTATCCTTACACCAAGGTTATTCCAATCGAGGGCATCTGGCCACTCGTATCAACAACACCGACCTCATAGGAACATCTCGCCGTGCATTGAGAACATCTCTCATGAATAATAACACACAAGTACGGGAGATATTCCCGATACATGATAGGATGTGCCTGTGAGGTTGGTGTGAGGAGCAGATCCGGTCTCGATATTGTAGGATTAGAGCGGGTACCAGCTGACTAATGATTTTTTTGTTTCCATGAGGAACTGAATTTGAACAGTTTTTATTTTCTTTTAAAGATGAATCCAACATGTTGAAGATGTTTTATTCCCAACTCAACTCAACCCAAGCTACATGAATCCCATTTCACCATATTCTTTATCAATTGTAAGCTTTTAGATCATTTTCATTACTTTTGTTGGGAAGATGGGGTCACGAAAATTTGGAGGAGAAGCTTTGAGGCATTTAGAACGCTATTTGCCCTCACTTAGGATACAACAGAACTTTGGGCAAGAAACTGCAACCAACAAAGTCAAAGATTCTCTAACAAAAACCTTTTGCGAGACAATAGTAGATTAGACTGAGAGAGACAAGGGTGATTTATAGTGAGAAGTGACCGAAAAACTTGTGTGTTCAAATTCAGCTTAGTTTACATCCTTTTATAGATTCTGGAGAGTCATCTTTAGAAGGAATGTGTTGGTTCAAAGAGGCTCTTTGTTCACTCATGATTTCAAACTTTGTGACCGTTCTTAGTTACAATTAGTGACTGTTAATGTTTGAATAATATCTCTTGATCATACCCAATCAAGTCATGATCGTTGGATTAACTTAAAACAATAACAGTCACAGTTCGGCCTTTGATACCCAAACACACCCTTATGTGCGGTTCAAACTGAATGTGTTTTTCTAAGTGTCTATTTGCGAGCTATGAATCACTACTTGTGATTTTGCGATTTTTCCCACTATACAATTTGCAATTTTGCAAAGTCCGTAGTCTATGATTTCATACTATGCCATCATAAACCATTTCATAACATCAAGTGTCATTGCACTAAAAATATAGTCACTTCACACGAACCACATGGGCGTATGCGAAGTGCGAGCAAAGTGCACCTTTAAAGTGTTTCATTGTGTTGCACACACGTGCGCACACGCATGTGTGTGCGTTGTGCAGTAGCAAGTCTCTATACTCTCATCTTTATACTTCTAAGGAGTGTAAGGAAGCTCTTATTTAAAAACCCAAAGAAAGTTTAGTGATTTTCTAATGTGGGATAAGTCTCAAAAGAGGAGAAAACTAGTTCAACATGGTGGGATCTTCAAAACCATTTTCAAAGGTGCATGTGTAGGTGTGTTCTTTATGTAATTAATCAATCAAATGCCCATTGGATTTAATCTTCAATGAGATTAAAATCCAACAACTTCAACCCATGCATTATTTGTACGTTCTTGCTCTTTTAGAGCATTATACTGTATTAAGTAGCCTCTTCTTACGAGTTTAATTATTGATCCTCTTTGCACATGGTTAGACTATTTCAATTGACTTTTTGCCCATTTTTATCATCTACTAGGCTGCACCTAGGTTCCTTAATATGGTACATTCTGATGAATTGTCCCGTAGAAATCAGACATCTTTTGAAGGTAATACTATATATTGTCATGTGGGACCAATGTCATGTAGGAGCTGAAGAATCAAATTTGGAATTTTCTTAAATTTTATGTATTTTTTGTATATTTGGACAATATGGGTATTTTGTCATTTTAATTGGTCTTGTGTGGGGCCTGGGCTATAATATCTTGTTCCTCTAGTTTAGTAGGGCTTGTCTTTCAATTTTCAGTTTATTTGCATTAGTAGATAGAAAGTTATTGTGTTTCTTGATGCACAAGACAAGAATTATGGTAAACAGTATTCTGGGCCACACAAGTCACTCTATAAATAGATGTATTCTCTTCCTTCTGAAGTTAATGAATGAATGGAGATTTCTTTAGAGCTCTCTTTCTGTATGGAGTGATTCCTACAAACCTTAGAGTGATTCTAGGACCCTTGGAGTGATTCCTTGGGATTTCTCTCTTTTCTCTTTCTCTACCCTTTCTCCTCTCTCTCTCTCTCTCTCTCTCTCTCTCTCTTCCTCTCTCTTTCTTGTGTTAGTTTGTTCCAGCGCTACTGCATCACAATGGCAGGAGAGGAACAAAAGGATCATATAAAACAAGCACACAACTTTCTAGATCTGAATAAGTCATTGCCTCAACTCAGAAGGAATACTTGGTCATTAGTATTGATGATATCTGTTAGAATCTTTGTGGCTGAGTCATTGTCATCCACTTTGCTGGGACTGCTGTTTATGACAAAGCATTCAGGGCCCAGTTAGTTGGGGCCAACATTAGGTAATGGCCTTTTTTGTTTGTGGGGGAATCTGGTTTGAGATTTGATAGTGGTTCATTGGGAAAATTTGGGCCCTTGAGCATTGGTATTTTTGTCTTGAAAGGGAAAGGGCATGCTTCTTGGGCGGGTATCGATCCTATAGGAGAAGAAAATTTTACCAAGGTTTAATTTATACATCCTCTTGTTTGCCTTGGAGGAGCCACTTTGTGCAACGTAGATTCTCATCCATATAATGACATAAATGGGAGAGAGTTCTTTAAATCCTTTTTGATCAGCAACATAGAAATTGATTCATTCATTAATAAAAAAGGGAAATAGTACAACCAGAAGTTGTGAAGAAACTGTCTAACCCAATACAAGAAAAACCCACCCAGCTGTATCACTGCCTTTATTACAATTGAGCCCAGTACATCTGTTGTCTATTTACTCCTTGTTTTGCTAAACCATCTGCTAAACTATTAACAGATCTCCTAACCTACTTGATTTAAATTATCATATCTCTTGAATGCCATTTGAAGTGATTGTATTAATTTCTGTAGAGAACACTGATGTGGGCCCCACAGCTGTGGTCCCCACTGTGTTCGTAGGATAGTATGTGTAATTATTTGTTTCAGTCATATTAGTGTTAGTTGGTGGTCAGTTTGTTATTTCAGTTATTTATTTGCTTTATTTGTCATGTAAGTACTAAGGGCAGATCTGTCATTTTCCCCTATGTACTGAACATAACCTATAAATAATAAGAGAGTGGCGGCGGCAGGTCAATAAGAATCTGTCCATTCTTTCAAACCTTTGTGTTCTCTAGTTCTTCTCCTCTCTTTTCTTCCTTTCTCTTCTACCTTTCCTAATCTGAATTTATGAGGGTTAAGGCTGATTGTAGTCTTGATCGCTTACTTAGTATCAGAGCCTATCTAGGGTTTCTCATGTGGTCATGTGAGTCTAGTCCAGCCGACCACATGAGAACTATCTAGGGCTGGAAGTTTATGAAGAAGTGTTCGTTGGATGATTCTTGGAGGTTACCAGAAGAGTTTAGCAGCTGTTGAAGATTTGTCACGACTTGCAGAGTGTTGGTAATTAGGAAGAATCAGAGAAGGCTAGGGTTCAGGCAACCTTGGAAGGTAGCGAACAACATTCTCTGGGTAAGTCTTATTTATTCTCTAGAGATTGCTATTAGTCAAGATAGGTTGGACCTATCTAAAAGGAGCGGCCAAACTGTTTTAGGGTTTTCTCTCTATTCTAGGGTTTGACATTAACCTTGCGGCAAACCCAACTGTTGGGCTGAACTCTTTTATCTTCTTGGAAAGTGCTTGTTTTAGGGTTTTCTCTCAGAGGTGATAAGTTTTAGGGTTTCACATAGACCCTATGACAAGACCTAACTGTAGGAATTGCTTGGAAAGTGCGGCGGAGCACTTATTTCAGACCTACGATTAAAACCCTAATTTTGTTCCAGCATCTCAGATTGCTCTCTAAGCTGGTTTCAAACCTATTTTTTGGTTTCAAGCTCTTTTAGGGGGTGAAAAACTTGTACGAATTGCTTGGTACTGTGATTGCCGATTGGTTTCAGATCAGATTTACACTGGTTTCATGCATATACTGTGATTGCCGATTGGTTTCAGATCAAACCTGCACTAGTTTCATGCATATACTGTGATTACAGATTGGTTTCAGATCAGACCTGCATTGATTCCATACTGATTTCTGATTGCGATCGACTGTTCAAGTGCTGTTTTCTGTTATAGTAACCCTAACAGTTCGTAACTACTGATTCTTGACAAAAAATGGAGTTTAAAAATCAGGGAGAATGTAGTTTTGGGAATAGCAGTTATGGTAGTATATCTGAAACTGGGTTTCAAATTACAATTGTGAGATTTGACAGGTCAAACTACTTGGAATGGATCTAATCAGCCATGATGGCTATTGGGGGAAGGGGAAAACTAGGCTACCTCTTGGGAGATGTGAAAGAACCTTCCAAGGAGGACCCAATGTATACCAAGTGGGTTCAAGAGAACTACTTGGTTATGACATGGTTGTGTAATTCTATGCAGCCACTTATCAGCCAAAATTACTTGTGGGCAAAGACAACCAAGGAGATATGGGATGTTATGAAAGAAACCTATTCCCAACCCCTTATTGTTGCTAGAGCCTATGAACTGAAGTGTGAAGTGAATAGTCTTAAACAAGGAGAGAAACCAGTTTCTGTCTATTTTTCTACCTTGAAATCCTTGTGGCATGAGATTGATCATCTAGAGACTCTTGAGTGGGAGGGTCCCAAAGATGCACAGACTCACAGAAAGCAAGTTGAGACAAATATGGTATTTGAATTTCTGGCTGGCCTGAATTCAGATTATGACATTGTGAGGCAATAGATACTGACCAGAGATAGTGTGACCCTCTCTCAAGCATACTCCCTGGTGCATAGTGAAGAGATCAAGAGGAAAGTCATGATGCAACCTCAACCCCTTTCCCCAGCCCTGGCAGTTGTTAAACCTAAATTAGGGGGTGATCCAGAAAGGGACAGGAAGAAGGAAGATAAACGGGACCTGGTATGTGAACATTGCAAGAAACCCAAGCACACAAAAGATACTTGTTGGAAGCTGCATCCTCATTTGGTCCCAGCAAAACTGAGAAATAAGAAGGGTAATGCTCATGTGGCTGTGAATACTGATTTAGCATCCTCGTCAGGCACAAAAGGCACACCCCTGGAGACCTTAGCCGCAGTTCGGGCTGCCCTAATACAGTTGGAAAAGGAAGTTGGGAGTTCAGCTCAGCCATCTCAGTCACCATCAGCCCCTGTCACATCTGCATTTGCACATTCAGGTACTCGAGCCTCAGCCTACCATGCTTCAGCTCCAGGTAATACTGAACACTGTTGGATAATAGATTCAGGTGCATTCGACCATATGACTAGCTTGCCATCATTGTTCACTACTTATCACTTGTCCTCCGGTAGAGATAAAGTATCCATTGCTGATGGCTCACTTGTTCTCATTTCTGGCAAGGGTGACATCAAGTTATCGGATACTACCTCTTTATCTTCTGTCTTTTATGTTCCTAAGCTTGATACTAACCTGCTTTCAGTCAATAGTATTACCAAACATATGAACTGTTCAGTAACCTTTTTCCCTGACCGATGTGTTTTTCAGGACTTGGAGACGAGGAAGGTGATTGGGATTGGTCGTGAGACGAATGGGATCTATCTGCTCGGAGAGAGTTCTCGTTGGGAAGAGCCAGTGGATAAGAAGTCCTTTGTTTCTCAGTTTGTGAGTCCAGTTATGCTTTGGCATAATCAATTAGGTCATTTATCTTTCCGGTCCTTGAAGAGTCTGTTTTCTGCTTTATTTGAGTCTGTTGAGTTGTCAAAGTTGAAATGTGAGAGTTGTGAGTTTGCCAAACATTGTAGAACATCTTTTTCTTTGAGTAATAAAAGGAGTAATAATTCTTTTGATATTTGTGTATACTGATGTTTGGGGGCCGTATCACATCCCTTCTATGGGTGGGTACAAATATTTTCTGTTGTTTGTTGATGACCATACCCGTTTTTCTTGGATCTATCTTATGTTGTTCTCGAGATGAGGTTCCCGCTCTGACTCAAAACTTTCATAAGATTCTAACCCAGTTTGGGGTCAAAATCAAAGTTCTTAGATCTGATCATGCAAATGAATACTTTGCTAAGCCATTGACCTCTTACCTCCTTAATCATGGAGTTATTCACCAGAGCACTTGCCCTCATACACCACAATAAAATGGGATTGCCAAAAGGAGGAATAGGCACATTTTGGAGGTGGCTAGAAGCATTATGTATACCTCCAATGTACCTATTCGCTTCTGGGGTGATGCTATCCTTACGACAGTATATCTCATTAATCGGGTTCCTTCTCGAGTTCTTGATATGAAAACCCCTTTTTCCCTTCTATACCCAGATGAGGAGTTGTTTACCGTTCCCCTTAAAACCTTTGGTTATACCTGTTTCGTTCAGCTTCTCGGGCCCCATCATTCCAAGTTTGAACCTAAGGCCTCTAAATGCATTTTCCTCGGTTATGCACAAACTCAAAAGGGTTATTACTGCTATGGTCCTGTTTCAGGGAAGAAGTTTTGTTAGACAGTTTTGTATGCCCTTAGCTTTAATCCGATTTGATGTACTTTTGTTATTTAGTGTAAATAAATAAAGTGCATGTTTGATTCATGTTGTTTGGTATGATTCTGTGTAAGACCCTAAAACTGGACACTTATAGAGACTTATGTTAGTTTTAAATGTTCACAGCCATTGGATAAGTCTGGGGAGATTTATCCTACCAAGGCTGATACTGGTGTGCCACCAAGTGTTGGGGATGGCCTGTCTCGGCCACCAGGGTAAGACTCAAGGCACATGCAGTATGGGATTACTCGAATCCTTGAAGTGGACCAGATTTTCAGTATTGCCCTGGACCTTGGAGTTAGATGGGCAAAACTGGAAAGTTACACCTGACCCCTAGACTCGATTATGACACTTCACTAGGTGTCGGATCGGGCTGGCTTTGATATGCCAATCAGTGAGATCCTTAGATGGGGATCAAAACCTGGGTATGTTGGGACAGTCTGAGAATTCATCTGAGTGGGTGATCATAGTGACAGGATCAGCCCCTTTGTCGAACAAAGGGTAATGATCGAGAATGCACTCTCTTTGATGGAAACCAAACTGTCGGCAGTTGATTTCAATCGTTGGAATTTTGTTTTGCAAAATTAAGATATATATACATATATATATATATATATATATATATATATATATATATATATATATGTACGGTTTCGAAATGTTTGGAAATGGTTTTAATTCCCGGGATCCATGTGAGTGGAGAGTGCGGCACTGTTCCTTGTAGCCGAGGGAGAGGTCCTCTCTTGTCGGGCAGTGCTTGATCATTAAGGGATGAGAGGTTAAGTGTAAGACCATTTAGGATAGTACTTGATGGGCTAATCTTGCACCTGCCCACAGTCCCTGGGTTTTTATAAGATGGTTTGGCCCAGGGACCACTTAATGTAAGTGTTGGGCCCATAGGGTCCATGTGATGGGCTCAGGGGTTTACTGAGTTTTTCAGTGAATTCGGCGGCTGGGCCTTGTAATAAAGGTTGGGCCGAACCCATGTGGCTGATGTGTAGATCAATGCTTGGGTCCCATGCCATACAAAGAAGCCCAACTGGGCAGCAGATTGGAAACAAATTAAGCACTGAAAACTTAATGGGCCAAAAGCCCATTTTGAGCTGGGCTGATGTGATCACCCATCTATGAGGCGGATCTGAGATTAATGTTAGCAAAAGGATAGGGCCTTTTAACCTTATCCACTCTGGGAGACCAAATTCAAATTAGATTTGAATCTGGTAACCTCCTGATAAGAACATGAGTAAGCTAACTTAATCTGCAAATAGGATTAAGATAATCCCCTATCCAAATACTGATTTGGATTGGGATAACTCCTAATTAGGAGGTTTCTTAATCAAGAAGAAAAGAGGAGAAACCCTAAGAGGGAAAAATATCAGATTTCGAACCAAGGGTTTTACAGAAAGCAAGAAAGCTTCCTACGATAAGAGATTAGATCTCATTCGTATTTCAGAGAGAAGAGAAGAAATTCTTCTGTCTTCGTCCTTGGAGTTCTCCTCCAGCCGCCGCCGCCATTGCTTCTCACAAGATTCGATCTTTGTAGAAGAAAGAAGTCAAGAAACCAGTTTTTGACATCAGTCTTGCAGAAAAGACTGAAGAAGATTCGGTGTTCAGAGTTTCCAGAGGATTCTTGCGAAGGATCCAGTGTGTAGGACGCACTCTGCTGGTTCCGTTCCACCCACAATTGTGTCATCTTCAGCAGGAGCGGATCTTGGTTTCTTCTTTGGGCGTGAACACCAACTTTGGGAGATACTGCTTCTCCGGATCAGGTATATTCTTCCCTTTTGCTTTTGGTTTAGATCTGGTTCGATTATGGTTCAAGTAAGATCCTTGAATATTGAATTCTAAATTTAGGGAATGTGATTCCCAGTTGGAAGAAGGTAGGAAAATTTTTGAAATTCGCCCACCCATTCCGCAACCTTCTTGGCGTCCATTAGATGGATCCTACCATTCTTTCAAGTTTGTTTCCATGGATGTCACATTCTTTGAGGAGACATCCTATTATCCTAGGGTTTCTCCTCAAGGGGAGAGCAGTGAGAGTGGGGATTTGGGTCTCTTTCCTCAGGGGGAGTGCAGTGGGAGTGGGGTTGTTCCTTTACCTATTCCATTGGGTGATGAAGGCTGTAATGGTGAGAGTGGTCAGAGGGATCAGGAGTTGAGAGTCTATCACAGGCGATGCAGGCAGGTTGATCCCGGTCATTGGCAGTCCAGGCCAGCTCCAGTTCCTTTTGCGACTTCGGTCCCTCCAGTGGATGACCTTGACTTCCCTATTGCCGTCCGTAAAGGGAAACGGCATTGCACCACATCTACAACTCACTGCATTTCCCAGTTTTTATCCTATGATCGCCTATCTCCCCCTTACCAGTCCTATCTCACTTCCATTGCCAATGTCCCTATTCCAAGAATAGTGCAAGAAGCCTTATTAGTTTCAAAGTGGAAAGATGCAATGCAAGTTGAAATGGATGCCCTGTTGAAAAATAATACTTGGGAGCTAGTTGACCTACCCAAAGGAAAGAAACCAGTTGGATGTAGATGGGTATTTACTGTGAAGCATAATGCTGATGGCTCCATTGAAAGGTACAAAGCCCGGCTGGATGCAAAGGGGTTCACCCAGACTTATGGTATAGATTACTTAGAGACCTTTGCCCCAGTAGCCAAGATGACCACCATCCGAGTTCTATTATCCCTTGTAGCAAGTCATTCTTGGCCCTTGTTTCAGATGGATGTTAAAAATGCTTTTTTGAATTGAGACTTACAGGAAGAGGTTTACAAGCAGTTGCCTTCTGGATTCTATGATACAGAGATAGGTAAGAAGGTTTGCCGACTGAATAAGGCATTGTATGGTTTGAAGCAGTCACCTAGAGCCTGGTTTGATAGATTCAGACTAGCCCTTGGAAAATTTGGTTATGTACAGGCCCAGTCAGATCATACATTGCTCATTAAAAGGGTGGACTCCTTTCTGACCCTGCTTGCTGTATATGTGGATGATATTGTAGTGACAGGAAATAATAGTAGTGAGATTGAGTCCCTCAAACAGCTCCTTCATCAAGAGTTTGAGGTGAAAGATCTTGGTGCACTACGGTACTTTTTGGGTATTGAGGTTGCTAGATTTAAACAAGGGATCTTTATCTCTCAGAGAAAATATGTTCTAGATCTGTTGGCGGAAACTGGAAAGTTAGGAGTTAAGCCTGTTGATACACTCATTGAACAGAATCACAAGATTAGTATAGAGGGCGGGGAGCCTCTTGAAGACAAAGTTATGTTCCAACGGTTGGTTGAAAAGCTCTTATATCTCTGCCTCACTCGGCCAGATATCAGTTATGCAGTTAGTGTTGTCAGCCAGTACATGCATTCCCCTAGAACTACTCATCTTCTTGCGGCATAGAGAATATTAGCGTACTTGAAGAGATGCCCGGGTAGAGGTATACTGTTCAAGAACAATAATCACATGAAGGTGGAGGTCTATATAGATGCCGAATGGGCTGGGAATGCTGATGACAGGAGGTCTACCTTTGGATATTGTGCCCTTGTGGGAGGTAGCCTTGTCTCTTGGAGGAGTAAGAAACAAAGTGTTGTTTCCCGCTCTAGTGCTGAAGCTGAATACAGGTCAATGGCTAACGGAGTGACTGAAATCCTATGGTTGAGATCACTACTTGAAGAGTTGGGTATTGATTATGAGAAGCCCTTGATGTTGTATTGTGATAGTCAGATGGCTATTAATATATCCCACAATCCAGTGCAACATGACAAAACTAAGCATATTGAAGTTGATCGACATTTTGTGCGAGAGAGGGTCTCATCACTAGAAGTGTGTCTCCCGTATATCTCATCCAACATGCAGCTCGCAGATATCCTCACCAAGGCTGTACCAAGGAAGAAGTTAGAGGCAGACCTATTCAAATTGGGAATGATAAATATCTATTCCCAACTTGAGGGGGAGTGTAGAGAACACTGATGTGGGCCCCACAGCTGTGGCCCCCACTGTGTTCATAGGACAGTATGTGTAATTATTTGTTTTAGTCATGTTAGTGTTAGTTGGTGGTTAGTTTGTTATTTCAGTTATTATTTATTTCAGTTTTTTATTTGCTTTATTTGTCATGTAAGTACTAAGGGCAGATCTGTCATTTTCCCCTATGTACTGAACATAACCTATAAATACTAAGAGAGTGGCGGCAGCAGGTCAATAAGAATCTGTCCCCTCTTTCAAACCTTTGTGTTCTCCAGTTCTTCTCCTCTCTTTTCTTCCTTTCTCTTCTACCTTTCCTAATCTGAAATTTATTAGGGTTCAAGGCTGATTGTAGTCTTGATCGCCTACTATTTCTAAGCTTCCAAACCACCCCTTCGCCTTTCCTTAACCACCCCACTACCAGTTTTGAGTCGCCTTCAAGAACCAATCTTTCTGCTCCCATGTCTCTAGCCATTTTTACCCAAATACTGCAGCAAAAATTTCTGCAGTTACAGCATCACCTTGTACAAGTAGACTGAAAACAACGCCCTTATAGTGCCACCCTCATCTCTAATCACTCCTCCAATTCCAGAGTCCAGATGGACTTGGATTACCCAGACTACTACCATCAAAGTTCAATTTCAACCACCTGGCCATTGGGGAGACCACATCTCAAGGGGTTTTTGTTTCCTAGAGGAGGAAATGGTTTTAGGAGCGGTCATAGGTGTTTATCTTACAAGACATCTTTTGGATTTTCTAAGAACATTTTGTTGTGGATTGCAAAGGAGATCCTAACATTATTGCAGATGATTTGTTTGGATGAGGGACAAGAAAGAAGATTGCATTACAAATTCTTCTTCCAATAGTGAACTTTGTACAGTCTCGTGGTTGTAACATCTTTGTGATGAGCTCCCAATTCACACTCTTTGGATTGATGCCCATATTGTAAATCATATATGTTTTTTATGTAAGATTATTAACATTCAAAAACTTTCCCTTAAAAATAAGATTTAATTGTTTCAATAGGGTAGAATTTTTTGATTTACTCTTTTTTCTGCAATATAGTGTCCTTTAGAGTAGCATGTTGGGTAAAAATCAAAGGAGGAACTGTTTGAAGCTGTAACAGTAAGAACAACACATGGGTAAAAACTTTGCTATCTCTTTTGAGAATTCTCAACAAGTGACATAATAAGATCCTGGACTGAAGTGGTACAAACAGTAAGACCTACAGAGAGTGTAAGAATGGTTTGGCAGCCTCCATCTTTTAATAAACTGAAGCTTAACATTGATGGTAGCTCATTGGGTAATCCAGGAAGGGCAGGAATAGGAGGTGGTTTTAGAAACTATGAAGGAGTGCTGGTGGCATTATTTTCGGGACCTATTGGCATTGGAGATTCAGTACAAGCTGAAGTGATGGTTCTCTTAGATGGATTAAGGCTTGCTGTACAATTTGGAGTAAGTGAATTGGAAGTGGAAGGAGATTCTCAGTTAGTCATTTCTTGGTCCAAGAATCTCAGATTAGCTCCACGGAAATATAGACATGCTTTTAGGGAGATCGACACCTTGGTAAAGAGATTCAATTCCACTTTTGGGTGGATAAGAAGGACTGCAAATGGAATGACAGATGTATTAGCAAAGTAAGGAGCTGATAGAGCTGGCTTGTTTTGGGAAAAATTGTAATCTGATTTATTTTGGGATGCTGGGAACTTATGAGCCTTTTTTGGGATTTCCTTGTAACTGTAACTTGAAAAGCTCTTGGGGATGATATCCCTGTCATCACATTGTACTGCTTCAGTTTTCTTTAATTCTAATGAAATAATTTCTTCTGCTGATAAAAAAAGATATAGTGTCCTTTAGAAGTGCAGTTTGATATAACTGTCATCATAAGCTTTTGGGATTGGGATAGTTAACCCATCACATTAAGACACTTCCTTTTCTCGAATCATTTTGTTGTGCATCTTAAAGGCCAAGAAGAGTAACTGTTGTCATAAAAAGTTCTGGTTAATATTGAAGTAAAATTTTGTTTCCACCAAATGGTGTTTACATTGTGAAAAATCTGAAAATTCTTTTTTCTAGTTGTCCTCTTCTCCACATGGTTTTTGACTCTACTGTTGGAATGTGATCTTTTTATAGGTAATATTGTATCTGAAAACGTGGAGGCAGCTCCATCAGCAACTAATTCTAAGAGTTCAAAGAAAAAGACAGTACCCACCATCATTTATGCCTCGTAAGTTCTGTTCTGTTCTGCACCAGCATTAGGAACAATTGCTTTTTTATCTGGGTAAAGTCTGAAAGGCAATATATTACTTTTACACTATTAAGGAGGGTTTATTTATTGGAAATTTAATTGGAATTGTTGGTGAAACTGAACTATAGTGGAACATATTTATACTTAATAAAGAAAATGAACTATGTATTTTAACATCATTAAGAAGGATTGTTTATTGGAAATTTAATGTAACTACACCATCTAAATGGACTTTTCCACATCTTGTCTGTAATTGGAGTAACTTTTGGAGCAAGTAGAAAGCTCTAAAGGAGCAAGGTGAAACTAAAAAGTGAATGGTTTTAAGTGGTAAAATTGTAAAAAAGTGGTTTAAGGACTTCAATTGGCAGAAAACATGGCTCGGGCAGGATGCATGTAGCTTACCCCAACTAGCAAGGGCCAAGGCTGAGTTAGGTTGAAAGAAGATGAACATTGTAAAAGCATGTTTCTTTTGATAGAGCACATTGTAAGCATTTCCAAATACGGGTTATTTAGAAAAATTAAATTCTTTATCATATCAGACTATTAGTTGTGGTAGCTTTAGTTTTGGGCACATTTTTTTATGAGTTTCTGGGCACAGGTTCACCTTATCTTGATGAGTTGATGAGGCTTAAATATTGTTGGGGAAACATCTTGCTTCTACAATTAGCTTTTTAAAATATTTTGGGGATTTAATTCGTTTAAAGGGGTTACATTGATATTTTCAGCAATTACTTCTAGCTACCAGTTCTCTTGGTTCGAGCAACCTTTACTTTTTTGTTTGCATTGCTTGTGTTAGGAGGACACATTCGCAAATTAGTCAACTGATTCGTGAATACCGCAAAACATCTTATCGTGTGCCAATGGCAGTTTTGGTAGGTTTTCTTCCTTCTCTCAGGGCCTGTGAAATTATTAGGTTCTAGGATACTTTAAGTACATGTGTACCAATATTTGCAATATTAAACTTGCATGTTTCAACAGTTGTTGTATCTGCCATATATTCTCAATGGCATGCTTCTCTTATGCAAATGTTGTATATTCTATCATTGCCAATTCGGTTTGGTCATTGTTCTGTGCTATTTCTGTCTATGCTTGAGTACAGGGAAGTGGTTTTCTCAATTAGCTTGTTTTTTTTTTATGTGAACTAGCATGTTGAATTTTTACTACATTCTTTTCTTTCATTATAGCTTTAAGTTATGCATTTCAATATTTCCTCTCAGAAATATTTCTTTGCACAAGTTTACTGTTGATCCCTTTGTGTGTGCTACAGGCATCACGGAAACACTACTGTACCAACAAACGTTTACGTGGGAAAGAGAATGTTCAAGAAGAATGGTGTGCTTCAGAGCTTCAAAGGATCTTATTTTGTTTTTGGGATCCGTTTCTTTAAATCTTTTATTAACATTTTGTATTTATGATTCTAGTAAGCTGCTTTTGAAGGACCAAGTCATAGGATGTCCAGAATTCAAGTGAGTTGGTGCTTTTTCCGTGTTTATAATGCACTGGAAGGTTATTGTTTGTTCTTTGGTTTCTCCTGTTTTTCCCACAAGAGTATTGAATCTATTTCACAAATAGGAATGCACATAAAGTCAAATATCATCCATCCCTCCAGAAAGGTGGATGCTATGAAGTCCATGATATTGAAGATGTTGTGAAAGTTGGGCAACTGGTCAAAGGTTTAATTCTATTGATCTATTCTTATGCAAGTTGAAAATTTGATTGCACTTAAGAGACACTTATGAGATTTGTCTGTATGGTAGGCTGTTCGTACTTTGGAGCATGGGGTCTGTCAGAAGATGCTTGGTTAATTTTCTGTCCATATAATTATGTCATCAGTCCAATAATTCGGAGAGGAATGGAAGTGGATCTTAAAGGAGCAATTGTGATTCTTGATGAAGCCCAGTAAGCTTATAAAATTTATTATTGCTGTTGAATGAATTCCAAATTTGTCAGTTCTCCCCAGTGCTCTAGTATTGTTAATGACACTTGCACTTTGGACAAAATATCCCCTTTTATTAATTACATGTTGCTAGTTGCATCTTTCCTTGTGGAGCACTGTACTTAATCTTAGTGTATTCAGAAGTTGATTTGGATATTTTGAAATAATTATTTAAATTTTGATTGGTTTTTTTATCAAAGATATGTTTTTTTTATTGATAACATCAAACTTTTGTTAGAAATATATGCTGAATGTACAGAATAGACAAGTACAAGGTGTAAATGGTAAAAAGACAATGAGAGACAAAATCTCTTCTCTCTCCCCACACGCAAGTTTCTGATTTACAATTGTACCCAGAATAAAGTTTCTCTTTTTAACCCTTGTTTGGATAAAGCGTCTGCTACAGAATTTGCACAACACTTTATCCAATTGAAAGAGACTTTCATTTCTCTTGTCAGCCACCTAAGTTTCTTCTTTTCATTGTTGTACATCCACATCTCTACTTTGTATCCAACTAACTACCAGTTTTGGATCTCCCTTAATAATCAGTTTTCTAATGTTCAGTTCTTTTGCCCTTTCTATACCCTCCATCAAGGCTAAAACTTCTGCTCTAAGAGAACCTCCTTCCCCAACTGGACCAGAATAGAGAGCAATGATCTTGCCTTCCTCGTCTCTGAATACTCTGCTTTTTTTGGTAAAACAAAATATTCTGCTTTTTTTTTGATAAAACAAAATACTCTGCTTTTACCTGATCTTCCTGGGTTTCCCATACTACTATCATCAAAGTTTAGTTTGATACAGCCTCTTTCTGGTGGATACCACTGATAACTAGAAACAGTCTTAGGAGATGGAGATTCAGCCACTTCTTCCATTTTCTGAGCAAATTGTCCATTGACACATTTGAAAAGGAATCTATGGACTTCAGCCAGTGTACTGCTCTAATCAAAACTGTGTCCCTAACCTCTTTATTGGTTGATTGAGCACAATGTGAGATGGGATTCCTATAGGTGACCTCAAATAGTTGGAATTATAGAAGAGTTATGTTTGGACTTTTATTGAACAAAAATTTATTTGACATCTTCTATCAGGATGACACTATGGTTAATTTAAATACAACTCTAGTTGTGTCACAATCCCCTTTCCATCATACTTAAAATTTAATCTAGTACCCAATGGATATACTATTCTTTTGGTGTCAAATTCTAATTTCTTGAAAGAACAATGTGAACAAGATAAATCAATCCATAATAATCTATCTGTGAACAAGATAAATATTTACCAACGTTTTGTTATGACATGGAGAATGCTTGATGAACTTTTCAAAATGCCTACTTGTCATCTTGACAAGGATATATGGTCTTCCTTAGGGACCGGATATTCTTAGAAAATATGGGAATCCTTATAAAATATTTGGGATATGCCATAATATTTTTCATGTTACACAAGGATCTGGTTTTGCCTTGTCTTACTAGAGGAAAGAGGTTTAGAGATTAGTTAAAAATTTCTTTTTGGTTTCTCTTTTTTGGTTTGTGCAGAATTACTCCTCATATGCAATCATTGGTTGCTTGCATATATGGCTATATCATTTCAGTTAACTTTCTGTCATTGTCTCACCCATGGGGCAATCCACAAACTCCATGAATGTTCCTATTTCTAATCCTGTCATTCCTAGTCTTGCTGCTCACCCATCTTGGCTTTTTACTGACCTAATTATATTATTCTTTTATCAACAACTGAAAAAAAAATTATTAATTGATGTAACTGTTAACTTACATTGCAGTTCTGTGATTGTCAGTGTTAACAGGTGTAATATATGTACTGTACACAGGCTTAGTACCCGCAGGGGTATTTTCGTAATTCTGTATACATATTGTTATGTACGGCCAGAACAGTATAAATAGAAAGCTTCACTCGACTGAAGCTAAGTTTGGTTGAGGCCTTAACTCAGTTGCCTCTTATTCTTCTTTCTCTTCTCCTTCTTTCTTCTTCTTTTCTCCTTCTTTTCTTCTTCTTCTTGGTCTCCTGCTCAACATGGTATCAGAGCAGGTTCGTCCAGGCCTAGAAAACAACTAGCTGAGGTCTCTTTCCTCTACTGCGAAGGAGCTATAGTACTGATGCTCGAAGACAAGGAAGAGGAAGCTTTTCTAGTGCTGCGGTTAGTCTCCACTGCCGAGTAGGGCTCTGCTACAAGTATGCTGACTGTTCAACTTCCTAGCACAGAAAAAGGGTTCGGCTACATGTATTTTTGCTGGTAACTGGATTGCTTCGGCTAAGAAGACTGTAGAAATCCATCCCAGATGTTCGAAGGAAGGCTCTGACCTGAAAGGGAGTTCGAGTTCATGACTGAACTGCCTATTGCAATCTGACCTAAAGGGAAATTCGAGTTCATGACTGATGACTGTGCTGCCTATTGCTGGTACTGAGATTTTTTTTCTCTCTTCCTGTTTATGACTTCTTGCACGACTGTTAATGATCCAGAATCTGAGTAGGGACTGTTCCCCTTCCTCCGATTGTATGTTGCCCTAGTCTGCACTCTAAGGGGCTGTTGATGAACCCTAGAACTTGAGTGACTGTTCGGCTGCCCTAGAAAGTGGATATCAGTCGATTAGGTGTGGTGAATCACCACTCGTGTTGCTGCTCCTACTGTGTCCTTTTTTTTGGGGCTGAGAAGCTGTATCAAAGTTGTGAACTGTAGGACTTTCAAACCTGGTTACACTGCATGTGCAGTTCGTATAGTGTTTTGTGGACTCCTACACAGTGTAGGTGATAACCCCTAGTACTACAGTTGCAGTGTTTGTGCTTGGTTCTCTGTGGGGCCGAAAATCAGCAAGTGTCTTGTTGTGGACTGTTGCAACTCTATAAGACTGTGCTTTGGTTTTGTGTATTTATGAACTGAGAATCATGAGTAGTGAAGATTCAGCTACATCCGGAATCTCCACAATGCTGAATGGAATGAGTGGGAACAGTGATCTATCCTTTCCTATGGCTGTTGTTCCTCTTGACGGGTTAAATTACCTAGAGTGGTCAAGGGGGATCAAACTATACATAACTGCAAGGGGAAAAGTAGGCTACATAAATGGAAGAATCAAAGAACCACTTTCTGGAAATGCAGAACATGATAAATGGGATCAGGAGAACAATATGGTTATGTCATGGCTTTTGATCTCCATGCAACCTCAAATAAGGAAGAACTTCATGTGGGCTGAAACTGCAAATGAGATATGGGATCAGGCAAAAGTCCACATATTCTGAACTTTGACACTATGCCAAAATTTATCAATTACAAGCAGTTTCATCTACTTGTAAACAGGGGGAGAGGAGTTTATCAGTTTATTACTCTGACCTGACAACTGTTTGGAAGGAGCTGGACCATTACCAGAACATTGAGTGGAAGTGTGAGGAAGATGCAAAATTGTATAAGAAACTTGTCTCATAGCAAAGGGTGTTTGCCTTTTTACATGGTCTCAATCCTATCTATGAACCCATCAGAGTACAAATTCTAAGTTCTAAGGATCTTCCTTCAATTCAGGAGGTCTATGCTCTTGTCCAGTCTGAAGAGAGTAGAAGGAACTTGATGAACAGCACCGGAGGGGATGCAATTGTGTTGGCGGCAAAGGGGGGTCCCTCTA
Organism: Nelumbo nucifera; assembly: GCF_055504915.1. Taxonomy (NCBI): domain Eukaryota; kingdom Viridiplantae; phylum Streptophyta; class Magnoliopsida; order Proteales; family Nelumbonaceae; genus Nelumbo; species Nelumbo nucifera. Next base: position 65,353,575 of record NC_142654.1, on the reverse strand, counting down.
CTAGTGGTGGACTTTCTTTCAAGAGAGGGGATCTCCAGAAGAAAGCAAAAAATTGTGGTGCACTAATTGTCAAAAGCCCCGACACACCAAAGATACTTGTTGGGATCTCTCCATGGGAAATCGAAGTGGGCTCAGGATTTACCTAAGAAGCAAGGATCAGATGGTATTAGAAGACCCGGGCAGCAAGGTACCAAGAAACATCACATGACCAATATGGTTACTCGAGAGAATCAGCCCTCCACCTCCACTGTGACTCAACCACCACATGGCTAACATAACTACTCTAGATCCGACCCAAGAGAGGATATTGTCAATTTCTTCCGTGACCATTTGAAACTTTATGGTAGAACAATTCGCTAGATGGATGCTCCTCCCACCACCTCTTTTGCATCCACATCAGGTGATCCTGCCACAGCTTTCCATGTTGCTTCTCACGACCTTGACTCTCCATGGATCATTGATTCTAGAGTGTCAAAACACATGACTGGTATGTCCTCTTTCTTCCAAACTTATCACCCCCTTTCCGGAAGAGATAAAGTGAGACTAGCTGATGGATCATACTCTCCCATAGTTGGTCAAGGAACTCTCTCTCTTCCCCTTGGCCTTACTCTTTCTAATGTTCTTCATGTTCCAAAATTTTCTATGAATTTGTTTTCAGTCAGTAGTGTTACAAATTCCTTAAACTGTTCCGTGACTTTTTTCCCTTCCTATTGTGTGATTCAAGATCTGGCCTCGGGGAGGACGATTGGTAGGGATGATATGGTTGATGGACTCTATATGTTGGAGAATACGGCTGGCCTTCTTGTTACAGAGTCTATGAGTCAGTTCAAAAAGAGTAAAATGTATTTATGGCATTGTCGTTTGAGTCACTTGTCTTTTGAGTCGTTGAAAGTTGTTTTCCCAGAATTGTGTAAGTCCGTGTCTGTTTCCAATTTTTCTTGTCAAACGTGTCAATTAAGCAAGCATTGTAGAACTCAATTTCCTCAAAGAAATAGTAAATCTGAGTTTCCTTTTCACATTGTGCATTCGGATGTGTGGGGCCTTGTTACTTTACCTTCTGAGAGTGGCTACAAGTACTTTATTACCTTCATTAATGATTATTCCAGATACACTTGGGTATATCCAATGCGAACCCGTGAGGAAGTACCAAAAATTATCCAAGATTTTCAGCGGATGGTCTTCACCCAATTTCAGACCGAAATTCAAATATTTCAATCAGACAATGCAAAAGAGTTTTTTCATAGTGACCTCACGGAGTTCTTTGCTTCACATGGCTCACTTCACCGGAGCTCTTGTGCTCGCACGCCACAACAAAATGGTGTGGCTGAACAGAAGAACCGTCACCTTCTTGAAGTGGCACGAGGTTTACTACTCCACATGAATGTTCCCAAACGTTTTTGGCTTGAGGTCGTCCTTTGTTCTACATACCTCATTAACCGAATGCCCTTTCGTTGGTTAGAGTACAAAGCTCCACATCAACTACTCTTTCCTAAGGCCCCTCTTCTTTTTATTCCTCCCCGTGTTTTTGGTTGTCGGTGTTTTGTCCAAAACCTTTCCCCCACCTGGGGAAAATTGGACTCTCGTGCTATCCCATGCATATTTCTTGGCTATTCATTCTCTCAGAAAGGGTATTGTTGCTTTGATCCTGTTTCACGAAAATTCTATGTCTCCATGGATGTTACCTTCTTTGAGGATGAGCCCTTCTTTCCTGTTTCTCCTCAGGGGGAGTGTAGGTATGAGGAGAAACTGGTTCAACTTCCTCCTCTTCCTACTCCTTTTCCCCTTCCTCCTTTTGATCCTCCACCTTTTCGTGTTTTTTCTCTTCGTCGTAAAGGCCAATCAGGTTCAAGAGCTGAGGAGAATCCAGAAGTCGTACCTCAAATGCCATCAGATTCCTTGGGAGAAGATCATACTCACTCAGGTAACTAGACTCCCAACCTCCCTGTTGCTAATGATCTTGACCTTCCCATTGCCCACAGGAAAGGTGTTGGGTCGTGCACCACCAAACACCCCATTTCCAACTTTGTTTCCTATGAGAACATCTCACCTTCTTTTCGTGCTTTTCTTACCTCCATTGACAGTATCCCTATTCCCAAGAATGTGGCAGAAGCTCTCTCAGTACTAGAATCGATGAAGGCCATGAAGGAAGAAATTGATGCTCTTCATAAGAATGGCACATGGGAACTTGTTGATCTCCCTAAGGGAAAGGATCCAGTTGGATGTAAATGGGTGTTCACTGTTAAGCATGGGGCTGATGGAACCGTGGAGAGGTATAAAGCTCGTTTAGTGGCAAAGGGTTTCACTCAAGTATATGGGGTTGATTATGCAAAAACCTTTGCACCTGTTGCCAAAATGAACTCTATTAGAGTCCTCTTCTCTCTTGCTGCCAATTTGAATTGGGATCTACATCAGCTCGACATCAAGAATGCCTTCTTGAATGGTGACCTTGAAGAGGAAGTTTATATGGTTCAACCCCCCGGTTTTTTGGCTCAAGGAAGTGAACAAAAGGTGTGCAAGTTGAAGAAGTCTTTATATGGGCTGAAGCAATCACCAAGGGCTTGGTTCAACAGATTTCATACTGCAGTCCAAAAGAGGGGATAGAAGCAATGTCAGTCAGATCACGCATTGTTTGTAAAAAGAGTAGAAGGTAAAATGGCTGCCCTAATAGTATACGTGGATGACATAATTGTTACTGGTGACTGGAAGGATGAAATTCAAAGTTTGAAGGGCTTCCTTGCCACTCAGTTTGAGGTGAAAGATCTAGGTCCCGCCAAATACTTCCTTGGGATTGAGATTGCCCAAACAAAAAGGGGTATCTTCATCTTTCAAAGGAAATATGTCCTAGATTTGCTTAAGGACACTGGAAATATTGGGGTTAAACCAGCTGACTCTCCCATTGATCCCAATCATAAGTTAAGTGACAGTCAAGGTGAACCACTTAAGGATGTGAAGCAATTTTAGAGGCTTGTAGGGAGATTGTTGTACCTCTCTATGACTCGTCTAGACATAGCATATGCTGTTGGTGTCCTTAGTCAGTTCATGCATGCACCTAGGTCCACCCACCTTGAAGCAGCAGAGAGAGTACTATGGTATCTTAAGAAGTTCCTGGGTGCTGGTTTATTATTCCAGAAACATGGACACTTGAGGGTTGAAATTTACACAGATGCGGATTGGGCTGGATCTCAAAGTGACAGAAGGTCTACTAGTGGTTACTGCACCTTTGTAGGAGGGAACCTTGTTACTTGGAGTAAGAAGCAAACCGTGGTAGCTTGATCCAGTGCTGAAGCTGAGTATCGTGCAATGGCACACGGAGTAGCCGAAGGTATGTGGATAAAGAATCTATTGGGAGAGTTGGGTTTTCCAGTTGGTAAACCCATGACTCTACTTTGTGACAACAAGGCAGCTATCAGTATTGCTGCCAACCCGGGACTACATGATAGAACAAAGCACATTGAAGTTGACAAGCATTTTATCAGAGAGAAAATCATCACAGGCGAAGTATGCACTCCATACATCAGCTCTGAAGACCAACTTGCAGACTTATTTACAAAAGGGCTAAACTATTCTAGACATCAAGGTCTCTGTGACAAGTTGGGCATGATTGATATCTATGCCCCAACTTGAGGGGGAGTGTTAACAGGTGTAATATATGTACTGTACACAGGCTTAGTACCCGCAGGGGTATTTTCGTAATTCTGTATACATATTGTTATGTATGGCCAGAACAGTATAAATAGAAAGCTTCACTCGACTGAAGCTAAGTTTGGTTGAGGCCTTAACTCAGTTGCCTCTTATTCTTCTTTCTCTTCTCCTTCTTTCTTTTTCTTTTCTCCTTTTCTTCTTCTTCTTGGTCTCCTGCTCAACAGTCCGCCTTGGCTCACCATAATTGTTTACAGTATCAAATACAATTCTCCCATGTTGCACAATTCCCCAAAACATCTGCTTCCCTCCCACCCCCTGTTTAGCCAGCTCATCTGCTAGACTGTTAGCAGGTCTAGGTACCTACCTTCTGACTGACACCGGATTCTTTACTAATTCTTTTACTTCTCTAATCTGATATCAGTGTTGCCAAGAACCCTTCTGATTATTTCCCAATCAGCATTTTATTACTTTAGAGACCCCTTCAATAATTGAATTTCTGATCTAATTATCTTATAATGCTTTCTTTTAGTCTCTTTGGTATATATTAATCACATATTTGTTATTTACATGTACAACAGAAACACCTCTTTACTTTAACCACACTGACATAGTTTTATTAATGACATTCCTTCAATTTCTACCTCACTATGGCACTATGGATGATTTAGTATATGAATGTATATTTAAGGTGGCCAGGCACTGCCTTAGTATATCAATGTAGTTAGGAATGCAACTTGGGTCCCGTTGGGTTATGAATTTGTTAAATTTTCAATCAGCCCGAACCCTGTGCCTGATGTAGTTGAAAATTTTCAAATTGGGAAGCCTGACTTGCAGCTCTGTTAATGATTTAAGTGACCACTATAGTAAAGTTGGTTGTTATAGAATTAAAAATTCCATTTCCTCAAAGTTGGACTAACTTGGAGGATGATAAAAATGGTTTTTTCTAGATAAGGAATAGTGATGGCTTCTGGGTTTTTAGAAAGAAACGTTGAACAGTTAGGGTTTTACTGCTGTGCATGAGCAGGCACTTTATAATGCATATATTGAAGGTGTTCTCTTTTCTTTAATTTTGGTTTTAGTTGATTTGGAGTGGGGATTTGGTAGTGGTGATGTTGGCTAGTTATTTTATTTTAGAATGATGCTTGGTGAGATTTGGCTTGTTTGGAGGGCTGGGTGATGTTATTGTGTTATATAATTCTATTGCCTTTCTTGGTGATTTATCCTCACCTACTATTGTATGCTCATTTTCTTTTTAATGATTTTTTCTTTACTATCAAAAGTAACTTTTTTGTTCTTCTGGGTAGATAGGTTGACTTTTTTTTTTACATGTATTTATACTGTAATGCAAATCATGTCTTGAGAGACTTTCCTGGCATAACTCTTGCCATTTGCCAAAATGTATGGGTTTATATCTGATTAAATCTTATTTCAAATTTGTTTTTACTATGATAGCAACATAGAGGACATGGCACGTGGTGCTGGTAGTGTGGAAGTTGAAGAAGATATGCTGTACAGTAGGTTCTGCATCCATCACTTTTCTATTCTTCTGTGAAATCTATATTATGCTTATTGTTTTCTTTCTTCATGAAAGCATTGCAGATGGAGTTGGGGCAATTGTCCTTGGCTGATGCAGTGACTTATCAACCATTACATGAGACAATTCAGGTATTCATTTTACTTGACATCTTGTCAGATAATCTTTGGATTGAGGTTATCTGCTTAGCACTGAAAACTAGAATTATGAAGGGAATCATCAGTTGGATGGGCAGCAGAAAATGTACCTTAGAGAAGCGTGAATTTCAGCGTTTTTGCTCATGGTGAGTTAGTTTTGACAATTTTGTTATTATCTGTTGTATTAAGGATGATCTGCTAATTTCATCATATGACTGCTTTAGCATCTGATAGGTGCATATGAAGTCTTTATGATGCTTGAAAATTGTTTAAACTTGGATTTCTAATTAACCTAGTGATAAAAAGTCATCATGCCAATTCATATTTCTTTTTCAACAAAAGTAGTATTGATTTATTACAAGATGCTTGAAATTACCCAAAGTGCACAAAATTAGATAGAAAATGTGTCCAGACAACTCTATTACTTGTTCTTAAGTTGATCAAATTTATTTTGGTGTTAATGTGTATAGGTGAAACTTTGTCAAGGTGGTTGTTGCCTAGGCAACTGGTATTTAAATATATTGTTGAAACCTCCAAAGAGAAAAAGATTTTGGTGTTCATGTCTTTTCACATTTGTTTTGGTGTGTATATTTTTGTTGCAGTTGGACTGGTGATAAGGCTTTAGTCGAGCTTCAAGAAGCTGGTATTTCTCAGCAGTGTTTTCCAATCTTGAAACAGTGTGCTAACAAAGTATGTAAACATTTTCTTCTGGCTTCACTTCTGGCCAGTTTTATATACAATTGATTGATTTTGTTGGTCAAGGCAATCAGAGCTGCATCAGATGCAGAGTCAGAGGGACCTCATTTAAGTGGCATGTCAGTGGCAATACTAGAAGGTAGATATTCATCTTACTGTTTGTTGATTATCAATTAAGTTCTCCTTTAGTAATTATCCATAACATATTACACAGGGCTCTTCTGTTCCCTTAGTTATTTTTTCTCTGAAAATGGGCTTCATGTGCCTGATTATCAGCTTGCATTACAGCAATATGTCAAAAGAGACGCTGGTGAGAAGCTTTTCCTTTAATAATTTAGAGATTGAAGTGTTCTGGTTCCCTGCATTTTATAAACCTGTATCATAACAAGCTGGTTTACCCCAGAGATTGAAGTGTTCTAGTTAAGTACTTATGTTAACCCTGAGCATTTACTAATACTTTGTGCAGGGCATGCTTCTAGTGGCTGGACATATTCCTTGAGTCTTTGGTGTTTGAATCCTGCTGTTGTATTCAAGGAAATTGCTGATCTATCTATGTCAGTGATTCTTACATCAGGGTAATTGCCGTGGCATATAAAGCCCACTAATTTGAGTTTATCTCTACACACCTATTACTGTAACTTCCTAATAGTGGTATTCAGTTATATATGTGACTTATATTGATTACCTCACTACTTTTCCATGTTTGTTGACTTTATGTTGATTCATCATGGATTTATGCACGCCATAATTAAAATAACTATTTTCTTTTTGTATGATAATCTTTATTATTTGTTCTTCTACCAAAAATACAAATACACTTGCAAATATCTCCCTGTACTTAATTTACTGTTGGAAAAACTCTTTATGATTAGGTGCCCGATCTGATTTTATTAGTTGAATTATTTTCTGCTTCCCTTGAAGAGAATTTTGCCCAATTCTGTAAACGAATAGCCGCAGTCCTTTTTGTATAAGAGAGTAGAATACTAGAATTGTACAAAATTTGATGAGTCTCATTTATGAAAAAAATCTGATGAACCTTGTCATCTGAGAAAATCTATGTAAACTTACCAATCTATACCCTTCTGCCTGTTGGAAAAGCTCTTTATGAATAGATAATCCATCTAATATTATGATTTACTTATTTTTGGCTTCCCTTTAAGGAGGGCTTGCTCAATTCTGTAAATGAAGAGGTACATCTTATTTGTATGAGAGCAAAAAAATTTAAGGGCCTGTTCATTTGCAAAGTCTGATATCTGAATACCTCTGATGTCTGAAACTGTAATAATTACTTCTAGAGGTGTATTGTAGTTAGTGAACTATTCTTCGTTTTGAAGTCTGAATATAGAAAATATTGTTCTGAAATCTGAATGTTGAGTTCTGAAAATTGATAATTGACCAGTTTAACCTTGGATATGCGGAAATTTGTTTAATTATTTAACAAACTAATTAACAATTAATTTTTTAACAAACTAATTAACAATTAATTTTTTAATAAACTAATTAACAATTAATAAAATGAATCTAAAATAATTTATAAACAATGAAATTGATAAAAAATTATAAATAATTAAATATTTTAAAGAATTGAGCAATTATTAAGTAATGAATAAATATTTAAAACAAATACTTACATGATTAATTAATTATGTAACTAATTATTCATTTTTATTATTAATAAAATAATAATAATTCTTTAAGGCTGAAGTGCAAAAATGGAACTGAATGCTCTGATTCCCTCTGAAAACACATGAATGCTTTTCAGCATTCAGCGTTAAGAGGCAATGAATGGGCCCTAAATTTGATGGTGGGCATTTCCTTCACTACTGTTTCAATTTCCTCAGTGTGTCTACATTGCTGAGAGCCTTGACTCTTATTCTTGAACCAATTTACCACTATCAGTGAGTTCCCTTCCACCACTTTGTTTTTTAGTATAAATTTTGTAACTGATAACATTTCAGCTGTGTCCTTGCCATATCCTGTAACATAATTGGGGAGTGGGGAAACCCTAGACCAGACTCTGGGGAAAATGTGGATTGGATGGAGGGGGTGTTCAAATACATAGGACCCACAAGCAACTTGCCTGTCCTTTTTTCATAAGGCCAGCCTTTTTCTTGTCACCAAAGTTTGGTGCTTTTGTGCCATCAACACATTCAAATTTTCTCTTTTTCTTCCTAAATCTAGAGTTTCCTTCTTTATTTCATTTATGTTGGAGAATCAAGGTACTAAACAGTGTAACATACATGTCAACCCAGTTTTCTTTTCCTTACCCCTGGTTTCCTTGCATCCAACTAGATCTCCTAGCATTTGCTTCAATCATAATGTGTGTACCACTGTTCTGCTTTTGCCTTTTCAAGTTACTTATAAATTTTCGTTCTCTTTGTTATTCCAGGACATTGTCCCCAATGGGATCTTTCTCATCTGAACTTGGTGTTCAGTTTGAAACTTGTATGGAGGCTCCACATGTAATTGATGTGGAATCACAGGTGAATTGCTTTTTTCTGCAATTTCTTTGGTCCTTTGTGGATGGATCTGCTTTTTATATCTGTACTGGTACAGTCACTGGTCTTCTTTTATTGTAGCTTTGGGCTGCTGCTATTTCTACTGGTCCAGGGAATTACCCATTGAATGCTAGTTACAAAACAGCTGATGGATATGCTTTCCAGGTATGATTTAAAGCTTTACTATTGAACCTTTTGTTGTTGACATGGGCTTATCTTGGTTGTCGTAATGAATGGAAATTGGTTTTGAAGGATGCACTTGGTGCTTCTGTAGAGGAAATTTGCAAGATTGTGCCAGCTGGTGCTCTTGTTTTCTTCCCCAGCTATAAATTGATGGAAAAGCTATGCAATCGTTGGCGTGAAACAGGTCAATGGTCTCGATTAAATGCACAAAAGACTCTATTTGTTGGTAAGAATTCTCCATCACATTGCATTAGGTGATGCATTGGGCTCTTTATGGTTGCTAAAAAAAGTGCCATCTTTTCTTTGTATACACTTCATTAGCCTTCTTGCTACAGATGATAAAAATTTGATGGAAATTTTGATAGACTTTATTTAGAATATTTTATGTGTAAGGCCTTGGGGGATGGATAATATCTAAAATGTAAGTTTTTGCAGAGCCTAGAGGAAACCAAGACGAGTTTGAGCCTGTTTTGAAGGGTTATTATGATGCAATTCATGGTGGTACTAGACTTTCTTCTGGTAAAAGCAGAAGAGGAAAAAAGCAGGGCACCAATCACTCTGATTTGGCATCCCCACAAAATTGTTCAAAAAGGGGTGCTGCTTTTCTTGCTGTTTGCCGGGGAAAGGTATGCACTCCATGCTGAACCCTGAGAAATTTATCTTTTGCACTCTTATTTGTTACTTTGCTCTTCTTAATGACTATGGTTGTTTAATTGCCTAGGTTCAGGCATGTCTTGATTTGTACGAGGCCAAGTCCTAGAAGATCTAGGACTGAACCAAATGGCCAAACCACAAACCAGTTTTGCCATCTTCTTCCAATTGATTGTAATGGATGTTTCCCTGAAATAAGGTTCTGCATAGTGGTATGTAGTAATAGAAGTGTTAGTTCAGTTTCACCTGTGAATATTGGCCATGATTGTAGCATAACAAAAAAAGAGGCTATTAGACTCCAACCTGCCTTTGAATTCTGTTAGAATGGTAACAGTAGAAATAAGAGAAAGAGGAGAAGAGAAAGAAGAAGAAGAAAAGAGAATAGAGAGGGAGAAAAGTCTGGTTCGAACAAGAGAGAAAATCAGTCTCTCTCCATTTGGCAAGATCTGTTTTATATTTCTATTAATCAAGAAATGACACCTTTGCCCCTACATAAGTGAGGGACACAAGAACTAACATAACTTTACATGTCAGCAACTTAAACATAAGCATAAAGACAAAATTACCCCTACACAGTCGACATTAACACTCCCCTTCAAACTGGTGAGTATATATCATATAGTCCTAGGTTGTTACATATGTAGTCCACTCTTCCTCGACTCAACCCTTTGGTAAACAAGTCTGCCCATTGGTTTCCTGTGTTAATATATGTAGTATCTATTACTCCACTCAGCACCTTCTCTCTCACAAAGTTACAGTCAACCTCTATGTGCTTGGTTCTCTCATGAAACACCGGATTAGAAGAGATATAGACTGCAGCCTGATTGTCACAGTAGAGCTTCATTGGAGTGTCAACAGTGTATCCCATCTCCTGTAAAAGGTTCCTCAGCCACACTAATTCACAAGTAGTATGTGCCATAGCTTTATATTCTGCCTCTGCACTGCTTCTTTCCACAACTGTCTGCTTCTTATTTTTCCATGTCACCAGATTAGCCCCAAGAAAAGTACAATAGCCTGTAGTGGATCTCCTATCAGATATAGAACCAGCCCAATCAGCATCTGTATATCCTTCTATTTCAAGTTTTCCTCCACTTCTATATATCAAACCACGACCAAGAGCCTCCTTTAAATACCTCACAATCCTTAGAACTGCATCCTAATGTGGAACCCGAGGTTTTTGCATGAATTGACTTACCACACTAACTGCAAATGAAATGCTTGGCCAAGTAATGGTTAGGTAGTTCAGTTTACCTACTAGTTGCCGGTACCTGCCAGGATATTCAAACTCTTCACCCATATCACTACTCAGCTTAGTGTTTGCTTCCATAGGTGTTTCAGCCGGTTTAGCACCTAATAATCTTGTTTCTTCCAACAAATGAAGAACATATTTCCTCCGGCACAAGTTAATACCATGCTTAGAGCTTGCTACTTCTATCCCCAAGAAATACTTTAGTTTACCAAGGTCCTTTGTCTAAAAATGTTATTGCAGAAAGGTTTTCAACCTATCAATTCCCACTTTATCATTCCCGGTAATAACAATATTATCTACATACACCACCAATAGGATCTTTCCAGCCTGAGAGTCATGATTGAAGATTGAATGGTCAACTTGGCACTGTTTCATACCAAACTTTTTTACCATCTCACTGAACCTACTAAACCATGCTCGAGGAGATTGTTTAAGTTCATAAATGGCCTTCTTTAGTCGGCACACCTTACCATCCTCCCCCTGAGCAACAAACCCCGGTGGTTGCTCCATATAGACCTCCTCAAGTAAATCACCATGTAAGAAAGCATTCTTGATATCAAGCTGATAGAGAGGCCAATCATACATAGCAACAAGAGATATTACAACACGAACTGAACCAATCTTAGCAACCGGGGAGAAGTAGCAAGCTCTAAGCATTACTTGGCCATAGGTTTGGGAGTACCCTTTGGCAACTAGTCTAGCTTTCAGCCGCTCTACACTACCATCAGGTAAGTACTTAACAGTGTAAACCCACTTACAACCGACAACCTGCTTACTAGGAGGAAGTGTGGTGAGGTCCCATGTATGATTATGAGTTAGAGCGGAGAGTTCTTTTTCCATTGCATGATACCACCGTAGAGAGGCAAAAGCTTCTTGGACATCCTTAGGGACAACAACAGAGGATAACAAGGAGATAAACTGGCGATGAAAAGTAGAAAGGTGAATGAGAGAAACATAATTAGAAATAGGATGAAGGGTACAACTGCGTTTACCTTTCCGCAAGGCAATGGGAACATCAAGTTCAAACACTAGGGTTGGGGTTGGTGTGGGTACAACTGTTGGATCTGTCAACGATGATGGAGCTAGAGGAGGAGCTGATACATGTTGGCGATGTGTATACACGTGACGAATAAGTGGCCGTTCAATAGGTGGTGGCACCAGAGGCAAAGACTTGGTCACAGTTGGAACAAGTGGAATGGAATCTGCAACTGGAAGGGGAAGAGGAGGTGGTGAGGAGGAAGAAACATCACCTGACCCCGAGAAAAACGGAATGGATTCAAAGAAAGTAACATAAGCACACACAAAGGAACGTCGAGAACTAGGATGATAACACTTATACCCTTTCTGAGTCCGGAAATAGCCAAGGAAGATGCACTTAATGAATTATGCATCTAACTTGTCCCTTCTCGGTCCCAGATTATGAACAAAACAAACACACCCAAAAACCCAAGGAGAAAGAGGAAACAGTGACAATGTAGGAAACAAAGTGGTGAATGGAGAATGACCATCAAGGATAGACGTGGCATCCGGTTAATCAGGAAGCAAAAAGTACACCATCACTCCAAAAAGGTTTGGGTACATTCATGTGGTGCATGAGGGATCAAGCAGTTTCCAAAAGATGACGATTCTTTCTCTCAGCCACCCCATTTTGTTGTGGGGTGTAGGTACATGAAGTCTGATGGATAATGCCATGTTGGTCCAAATATTCTTGAAATGATGTAGAAAAATATTCACAGCCATTATCGGAATGAAAAATTTTAAAGTGGACACCAAATTGGTTGCGAATTTCAGCATAAAATTTTTGGAAAATGACAAACAATTCACTCATTTCTTTCATTAAATAAAGCCACGTCATCCTTGAATAATCATCAACAAAAATAACAAAGTATTTATGCCCATTGTATGACATTACTTTATAAGGACCCCAAACATCTGAATGAAATAAAGAAAAAGGACTCGACATACGTTTATTGTGAACAAAATTCAGATCTAGAAGAAACCAGATCCAGGGGTGTCAAGAATCGTCGACCCCCACCCCAAAGAGCCTCTTTTATGTTAAAGAGATAAAAGGTATGTACAGTTACAAGAATGCCCTTACAGGGCTGAAAGATAAAAAGAACAAATAAAATAATAAGAACTATGATACTGTACAACAAGGACTACTCTAATAGTGTACATCAAGATATATCTTCACACTCCCCCTCAAACTGATTCGTAGACATCAGCATCAGTTTGCCCACAAAATGAGATGTCGGCTCTTAGTCATGGCCTTGGTGAAGATGTCGACAATCTGCATGTTAGAGGCAACATGAGGAAGAGATATAGAGCTTGCAACAAGGTCTCTAATAAAGTGATAATCCACCTCGATATGTTTAGTCATCTCATGAAAGATTGGATTAGATGTGATCTTGATAGCGCTGGTGTTGTCGGCATATAGAGGGATAGGAGTAGGAAGAGAAATCCCAAGATCAATGAAAAGTGGCTTCAGCCAAACAATCTCGCTACATGCATAAGATATAGCTCTATACTCGGCTTCTGTGGAAGACTTAGAGACAGTTTGCTGTTTCTTGCACTTCCAGGAGATGAGAGAGTCACCCACGAAGACGCACCACCCAGTAGTGGATCGGCGAGTGTTAGAGCAACCAGCCCAATCAGCAACAGCATAAACCCTCAACTATATGGATGATGAGGAAGAGAAAAACAGTTCCTGAGAGGTTGTGTTTCGAACATAACGGATGATGCGGCGAACTGCAGTCATATGAGGTTGTCTTGGGGTAGAGACGAATTGATTGATGACCTAAACATGTGAAATATCAGGCCTAGTCATAGAAAGATAGATCAAAGAGCCAACAAGCTGACAGTACAGGGTGGCATCAGGAAGGATGAGGCCTTCGGATTTGGATAGTTTGACATTCAGTTCCAGGGGGGTATCAACATGTTTCTCATCAGTGATTCCAGCTAGTTTGACGAGATCAAAGGTGTATTTTTGTTGACAAATAAAACACCCTCGACTGCTACGATGAACCTCCAAACCCAAGAAGTGAGAGGACCCAAGTCCTTCATATGAAATGAGTTATAAAGTAAGGACTTCAGCTCACAAATGCCGTCATGGTCCTCCCTTGTTAGGAGCATGTCATCAACATATAATAGAAGAATAGTAATACCCAGGGGTCTTCTCTTAACAAAGAGGGAGTAGTCAGAGGAACTCTGATTATACCCAGCTGCAACAACATCCCGAAAGCGCTCAAACTAAGCCTTGGGTGCTTGCTTTAGGCCATATAAAGACTTTTTCAGAAGGAACACATTCTTCACATCTAATTGATAAATAGTCCAGGAATAAACAACAGAAATGGCCATAAGAGTCCGAACTGTGGTGATCTTAGCGACCGGGGCAAATGTTTCTTCATAATCAATCCCATATTCCTGACTGTATCCTTGGGCAACTAATCGGGCCTTATATCGATCAAGAGAGCCATATGATTTCAGTTTGATCGTATAGACCCAACAACTTCCAACAATAGAAGCATATGGAGGAATTGACACAAGATCCCAAGTGTCATTCTCATGGAGGGCTTGAATTTCGGCATCCATAGCTTCTTTCCACTGAGAACTTCTAATGGCTTGCTGATAAGATCTAGGGATATATGTGGAAGAAAGTACAGCAAAAAAGGAACTATGGTTTGAAGAAAAACCATAGCGGTCAGGAGGTCTAGAGATACGGGTAGAACGACGAAGTGGAATAACTGAACTACTATCTGAAATAAGAGGATCTTGGGTCAAGGTATCACTTATAGAGGATATCTGAGATGAATGTTCTAGACCGGGTGGAAGGGGGGTTGTAGGCGTAGGAGTCAGGACACGTAGCCGCTTGCGGGTAAAGACAAGAAGATCTCTCTCGGTTGAGGAAGTAGTAGTGTCATTTGAATCAAAGTCCTACAAAACAGAGATGGAAGAAGCAGACAATCTAGCAACCCCAGCAAAGGAGATATGTTCAAGAAACACAACATTTCGAGAAATCTGAATACGACGCATAGCAGGATCATAACACAAAAATCCTTTGTGGTCAGGACTATATCCCACAAAGGCACACATAGCAGACTGAGCAGTTAATTTAGATCGTTCACGAACAGGAAGATGAACAAAACAAAGATATCCAAAAACATGAAGGCTAGAAAAATCTGGGGGATAGCCAAAAAGTTTTTGGAAGGGAGAGGTGTTGCCTAGAACAGGGGATGGAAGAAAATTGATCAAATACATTGTTGTACTGTCTGCTTCTACCCAAAACGAAGTTGGAGTATGAGACTCCTGTAGTAATGTTTGCACAACACTAAGAATGTGTTCGTTCTTCCGTTCATCTACACCATTCTGTTGTGGAGTTTCTCGGCAGTTGCGCTGAGACTAAATTCCATGACTCCTCAAATATGCCAAGAAGTCTCCATCTTTATATTCTCCTCTTGAATCTGAGCGGAGGATAGTCACACTGCACTTGAATCGATTTTGCACCATAGTATGAAACAATTTAAATGCACCAAAGACTTCTGATTTATGTCGTAGAAAATAAATCCAAGTATATCTGGTACAATCATTTATAAATAATAAGAAATATTTGTACCCCAATCGTGAAGTAATAGAAGCAGACCAAACATCACTATGTATTATCTCAAAAGGTTTAGTGGCATGTTCAGATTTATGAAGAAATGGTAAAACATGACTTTTACTCAAACAACACGTAGTGGAAGAAACATCAAAAGTATCAACAGGGGGAATTTTATTCTTAATCAAACTAGAGTCAAACAAAAATTTTAATTTTTGGGAATATGGATGACCCAATCGTTTATGCCCTAAATCCCAAACATTATTTCTATAACTCAACATAGAATCAGATAAAGAAGAACTAAGTAAAGTTGAGGATGCCCTCGGTTGAGACTTCTCGAACTCCAGTGCAAACAGATGGCCCAGCCTATGCCCCTTCCCTTTCACCTTCCCACTGTACCGGTCCTGTATCAAGCAACCATCATGAGAAAAGGTGAGAACATTTCCTTCATGAACAAGTTGATCAATAGAAATCAGATTAGTAGTAAGGTTGGGTACTAAGAGGGTTTTGGAGATAGGAAAGGATCTGGTTGGTGACAATTGAAGGGACAAATCATTACTACCAATGATGTCTAACTTTTCATCATTAGCAGTAATAATATGTTTATGGTGAGTTTTAGTGGAAGGGATTGGGTGGTTGAGGTAGGCTCCTGTCATATGGTTGGTGGCACCTGAATCTATAATCCAAGCATGTGAAGGGGAAGAACAATATGCAGAGAACTTACCAGACAAGCCAATAGCAGAGTAAACAGAAGAAATAGCAAAAGATACCAGTTGCTGAACCCTTTCTTCAACCATGACACCTGTTGATTCACCTTTCACTGAAGACTCACCCTTGGTAGATACATTGTCTGTTGCTGGTCCATCTGTTGCCTGATAGGCTCGGGGCTGAGTTTTTTTCTGAGAGCCCTTTGCTGGTCGAACTGGACACTCTGGAATGATGTGACCATGTTGCTTGCAATATGTAAAGAGACTGGGCCAAATGGGCCCTAACAGCCTTTCGTGTGATATCCTTTATTTTATCTTTTATTTTATGTTGATGGGCCTCACTTAATGGGCCTGTTATTTGTTCTTATTTTATTTTCTTTGTGTAACTGCCAAGTTGGCCGCCCACTTAAGGGTATACTTGTCATCATCAATTTTTTAGAGAATAATAAAATAGGGTCAGAGGAGAAGGGTGATTAATTCGACTTCTTCTCTTACCTCTTCTCTTCGCCATCTTCCTCTCTTATACAGTTATTCAGATCTGTTCTATTCTGCTAATCACTAAGTTTAATCTTGATATTAGAGGACTGATTTACATCTTGGTATCAGAGCAGGTTCAGTTCCTCTTCCTTCTTTTTCTTGTTCCTGTACACTCTAAAATCAAGAGAGTGTATGGAGAGATAGGTTCACTTGCTTGGTTGGTAGAAGGGTTTGGAGAGTTTAGTTCTGGCCAGATTTTGCCAAGAAGTGATGTTGTTTTGTTGCTGCCCAAAACCCTAGCCGATTAGAGATTTTCGAGGTTACCAGGAAAGGTGAAGCTTGGGTGTGGCACTTTGTGCTTGGAAGGTGTCTTGTGACTGCTAAAGGAGGGTGGTTCAGGTTTGGAAGAGTTTGGGTTAGTCTGGTAGGTGCGGTAGTGTCTTCTCTCTTCCTTCCATCTGCTGGACGGAGCCAAACCCTAGTTTTTCAAGCACCCAAGTTCTGGTTTGACTTCAAGTAAGTTTACATAGTCAAAATTTTTTGTTCTTTGATTTTCGTTTGATTAATGGAAGCATACGGAAGTGAGTTCAAGCAGGTGCCAGTTTCTGGACCTACTTCAGTAGATTCCGTTTTGACAGATGTTACCACAATTAAGCTAGATGGGACGAACTATCTTGCTTGGGCACAGTCTATAAAAATCTATGTTTGTAGTAGAGGAAAACTCGAGTATCTCACAGGCAACAAGGTGAAACCCGAAGAGACAGACCCTGAATTTGAAAGATGGATGCAAGAGAACTATACTGTTATAGGATGGTTAGTCAACTCTATGCAAGCCCATATAAGCCAGCACTATTTCTGGATGTCTTCGGCTAAGGAGATATGGGACAGTGTAATTGAGACCTATTCACAGAAACCGAATGTAGCCAGAGCATACAAATTGAAAAGTGATGTGAAGAACCTGAGACAGGGGGAGAAGAGTGTGGCAATCTACTACTCTATACTAAAATCCCTATGGCAGGAAATTGATGTTAATGAGACAGTGGTATGGGAGAGTAAAAAGGATGGTGAAATGTATAGAAAGCTAGTGGAGAGAAATAGGGTGTTTGAGTTTCTCATTGGACTCAACCCTGAGTTTGATATTATTAGACAGAACATTTTGGCCAGGGATGAGATTACTCTTTCACAGGCATATGCTATGATAAGTAGTGAGGAGAGTAGGCGGCAGGTGCAGTTGCAGAGTCCATCTACAGAACATTTTGCACATGCGGGAATGAAACCGAAGGGCCCTACTGAGAAAAGAGAGCAGATGTGTGAATATTGCAAGAAACACGACATACAAAGGACACCTATTGGAAGCTTCATCCTGAACTTCTTTCTGATAGGTTTAAGAACAATAATAACCCTAAGAAGGGCAGTCAGGTGGGAAAATCCAAGACTGCTAATGCTGCTACAATGCCTGAAGGGGGAAGTAAGGAAAGCGAAGAAAAATCAACTATTGAGCAGTTGGCTGCAATGAAGCTGGATTTTGAGAAGTATGGGAGGCTCCTAAATCACCTGGAAGCTACGGTTTCTTCAACTCACCCTTCCAACAGTACATCATCTTCATCGGCTTTTGCTCACTCAGGTACTCGTGCTTTTGCGAATCATGCTTCAGCTTCAGGTAATCATAAAATCCCTTGGATTATTGATTCCGGTGCATCAGATCATATGACCAGCCTATCTAACCTGTTTTGCTCATATCACCTCCTCTCTGGGAAAGAGAAAATATCCCTTGCCGATGGGTCCCTTGCCCCCATCTCTGGTAAAGGTGATATAAAGACCTCTGACACCTTGTTCTTATCTTTTGTTTTTCATGTCCCTAAGCTTAACACAAACCTCTTATCTGTTAGTAGCTTAACAAACTTAATGAATTACAACATAACTTTCTTTCCCACCTGCAGTCTCGGAGGATGATTAGGAGTGGCCATGAGGCGAATAGAATATACTTGCTGGACACACCAGATCAAGCTTTGGGACCACCTCATGGAGTTGCCTTAAAGTCAGTTGTGTCAGTGTCTGTTAACAAAATTTTATTATGTCATTTTCGGTTTGGTCACTTGTCCTTTTCTGCTTTGAGTCATCTATTCCCAGATATGCTTAAAGGAGTGTCTTTATCGAGTCTTCATTGTGAATCATGTGAGCTGGCAAAGCATTGTAGACATTCCTATTCAATTAGCAATAAAAGATCATTTTCTCCTTTCCATATTGTTCACTCTGATGTGTGGGGGCCATATCACATGCCAACCATGGGGGGTTATAGGTACTTTATCCTTTTTATTGATGATTATTCACGTTACACTTGGATTTATCTCATGAAATCCAGGGATTAAGTACCAGCTATTGTGAAAATTTTTCATGAACTCATCATCACCCAGTTTAATACCCGTATCAAAATATTCTGCTTTGACAATGCTAAGGAGTATTTTGAGAGAACCCTCTCCACCTATCTTGAAACTTTTGGGGTTATTCATCAAAGTTCTTGTTCCTACACTCCACAACAAAACGGGGTGGCGGAAAGAAAGAAAAGGCATGTGGTTGAGGTTGCCAGATCCCTCTTATTTGCATCCCATGTTCCTATAAAGTTTTGGGGAGATGCTGTTCTTATTGCTACCTTTCTGATCAACCGTATGCCCTCCCGGGTCCTTGGCTTTAAAACCCCTTTTAGTCTTCTCTTCTCGGATGAGGATCTCTTTTCTCTTCCTCTCCGTGTGTTTGGGTGTACTTGCTATGTGCATATTCATAGTCACCAAAGGCACAAGTTTGAACCTAAGGCTCATAAGTGCGTGTTTTTGGAATATGCTTCCACACAGAAGGGTTATTGCTGTTTTGATCCAGTTCGTGGCACCCGCTTTGTATCTCAGGATGTCACCTTTGCAGAGTTGACTCCCTTCTTTAGTATTCCTCTTGAGGGGGAGAAATCTGATGAGTGCTTTGCTATGTCTCTAGCTGTTCCTCTTCCCATCCCTTGTGAGTCCGATCATGGGGTGTCCACCTCTTCCACTGGACCTACCCCTGATGTTCTTGCTCCCCCTCCTGCTTCTGCTCTTGCTCTCCAAAGGTGGTACCAAAGGCAGAGATTCAGACATGTGCAGGTTGTTTCCACTTCTTCAGAAGAGCATCTTGCCACTTCCATCATTCCTGAGGAAATAGGTCAGCCCTCTACTGACCCATCTCAGACTGTTCCAGACCTTGACCTTCCTATTGCTCTTCGCAAGGGCAAGCGGAAGTGTACAGTCCACTGTATCTCCAAACACTTATCTTACAGCCTTCTCTCCCCTTCCTACTACTCTTTTCTTGCCTCTGTTTCTTCCCATGTGATACCCAGGCCTATACCGGAAGCTTTATCTCAAGCTGAATGGAGGGAAGCTATGATGTCCGAACTTGATGCATTGCATAAGAATCATACCTGGGATATTGTGGACTTGTCGGAAGGGAAGGAACCAGTGGGTTGTAAATGGGTGTTTACTATTAAATATCACTCTGATGGCTCTGTTGAGAGGTTTAAGGCTCGGTTGGTTGCTAAGGGTTACACCCAAATGTATGGCATTGACTATCTTGAGACATTTGCTCCTGTAGCTAAGATGACTTCAGTTAGGGTTTTACTTTCTCTAGCAGCTACTTTTGACTGGCCCCTACACCAGTTTGATGTTAAAAATGCCTTCTTGAATGGGGAACTGCATGAAGAGGTCTATGTCTCTACCTCCAGGAGTGTAAAAGGCAAGGTGTGTAAACTACACAAATCTATTTATGGTCTCAAACAATCTCCTCGGACTTGGTTTGAGAGATTTCAAGCTGCTCTTGTCTCTTTTGGCTACATTCAAACACAATCTGATCATACACTGTTCTTGAAGAGAAATGACTCTCTGGTGACCTTCTTGATTGTTTATGTTGATGATATTGTGGTCACGGGTAATGACATTGAAGAGGCCAGTAAACTAAAAGCATTTCTCAACTCTGAATTTGAAATCAAAGATTTGGGAGATCTTCGGTATTTCCTGGGCATTGAAGTTGTTCGATCTAAGGATGGTATATTCATATCTCAGCGCAAATATGTCCTTGATCTTCTTGCTGAAACTGGTAAATTTGGAGCTAAACCCATCTCCACTCCCATTGATCCTAATCATAAGCTTTCTGCCACAGATGGTGAACTTTTGTCTGATAAGGGAGTGTTTCAGAAACTGCTTGGGAAGCTATTATACCTTTGCATGACTCGGCCAGATATTTCCTATGCAGTCAGTGTTATCAGTCAGTTTATGCATTCTCCCAGAGATACTCATCTAGCTGCTGCAGAAAGGGTTCTGTGCTACTTGAAAGGTACTCCAGGGAAAGGTATTCTATTTGCTAAGCATGGTCACATGAAGCTAGAAGCCTTTACTGATGCAGATTGGGCAGGATGTATTAATGACAGAAGGTCCACTTCTAGTTATTGTGCTCTGGTTGCTGGGAATATTGTCTTGGAGGAGTGAGAAACAATCATTAGTTGCTAGATCCTCAGCTGAAGCAGAATACAGGGCAATGGCTCATGGTGTGCCAGAATTACTATGGCTACATCCCTTCTAGAGGAATTGGGGGTGGACTACGAGAAACCAATGATGCTCTATTGTGACAACCAAGCTGCTATCAACATTGCACATAATCCTGTTCAACATGACAGAACTAAGCACATTGAGGTTGATAGGCATTTCATAAGGGAAAGAGTCTCTTCAGGAGAAGTTTGCTTACCATTTATCACATCAGAAGAGCAACTGGCTGATATCTTGACCAAGGGAGTTCCCAAGGGGAAATTGACACACTATATAAGCAAGTTGGGCATGATTGACATCTATGCTCAGCTTGAGGGGGAGTGTAAAGAGACTGGGCCGAATGGGCCCTAACAGCCTTTCGTGTGATATCCTTTATTTTATCTTTTATTTTATGTTGATGGGCCTCACTTAATGGGCTTGTTATTTGTTCTTATTTTATTTTCTTTATGTAATTGCCAAGCTGGGCCGCCCACTTAAGGGTATACTTGCCATCATCAATTTTTTATAGATTAATAAAATAGGGTTAGAGGAGAAGGGTGATTAATTCGACTTCTTCTCTTACCTCTTCTCTTCGCCATCTTCCTCTCTTATACAGTTATTCAGATCTGTTCTATTCTGCTAATCACTAAGTTTAATCTTGATATTAGAGGACTAATTTACATCTCAATAGGTACACGCATTCTTCTTACAGTGAGATGCAATATGTCCAAAACCCTTACACTCATAGCATTGGGTTTTGGAGAGGTCCTTGGAGGCTGGCTTCTTACCCCCATGAGCAACAAAGGCTGTTTCAGCCTCAACTTCAGCCATCTTCCATCGAACCCGGCTGCAGTGAAAAGTCTAGTTTCTTCTCTAAGAAGTTCCCCTAAAATAGAATGCATATCTAGAAGTGTTCCCCTACTCAGAATGTTGGACCTGATTATCTCATATTCAGGTCTAAATCTCATCAAGAACGGAGTCACCTTTCTCTTCTCAAAGTGCTTTTGAAGATATTTCACACACTCCACTAGATCCGAGGGTTCAATGTGGACAATCTCATATTCAGCCCATAAATCAAGAAAACCAGAATAATACTCTTGTATCCTCCTATCTCCTTGGCTGTAAGAGAATATTTCTGATTCTATCTAATATTGCTTAGATACGTTGGACTGTTGATAAACTTTTTCTAAATACATGTACATCTCATATGCTGTTTTCATTCTCCTCATAGGTATAGATATATGATAGTCAATAGAACTCAAAATCCAAGAAAAAAGTTAACCATTGTCCAACTTCCATTGTTGTAAAGCTTTGGCCTCGGTCTTAGCTGGTTTGGTGACCGTTCCATTCAGATATCCTTCTAAACCCTTTCCCTCAACATAAAAGTCAGTGGAACTTCCACATCCCATAGTTCTGTCCATTCATTTTTACAGGGATGATATCACCTTTGTCCGAAACTATTACAGCAAGACAATAGCACAAATAGGGTTTGGCTGAAGCTTAAAGAAACTAATCTGAAGTAAAACTTGATCCAAAGACAAGTGAAATAGGCTGTAATCAATCCAAGAGAGTAAAAAAACTGAGATAGAAACCCCTTACTTTCATTGGAGATTGTTCAAGATCCAAACAAGGAAAAGCTGAACACAGTCTAGAAAAGGAAAGTCTGGGCACAGTAGCCAAGAAGAAGAGTCTAGATCTCTCTCAAAACTTCACGGATCTTCGTAAAAATTTTAGAATATGTTGAGAAGGGCTAGGCGACAATTCCTTTCAATTCTTGCTGCAAACGGAGATCAAACGAGAGAGATCCAATAAAATCCCTCTCTCTGGGTGCGCAGAAAACAGAAGAGGAGTTCCTGGATAGATCAAAACAGTCTAGGACCACTCGGCAGAGTTGTAGGTTTTCAATAGATCATGAAGGCAAGATGGATCATGAAGATCAAAGAGCAACCCGCTCTAATACCATGTGAACAGAATTCCGATCTAGAAGAAACCAGATCCAAGGGTGTCAAGAATCGTCAACCCCCACTCCAAAGAGCCTCTTTTATATTAAAGAGATAAAAGGTATGTACAGTTACAAGAATGGCCTTACAGGACTGAAAGATAAAAAGAACAAATAAAATAATAACTATGATATTGTACAACAAGGACTACTTTAATAATGTACATCAATATATATCTTCACATTTATCAACCCCAGGACTAAAGGGAACACGATGATGTTTCCCCAACTGACACGACTCACAATTCTAAACAGAAAGATGACTCAGCGAAGGAACAAGAGACTTCAAAACATTCAGCGAAGGATGACTAAATCGACAATGCCACTAGAGAGGAGAAAGAGATTATTGGAGAGCTGTTGATGTACTTCCACCACCGTCAAGATAATACAATCCACCGGTTTCATGCCCTCCACCCATCTTCATCCCCGTCTTGAGATCCTGAAAAGCACACGAAGAAGGGTAAAATGTAATAGAGTAATTAAGAGACTTGGTCAACTTATTAACTAACATAAGGTTAAATGGAAATTTAGGGACATACAAAACTAAGGATAAGGGTAAAGGGTCCATGTTAACATTACCAACACCACAAATAGAGGATGTGGAACTATTAGCAAGGGTAACAGATTGTGATGTTGGGCAATGAGAGAGGAAAGAAAACACACCTGGAGTTCTAGTCATGTGATCGGAGGCTCCAAAATCAATAATCAAGGGATTAGGTGTGGATGTCAGACAAGCCATGCCTGAGTGTGCAAGAGTGGCTATGTTTTGTTGAGATGTGGTCTGGACAAACCTCTCATACTCATCACGGGAGACACTCATCATCTCCTTCCTGGGAACATCTATGGATGTAGGGAGCATCTGATCAGCTGAATGGCTCTCCTGTCTGAAGCTGCTATCACCGGTCATGGCATGGTTGGCCCAAGTTGAAGGTGGACCATGCAAATCATAGCAATAATTAATGGCATGTCCATCCATACCACTGTGTGTACATCTCCTCGGACCTGAACTACGTCCTTTGCCGCGGATTCCCCTTGAATCTCGACCTCCAGTACGACCTCCAGTACGACCACCACCACGGTTATACGTAGGTCCACCACCACCACTACGGCCATATACCAATCCACTGCTACCACTATGACTAGATTGAGCTCCTTGAGCTCCACCTCTAACACCATGACCCCTTGATATTGCAAAGGCTGATCTATTGAAAACACTAGAGTTCTCGGTAGATCCAATAGAAATCCTCCTAAGTCGAGCAAACACCTCTTCTAAGGAATGGAGAGCTGATTCTCCTAGTATCTGTGCTCGCACTAATTCATATTCAGACTTCAGCCCCACCAAAAATCGGGTCACATCTAGTTGTTCTCTCTGCTATTGCTGAATTTTAACATCAGAGGTGAGGGGGTGATACACATTCATATTCAAACTTCTAAGGAATGGAGAGTTGATCCTCCTAGTATCTGTGCTCGCACTGATTCATATTCAGACTTCAGCCCCACCAAAAATCGGGTCACATCTAGTTGTTCTCTCTGCTATTGCTGAATTTTAACATCAGAGGTGAGGGGGTGATACACATTCATATTCAGACTTCTAAGGAATGGAGAGCTGATCCTCCTAGTATTTGTGCTTGCACTGATTCATATTCAGACTTCAGCCCCACCAAAAATCGGGTCACATCTAGTTGTTCTCTCTGCTATTGCTGAATTTTAACATCAGAGATGAGGGGGTGATACACATTCAACTCATTACGAATGTTTCTCATACTAGCATAGTACTCCTCAAGACTCTAATTACCTTGTTACAAATTAAAGTATTCCTGATACAGCTGATATACTCTAGTTGTGTTGTCTTGACCCAAATACAACTTCTTAGCATGGTCCTACACTTCCTTGGCAATATCAAAAAACATGAAATTCATACTAATCTTAGGTTCCATACTGTTCTATAACCATGTAATAATCTATGCATCTTCTTGTTCCCAGTTACTCATGAGAGTCAGTAGAGGGTTTTTCCTCCCTTATGTGTTTCACTTTCTTCTTTGTCTTAAGAAAGACTTCTACAGATTTTGCCCAAGGTACATATTTTTCTCCATTCAGCTTAATAGAGGTCATCTGAACATTCAGGTAGTCAGTAGGGACCATCACACTAGTTTTACCGTCACTGTTATCTCCCATTGCTGAATTCTGCACACTGCACACTGAACCACACTGTTCTCAGCACTTGTTATTGCTGAATACTGCACTCTCTACACCACAACCCTACCACATGACTACCTGAAAACTCACCACACTGTTTGAGGATCACTTCCCCTTCAAATCACATCGAAATTTGCATAAACCCTAACACACTACAACCTGAATTCCCACCATACGATCTGAAACATACTCATCATTTGATTCACAATAAAAAACTGCATAAAAACCTATTATCTAATCACCAGAAAATCAGACTATACTTGACACCCACTGCATCACACGAATCAGCTCTCTTCTCTTCATCGATTAGGGGAGGGCTTCCTACAAACCACAGCAACCAACCACGAACTGCATGACCAGAGGCGTAGAAACCTCCAAGGGAAGAGGGCGATCACTCCTTTTCAGCTCCTTCCCTTATCTCCAACTGATGGCGAAGAAAACAAGAGAAAACCCTAGACTGGGTGCGTGAAGAACAGAATTCTGGGCAGTTTCAATTTGCTCAGTTAGGCTCTGATACCATATTAGAATCCAACCTGCCTTTGAATTCTGTTAGAATGGTAACAGTAGAAATAAGAGAGAGAAGAGAAAGAAGAAGAAGAAGAGAAGAGAATAGAGAGGGAGAAAAGTCTGGTTCGAACAAGAGAGAAAATCAGTCTCTCTCCATTCGGCCAGATCTGTTTTATATTTCTATTAATCAGGAAATGACACCTTTGCCCCTACTTAAGTGAGGGACATAAGAATTAAAATAACTTTACACATCAGCAACTTAAACATAAGCATAAAGACAAAATTACCCCTACACAGTCGACATTAACAGAGGCTTTTGAGTTTATGCCTGATTTGAAGTTTAAAGGGTTATTGAGTAATGGCTTCTTTGAATATTTGGAACTGCACTTCTTGTTTGGGTACTAAGCATTGCTTTTAGTATAGGGGTTAGGGGTGCAAGCCAGGTTGGGTTGGGTAGGGCTGATATCGACCTAACCCAACCTCAGCTGTGGAACCCCCAATGATAACTTGCTTTTGAAAAAAATTGCAGTTAAACTTAAAAAGTGTTGATACTTGCATAGTTGTGGATGCATGCTTTCATAGTTGCACACATACATGCCACATGCATACGTACATATATATATAAATGCTTATATAATATTTATGCATACAAATATGAAGCTAAGTTGTGTTTGGGTTGGCGAAGGCCTCAATCCTAACCCAACCCAACATTAAGTCCGGTTCATACTTTTCAAACCTAACCCGAATTTTAACCCAATTGGATTGGGTTTGGGCTATCCTGGCCCAACTTGCAGCCCTAATTGGTTTTTCATATTTGTGTTCCAGAAGATTGGCAACCTGTTTTTGTACACGTGCATGCATCCATGCTTTCTTTTTTTAAATGATTTTGATACCTCTCATTCTTTTTCCATAATAACTAATTTATCAACGGTCACTCAGTCGGATTGACAGGCATTTTATGATTGTTTTACTTTTGCAGGTCTCAGAAGGAATTGACTTTTCTGATGAAAATGCTCGGGTAGTTGTATCCTTTTACAGCCTTTTTGGAGTCATACGGTGCTTTTTAAATACATTGAATAGCTCTTTGAAGTTACGAAATTCTGTTTTAATACACCAAATACTTCTTTATAGACTGTGAAGTACTTGGGCTTTATAGATATAGGTTCCTTGAATTGTTGTCTAGCTGTTTAGTGGGGCTGGGTTCAAGAATATTTCATCTGTTAATATGCCTTAATGCATTAACTAGCCTCTTTTCACAGTACCACAGTCACTCAAATCAAATATATTTAATTATTTTGAGTTATTCTTTGACTACTATAGATAATTGTTGGCATTCCATTCCCAAACATGTATGTATTCCTCAGAAGATCTTTTTGACATGAATTATCCAATGATCTGGGTCTGACCATATTAACTTTTTACCAGAAATGATATGCAAGTTGCACAAAAAAAGAAATATAATGACACCTACAGGTTATCAAAGAACCTTCTAAGTGGGAGTGAGTGGTACTGTCAACAAGCATTTCGTGCTTTAAACCAGGCAGCAGGTACTTTCCACCCTTGGTTCCCCACTAGTATATGCTTGGATAATCTTCTGCTTTGCATTTAATGTCTCTCTAATTTCGCTTGCCCTCCCACCTACAGGTAGACAGTAATTTCCTTTGTTCTTAGTGTTGCGATTTTTTTCTTAAGATAGATCCACAAATTGTTGTCTGCCTATTCTTCGAGAGTGTCCCACCATTTCTATACTATCTATTGTAGTTGACACTTCATGTTTATGATTTTATGATATATTTGAATGTTTTTTAGCTTTCAAGTTTGTCATATTACTCAGGTTCTTACATTCTTATTTCTTACCAATATAGTGGAATGATATAATTGTTTCTCCTTGTACCTTCCTTAAATTGTGAAGCATCAGTCAGCAATGCCCTCCTAATAGGTTTTAAAGTCTTCCTCACAACTTATAGCATGTTCCCTTTATAATTTCATCATCATTAGGATCCGTGATCAGTGATTTAAAAGGTGCACCTTCGCTTGCTTCACTCACTCACCAAAGCTCCGAGAACCCCCTATTTGCTAATGTTGTTTGTTCGTTCATCTTAGTAAAATATCTTCTTAAAAGACCATTGACATTATAAAACCACCTATTTTTGTGTAAGGATTAAGAATTTAAGACCCTAACATGGATTTGTTTGGGCTTGCCTCAAGGAGCTTGGTACAAAGGTGGCTCATAGAATCAGGAATGCAAGATTTTTTACATCACATTAGCTATTTGCAATAATGCAATTGAGGAAAAAAGAGATTGTGGGTTTTACATGCTTGAAAAAGTTTTATATGTTTGATTTTATTTTTAAATTTTCATTTGAATGCACTTTACATGTTATGTTTGTGTATTTTAATTTTAGACAATAGGTTTTTTAAAACATTTATTTTAAAATTTAAGTTTATATTTTTTATTAAAATTGTGTTTAATATATATATTTTTTATTTTCTTTGAATTTTCTGACATTTTTTATGAATATTTTTTTCTGACATTTTTTTGACATTTTCTTTTGTATTTTTGCGCTTTGCTTCAAAAAGGCGTGCACCTCACCTTATGCCTTGGGCACAGATAGCCCTTGTGCTTTTAAAACAGTCTGTGATCTGTGATCATGAAAATTTGGCAAAAGTTTTAATACCAGCTGCCAGCCTAACACAACCCTGCTTTCTGGGCTTGAGACAGGTTGTGTAAGACAAGCTCACACTGGTGGAGTTACCTTTATAATATCATGTAACAAAATTTAATTTTATTGATAATGTCCTTAGTACTTGCTTACTTTATTCCTTTGCCACACATGGGGGTAATAGTTGCGTTTTTTTTATGAAATTTTTGTCTATTTTTGCTTTTTTTTTAATACATTGGATACTAGCCTTATCTGCTTGGCAAATAAAATATATGTAGTCTGATCATCCCATCTCGAGAATGTGATGTTAACGTCTTTATATTTTCTGTAGGTCGTTGCATACGCCATAGGTTTGACCATGGAGCTATCATCTTAATGGGTATTGGTTATCCACTCACTAATTACTGTTTCTTATTTTTATGTTAGGTCATCCAAATGTTGATTTTGTATATCTACTTTTGAAGCTTAGCTTCATTGAACTACTAACTACAATCTCTGAGATAAAGTTATTACACAGAGAGCATAAAATAGCAATCTTTGTAATTATACAAATTTGAGGAAGTATGGCATCTACAAACCTCAAATGGCAAAGAAGGGAAATGAGAGAACAAGGAGATAGAAGAGAAGAGAAAAGGTTGAGCCTACAATATCGTCTATGCCTCTCTAATGAGTGGAATTCTATACATCAATATTAGGATTATCCAAAAATACAAAGAAGGCCCCAATAGGATTGATATTACATTGTTTTGATGCAAAGCTTTTATGTTTCCTTCAACATATTTCCATTTATTCTTATGGGTATGAGGATCTAGCAAATGGGGAAAAGAAAACTTAAAGATAATTATTAACTGATCGAGGAAGAGACATAGAGGGTTGTGGTGGGTACTTAGGTACTAGATCAAAGAAGCATGGTCTGAGTGCTACACTGACTTGTCATTTTGATGTGCTCCATAAATTGTAGTTCAAATTTCACACATGTAAAATTTACTAAAAGTCAAATCATAATTCAAGCCTACCAACATGCCTTTCCATAGGACCTATTAATTAGGACCCAGCATCCATTGGTCCTCTCCTTCATGCCAGGTTAAAAGAAACTAAAACTCTTTGCAATAATAAAAGGGCCAAAGTACCATTTACCCAATGTTGATCCCAGTTATCTAGGTGTGGGGAAGGATGGACTTGATGTGGCTGTTCTCAGACTTGAATCCATGTCATGTGCGTCATCTGGAGATTTACCATTGCATCAAGCAATGTTGAATGACTAATTCTTGGTAAAAAATTCCATGTCCGTGTTCTTGTATGAGGGTAATAATGATGCAGGAGCCAAAGATATCAAGTTGCATTTAAAGTTTCATTGTTCTTGAGTATTGTTAGCTTACAATATTTTACACTTGCTTCCGTACTTATTGTTGCTTTCATTTAGCTTTTGATTTTTATCTTTTTGTGCAATTCTGCAAGCAGATGAACGGTTTAGGGAAGAAAGGAATATGGCATACATCTCAAAGTGGCTAAGGAAATCCATCAAACAGTATGACAACTTCAACATGTTTTTGGAGGGACTGAGATCCTTTTCCCAAGATGCTAAGGTCCCATATTTATCCTTTTACATGTCTTTTATGTCTTTTTTACCATTTTTGGTTGTGGTGGGAATATGGCAGTCGCTTTTGGTATCAATCTGTAAAAGCAATTTGATTTCTTAATCTTGGCAATTTACAGGAACAGTTGGGTCAAAAAGTAATGGAAGCAGTAGAAAATTCAGTTTTGAATGATGAAAATGCCCATTCCACAAAACAAAAACTGTTGAGCAAGGCAGGTCCCAAAAAGAAAAATCAGATGATGGACAAATCAAATCATTATAATGGCTGGGGCATAGTTTCTAACAATATAACAGCAACTGAAAAGTCTGGTCATCTGTCACAAATTTTAACTTGGGATTATACCAATTCTTCCCAATTTAAAGATCATGACATTGTTGAAGCAGCTGAACCTGTTCAGGTGGATGATAAAGCTACGGCTATTCAGCACAATATTGACCCAAAATATTTGAGGTAAGCCTTCTGACAAATTCAGTTCCTCAATATTTGGCTTAATAGTGCAACTAAACCAATCAAATTGATGCATTTGAGCGGCTTGCTGGTTGTACCATTATTTGGAAACAAAAATTCATGAATTTGTAAAGGCTATTATATTTTGTCAATATTGTTTTAGGCATTTTATGCTTGCAATATTTTTAAAAAGTTGGATTGCCTTCAATTGTTATTTGCTTCTTTTATTTAATAAAATGTAGATTTTGATTTACTGGTCTACTTCAATTTTGTAGGAAAAGGCTGTTGGTAAGAGTGCAAAAAGTGAATGAATTGTTGTGAATGCAAATTTGTTTGAATAGGAGAATGCAAACCCACTTCAGTTTTGCAATCAAAACTTACTATGTCTTGTTTGGTTGTGAGAGCACAAACATGAATCTCAAGGTTGTAACCAATGTATTTTTCATTGACCAACTTTGAACAAAAACAGTTGGAAAAACAAATTTAGTATAATTTTTGGTAGAAAAATGTATTCTTACCAAAGTTGCTTCGGTTCTGCATGCACTCTTACCAAACACAGCCCAGATTACCTTTGCAGTTTTCCAGTGGTCTGATCTGTTGCATTTTCCAATAGGAGTCCTGATATTTTTGTAGTCAAGGAGACACCAGAAATGAGTGAGGCAATCAATATTTCTAGCCCTGGAGCCCTCTCTAAAGAGAATTCAGATTCAACTATAGTTCAGGCCTCAACTGATTCTCCAGGCCAACTATCCTGCCATTCAGCATCCTACACAAATTCAAGCAGAAATGTTTCCAAGGTTACATGTAGTTTGGTGGTTACTCCTGAAAGAAATATCAATGGGCACATAGAATCATCTTTGAACTTGAGTGTAAATTCCCACACCCAGAAACGAAGAATTGAGTGTATTAGGAACTTCACTGCATCTAGAGATGTGGACCAAAGCATCGAGTTTAGTATGGATGCCGATAACTCAGAGTGTAAATACACAGATTATAGTTATGGTGCATCATCTTTATCTTCTGATCCTACTATGGAAAGGAAACTTCACATCTGTTGCTCAATTTGCAGAACTCCCCTGGGTTTGCCTGAGAACAATTTCCTTGTTGTATGTTTGTTGACTTTGTCTTCAAAATTTCATGTGGCATCTCTTGTCAAAGGTGGACTAGATTCTCCATCCAGAAATGGACCAGGTGTTCCAGTTGTCATTTCTGAGGTTTCATCTGTTGATCAGCGACTCTGTAATAGGCCTGCTAACAAAAGTGCTTCAAAGCATGGTGTCTGGTGTGAGGAAGATGGTTGCGTTTTCAATACCATTTTCTGCCCCTTCTGCGGTCCCCCAAGTTTCTGTCTTGGGCTGCAAATTGTGGCAGCTGATGCACAAAATGTTCATCTACTTAACAGGGTAGGTTTTTGTCTGGCTGAGTTTTGACAGTGTACTGTGTAGATGCATGAATTTGGCTTGAATTTATGTATCTATTGACTTGGTTGTTGATTATGCAGATAATGTTTTTTCTTGAACGTTTGGAAATCAAGGATCCTGATACACAAAAAGAGGAGGTAGACTTGGAAGACAGATTGTTCTTTTTTTCTTTTTAAATTATACTTGGTAAAAACATCACATTTTAGATAAAAAAAAATTTAGATATTTGACAAGGTCCATTATAAACAAGACATGTTTGCATAAGAAATTTTGTTTTAAGTAGGAGGGAGTGGTATAACTGAACGTAGATGCATTTGCTTGTGATTAGAATATCTTGCCACGTAGTCACTTTGATGTTGGCCAGACTGTAGTTTTGCCTTTGAATGATAAATTCTCTTGCTCTCCACCACAACCGAATTCTGGAGGTTGGAGGACCAAAAGAGCCAAGGTTAGGGATGCTTGCTTTTCTTTTCTTCTTCTTCTTCTCTCTCTCTCTCTCTCTGTGTGTGTATGTGTGTGGCTCTCTTTAGCCCAGTTCATTGATACAATTGCTATCTCTTGATTTTGCAGCTTAAATTAGCTAAGAAAGGTCTGCTTTCTAAATCAAAGGATCAGGGTTGACCTAAACAAGAGATTCTGCACAGATCTGAATTATCTGTTTAAATGGTAAACCTAAATTTGGCAAACCCTCCACCTATTTCTCTGTCCTGCAAATGGTGAAAATACAAGGTCAAATAAAACTCCAGAGGTGGTTTTGTTGAAAGCTTGATAGTTCACACTGGTGGTGTGACTAATTTTTCTAATTTTTTCAGGCCTAAGTCATGGTCCTTGTGAATTGAGAATAGAAAGAGGATCTTTAACTGCTGCATTACATGATACCAAGTCTAACTCTCTCAAGACCCTGGATAACCGGAACCAGGTAATGATTTTTTGTTGACGTCTGCATTACAATACATCTGACCGAAGCTGGTGCCTCTGTTGTGGCTGTGACCTCATTTTTGCTGACGGATAAGTTTTATCTGTAATATTTGTTTTGTATTCCAATTATCAATAGCCTCTGGCTTCCGGAAGTCGATAATCTTGGCTGTCCATAAGCGCTGGTAAGCTAAATGGGAGCTTGGTGTTGCCTTCCCCCTGCTGGTGATTTAAACACGGGAAGGGGAATGTTATGAATGTCAAGGGTGTCCAAGGGGGGAAAGGGAATGTCAGTTACATGTATTTAAGTGCATGAATAACAAGTCTTCTCTGAATATTTTTGTTTATAGTAGAGATGTATCTTTTTTATATCTTATTTGGAGGAATTGAGGTAGGTTATGTTGGGTCTGATTTTGTAATGTCATTTTAATATTCTTGGGATCTTGTTTTTTTTTTTTCTTTTTGGCTTAGTTTGGAATGATTAAAAATACAAATGTACAAAAAATACAAGGTTTAGTACTCTATATATTTGTATTTATACTCCTTCCCAACTGAGTTTTCAGGACGTTTTCTTCCGAGGGACAATTTTTGTGCTACTTGTAGGACGAGTGTTAATTGTTAACTTGTTGGGATGGGGGTATTAGGAGTTGCTCTAGGTACGGAGAGATGTATGTTTCACTTGCATATGGTGTAGATAAAACTGACTCAAATTCTTGTAGAGTAACTCCTAATTGTCCAACAAATTAATGATGCATATAACTAAACATAAAAAAAAAAGAGAATAATTGTCTAACTCGTGGTTTACTTAGTGGATTAAACAATGATTTTACCAGTCCACACAGCACAATAGTGAAAAGTCAGAAAGAACACTTCATTGGATCTTTTGCCGTGTTAGTCATGTGTCGACAGTATATGCCCTTAGGT
Organism: Nelumbo nucifera; assembly: GCF_055504915.1. NCBI lineage: Eukaryota > Viridiplantae > Streptophyta > Magnoliopsida > Proteales > Nelumbonaceae > Nelumbo > Nelumbo nucifera. Next base: position 65,319,996 of record NC_142654.1, on the reverse strand, counting down.
CTGATATTGTTTGTAATTTAATCTTTGAACCACGTTTTATAAATATGTTTGAGATATTGTATTTGATATATAGTTTAAATGTTCTTAACCTGGATAGATTTGAGTGATCTAATCCTACCAAGTTTGACATTTAAACACCAAGTAATGGAACATACTATTTAGAAAAGATAATCATTTGATAGATTTGACGGCATCATTTAGACTAAAGGATACTTGCTAGATACAGCCCCGATTTGGATAATTAAATATGCCACTACGATGCGAACCTAGACGTCTTTGTTAGCAGGTATCGGTATCAAGTAAAGGAGGCATCCAATGATGCCCTGAGATGAGTCCTGATCCTGTAATTCTCAACACATTTCAAGCCATTGACTCATCATACCTAAAGGCCCCTAAAACAAGAATCACAAGCCAATGCCGGAAAGAATTACAATCTAACCCTAATAGTATTGACAGATAATAAGGACAATATACTGAAGAACAGTACAATTAATAAAGCTGAAGGCTACTCAGCAGATCAGTTCTAATCAATATGTTCACCGTTCATGACAAGCAAACCAGTCAACATGGACGAGAAATCAGTCGATGACCAATTGCAAAGTAACACCGTATGTAGGTGCCGGTATCATCGTGACGTTGATACCGTGTTTCCAAGTTTCAAATGTCCCCATTCTTGTAATCAGTGTAAAACTGTAAATTTCAACTATCTAATAAAGTCCTGCTAGACTAACTTTTTGTATGTGCTTGTAATGTGAACTATGTTTCCTATGATCCATATATTTGCACTGTCGAACATAACTTTTCTACTTGACCTGTTGTCAAGTTCATGAATTTTAACCTACCAATGGCATGGACTCAAGTTGCTACATTCCTGTGTAACAAAACAATACTGGATGAGAAAAGTGTCATCCGATCATGTCATAGCCCTCCCCCTGCCGGTAAGGATTAAAGCTCCCTGGGCCTTCCATTTTTCCAATCAAATGATCATACCCTGCATGCATCATCATTAAATAAGTATCAATACTCCCATAAGCAGCTTGAAAATTACAAGAGGTAAAAACGTTTGCAGCCATACAAGAAGGAAAATCCATCTATATCTCCTTTATCCAGGAACCAACCATGTGCAAATTTAAGTCATTTCAATTTGCTTAATTATGGGTTGAACCCACAAGAACAACATATCCAAATTGGGCAAGCCTAAAACCCAAAAAAAAATAAAAAACAAAAAAACCCCATCAGATAGAATCAATGGCAATGGTAATCTCCTACAAGAAGCCGATCAATAGGGTACTCCAATTCATGCATTATCACATGGCAGGTTGGTAAAAATGGCTAAGATAAAAACAATAAAATGTGAGGCTCAAATAAAATGAAAATATAAACTATTACTAAACATAGGAAAAAGAAGATTGAAGATGTAACACATTCAGATTAAACACAGTACCAAACTGGTATTTTTCTGTAGGACACTTAGCCAAACAATACAGATTTTGGGGGAATAACAATAAATAAAGAGAGCCCACCATATCAATAAGAGATCTTTTTCTATGGAGATTCCATTTTCATGATTTTTAGCTTTTCTTGTCTTCTAATGGTCATAGGAGTGATTTAAGCATGCTGACTAATTGAAAGGATCACCACAGTGGAAGACAAAATATGCTCTATTGAAGAAATTTGTTAGAAGAGGATATTTTTGTCTTTGTAGAACACATTTTGTTTTTTTTTTAACAGAAAAATGCCTGTTTATGAAGAACAGGATGCCCAAATCACTACCATTTTTTGTTCAATGGTTAACTTAGTTTCCCTCCAGGTAGTGGGTCAACAGTTCAGCCATCCGGATTACATGGGCGAACATGTGACATCATGAATCAAATGATAAAATATAAAAAGAGATAAAATGCAGAATAATATAGAATATACAAATAAACCATAAAAAATTGGAAATGTAGGATGTCTCTAATATTTATATATTCATTATATTAAACAAAGAGGTGATAAATGAGAAGTATTGTTTTTTTTTTTTTTGATAGATGTAAATGAGAAGTATTTTTATTAATCATTAGTGATGGAAAGAAAAGTAAGGAAAGATTAGTGTCTGACTCATGAACCTGCTGACTTGGTCAAATAATTTAACAGTTCAACTGGCTGGGCATTGACCCAATCAATTTGTTGCAGGTAAATGGACCCGGAAACCTGGCTAGATGATGGATCTACTGGCTGGGCATTGATCCAATCGATTCGGTTTGATTCAGCTTTCTCTAGTAAGGCTTTTGAAAAAGTTTCCCCTTGGAAAAACTAAATATAAACAAAAACATAACAAAGTAGAGAACTAATTCTTGATTGATTTTATTTGAACTGTAGTGAATCGTAGAAATTGTATAAATCATAAGATTTATGAATCAAATCATGGGATTCAAACAAAAATCGTAAGATTTTTGCAGAAAAGGATTCAGACATAAGATTCAAATCAAAAGCTTTGGGATTCATGATTCAAATTGTTAATCGTAAGATTTTGACAACATTGGGTTGAAAACATTGGTTATAGTTAAGACTTGAGAAAGCTTTCTTTGTATACCTCCTCTATTAAAACTTTTCTATAATAGTTGGGAAGCCAGTGTCAATGCCTCAATGCCCATTGGAATTATTGTGTCTGACATCAGAAGTGCCAGTTAACTAGATTACTTGAGTGATCAACACTGGAAAGAAACTAAAGCCAATACATACCTGAATTTGATAGTACACTCTCATAGAAAGACAAGTGACTCAAGCTGACAGAAGATTTTGAAGTATTATCTGATGAGAATATGGATTCTGCTTTATTATGCTGTGGATCCACGGAATGCAGTGCAGAGATTATCCCAGGACTTTGGTAGCACATGTCCTCAGCACTTGGAGCTTGATTCTCATGCAAGTGAATGATCTCTGGCTTTGCCTTCTTTTCATCTGGGGACTCAACTTCTATCTCTATTTCTGATTCTGCATTGTTTGGCACTGCAACTTGTTGCTTCCTCTTTGATCGAGCCCTCCTGTTCTGGAACCAGTTATAAACATTTGTTTCAGAAATTTGGCCATGTTGTGCCAGTTCAGAAGTTATCTCTTTGATCTTCTGCTTGCTAGGAGTCCCATTGCCTTGATCAAAAATACGTTCAAGAATTTGGAGCTGAATGGGTGCAGGGGTCCACCGCTGCCTTGCAGTTATCTTGTGACCAGATGAAGTCATTAATGGATCAAAGTACAGATTTCCCAGCCTCATTCCTGGGGAAAAACAAGATTGTAAATTATCAATGCACATGGTTTATCCTTTTATAAGAGAGATCTGGTGAAGCATAGAACAAAAATTCAAGTTTGTTATGGTTGTTTCATTTTTCTCCTGAGAGGGTGGTGGAGGGATTTGATAATTTAAGTAAATTAAGGAGCCACAGTTGGGCATCAAAGTAAAATATCAATCTGACATGTCAGTTCATATTGATCTTAGAAATTCCTAATCAAGCATCAGAAAAAGAAGTAATGCTAAATGTTGGAAAGTAGAAGATTGACTCTCTGATTGATTCTCCATAATTTTAGGTCCATCAGTTTAGGAAACTTAATTTCCTAGAATCATGGGATATCCTAGAATCATGGGATATTAATTGGAGAATCCCACTGATATAGAAATTAGTTTTTTTGGGAAAGTTAGTTTCCTATTTTATCACCCTGTAAATTAGCTCTGTAATTCTATATAAAGTTGTGTATATGCTCCTTCCAAGAAAAATACAATCAATTCATTTTTCTCTCAAATTTTCTCATGGTATCAGAGCCAGGTTACGACCTAATCCACACATAGTATCTCTTTGGTCATCTCTGCGGCGTTCAAGAACTCTCAAACAGTATCTGGGAGGTTCTTGAGTGTCCTTGATTCTTCTTCGAGATCGGCTACAGATCTGAACTCTACATTTTTGCTTCTTCTGGACTGTTGCGCCATTGGATTCATCCTTTTTTCTTGGATCTCTTTGTAGAGACATCAGATCAGTTTGAAATCTTAGATCTGGTGTTGCCCAGAGCAGATTTACTGAATCCCTTTGGTTTCATTTGGATCAGTTTTGATTTTGAGTGGTTTCGATCCACTCTTCAGTTTGGTGGAGCATTACAGTTACTTTTTTTTTACATTGGCTGAAAGATTCTTTAGGCCTTCATCGCCAATCCTTACTAAGTTTTTCAGACCTTCATTGTCTGTTTTTCTCTCTTTCTTGAAGCCCACCCAATATGTCAGAAGCCACCGTATCAAATACTACTGCACAATCGGAAGAAGTTTCCTCACACCAAGCATCTGGCGACCTGCAAAACATTCAAACAGCATATAGGTTGAACGGGAAAAATTATTTGAAGTGGTCTCAGTTTGTTCGAACATATTTAAAGGGAAAAGGAAAGCTTAGCCATCTCTTAGGGACGGGACCGAAGGAAGGAGATCCAAGATTTGATGCATGGGACGAAGCCGACTCCATGATCATGTCATGGTTATGGAATTCAATGAACCCTGAAATCAGCGACGCGTGTATGTTTTTATCCACGGCTAAAGAGATCTGGGATGCCGTCCGACAAACATATTCAAAAGCACGTGATGCAGCACAAGTGTACGAAATCAAAGTCAAGACTGGAGCAACTAAACAAGGCAGCAAGACAGTTACCAATTATGCAAATTTACTGCAGAACCTGTGGCAAGAACTCGATCATTATCGGTGCATTGAGACTAAATGTGCAGCGGATGCAGCAACCCTAAAGAGTTTTATCGAAAAAGATGGCGTTTATGACTTTCTTGCAGGACTCAACGCAGAATTTGATCAAGTTAGGATCCAGATTCTCGGCAAAGAAGAGGTACCATCTCTAAATGAGACTATTTCTCTGATTCGTGCTGAAGAAAGCCGTAGGGGGGTTATGCTTGAACCCCAAGTACTAGAAGGTTCAGCCATGACTACAAGGATGGAACAACCGAAAATACTGGAAGGAATGAAGACAAATTTGTCCTCTGCACGGGACAACAAGGAGTCTCTTTGGTGTACCTATTGCAAGAAACCAAGGCACACCAAAGAGAAGTGTTGGAAGCTGAATGGTAAACCATCGAATAGGGAATGGGGCTACCGAGGAGGACAACAGAAGAGTCGAAGTCAAGCTAACTTCACCACAAATCAGCCGAGCCAAGAAAAGCCTCCAGACAAGACCGAGTTCAATAAGGAGGAGATCGAAAAGTTAAGGGGGCTTCTGGGATCGTTGGAGAAACCTAGTGGTACAGGCTCTCTTGCAATCTCAGGTAAGTTTTCTATTCCTCACGGACTAAATGTCTCAGATGAACCTATTAGGGATTTATGGGTTATTGACTCAGGAGCCACAGATCACATGACTCACTCCTCACTACACTTTAGCACTTACACCCCCTGCCCAAGCAATCGAAAAATAGCCATTGCAGACGGTTCCCTTACTACCGTAGCTAGCCTTGGGGATATCCATATTAATCCATCACTTACACTAAAAAGTGTCCTTCATGTTCCAAAATTGTCCACTAACCTGATATCCATCCAAAAACTCGCCCATGACATGAATTGTAATGTGCTTTTCTATCATTCTTACTGTATATTTCAGGACTAGGATTCGGGGAAGAGGATTGGACTTGCTAAGGAGAAGAATGGACTCTACTATCTTGAAGAATCATGCAAATCAAATATTGTCCAAGATAAGTTATCTCTGTCATTCCTTTTATCATCCAACAAAGACACCATTTGGCTTCATCACTTTAGACTAGGACATCCATCTTTTGGAATTCTGAAAACTATGTTTCCCTCCTTGTTTAAAGGATTGAGTGTTGAATATTTTCATTGTGATGTGTGTGAATTTGCAAAACACAAGCGTGTGCCCTTTCCAATCAGTAACAAGAGAAGTTCAGTCCCATTCTTTTTGATCCATAGTGATATATGGGGACCCTCCACAGTTCCAAATGTGTTTGGCTCACGATGGTTCGTCTCTTTTATTGATGATTGCACTAGGGTCTCTTGGATCTTTCTTCTTAAATCTAAATCAGATGTAAGTAGTGTACTCCCAAATTTCCATAACATGATCCAAAATCAGTTTGGGGTCAGAATCAAAAGATTTAGATCGGATAATGCACGGTATTATTTCAACCAAACTTTATCCCCATATTTTCAAAAAGAAGGGATTATCCACGAATCCTCCTGCATTAATACTCCACAACAAAACGAAGTAGCAGAAAGGAAGAATGGTCATCTACTAGCTGCAACCCGAGCCTTACTTTTCCACCAGCATGTTCCAAAAACCTATTGGGGGAAAGTTGTGCTTACAGCCGCATACATTATAAATCGATTACCTTCAAGGGTTTTGGGATTTAAAACACCAATGGAAACACTTTCTCAATTTTATCCCGATCTACGTACAACAAATAATCTCACCCCAAGAATCTTTGGATGCACTGCTTTTGTCCATGTTCATAATAGAGGGAAGTTAGATCCAAGAGCCATCAAGTGTATTTTTGTGGGTTATTCGTCCACCCAAAAGGGTTATAAGTGTTACCACCCACCTACTAAAAAATTCTTTGTCTCTATTGATGTCACTTTTGAAGAAAAAACACCATATTTCACTCAACCTTATCTTCAGGGGGAGTCTTTGTCATTCATTGAAGATAAGGACAGAGAATTGTTTCCGCTTGGTCTACCTACAGTTTCTCAACACCCAAACTCAGCATCTATACCAGTTCAATCCGTATCTGCACCTATCGAACCACCTCAAACCAAACCAACTTCTTCACCCATTCATACCAGACCCATGATAGAGAATGATGAACTTTGTGACTCTATGAGATTGCAGGTATATTCAAGAAGAAGAAACCAGGATCCTAATCTTGTGCAGGTTCAAGATTCAACTCCTAATCCTGAGAATGAGGTAAATACAGTTCCAGAAATTTCTTCTGAATTAGCATCTGACCAAGATCTTCCTATTGCCCTTAGGAAAGGCACAAGAGAATGCACTAAACATCCCTTATATCCCTTAACAAATTTTGTGTCCTTTAAAAAATTCTCACCATCACATAGGAGTTTCCTAGTTAGTCTAAACACCATTCATATTCCTACTACTTTATCTGAGGCATTATCTGATGAGAAATGGAAAGATGCTATGAGAGAAGAGATGCAGGCTCTAGATAAGAATCAAACATGGGAAATTGTTGACCTACCACCAGGAAAGAAACCCGTGGGCTGCAAGTGGGTTTTCACAGTAAAGTACAAGTCAGACGGCTCTCTAGAAAGATACAAGGCAAGACTCGTTTCAAAAGGATATACACAAACCTATGGTGTTGACTATCAGGAGACATTCGCTCCAGTGACTAAGATGAATACGGTAAGAATTTTGTTGTCACTAGCAGCTAACTTCGACTGGTACTTGGAGCAATTTGATGTAAAGAATGCTTTTTTTCACGGTAATTTAGAGGAGGAGATATACATGGATATTCCTCTGGGCTTCAAAGGAAATAAAGTTTGCAGGTTGAAAAAAGCACTATATGGTCTCAAGCAATCACCTAGGGCGTGGTTTGGAAGATTTACTAAAGTTATGCTTGCCATCGGATACAAACAAAGTCAGGGAGATCATACACTCTTTATAAAGCATTTGGATGTAGGGGGAGTCACGGCTCTTCTGGTATATGTCGATGACATAATTGTGACAGGAAATGATGAAAAGGAGAAGGAAGCCTTGAGAAGATGCCTAGTCAAAGAATTCGAAATAAAAGAACTTGGGAGATTGAAGTATTTTCTAGGGATTGAAGTAGCTCATTCCAGAGAAGGCATCTTTATCTCACAACAGAAATATGTAACAGATCTTTTAAGAGAGACAGGAAAGTTAGCATGCAAACCATCCTCCACACCGATTGAGCCAAATCACAAATTGGGAGAAGCAAATGAAGATCCAGCCGTGAATAGGGAAATGTACCAAAGATTAGTAGGAAAACTTATATATCTTGCCCACACAAGGCCAGACATAGCATATGCCATGAGCGTGGCTAGCCAGTTTATGCACAACCCGAAAGAGGTTCACCTACAGGCGGTCTATAGGATACTACATTACCTAAAGGCTAATCCTGGCAAAGGAATCTTGTTTAAAAGAAATACTGGATTAACCCTAGAGGCATACACCGATGCAAATTATGCAGGCTCTCCCATGGATAGGCGGTCCACTACAGGTTACTGTACGTTCCTTGGAGGAAATCTTGTGACATGGAGGAGTAAGAAGCAGAATGTGGTAGCTAGATCAAGTGCGGAGGCAGAATTCGGGGCAATGGCTCAGGGAGTATGTGAATTACTATGGCTCAAGATAATTTTGGAAGACCTAAAGATCAGATGGGAAGGTCCAATGAGATTATTCTGTGACAACAAGTCAGCTATTAACATTGCTCACAATCCCGTCCAACATGACAGGACAAAGCACATTGAGATAGATAGGCATTTCATAAAGGAAAAGCTGGATAGCAGATTAATTTGCACTCCATACGTCTTAACGAATGGTCAACTGGCAGAGGTGCTGACAAAAGGGCTTTGCAGTGTGGCATTCCAAGGACTTATCTCCAAGCTGGGAATGAAAGATGCATATTCACCAGCTTGAGGGGGAGTGTTGGAAAGTAGAAGATTGACTCTCTGATTGATTCTCCATAATTTTAGGTCCATCAGTTTAGGAAACTTAATTTCCTAGAATCATGGGATATTAATTGGAGAATCCCACTAATATAGAAATTAGTTTTTTTGGGAAAGTTAGTTTCCTATTTTATCACCCTGTAAATTAGCTCTGTAATTCTATATAAAGTTGTGTATATGCTCCTTCCAAGAAAAATACAATCAATTCATTTTTCTCTCATATTTTCTCACTAAAGAATCAAGATTTCATCAACTGAAAGATAAGAAATCTGACAAGTTCCGAGGCAGATGCTAGAAAGTCTTCCTTATTCCAATAAATCCCCAACGTATCTATTCTTTTCCATAAATGGATTATTAAGACATTCAAATCTCTATTCTCTAGGTGAAGATGCATCTGGTAGCATGCACATCATGATTAAAAGAGAAGGTAATGGGCTTTTTCTATCCTTACCGTGAGGAAAGGAATTCACTCCATACAATTACTCAACAAGCATAAATGAGAACCCGTAGTAATATGAAGCAGTGTTTTAAAAGGTGTGGGAGGCGTATGCCTGGAGGCGCGCCTCCAGGCGAGGTGCTCCCAAAACGCCCTGAGGCGTATGCCAAAGGCACTGACACCTCTGAGGCGTATGCCTCTTGCGCTTTTCTCATGAGGCGTGCTAGAGGCATACGCCTCTTGCGCTTTTCTCATGAGGCGTGCTAGAGGCATACGCCTCTTGCGCTTCATACACATCTGATATGAAAATACAGAAAAAAAAAAAAAAAAGACTCTCCCTTTGAACTACTGTTTTTTTTTTTAATCAGAAACGATAACTTTCATTAGAGATGAATTAACCTGAAATACAGAATTCAACCCTTATTAGAAAAGGTTGATCCAATAAACATCAAACATTACAGCACTGCCCAAAAAAGACTCTCCCTTGTAGTCCCTTGTTTTGCTAGGGCGTCAGCAAAACCATTTGCTGATCTCCTTACCCACTTGAACCAAACACCCACCTCCCTTGTTATGCTAAGAATTTCCCTTATCAGCTGTCTATATTGCCAAATTCCCAGCTGCCATGATTGCATCCACCCAATTACCAACTTGGAGTCTCCCTCTATCTCAATTTGCTGTAGCCCCAACTGTTTGGCCAGTTTTACACCTTGATGTAGTGCCAAGATTTCCGCTCTTAAGGAATCTCCAACTCCTATTGGACCTGAAAACAAAGCCATTATCTTGCCTTCATTATCTCTGAAAACACCTCCTATACCAGATGGGCCTAGATTACCTATAGAACTTCCATCAAAGTTCAGTTTCACCCTTTGTTGTGCCGGTGGGGACCAAACTTCCTGTATCATAGCTTTGGAAGTAGTAGTAGATGCCACAATACCCCAACTTCTATAAATGTCTTCAACTGCGAAATCCTTAAAAAGATCACAGGATTTCAACCAATGGATAACCTTAGTAGTTATTCCTTCCACAAGCTCTTCCTTGGATCTACATCTGCCTTTAAAGATCCTATTGTTTCTTTCCTCCCACACTGACCACAATACAGCAGCTCTAGTGGCTCTCCACATAATCCTTCCACGAACCGTTGGTTGCTTGTAAAAAGTTGGATCAAAGAGGTTCACCACGCTTGAGGAGGGAGTCCACCTGTAGCCAAAGAGAGAAGAGAACCAAGACAAAATAAAGAACACAAAGGGACATGAGATTAGTAAATGTGAAATTGTCTCACCAGAACCCAAACAAAGGCAACAAACATGGGGGGAGAGGCACATATTTGGCCTCTTTTTCTGCAATAAATCCAAGGTGTTGATTTTTTGGAGTACCACTTCCCAACAAAAGGCCTGAATTTTAGGGGGTACAGGGCTACCCCACACCCCCTTTGAACTACTGTTATGCATCTTTATTCTTCTTAATATAAAAGATTTTTATTAAAAATAAAGAAAAAATGAGATCCCCCCTTCCTTTTCATCCTCCTCATAACCCCCTCCTCTTAAGGAGGCTTACGCCTCCTTGTGTTTGGGAGGCTTATGCCTCTTGTGTTCTGAATTATGCCTCACGCCTCTAGGTAGTGGAACGCCTCGCATCACGCCTCTGCGTTTTAAAACACTGCTATGAAGGTTTTCAAACTCCTATAAAAATGTAGGTGTTTTTATACAGTTGTAAGGATGCTGCTTAGGAATAAGACACTCTATGGTTGAGTGTGAAATAAAATTAGAAAACAGAAGCATTGCCAAGACATTACAATAGAAAGGAGCCTAAGAGGGAAATTTTAAGGTATTGTGTTTCTCTGAAAATTCAAAAAAAAAAAAAAAACATGGTAAGAAGATGAGCATAGCTCAGATGGATGAGTTTCAAGACTAGAAATGACAGAATTATAAATGAGTGCACTAGAGATGGATTATGAGTAGTCCTCATTAGTGACAAGATGAGGTAAAGTCAATTGAGATGGTTTGATTGAGCATAGAGACCAATGACTGCACGAGTGACTTGCCGGAAGTAGAAGACTAAATATTGAAGTGAAGACTGAACAAAACATGGACTGAAGTGTTAAAAAATCATGCAAAGCCTTCCAGTGTGACAAAAACCAGGCTCTTGATAGAGCACAATTAGGGGACATGGTTCATTTAGCTGTCAAATAATTGGGATTAAGGCCGAATTGAGTTGAGTATTCTTTGAAGAAATCCAGGATTGTGCTCTTAATGACCAACAGCTTTCAATACAGACCCAAATGGTAATTTGTTACTAAATCCACCCTCAGAAAGGAAAGAAGCATGAAAATATGCCCAGTCATCTCTGCACGTAAGGGTAAAGGAAATTCCCTTTATTCATTATACTAATTGAAAAAATTAGTCCCAAACATTAAAAAAAAAAAACTTCAAGAAGCTTGCTTTGTACAAATAATGCAAGTCATGCAAGATCATGTCACTTGATTAGAAATAACATGGTAAGTCCTACTGGAATGTTGAATATTAATCAAATGAAAATTACAATAAGAAAATAAGGGTGAAATCTGGCTGATGAGATAACCTGTATGCTAAATCCATGTACAATTAGGACCAAAAGGTCCAGTAACTCCAGTTATCAATTCTGGTTAACTTTTGGCGGTTTCCTTTCTCCGGTTGTTACCACCGTGACCCCAGAATTCTCCCCAGCTATGAAGTCATTGATTTAAGGATTCAACTCAAAAAGATAATCAAATGGGTCTGAAAGAATACATGCGGAGCAAAGCATGCCTCTTTTTCCTTAAAAAAGCTAGAAATTATGTACTTATTTAAGACACTAGAAGCAGTTGGGGAATCAAGGATCAACCAAATTCTGACAAAATACTGGTTGAGAACGTTAATGATAAGGATCTAAGAGGGTGGGGAAATAAATGATCTAATTTAATATCAAAATCAGTATGAGGCATTTGAAATAACCAACATAGATGGAGGTGTAGTTATGTAGATGGAGGGTTGCAAATGGATTGGGTTTAATTCCATTTATTTAAGTAAGACTCAGGTATCCAATTCAACAAAAAACCACTTCTATAAACAAGCCCAAATTCGCTAACAAACACTGACTCAAACAGAACGGTTTTGATCCACTTGAGATGAAACCATAGGCAATTCAGCCAAAAAGACAATTATGGCCCACAACAACCACCAGGGAGAGGGAAGAATTGTGAATTGCCCTGCTATTCAGGAATCACAAGTCCAGTAGAATTCCAAACTCGAAAGGTAATCAAAAACTCAGAAATGTAAATCATCAAAGAAAAATAAGCACCCAACACAACAAAATTAAAAGCATAAAAAGAGGACGACCATAAATCTCTTCTCACTACAAAAGAGAAGTGAAACCAAAGAAACTTTAAATGCCCACTAAAATGACAAAGAGAGAGAGAGAGAGAAAGAGAGAGAGAGAGAAGATCGACTCCCAAAATTGAGAACGTCAAAGATGATCAAAACCCATTAAATAAAAACAACGAAAAATGTTGAAGAAAGTTAATAACAGAAAAGAGACATTCAGTAATACCCATGAAAAACGAAAAATTCAACACTCACAACCATTACTACTAGAGAGAGAGTGTGTGTACCAGCGAGATCCCGTTGAGCAGTAATGGCTTTGTGCATCTCGACGAGCTCCTCACAAATGGTGGCATAAATAGAAATTTGTTTCCGAAGAAGCTCCATCTGCTCATCTGTCATAACCTTCACGTACATCATCACACCATTTTGCTGCTGCTGCTGCTGCTCTTGCTTCTCCCATTCCATCATCTTCATCTCCTCTTTTGTCTCTCCACCATTTCGTATTGTACCCATTATTACTATCTCTTCATTTGCTCCTTCTCTGTCCCCCACCCCCACCCCACTTTTGAATACCTGCGGAAGATAAAAGGCAGTCGAAAAGGAAGTGCAGAAAACCCAGAGGGCCAGAACAAAGAATCAACAAAGGTAGAAGTGTAGAACATAACGGTGAATGCAATATGCGTATTTTAACACGAAGTGCCACACACGTGTACGTTAGCATACAGTGCACGATACGTACGAGTCTAGTAGTGACCCGATATACCGACGGCAGAGACCCTGTGTTGTATGGCAGTTGACTCGTCACTCGACAGTCGACATGGATTTCTGATTCTAGTTTTACTTCTCACTTCACAGAGATCGAGATTGGTTGGGCCGAACTTATTTATTGTGCGCGTGGAACGTATATTTTGATATGATCTGACGGTGCTGAACTCTCCACCTGGCAAAGTATGGCGATATTTTTCACAGCAGTGAGAGCGCTCTCGCTGGATCACCATTTCATTTTTTTCCCTTGTAAATTGCATATTCATGCATGTAACTGGGGAAGCCTAATTTTGGTCACTGAACTATTACAACAAAAAAATGTAAAAACATGCATATTCATTCATGCATGTTTCTGAGGTATCACTACAATCTATACCTCAGAAACTGCTCATGCCCATTTAGACAATCAGTTCTGTTTTAGCCAAAACTTGATCTTATCACCACAATTTATACCTCAAAAATTGCCTATTTATCTAAGCATATAATGGGCACATACAAATGCACATACATGTTTACTAGTACTTTAATAAATGTGTACAGTGGGCATCGTGGTTTTTGAACTTTTATTGACTCAGATGGTTAGACTGTTCTACCTGAGAACCATTTAAACAATCAGTTCTATTTTACCCTAAACCTGATCTTTAGTAAAAAACTGTTAAATTGGTCAACAATTTATTGACCCAATGATTAAATCATTGACCTGTTCAACCCATTCAACAAATTTTGACTGATTTTTTACTTTATTTAATTTTTTGTCAAAATAAATCACCTATTCCAATCAAACCATCAAACCATTAACCCAGAGATGGGTTTCTAGAAAAGCTTCGATTCCTGGTCGTTTTTTAAAACATTGTGGGCATAGTCTTTTAATCCACTGCGAGGAATTTGTTGGTGTTTTTTTGGTAAAAAGCATTTGTTGGTTGATGGATGCATGAGATGGGAGTAAAAATGTCAATACATGGGAACGATTGAGGAGAGAACATGGCAGACAGCGGCGTCCCCTCTTTTTTTTTTTTTTTTCTTAAACCTAATAAATAATTATATAAATGGAAAAAAGAATCCTACTAATCCAGTAATCCTCCCCCGATACATATGATAATAATATGGAAAACCGTGATTTAAGTTTATAAATTAGGCAAGAAAGAAGGCTTCAATCTCGTTGCCCTACCGTACCGACAAAGTTAGAAAAGATGGGACCCATTACCATAAAACCATAACAACCGGAGTCGTCCAACTTTTTGTCTTTCCCACGTTCGTTTTTCAAAAGCTTCGCAAACTCTTCGTCGTTTAGTTGGTAGTCTTCGTCAATCGCCATACTTTCATACCTACATACAATGGGATTGAGCGGCGGTCCATGGGAACGCTTGGACCGTCAGACACTTGGTCAAATTCCCAATTCAACAAGCGTCTTTGAAACTCTTCCACAAAACTCAGCGGATTTTGCGCTCCGTGTTTGGAAACATTACATTAATGTGGTTTCTTTGAGCTCTGTTCTTGGTTGGGTGGGTCAAAGAAAGTAGGAGGTCTGGCTTTATGGTTTCAATCTGGTCATATTTACCCAACTTGATTGAAGATTCTACACAAATCCAGACTCCTTGAAATTAATAGTAATCTAGGTAAGTTACTTAAAAAACAACTACCTTTTCAACTAATACAGACACGGGACACCTTGATTGATTGGTCAAAGCTTTTTGGATATTATATCCTTTTCGCACCATAGATTTTTCCAAACATTCAATCTAGTTTGATACTGATTAATAAAATATAAAATTTAGTCCAATATGTCTTATTGGCCTATCCAATCCATCTAAATTGATTTTGGATTGGACAGCGGGTCATTGATACACTTATAGCAGTGGACCTAGTTGGGGCTGCGCGGCCGTAAAAAATGGACAAAGAGGTGCAGTCTAATAGGACTATGTTTGAAGAGGAAGCTCTGGTGCAATTGGTGGGGTGTGAAGTGTCTGGGCTCAACGCCATTAATAAGCATGCATTTGTGGGTGTCTCTTTTGCAAGTAGAAGAGGATGGGGTGAGTGAGTTTCTAACTCTAAAGAGGTGTTGGCTTAGGAAGCTTTGTCGCAGAAGAATCAAGGTGTTTTGGAGCAAGAGGAGGATTCTATTAGGGTGAGGAATTCGGTTGCTCTACAGATAGCTTAGACTAATTGCTAAGTAGGGGTTGATTAGAGTCAAGCCAAGCTGATTATCTGGTTATTATTTGAACTCGGTTCGATAGAAAACATCAAGTTCAACTTTGGGTTCGAGTTCAATTCGAGCTAGAGATATGAATTTGAATTCAGCTCAAGCTCGATAGTTTGCCAAGTTTCATATAAAAAAATAAAACAATTATGCATGTAAAATTTATACATATAATAATTATTTGTAATTATATATAGTTACAAATATTTATATATAGTATAGGTTAAATTAGCCTCGTGAGCCTCACGAGTTAAGTGTCATTAGGCTCGAATTTAGCTCGGTTAACAAATGAGCTTGCATATTGGGTTTGAACTTGACTTAAAGTTTAATTTAAATCAAGCCGAATTGAACTTTTCACGAGTCAAACTCGAATAACTCATGAAAATCTTGGTTTGTGTCCACCCCTACTGCTAATTAGTAGAAAGTCAGAATCTCCGTTGGATTTCAATGGGGACGTGGCAGTAAAAACCAATAGTTGCAGGGGAAGCATGGTACCCGTGGTATAGGTAGAGGGGGAAGAGGAAGAAATTCAGTTTTGTTTGAGTTGACTTGGTCTTTACTGCCATTAGGAATGTGAGAAAGCATTATTGTTGTTTACTAAGCCCTAGTTTGGTAGCACTTATTTTAAGTATTTATTTGAATAAATACTTAAAATAAATAAATGATGGGATCACATAATTAGTGTCAAATAAGCACTTATTCGCGCTTGGAAAAAAAAGGAGCAAATAAGTGCTTAGTTTTCAAAATAAGTACCTAAAAAAAGAAACCCAGGGGTTGCTTATTTTAATCACTTATTCATTAAGTACTTATTCCAATTTTTTTGATACAAAACTGTCCTCATCGTTTTTTCAAAATTTCATGGAGCGTCTTCTTTGAGCTCCAACATGAACCAATGATGGCGAAAAGCAACTCCATGCTGAGAAATCGTTCCAAGTATGCGAATCTACCCTTTTTTTTTTCCATTTTTACTCTATTTTAGGCATCATGTAAGTACTTATTGATTAATTAAGTGGTTTACCAAACACTTTAAAGTTTAATCCAAATAAATACTTAAAATAAGTGTAAGTGGTTTGGGAAAGGACCTCCCAAACACTATAAGTACTTAAAAATATGTACTTTGTGAAATAGTATTTGTTTCTCAAACCACTTATTTGCAAAACATAGCCTAAATCAGCTCATAGCCGATCAGTCTTGCTTTAGTAGTGTTTTAACTTGTTTTTGGGCCTTTTGTTTTCATATTCTGTGGTGTTGTTTTGATGAGTGGGGCCTTACAGCCTTAGTGAGCCTCCCCCCTCCCATCAACTGATGGAGCAAACATCAATTTGACATTTTCCCTAACACTATGATTTTTATGTTTCTAGCGAAAAACTTCTATGATTGTTTTAAATCAATCAAATGGAAAATTAATGTTATAACTCAAAATTCCTAGATGGTGCTAAAGTGACTGCATTTTAAGTAGAAACAGCCACTGTACCAAACATCTCCTAAATTGGCATGCATCTTTTTATAATTTTTCAATTGTGTTGTAATTCTTATATATAATGACTTGACCAAATTTTAACTTCTTTCATTCTTTCTGTTTCCTTCTATTCTAACTGTTCAAACATATATGTATTATTGTTGTTGATAGAGTTCAGGCATAAAGATCAACCAAGTGGCATATAAGAGAATCCGGGGAACGTCGGCAACACAAGTTGCCGTGAAATTTGACTGTAGTTCTAGCAATCCATGTAAAGGGATCAGATTGCACAACATAAGGCTTACTTATCTGAATCGTCCGGCACAATCTTCTTGTACAAATGCTCGTGGAACTACTAGTGGATTTGTCATTCCGTCGAGTTGTCTCTAGATAGGGTATGTCTTTGTATCCTTCATCATATTCAATCACTTGTTGATGGGTTAGATCTTAGATGTAGGCTTGGCAATTGATTTGAGTCCAGTCCAATAAAAGGGTATTAGAGTAACCATGTAGTGTTAAAAATAAGCCCATTTATGGTCATGTCTATCGATCCTAAGGCTATGTTTGGAAACGATGCAAATGGAGTGTAAATTTTGGGTAAATTTGCACTTTAGTTCACTTTTGCCTGTATTTGACAACATTACATTTATGTATTGACAAATGACAGAAAATACATTTTCCAATGCATATTTACATTGATAATAAGATGTAAAAATACATCAATAAAAAAGAAGTAAATTTGTATTCAAGTGGGCTTTTGATAAAAATGGCATATGCTTTATTGGAATTCGTGTTTGCATCCATTACAACTAAAAATTTGTTTGGTAAGAAGGTAAATTTGTTAGTTTAAAACTAACCCAACTTTATAATTTATATGGACCGTTTTACACTCTACATATTTGCATTCACACTTATTTGCATTGTTTCCAAATGCAGCTTTAATTAGCTGATGCCAAAAGGGGCTAGAGAGGGTTTTGGAAAGTCTCCTCATTGTGCAATTAATGTGCATCACTTTAATATGTCGTAGTCATTCATTTAACTTTTTTAGAAAAAAATTATAGAATACACCACATCAAGTAAATTACCTAATAACACCTTGGGTAAAGGACTTAAACATAAGCTGAATTTTCATAAATTGACTTAAACATGCCCAAGGTTTTCAAAGGTTAAAGGCGTAGTGGCCCAAAATGGTGAGGCATAAGCCTAAAAAATTAAGAATAAAAGTAATTGAAATTTATAAATGATAAAAATAATGTGTAATATACCAAGTTAGAATGACATAAGTTACAAATATCTATAAAAAAGAAATTTATAAGCAATAAGTCTTTACTTTTAAAAATTAAATAAAATAATAATTAACCATCTAACAATTATAAGTGTTTCACACTTTATGTTTCAAAATGTAATCTTATGAAATTATTCATATGAAGAATCATCTATATAATGGGCATTAGATTTATGTTCATCCAACAGTTGTGAAAAAATAAATAATGTAGTTGATTTGGTCTATGTAAAAAAATCAATTAAAAGAAAAATAAATCCATTAGAAAAAGAAATGAGAAAAACCACAAACTTGAGACGTTAATTAGAATATTAAGAAAAAAATTTACTTCATTTATCCAAGAGAAACTAATAACTTGATTGGCTGATTTTTGCATTGAACTCTCTTAGGCTAAAATACTAAGAGAAACTAATAGAACTTGATTTGTCCTATTGGTTTTTTATTTTTATTCTATTTATTTGGCCCATAATTATTAAAGTGCTTTTTTTATACATTTTGAATTATAAAAAGTACATAAAAATATGTATTTTTTTTTGCATGAAACCTATGGCTACCCGACTTGGAGGAGGGATGGTATGGAGTGGATAATGGAGTCACCACCTTTTTTCTTGAATGGGGAATTTAGGAAAATCCGGGAATTTTCAAGAAAAAATATTTCTTTTCTTGGTGACTCTTAGACCCAATGGGGATGGGATTTGATGGGTTCGAGGACCAAGGTACGGTGTGGGAAGGTGTTAGGCACCCCACTTGTGCCTGGTTAAACTGGCCTCTACTTCACCAATTTCCAAGGAAATTTTAATAATTTAGGGCTTTCCAGGAATATGAAAAATTAACACACGTTGTGATAACAAGAGAGTAACAAAATGTTATAATTCTAGTCATTTGAACCATTAAGAGAATGAGAGATTTAAGAAAAATCAGCCTACATGAATTATGGAAGTTTTAAGGAGTGCCAAAAGGAAAAGATGTATGTTGGAATAGTAAAAAGCAAGTGTTGTGTGTTTTATTAAAAACATGTAAAAAAAACTAAGTGAGAATATTTTTAAATGCAAAAACAGATTAAGGGTTATTTTAATTATTCTATACTAATGTAAAAATAACTAAAAACTAGTTTAGGCAATGAATTCTAACTAGATAATGCGATGGAGATGAACACTAGGACTTTACGATGTAAGGGATGACTAAAAGGTAAAAGAAATAAATATAATGAATCTAATAGAAAGAATAATGAGACTGTTATTGCAAAAACAAAAAGAGTTAAGTTGTTGGAGGCTATGGATCTAATTAGTGTATATAATCGAAAGAGGACTATTATAGGTTGGCAAGGCTAGAACCCTAATAGAACAAACAAATGATTATGCATAGGATTGATCTAAAAAAAATAGAATGAATATAAGTGGGTGAGGACGATGGTGGTGAAACTTTCAATGTTAAAGCATGGTATCAGGTGGGTGATGATGAGTGTAACTGCCATATGAAACAATTCTAATGCCAATTGTAATGCTTAAATGCAACAACTATTTTTAGTTGAATTACAAGTCTTAGAAAAACAAAGAATGCATGGAAAATTGCTACAAATCAATGTGGAAGATTGATTCCTACAAATTTTAATGCTAAAAAAACTAAAAAAATAAAGAAAATGTGAAGAAAATGATCTAATATGAATAAAGATATTCCTACTAGACTACTTATAAGAATCAAAAGATTAAATATAAAAAGGAGATGTAACTGAAATAAAAAAGTGAACTAAATTGGTTGAACGGTAAAAAAGAAACTATCATACTTCGGAAATGATTTACTTGAAGCAACTTGCAAATTTTGAATCAATGTTAATCTAGGTTGCTGCCTAGAAGGCACACCGTTGAACATCCTTTGCACCGAGAATAAATCTTTGATTCTTAGATGAACTCCCAGTTATTTGGGAGGTTAAAGACGTTTGCTATGTAGCCCAAAAGATGTAGGATCGCTGTTGTATGACTATAATTTAGTTGCACCATTGTTGCTTCATGAATGCTTAATGCTTCACTTCACGGACATAAACATAACCAAGGGGTTATTTGTAGCCCCTTCACTTCACTTCACTTCAAGAATGCTTCATCCACAAAATTATGTGACTTCTGAGGGTCTCTGTGCAAATTATGTAGAACACTGGGAAGTTTTTATAGCTAAAATGCAGTTTTTTGGAAGCTGGTGTGAAGTCCAACTGAGAGAGGGGGTGTTTTTGTAAAGAACTGAGAACAGGAGGGCACCTCATATCTGCTAAACCCAATTGGCACCCATCTTACTGTATTACCATTCTCCCCTCTCATTAGCAAACCCTAGGGAGCCTTTTTAACCTAATCTTTTCCTCCTTAGCTAACCCTAGCCACCATAGATGTAAAATCTCTATCATCCACTCCTTCTAATCTCCACCATCCATTTTAGGACTCTCCTTTGTAGCTTCTAAACCCTAGGGTGCCACCTATTCTGCTAATCCTCACCATTCAGCTTCTCACCATTAAATCTCAGCCACTCCCTCCATCCTATATCCCAACCATTCAATTTAGGGCACCATATATTCTTTTAATCTTAACCCTTTAACCCTAGATGTTCTAATAATCTACACCCTCCATTTCTGGGCGCCCGAATATCAGCCCTACATAATATTGGGTGTCCTCTCCTTCCATTTTTAGCGATAGGATCACCCCAAAACCATCTTAGCCATCCATTAGAAACCCTAGGGCATTCCTAACTTTGCTAAATCCCAACTGTCGCCCCCATCTTTCTCCCTATTTCTAGTTGTGTCCACCCTTCTCTATAAAAAGGGTCCCAGGGGCCTTGTAAAAGGGGCGGGTCAATTCATCTAGGTAAGAAGGAAGGCTGATCTTGAGAAGTTCAAGAGTAGAGTAAGAGAATGACACCTAGGCAAGAGGAGGGGTTCCTACTTGCAGTTCGCCAACACCACTACTACCACCTCTGGATTTGAATCCCAACCATTTTTTTCTTTTCAGTTTTAGAATTACCTTCTGCTCTTTAATTTCTAGTTTAATTTTTCCTTCCTGCAAATTTATTTTTATTAGATTTAATTTGTGTTTTATTTTTTTTCTTCAGATCTGAAATTTGGCCAGGTAAGGCGGAAGGCCTAGCTCGAGAAGTTCGAGAGTCGAAGGAGAGATCCAGAGACTACTACCTCTGATCGGATTCTCAGACATTTTTATTTCGTTTCTTTTATTTATTTATTTTTATGCATTTGTTATTCTCAGTACTGTTCAAATTTGGTTTTAATGAATTCCATTAATTAATTAATTAATTAATTTTATATTTCTACAACTCCCCTTTGTGTTCTCTCTCCCGGATCTAAGTACATAGTTTTTTTTCCCTTGCTTCCCTGTAGATACGACCTGTTCTCATCACTTTACTGTGCTAGTAGTTGTCTGAGAATCGGAATAAAATTATAAATTTTTAAACTGGTGTTGCGAAGTGTTTAATGACACGCTTTCGGACACACCACTAGGTCAGTGGGTTATTGACCAAGACAATGGTTGTTGTATGATTTTTGACTTTTAGGTTAATTCAAATCGGAACCGAGACCAAGTTAGGGTTGGAATGCCAACAGACGTCTACTACTGAATTCACCTGACCCAATAGCACCCATTTTGGGAACATCTAGTGCCAAAGTCACTAAATGGGTAAGTCGCCAATTCCTAAAGCAGACTATGTAATGTACTTTATCTGTTGGGTTACGGGCGGGCATTTTACTAGAGGTTTCTATTGTATCAATCTACCCTTGTGTGATTCTTGTTGAAGCATATACTTGGGGGGGGGGGGGGGGGTGCAGGGCAAACGATTTCAAAGCGGACTCCCCATTCATTAGATAGGGAATATCACCAAGATTTTGTGTTTCGTTGCCGAACTTATTCCACTTCCAACAGCTCGGACTCGGATCGTGTGGGTCACCAGAATACTTCGTATAAATAGATACTCGGTATATCAATTTTGATTTGGTCTGAGATCTCTTATTGAATTGCTGATTCAATGAGCATTCTCAATATTATGCCTTGAAGAGGACTTGAACCTCCACAATCTTTAGCACGAGATTTTGAGTCTCGCGTGTCTACCATTTCACCACCAAGGCATCTTGAAAGTGAATCGAATTCCATGAATATGATATCTATTTAGTGTGATGTATGGAATATATGACAAAGGTGGAGTGTTGGAGTATTTCTATCAATCGGTCATGTCATATAGGCCCAACTGGAACATCCAATTACTTCAATTTGAATTGTCCAGAGGATATCTTATATATCAAAAATATGTACAATCAAACCTATTTCTTGATTCAATAGAAGCCCAAAGAAGTGAATATGGTACCCAAATAAAGAGAGATATGTAAAAAGTAGGTCCGATTACGCCTATCTCTAATCCTAAACGTAATGTAATGGCGTAGGGATCCATATGTAAACATAGTATCTAATTACATACGCTCAAATGACCCCTTCTCATAATGAGAATGTACATAACCCTATTCCAGTCTGGAACTTATAATCATGGAATTGACTCGATCATCAGATTGTAAGTTCATAAGCCCAGCCCATTCCCATTTTGGGTGGAATAGATCTACTAATTCTTTGATTCTAGTTAGTAAGAGGGATCTTGAACTAAGAAATAGACCCTAGAAGCTAGAAAAGGGTATCCTGAGCACTTGCAATAATTGGGTTAATTGATATTCTTGGTATAGTAGATGCTACTACACATACAATCATACTCAATTTGATGGAATTGCTTGATCTTAAAGGAGATCTTTTATAATTTCGCACGTGAGGGGTTATTTTTTGGTTTTGTCCAGTCGCTAATAAGTTGATTATTTTTAGATAATAGTAGATAGAAACAACACTCATAAGGAGTCCTATTGAAACCAAAAAATATAGGTATGCGTGCCATCCACACCAGAATAGATGGAGTTTTCCAAAAAAAACTACTAGTGGAGGAAGACCTCCTAGAGATAAGAGACATAGGGTTGAAGAGAGAGCCAAAAAAGGATCTTTTGTGTATAATCCTGCATAATCTCGAATGTGAGTCAATAGTGGATTGGAAACACTAAATGAGAGGTGCTATGCACATGTCTAAGTAAAGATAAAAGAATAAAAAATGAAAAGACATTTAGATTTTAAAAATTTTGTTGTGATTTCTAATAAGCTCATGGTTGGATCAATAGTAGGAGTCACCATCCATTTTTTTAGAGGAAATGGATTCTAATTTCAAATTTAAAAAACACATTTTTGTTTTGAAAACTTAATAAATAATGACTCCATTTGTCCATCTAAAAAGCACTCTATCAAAGATCTTGTCTTTAGTTGGATTAGGAGAAAGAACGTATTAGGCACCCCTCTCTCCAAGCTATAATGACAGTCCAATTTTGAGAACTAAACAGACTTAGGCCTTGTTTGGTTCGCTGCTTAGGGCTTATTGTTTTAACTCTTGCTCATTCTCCAATTCTAATTTCAAATTTAAAAAAGACATTTTTGTTTTGAAAGCTTAATAAATAATGACTCCATTTGTCCATCTAAAAAGCACTCTATCAAAGATCTTGTCTTTAGTTGGATTAGGAGAAAGAAGGTATTAGGCACCCCTCTCTCCAAGCTATAATGACAATCTAATTTTGAGAACTAAACAGACTTAGGCCTTGTTTGGTTTGCTGCTTAGGGCTTCACTATTTTAACTCTTGCTCATTCTAGAATGAATAACATTAGAGCGTTTGGTTACAAAATTCTTGCCATCGGCCTCATTCTTTTCAAAATGAAAAATCATCCCATAGCACAAAAACTGGGGTAGCCCGCAGCATGAAAAACAATCATGCCCCATCTTGCCCACTTTCATTCTTTAAAGAAACTCTAATGCTAGTGGTTAAAAACCACTAGCATAAAAACACTTTCATGAAAACATTTTCTCAAAAGCACTTTTATGAAAGGACTTTTATAAAAGTAATTTTATGAAAATTACTTTTATTAAAGCAAAGTACTTTTACAAAAGTACTTTTATGAGAGCACTTTTATAAAAGTACTTTCTACATGAAAGCACTTTTATAAAAATAATTTTATGAAAAATACTTTTACAAAAGCACTTATATAAAAGTACTTTTATGAAACACTTTTACAAAAGTATTTTTACGAAATCGCTTTTACAAAAGCACTTTTATGAAAGTACTTTTACAAAAGCACTTATACAAAAGTGCTTTTACAAAAATACTTTTATGAAAGCACTTTTACAAAAGCACTTTTATAAAAGTACTTTTATGAAAGCACTTTTACAAAAGCTCTTTTACGAAAGTACGTACTTTTACAAAAGCACTTTTGTGAAAGTATTTTTCTCAAAGTACTTTTATGAAAATATTTTTCTCAAAGTACTTTTATGAAAGTACTTTTACAAAAGTACTTTAATGAGAGTATTTTTATCAAAGTACTTTTACAAAAATGCTTTTGTTCATTCACTTTGGATTGAATTAGACCCAATCTAGTCCATTTGCATTTTAATTGGACTGGATTGTATTGTAGTAGGTGTTTATAGTTTTTTTTTTATATATTTTATGGATTTTTCATGTTATTTTGGTGTTTGATTCAATTTGGATTGGATTGGACCCAATATGGTCCATTTGCATTTTATTTGGGCTAGATTGAACTTGGTTTCTATGGATTTGGTTCAGTCTAGGCTGGTGGTTTATGACTGCTAACACATTTTTTTTTTTATTTAAGAATTAAAAGGAACAACATAAGACACTTGTTAGTTTGAAAAGAATTCATTTGTTAGGAAAAAAAAAACGTTTGGTGCATAACATTATTTTCTCATTTCACCTATTCTTGTCCATTTTAAAATCTCACATTAGACAAGAATGAGAAAAAAATGAGAAATGAACCAAAAATGGCCTAAGGGTTTGAATTAATGGCTTGTGTCTTACAAAATTTCCTGAATGCAAGCTGAAGAAAGAATGCTTGAATTATTATTATTAGGGGAACTTACATTCTTAACAACTATAACATACATTCTGCTAAAAGTTTAAAGTAGCGAGCCAAGCCATGCCAACTCAAGATGATTATACCAACAAATTCTCAGAGATCTAATATATTTTATATTTTTATGAATATTAAGTAATAACCTAATTTAAATAAATAATAGCATATTAATGGCTTTATACGTGTAGTAATTTATAACAATTTATATAATATGTTTCCTGAATTCAGTTTGATGCATTATTAATAAAGTCATTGCATGATATCTACATGCCCCTCTAGTTTGGTTGGCCAAATTTGTTATATAAATTTTTAGAAAACATCTCTTTAATATAAATATAAGAAATACTATTAATTAAATTTTCAATAATTTTTTTCTATTATTTTCAGATTTTTTTGTTAACAAATCACTAGTTTTTTCTACAACTTATATGTAAATTTCATACTAATTTTCTAAAAATATTTTGTTGTGAACATGAATTGCCTCTTTTAACGTATAACTCCATTGAACGAACTTAAAATTTTGAAACATTATGGTGGTTGATCAAATGGATCAGGTTGTTTCCTCAACTCTACTAATTTCCCAGAAGAAGAAAAAAATAAAAAGTAGAAATGAACCAAGGGCCCAAAAAATGTAATGCATTTAGAAGACGAAGTTCATGGGTCGGATTGTTTGCATACACAAAAACTATCTAACCTGCGAACTTTAATTACCAGTTCTTACCGAATTAGGCCAATCTAGATTTGATTGATCTAACTAGATATGCAATTTTGAAAATTATAAAAAGCAAATAAGGGAATTTTTCACTAAAAATATTTTTTTAATTAGAAAATAATAGAAACTTAGAAAAATAAGGGAATATAACAAAAAAAGAATTACTAACAATGAAAATTTTTATCATATTAAAAATAATATTTACTAATGAAATATTAAAATTAGAAAATAAAATAAAATAAAAATAAGGTAAAATTAAAAATCAACAACTTACGTTACATGATTAACTTATTAAGTAACTTATTAATAGATAAAAAATAAAAATAAAAATTAAATAAATAGATAAAAATACAAAAAAAATAAAATTTTTTAAAAATTTTGGCATATCTAATATATTATAATTTTATTATATTAAACAAACTCTATTCCGTTTGTTAATTGTGTCCATTGTCAATTGTTTTAAAGAAACGCATGCAACATTGAAGCAAATAATTGGACTGTGGTTTTGCTTTCCCTACTTTTCTTTCCTTACCTTTTCCTGCAAATCAAACATAGCATAAGGGAACTAAAAAAGAAAAGTTCACTAGAAATGACTTGGCAAGGAAAAGACTGTACTCAAGATCCAGATATTTGGTTCACGCTGACATCCCTTTGGTTCTGGTGTTGAAGTTTCACTGTACTCAAGATCCAGAAAACTTCGTAGTGTAAGGTTCTAGAGTCTGATGAATAATCTATTTGTACTAGTAAGAATAAATCTTTTGTGGTAGCAAAATATAGGGTTGTGTGTCTTACTTTGAGGTATGGTACCTAGACATTCTAAAATTATGACAGATGGATGACAATATGTTTATTGGATGCAGAAAAAGGCACTCCTTCAATTTTTGTTCAAGCAGTTTTTAGGATGGAAATAAGTCTGGTTTATAACACTGTCAGATAGTGTGTTTTCATTTGATGTATGGTTGATTCATGGGGAATTTCCCTCATTATTATTAAGAGGGTAATTTTCTTTTCCTATATGATTTACGAGTTTGAAGGTGGTCCTTGACTAGAGTTCAAATCTTGGAAACAGCCTTTTTCTATGTACACGGGTAATGCTGCATGCATTTATCCCACCTAAACTTGTTCATGGGCCGGGGCCGGTTTGGGTCTCCGGATGGGCTTGAGTATGTGTTTTAGCCTGCG
The DNA here is from genome assembly GCF_055504915.1 of Nelumbo nucifera. Classification (NCBI taxonomy): domain Eukaryota; kingdom Viridiplantae; phylum Streptophyta; class Magnoliopsida; order Proteales; family Nelumbonaceae; genus Nelumbo; species Nelumbo nucifera. Next base: position 65,292,976 of record NC_142654.1, on the reverse strand, counting down.
GGCTTGACCTCGGGCCTAAAAGCCCGAGCTCGACTATTTTACGGACCGGGCTCAGGATTTGTTAAAAAAGGTTGGCCCGGCCCAACTTTTCCTAAACTACCTAACCCTAACCCTAAATACTTAAAATTTTTCTTTTCATTCTCCTTTCTCACTCTCACTCTCAGAAGCGGCTCTCATTTCTTCCTCTCAACTCTCAGAACTGGTAAACCCAACTGCACCTACAAAGTGCGAACTCAGTCACCGACGGTCGACTCCACCGGAACTAGTCATCTCTCTCTTTGGCGGTGATCTCTCTCTCTCTCTCTCCCCCCCCCCCTCTCTCTCTCTCTCTTTAGCTGGCACCGTTTTCATCTTCTTTCTTCTCATTCTCAGTTCTCTCTCTTCTTAGAACTAGGTCTTCTATCTTCTCAGTTCTCTCTCTAGCCGACGCCACCAGAACCCAGGCCGCCGTTTTCATTTTGCGAACTCAGGCACCGCCGCACCGGCGGCTGGCACCACCAGATCTAGATCGTCTCTCTCTCTCTCTCGAGCGGTGAGCTCTCTTTCTCTCTCTCTCTCTCTAGCCGACATTGTTGTCATCTTCTATTTTCTCACTTTCTGGGTTTCTATTCTCACTCTCAGACTCCCAGGAATCGGCGAACTCAATAGGCACCACTCTCTCAAATGGCACCGACGCTTAGACTCCCAAGTCGGGCTTCAGGCTCGGGCCTGGACTTCGGGCTTTTTTGAGGGCCGGGCTCGGGCCCAAGTTTTAGGCCCGTTGGTCGGGCCGGGCTTGGGCTCGGGCCTGAAAAGTTTATGTTAATAAAAAGTAAAAGCCCGGCCCAGCCCGGCCTGATCCCGGCCCGGCCCAGCCTGAGCCCGGCCCGACCCGGCCCATGAACAGGTTTAATCCCACCCCATTGTAAGTTCAAATCTTGTGTGAATGGTGTGAGTGTCCAAGGCTGCATACAGCCTTTCTCTATGTACATGGGTAAGGCTGCATTCATTGGTTACACGGCTATAATGCTCCTGAATCATTTACCAAAAACACTAATGAACGCCCCAATGCAAGCTACCGTGGTGGGCCTTCCCCCAAGAAAAAATAATTTAATATCTTGTGGGCCAATGGCCCACGTATCAGACATTAACCAGATAAGAACAGATACTACATTTGATCTTAGCAAAAGGCCGAGAAAGGTATGCTTTCTATACCCTCTCTAGTTTGCTTTTATAGTTCAGTTGCGCCATGCTATGGATACCAAAATCAATGCCTTGTTACGTAATCAAACTTGGGGGCTGATTCCACCCAAGCCTAGTATCAGTTTAGTGGGGTTTAAGTGGGTTTTCCGCTTAAAACACAATCTAGATGGATCCGTTGCCTAGTACAAAGCACGTCTAGTTGCAAAAGGCTTCAATCAACGTACTAGAGTTGTGGACAGTAAAGTCCACCACCATTTGTGTACTTGTTTCTCTAGCTATTTCAAAAAAATGGCTCATCCTCAGCTTGATGTGCAAAATGCATTTCATGGGATTCTTGATGAAAATGTTTATATGTCGTAGTTCCCTGAATTCAGTGATCCTCATCATCGTCACTTTGTATGTCGCCTTCCGTAATCTCTGTATAGGCCCAAACAAACCCCACAGGGTTGGTACTCTAAGCTAAGTTCATGCTTAGTTGACTATGGCTTCACAATATCCAAATCAGATTCTTCTTTGTTTATTCTTCACCGACAACAAGACCTCATTTTCCTTCTAGTCTACGTTGGTGACATTTTCTTAATGGATTCCAATTCTGATATCCTCTTAGCCATTGCCAAAAGAATTCTCCGGTATTATCAAAAACACACTTGACTACAGGCTATGTCTCACACCTTCCTCTTCTTTACGTCTCCGTGCCTTATCTGATGTGGGCTGGGCTGACTGTCCCGATGACCACAAATCTCAAGAAGGCTATTGCATTTTTCTAGGCAACAATTTGATATCCTGGTCATCTCATAAGCAACCCACCGTTTCTAGATCAAGCACCGAAGCGGAATACAGAGCTGTTGCTATAGCCACTTCTGAGCTCATTTGGCTCGAGTCTCTACTCCAGGAACTTAGCGTTCCTGTCTCCTCCACCCCCGTTCTTTGGGGTGATAATATTGGCGCTACCTACCTTTCAGCAAACCGGGTATTTCACGCCCACACTAATCACATTGTCAGGACCTTGTCACCTCTCGTTCTCTTGAAGTCAGGTATCTCTCCAAGCTTTGTGTGGCATCTCTCAAATTTTCTTTAAGCTTTCAGACTCCCATTGGCTGTTGGAAACTTCGCACCTGATCAACAAGGAAGACCACTCGTTGCATCAACTATTAGAAATGCTCTTACATAATGTCATTCTGAGGTGTAGGACCGTCTAGGAATTGTCTTGATGATCAGTCATAGTAATTGGAAGTGGAAATTTTACACCACATCAATTGATGTCACTGAAGTTAATGGAGAGAACATTCTCTTGGAATTTCTAAGGTGCTTTGGCCAAGGATCTTACCTGTCGACGCAAAAAGATGTCCAAGGGCCTGAAATGTGGTCCTGGCGGCGAAGATTCTGACAATTAAGTCAGCCGAGGGGTCGAGGTGATAGGAGGGTAGGAGCAAGTGGAAAAACAAGAGTGCGTAAGAGAGGTTTCCTGTGGTCGGCTATCCGTACTTATAGGCAAAGGTCTCTCCTGAAGGCGGCGTAATGGACTTTCTGTAATGGCTCTGCTATCTCTGCACGTTGGGTGTTATTTAGGCTAGAACCATTAAGGCAATGACCATGTGGCCGAGCATCACTTTGTCATTACTAGAGACGTGATTGAGGTCGTAATGACGAACTCACATCTTCACCCCACAACGCCAGTACATTCCCGCCTTGTATTGAGAGCATCTCCCGAAGATGGCATCATCAGTTCTGGTACCATCGGGAGATGTTTCAAATACATGGCGGGTTCAGCACAGGCTTAGCCTTGCCTACGCTTGGCTGGCGAAGTGAAGGGACATGCTTGAGCCAGGCCCGCATGCCAAGCCTCCCTTGAGTATCGGTAGCGCAGTGCCGGTCCAACACTGTCCCCATGAGCAAGTGTGCGCCCATGAGGAACCCTGGTAGCCATGCTAGCCGTTAACCAGGGCCGCCCCGCAAGGGGATGAAGGTCTAGGAGTGCCAAGGTTAGGCACCCAAGGAGGTCGACCACCCCTCCTCAAAGAGTACGTTAAGCTTCTAGTGGTCTGCCTGAAGATGACATCAGTTCTCCCAAAAATCTTACAGGCGAAAATGACGGGCATGTCCCTAACGTAAGCCTGCCAAGCGTAGGCAAGGCTAAGCCTGTGCTGAACCGTAACAGGCTCCCCCACTCAATCCATTGTCGTCCTCGACAATGGGTCTTCCTCGTGAATGGGCGTCTGTGTCCCGCGCCATTCACTTCCTTGCCAGTTCCAGGGCTCGTCTGGCTAGCCCGGGTCTTGCCTATATTGGTGTCCATTTATGGGGACGGAACCATTTCACCATGCCGGCCTGCCTGGACTTCACCCCTTGTGTCGAGGTTACTCAAACCGCGCAATGGCTATGCCGTTGACTGTGAAAGAAGGGCCCTCGAAGAAATGTGTGTGGTGCTTCGCGGAGGTCCGCCCCATGTATCATCTTACCTCAAGGCTCAACCGTCTTCATGGTAGCTTTTCTGTGATGCTACCGAACACGTTGATAGGTCTACTCCTCATGTTGGCGATGACACGGGTACCCTTTCACCATGCTGGCCTGCCGACTTCACCTCGCCCTGCGCGGGTTACTCAAACCTAGCCATGGCTTATGCTCTCTGGGCCCTCGAAACTACGCTTCGCCACGCCGACTCGGGCTACATCTTCACTCCGAGGGGGCCCCACTGCTGCTGCCTCAAGGAGACCTGACCGCTTCAAACGCGAGTGTGGCAACTTTTACCCATGAGTTGCCGAACATGCACTCGCCTTGTGATACGCTTCTGCTGCTGCAAGTGTTCCACCTGAAAACTGAGCATGTCCACCTGAAACTTTGCCGGTGTAGGGCCGCCATGCTCCAACGGCTAGCGTAACTGCATTCCTAATAAGGCCCACGCGTCTGCCCCCGCATGAGGACAACAACCAATGCGTCTGCACCCGCAAGGGAAGCTGTTTTAGGGTCATTGGAATGGGAACGCGAACATTGAATGGCCTCTTGATAGGCCTGATAAACAATCTGCTCCGATAGTGTACCCACATTCCTATCAAGGCTCACGCGTCTGCCACCGCATGAGGACAACAACCAAAGCGTCTGCAACTGCAAGGGAAGCTGTTTTAGTGTCATTGGAATGGGGACACGAACTATGAAATGGCCTCTTGCCAGGCCTGATTTGAATTCTGCTCGATCCTGGGTGGAGGTGACTAGGGACCGCACCCCACAAAATGCTGCTTGTCGAAATGACCGCTTCAACTGGCTCTGGGCTAATCTGCTGAAAACCAATTGCTGTTGCAATTAGCCAACTTGCTCTGATACCAACTGTCACGGGGGTAGTTCTACAGCGGAAGAAACCCGTGCGGCGTCCTGGCCAAGGCAGGCCAGGACAAGCCTTTCTGCGCGTAGAGGCTAGGAGTTGCCCGATGGGATGGCTCCACCAACGTCAGTAGCACTGGATCATGACCTCAAGTCCAATGGCCGGGGCACTCTCCTGGCTCAGACCGGTCCATGGGAGGCGCCGCTTACGTGCTAAAGGGGGACAACCATAATGGAAGGCGACCATGCGCCGATTAGGTGACCTGGCACCGATGTGAAGGGTCTCCTGTATGCCGATGATGACAGGCACCTGTGTGCCCTGATGATAGGCAACCGCTTGGGCCGGAACACACCCGTGCGCTAAGGGCAACGGGGTAGCTCACTCAGCTTGGGCAAGGGGCTGGCGAAGTGAAGGGACATGCTTGAGCCAGGCCCGCATGCCAAGCCTCCCTTGAGTATCGGTAGCGCAGTGCCGGTCCAACACTGTCCCCATGAGCAAGTGTGCGCCCATGAGGAACCCTGGTAGCCATGCTAGCCGTTAACCAAGGCCGCCCCGCAAGGGGATGAAGGTCTAGGAGTGCCAAGGTTAGGCACCCAAGGAGGTCGACCACCCCTCCTCAAAGAGTACGTTAAGCTTCTAGTGGTCTGCCTGAAGATGACATCAGTTCTCCCAAAAATCTTACAGGCGAAAATGACGGGCATGTCCCTAACGTAAGCCTGCCAAGCATAGGCAAGGCTAAGCCTGTGCTGAACCGTAACAGTGGGGCGTTGTGGGGCGGAGATGTGGTCTCCGTAATGACTGCGATTATGGCTTCTCATTAAGTCAAAGAGGAAAAAGTTGGATTCACTCTCTGAGGCATGTGCAATATGCCAATATCCAAGCTCGCAGATTCAGTACACAATACGCAATAGTAATATTATGAATTTTTTTTATCAAACATGAGATATCATTTGAGCAGCTAGATGAGGTTGAATCTTAATTGTTGAATTTTGGCACGTAATTTAGTGGTTGGATCACGGCACACTAGTTGGATGTAGTCTCTTGATAAGAGCTAATCTCTTTTTCCAAGGATAACACAACTTTGCCAAAAGTCCCACATCGAGCAAATACGAAGGATCGAAGTTCCTTATCTATGCTTCAGCAGCCAGAATTATCGCCGAGCTCGGTAGTGTGAGCTTGTAACCCGAGCGGGGGCATCAAAGTGGTCGAATGTTGGTCTGACTTCGATGGACAGGATCAGGCGGAGTAATTTGCTGGCACGCCCGTTCCAAGTAGGGAGTTGAGCCATGGGGCTTGAGCGTAGGCTCTCGGGTCTCTGGGTTCTTAGAGCGGAGGGCACCGCGTCAGGCTGGCTTCACAGAGCAGCGACAACCTCCCGCTCCCATCGGTGGAAGGATAACGAGTCGGTGCTCCGATGATCCACTAATGTCCTAGGGGTCAATCCCAATCGGACGATCACTTTTCTTGCCCCGACTCCGTCAATTCTGTCCAGGTTCAGCTTCCCGTCTAAAGTCGGGGTTTTTCAAACTTTGCCTATCTTCTGTATCTGCAGTAAACTCCATTGACAACATCGGCTTCTGGGAATTTGGAATAATCCCATGATTCCTTTAATATAAAATCTCTTGTTGAAAGTTGCATATAATTCGTTAGGTCTTTCAACAGATCCTCATTCCTCGTAAGAGTCCCTCAAACTATGGGCAGTACAGTAGATTCAAATGCTGTTAGTCTAAACATGAAACTAGCAAAATCAGAGTGAGATTAAGAATTAAGACTGTTGTTTCTAAGGTTAAATTGACTATTTTTAGACTGGATTTTAAAGGCTCATGAATCATTTGAGACTTTGAATTGCGGAATTAGTAAGGTTCATGCATCAGAGTCCCTTTCTTTAAATTTTCTATGCAAAACTTATAATCACAGCCAAAGAACTTGTTTTCCAAAGCTCCCATTAATTATCTTAAAACTCATCTTCGTTGAGAGCTGATACTGCCATCAGATCTATTCACTGGTTTATTAGAAAAAAATGCATTATTGCCAGTAGACACTGGCTACAATTATTTGCTGAAATTCTATTTTAACAACTAGATAATTTAGGGAATCTGGAGACAAGTATGCCTAATTGCAGTTGTTTCACCATCAGCTGGTTACCTCAAAGCCCATGTGGCATATTTGTGGTGGCAATGGTCCAATTGTTTGCTTCAATGTTGTATGTGTTTCTTAGACACAACTGACAATTGTCCTTATTTTTCTCTCTTTATTTTTTTCCTTAAACCGCCATTGATCTTCTCACTTTTAAGGTTTAGGCCATTCAGAGGTCTAAGACTTTGTCAATTGGGTTCTACTTCTATCCATGATTTAAAGCCATTCAGAGGTCTAAGACTTTGTCAGCCATTCAGAGGTCTAAGACTTTGTCAATTGGGTTCTACTTCTATCCATGATTTAAAGCCATTCAGGTGCTGGTTCGATTCTGAGAGCAGTCACTTGTTCAAAAACAGTGCCAAAAGGTTAGTGCCATATCCAGTCCAACTCTGCCAAGACCCCAGATACCTGGAACCAACATTCGACAATGGCCTTACTGTGGACTTTATTTGCATGTAAAGAAAGAATTATAGCCATAGTTCTGCCATACCCCTTGACCATGTAGATTTTGAGGTCAGATGAGCTCAGGGCACATGAGTTTAGATGGGAGCACTTAAGAAGAAAGGCATACATCTGAGTTCTTCTTTCCCTTCTGAAGAGGATGGCTGAGGTTCTGTTCTGGTGTTATCAATGAAGTTTGTACTCAATTCCCCTATTCAAGGTGATCCAGAGGCAGAGTAGCTGGCAAAGATTACTATGAATAGCTTAGTGGGCTCTTTAGTTCTCCAGTATTTCTAAAGTAGGTGATCCTCTGCATAGGGCCTTGGATTTATAGGGGCACTGAGGAATGAGCTTCATCTTGATTCTTGAACTAAATCTTATCACTACCCTATAAATACTACTATACCATCCAAATGAAAAGAAGAGATGCATTTATATTTCCCCCAAGAGAACTACAATGTATCTCAGAATATAGTTTTTTGGGAGCAAAATGGCATTGAAGCAGTATTTAGGATGAAAATAAGTCTAGTTTTTAAAACTTACTGTCAAATGCAATGATTTCATTTGATGTATGATTAATTCAGAGGAAACCTCCATGGTGGTATGTATAGTAACTGTATAATGCCATTTCCATATGGTCCAGTGGGAATTCTGTTTTCCTCAAAGATTTTACAAGTTTGCAGTGGTATATATTATAACCAGTTTTGTGTTAGGTCTCATCACAAATCATGATAATGAAGGTAGGTTGATTTCTTTCACTAACTCATTGGATCCATTGCATAACCCATTTAAGAAATTGTCAATGGCTGATGTATATTTTCCTTGCTGCAAAGTTCTTGTATGTTTTACTCTGATTTTTGTTGTTGCTGTGCATTTGTTTGCTCTATTCTTTTTGGTTGTATGCCAAGTATCCATGGTGAGATAATGCATGGGCTAATGAAGGAAAACATCCAACTGAATGGGAAGGTGTTTTCATGAACTCGTCTCCGATGGTTATAGCACCACCAAGCCATGAAGCTGCAATTTCTAACCGTTGGACCGAGGCAAATGCATTTCCCGGGAGTTGAACCACCGGAAAGGTATGAAACTGGAAGAGCATTGACCAATCAAAACCCTGTAAAATTTTATGAAAACCACCTGATTGATCACCACTTTTATGATACCAGTCAGTCGTAAGTTTTTCCAGCATCATAATCAAACCCTTGATTGATAGGCACTTGCGTTGAGCTCAACTTTGGTTGAAAGACTCCACATGGGAGGTGCAATTTAGATGGGCCCAACCCAAAATTTTATGTCTGCTGGTGCTGGACTTAGATTTTCAGTTCCTGGGATGGGCCCAGGCCCAATACGTCGAGTTTTCTCATTTTTGAGAGTATACATTAAACCGAAACAAAAATAATCAAAATTTATGAATTTTATAAATGCAGAATAAATAAAGAACCGACGGACTTGTTATAACCAACTTTAAAACGGAAAAACATTAAAATAGGTTTGGTAGGGGAGCGCCAGGCCCGTGCAGTATTGCAATGCAAGGGCGACGCATGGAAGCCCGAGTAGCAAGCTACTGTGATGGGCCTTCCCCCAAGAAAAATTAATTTAATATCATGTGGGCCGATGGCTCACGTATCAGATATTAAACTGATAAGAACAGATACTACACTTGATCTTAGCCAAAAGGCCGAGAAAGGTATGCTTTTTCCAGTCTCTTCACTTGCGTTTTATAACTCAATTATTCTTCCAATATTCCTCTACATTACCGATGTGGGACTAGAACCAATTTCCACTTCTGCCATCAAAGGAAACCATATCCAAATTTTGAGTTCCATAGTCCACACTACTACCATTGCAACTTTTAATGGCCCAACTAGATCATTCATCTAGTAGGACCTACTTTGAGTTCCATCCCACAAGGCTTTTCCCCACATCAAAAGAAAAACAGTGCTCTTTATCTGGTGATTCCCTATAGAGAATTCTTGGCAGATCTTTGTATCATGGGTTCTGTTCCAGAAAGATCTTCTCCAGTTATGTTCTTCCCTTTCAATGGGTTAAGTTGCTTTTTGCCATAACATCTGTAGGTGGGTGTGGAGCTTTTAGCAGTCATCCAAGACTGAATTCTATGTTCTCACTATCACAGCACCATCTACCTGTAAAAACAATTGGATCGGCCAGAGGAATGTTGGGAAGGTAAAGATTTCCTATCAATAGGCATTGCCCTCTGGTTGGAATACAAGATGATTTCCAATTTGGCCATGCTGCTCATACAATTTGGGTTTCCTCAATCTACCCAACTCTTCATCATCTTTAGTTCAAAATTCTCTTATTTATATAGCACATATTGTTACTAAGAATTAGAATAAACAGTCGAGTGGCATTACCTCAGCTGCCTTGTACAGACGGACAAGACATTTTATAGTACTGTAACGTCCTTAATGTGTTTGTGTCCCCATTGGATTATTAGAGTAATTAAGTAATCAAATCTGTCTCAAGTTTACACAAACATGAGTTATGAAAATCCAAAAGGAAGCTATCCAAATCAGAGCACCCATTTAGTAAAGAAAGTGCAACAAAATTCCTGTAAAATAACACAACAAAAAATTAAGACCATCTGATCCGTGATAAATTTTGGAACTCGATTACAGAAAAAAGAATATTTAAAAGAGCCCAACAAAGAATGAGAAGTGAAAATTTTATGAAAATAAATGAGTCAATCAGATCTTCTAATTATCTATATAATCATGAAAACAACATATTACTATCAAATGACATCAAAAGAAGACTTAGGATCGACAAGTAAATGTATTACGTACTCAACAAAAAATGAACAACCTAAAAAAAACTGAATTGAAGAAACCGAACCGAAAAATCTGATTAATTGAACTGATCAATTTGGTTTTGGTTTGGTCTCAGTTAACCTAAAAGAAAAACCAATGGTTTAATTTATATGCATTATATATAAACACATTATATTTACAATTATCTATTTATATCATATATTTTTATATTTATTTATATATATTATAAATATAAAAAACCAAGAAACCAAATCGATCAAAAACCCAATCGATGGACTGGTTAACCGAATAGTTTCAATTAGGCTTCATCAGTTCACGAGATTTTCAAAAACCAGTGCTATCCATGCCATTTGATTTCAAAAAAGAGCCCACGATTCGGTTAACCCAACCATGAGCACCCCCTACTACTTACTATTACCAAATTACTTGAACACAAGCTGCACAAGAGTTGACAAATTAAAACAGAAACCATGCGATGTTCTTAACATTATAGTTCATATCTTTCTGAACTTTCACAATTTGAGACTTTGGCGCATAATTTGTCACAACCCGAAGAGGTAGCAGTCTCGTTGTTAAAATCAATCACAATCCCATTTGTGATCTTGACTGATGCTGCTTTTCTTCAGTCTGTCAAATGCATTAGATACTCAAACCAGAATTTATATGCAAGACTGCAGATGACTCTTGGATTGAAAATGCTGAAGAAAAGGAAACAACTCAATAGGTGGCTCATCCAAGAAGCAATACTGTCCAATTGTATACTTGAGGATTAGCTCGATCAAAAGTATTTTAGTTTTTCCTTCAATTTAATAAACTCAATAAAATAAAAAACCTTCTGTGATATAGGGTAGCAGCCCATCTCCAATTTTCAAATGCTCCTTTGAAAGCTGAGGTGAGATTACCATTCGAAACAAATTACCACAAATATGGAGATGAGAGATGGCTTGTGATGAGGGGTAATTTGGTCCTCCCAATCATATAATGACATATGTAGCCTTTGGATGACACCTCAGCATTAAGTAAGCAAACCAACTCAGCAAGTTAGGTTGGAGCACCTCACCTAGGCCGATCTCCATCTCGGCAAGGCCAAACTAGTAGGACCCATAAGATTATGGTGACCTATCCTAGGAGTCGGCCAAGTTTTAGGAATCCAAGGCGACTTGCAAGGAAGAACCCGCTAACTATTTCTCTCTCAACTCTCAAAAGAACCCATAAACCTCTCCGATTTAAGCATCGGATTGCCCTCCCCAAGTAAAAAGACACCCAGCCACTTTAGTTTTCTTCTCTTGGAGAACATATCAGCTTTGGCCTAGCACAACTTGGCCTTGACCAGAAAACATCTGAATCAGAGTTTGAGTCAACAGACACGAGGGAGCAAACAAAGACTTTCATCTACCAAAAAGCAATGAAAACTTATGAACTGTTTTAAAGCAAACAAGGCTTTCTCTGAATTCTCAAATCTTTTTTTTTTTTTTTTTTGGGTAAACATGAATTAATTTCATCGTTCTCCCAAAAGAAGAATTTTCATTGAAGAACCAACGGGGGAGAACCCCGCTACATGCAAATATTTAATCTGACTAGAGAGCACAGAGCTTATCAAAGCAGAATTAAGGAAACTCAAAAAACCAGGTGGCTAGCTTTAAGGTAATAATTCCTGCTTTGCCAAAGAAATGCTGGCGCCCGCCGATTGCTAGAGAGGGGGACGAAGTGCCAAGACACCTGCTGAAAGCTAGACACTTCAAACCGTACGTATATCATCGAAATAACTTGGATCTCCACACGGACAATTGGATTTGAGTTTGGACTATTCGAAAACCAGTTGAAGAGAGCGATACAAGTCGGAATATCAGACTCCAAGATATTCCGAACTTGGAATATCATCTTCAGACATAGCAGCCAACAAAAAAACCAGATGATACGCCAGCGTTTTGCCCAATTGGAAGACTCCATTACAATACAGTAAAAAGCCAGATATATGCTTACAAGTACGATACCGTAAAAAAGAGAACTAAGCATTCGAGGAAAAAGTAGTTTGAAAATAAAGATTTGTTCAGGGCTTCTCAGCACTGAGAAAGCCTTTCAAAAATAAGCGTATGCCGTTGAATGCGACGAGCACACGGTATTCTTTAGTAAAAGGCGAAAGAATGGTTCGCTCTGCGCTCACCACACGGCTCCGTGAAGAATAATGCAGTCTGAAGTAAAATCTTATATAAAATCTGTGGCCAATGAAGTTATCCTCTTACGTCCGACATGGGATTTAGGGAGGAGAGAATCGAATCAACTCCATCAACTTTGGACTTAGGATTCAATCTACTTATTACTAGTTGCGTTCAACATCCACTAAAGACAGAAGTGTTTCCATTAAACCAGGTTAAGTCACTACACATACAAAGTCACAAACTAACTACCACTATCGGTTTATCGCTATCAGGAGCTAAACCAACTCTGAAGAAGCCACAATCATATACGCTGCTAATAGCTGAAGCTTGGACAGAATTCGACTTACAGCTACAAATTGAGTAGGGCCCAACCCAAACCCAAGTCGCGGGCCCAACTTCAAAAGAGTTGGGACCAGAAAGCCACGCAAGAAAAAATTGAGTCCTGGTTGAAAGAGCAAGGGGGAGATCAGCGCCTACCGCGCAATAGAATAATGGGCGACCTGATTCTGGGCTCTGTTAACATGCTGAACTGAAGAAAACTGGATCGAACTGATCCCAGAGCAGATCCACATCATTAAGAATGTTCCCCACAGAGAAGAAAACTCTCTGTTTCTTCAACTATTGACAGCACGAACAACTGCAGAAGTATCAGACTCAAAAAGAACATGAGATACCTGCTCAGAATTCAGAAGCAGCTTTCGATTACCCACAGCTTTAACCAACTCCCCCTTTTGAGTTTCAGAGATCGCAGGCGACTGCTCCTTGCTTGGACTCAGCAATGAAAGCTACATCGCATTTACATTTACCAAATTGGAGAAAGGTTGATGGATAGTAGTCTAGTCTGCTCTTCCTCAATCAAATTCTTAAGGTCCAGATAAAACAACTTCCCCATGATTAGTATCTACAGGTTAAAACTAGTAACAACTTGAAGATTTATCTTAAAAAATAGAAACCGTTTTCAGTTTTAATCAGAAGCGCTACAAATTCACATTCAACAACAAGTGGTTAGTCGAATTAAAACTTGAATTTAATATTGGGTAGGGGCCGCGCGAACGCGTACCCCCGCTACCACAAATTATGACGTACACTCTCCCACTCGGGGAGATGTTAGGCGGGCACCCCTCCCTAGTGCAATGAAGGTCGCCAACCTAGGCCATGGGCCTTCTTGATCACCCATCGACCCCGTCCAGGTAAGTATGTATTTCTCTTATCCATTCTCTCTACTAATACCTCCCTCTTTCACTTGCTTCTTTTCTATCTTACCGATGTGGGACTTAAGTACATCCTCCCTCTTGCATCCCACATGATGATGATAGTGGGATCTGGGCACCCAATGACATCAACCATGTCAAAAATCATGAATTAAATAATGTTCAACCATCTTTGTGCATAGTTTTTAATTTGTTTTTATTATTTTGATGTGAAATTTTCCTTGACTGTCCAATAAAATTGAAGTCACACCCAATTGTTTTAGTGGGTCCAATTCTTGAAGGCCTTGTTTGGTTGTTTTAGTGGTTCCTATTGACTGCTTTTCCATGTTTGTTTTATTTGAATTCGTGTGGGATATAAGGAAAAATCACTTTCTCTATTAATTACTTACCTGCAGGGTGAGTAAACAACTTTTCTATTGATCAAGTGAACTTGCCTTTCTAAAAAATGAACAAGACTATTACTTAAGTATCAACAGTACACAATACGAATTAAGGTTTCTCTCTATACATACTACGTGATTGTATTTACACGCCTCGTAGGCTATTATCATGAGCAACCCTTTTTCTGTTCTCTTTTTACATAGTTTATACACACTATATCAAAAAGAGGCAAAAGATGTAGAACATGATGTTTGATAATCTTGTAGGCTAGATCAGTAGCAATGCTCTGGCTTATGAGCTCTCTTTTTCTCTCTCCCATCAAAGACTCCACCCTAGGGAAACAACTCTATGGACTTTGACACACTTTGTGATCACAGGTCATTATAATCCTCGAGTCTTTCAATTATTTCCTCATTGCAGATTCGAGTCATATGTATATATGTTGTATGCCAACAACTTAAAATTTAAAAGCAAAATTTTTCATGAACATAATAACTATGTCCTTGTATACACATAATGCTGATACTTAATTGACCCCAATCCTTACGTTTAGTAAATAGGAACATTTGACAAAAGGTAGAGAAGCCATGCCAACCCTAACCCAGCCTGATCTCAACCAAGCTTGCACCCCTAATACATTTATAACCAAATTTTAATTAGGCTTGGTTTAGAAAGATAAAAAATACAAATATATATATATATATATATATATATATACATACAAAATAATACAAAACATAAGGTTTTACATTCTATATATTTGTATTTGTACTTTTTTCACACCAAGTTGAGGTATAAATATAAGACAAGATCAGTGGACCTCACAAGCTTTGTCCCCTGCTCTATCTGATTAAGGTACCACATTTTTTTTTATCACATCGTTGATTGGTTATCAATTTGTTTCTCTTTCTTTTTTTTTTGTTTTGCATATATATCATGCCTCTTCAATAACCATTATTGTATTCTTTTTTTTATCCAAAACGATGATATATAACACTAACTAACAAAACAATTACAACTTCTCCACTGAGGAGACTCAGTCATGTCTTCTACCAAAACATTTTATAATATTTATAGGGGGTTATTTAGGTAAGTTTAAAGCTATATTGGCTATACTGTCAACACATCTATTTGCTTCTTTGTAGCAATGAGAGAAGGTAACATTTGGACATTGGCTAATAAGCTGCATAGCGGTCTTGAAGAGAATTTTCATTCCCAATTGGGTGATTTTTCCTTGTTGAATAGTAGTAACAGTGGATAAGGAGTCTGATTCGATGATGAGAGGAAGGAACTCTTTTTGAATTGCTTGTCATAGCCCCTCATGAATAGCCCATAGTTTTGCCATTTCAATTGAAGCAATGCCAATGTTGTTGAAGTATTCTCCACACCATCGACCCTAAAATCTCTGAAAAGACCAGCAGCTAAGCGCGCCATTACTGAGTTTTGCTTTGATGCTCCCTCTGTATTGAGCTTAAGGTTGTGTTTAGGAGGGACCCATGTAATGCATTTCCAAAACCTGATACCACTTTGAACAAGTGGGATTAGCAGCAAAATATACATGTCAGTAATGTTATTTATATCCGACCACATGAATTTGATGGATATTTATTTCTTTCCAAATATTCCTAGATTTCCAAATGATCCACAGCATGACACAACAAGGATAATGTGTTTTTGGAGTTGATTTTGTAAACTATGAATCCAAGATTTAAAATTGTGAGGGATAGGCATAGCTATTGGAAAATAGGTCCATATATCTCTGGTTTTTGGACAATTAAAGAATATATGGGCATGGTTCAAAGTATCGATACGTTTCTGTATATCGAGAGAGGTATATTGATACTTAGATACACACAGAAATGTTATTTTTTTGGTTTTTTTTTCAAAATTTGATTTTTGGAGAACTAAAAAAGAATATTTTGCATTAAAAAAGAATGGGATAAAATCCTGTAAACAGATATATTGGAACCCAATCAAGCTTATCATATCAAAATTTTGAACCTAGCATATGGGTGATGTCTTCATTTTGACTTGACAAAGAGAGCATTTTGGGTCAGCTATGACATTCCTATGGTGCAGAACTATACCAGTGAGGAGCTTACCTATAAGACTCATCCATATGAAATGTTGGACTCCATCGGAGCATGGGAGCCTACCTATAATTTTGGTTACCACGTTATAGATGATTAGAGGCTAATAGGATGGAATTGGGTGACCTTTTTCTGGGTTTTTCTGCTTCGGGGTTAGAATTATCGAAATATGGGTCATTTCCGTAAGAATTTTCCCTTATTCAAAAATTTCCAAAATGGTGCGAGTAATGGTCCCAATGTTTTATAAAACAACATTTCGCTGTAAGGCCCTGGGATTTATTCTTGAGGAAATTCCAAAAGGCAACTCTTATCTCTTCTGCATTGACTTCTATAAACAAATCGTCTATATTGTTGGAAACTGATTTAACAACAATTTTTTTTTTTTTTCCTAAAGGCTTTATATCCATTGATTTTGATCATTTTTAATACTCTTCCAAATTGGGAATGTGTGCTATTATGCTTTAAAAACACAAATCATAAATCTTGAACTTCATCCAAATGCAACCTGATTCTTGATTCTACCTACTTTTTAGATCAACAGAAAGTAACATTACAGGCCAGCTTCATTCAACACATTCATAAGATGATAAACCACGCTCAGAAAGCCAGACTCGATTGATTTTGATCAACATGATAATACCCCATACCAGTCATACCCCATGACCAGATTTATGAATTATAAGGTCAAATCTTGGAAACAGCCTTTTCTATATGTACATGGGTAAGGCCTGATATTTACAATTTACAATTGGTATGTATTTTAGTTGGAATATATACCTACCTGAATTGTGTTTAGTTTCATCACATGTCAAGTTAATGAAGATGGGTTAGATTTCTTTCACTATTAAGTATTAATAACCCTCATTCGAGCTCTATTGCATGCCCCCTTTCTAGAATTTTGACCTGGTTTCAATCCCAATGTTGGTGGAACATGTAAATAGCAAATGCATGTATTTCCCTTTCTGTGGAACTTTTCTGAGATGTAACTCTTAGAGTTCTATTTTCCATGTATTAATACAAATGTATCATTTAATTTTTCATTTCCTTTTCTTGGTTGTAAGCCAAGTAAATATGGTGAGCTTATGTATACATAGGAGTGTCAACGGTATTCTAAAATCTGATTTCGAATTCAATATTAAATATAATCATATCGAATTTGGATAATTCGAATATCTAATCAATTGAATTCGGATATGACCTGATTTGACTTAATAAATATCCGAATTCGACTGATTATTTAATTCTTATATATAATATATAAAATATTTTATATAATTTATATATAATTAAGTTATATAAATAATTTATATATTTATATACTTTATATCAATAAAATATTTATTAATTATCTAAAATAATTAATTAATCGAATTCGAATTGAATATTCGAATATGATCCGTTTACACCCCTATATATTCATGGAGAACATCCAACTTAAAGGTATTGTGTTTTCAAATTGATCGATGTACTAGCTATGTGTCATCTCCAAGGCTTTGTTTACGGTTCATTTTGGTTCAATTTTATCATTTTATGAATCAAAGCTAAGGTGGAAGAGTTGAAACCTTTCCCATTAGAATTAAAATTGTGTATGGGAACTTTCTAACTTGTTCCTTATTATTATTATTATTATTATTATTATTATTATTATTATTTTGATAAAAACCAGAAGGGACTACACAAGACAGGGGGTAACACGTCCCCACAAATAGCTAGAATAAATGAAAGCAAAAGGCAAAGGAAGCTTACAGATATTAATTGAAACAAATTTTGGTTTAGATGTCTGGGCCTCTTGGGCTTTATGAGTCAATCAATCAGCAGCTTGATTCGCTTTGCGGTAGACTTGCCTGTAGGTGGTACTTCCCTTGCATTTCTCATTCAGCTCCCAACAGTCGAGAATGGTCCTCCTAAGGTTCCACAGGGCCATTGTCACACAGTTAAGATAGGAGATCACGAGCTTGGAATCGCCTAAAATAATTAGAGGGAAATCCCTAAAATTCATAGCCAAGTTATGGGCTTCCAACGCAGCCCAGGCCTCAGCCTTATTAATGGAGACAAGACCCAATTTACAGGCTTTGTAATCCAACACCCCACCAGGGTGGTTTCTAGCTAGAGTAACAATGGTGCACAAGCCCCTATTATCACAAGATGCATCAAAATTAATCTTAATTGTTCCAATCTCAAGGGGGTTCCACCTAACCAACTTAGAATAGTTAGAGCTATGCTGAATTTAATTTGGGGTCAGAAAAACTTTCTTGGTATTCAACAAAGGAGAAGAGAGACTTTTCTACAACTTTAGATAGGGGGATTGAAATGTCCTTAAATACTCTTAGGTACCTTCTTTTCCAAAGATGCTACAACAAGAAAAGATATTTCTCTCTTAAATTCCTTTGTTCACTCGATTGGTTCCTTAAAATTTCTAACCACCAATCCCTAAACAGTTTCTCTTGGTCATCTAAACCTTGAATAGATGAATTAACCATCAACCAAACTTGTCTAGTACCATCATAGCTTTTAAAGAAGTGATTAGCATTTTCTTCTTCCCTGCAAAACTTACAATCACCATCAATATTGACAGCTCTAGCTCTAAGATGAGATCTCAAGGGGAGCCTGTAATTTAGCAAAAAGGTACAGAAAAACTTGTAATTTTTTTCTTCCGAGTGTCTGCCCTGCCTCTCCTTGAGCAGACTCCCCACAGGCCGATGATTTAGAGGCCGAAGTGGAGAATTTTGCTGGGTGAGGACCTTGATGCCGAGCTGACCAGGCCGAACTAGGAGTGGACTAGGTGCCGAGCTGACCAGAGGGCCAAGCTGACTGGTGGCAAGCTGGATTGATTGTTGAGCTTCGTAGTTCTTTAGAGACCTGCAAGGAATCAATGTCAAAGGACCCGGGGTGGCTAATTCGGCGAGGTCGCTCCGATGCTTAAGTCAGTACTTCCATAGTAGGCTACGAGCTAAAAATCATAAAGCATGAGAGCTAGAATATGCTTACTTGCCCCCCCCTTATGCCATTGGGGTTGGTGCCTTTATATAGGCATTGTTTGGCGTGAACGTGCATGGCGGTTGCCTCCGGGAATCTCGGATCACTTAAACGACCTCTCGGAAATCTCAGATGCGGTGCCTTTATATAGGCATTGTTTGGCGTGGGCTTCATGCACCGCATCTGAGATTTCCGAGAGGTCGTTTAAGTGATCCGAGATTCCCGGAGGCAACCGCCATGCACGTTGACCATCATCCGGAACGTTCGATACATGGGCCAACTTCCAAGGATCGTGGGAGTGTTGGAATATGCATGCCGAATTTGTCAACGAGGGAAGTCGCTCCTTGCGTCGAGGTCACTTCGGCCAGTGACGAGGTGCTGCAGGTCGGCCCTGGACGAGGTGCTTCTAGCCGACCTGAATCGTGGTCGAGGTCGCTAGGTCGGCATAAAGGCAGGTCGCCAAGTTGGCGCCAGTGCCAGGTTGCCAGGTCGGCGCCTGTGTCAGGTCGCCAGCTAGGACGCCATCATCTTGGCTAAGGCAAGTTGTTGCCTAAGTGGTTTCGGGTGTCACCTAGTTATTCCAAGATGCCATGTGTCACAATGTCATCGGAGGGCCAAATCCGCCCTCATCAATTCCCCCCCACTCCCAAGCTGAAAGTATCTTGGCGAAGGGAGTAGATTGCTCCTTTTGGCCTGGAATGACTAATTCGATGAGCTCGTAAGCGTCGATCCAATTTGCTTCTCAGGTCGGAAGAGTCCAAGTGTTTGCAGCCTTGTGCAGGGCCTCACCATCTTTATTTTTGGGGCACGAGAGCGAATTCATCTGCTTGAGGAGAGGTGCAGTAGGTACCCTGAGGACATCTACCTTATTAGGGATGTGAGCATCAAGAGGTTATGCGATCCGGCTAAGTACCTTAAGAGTAAAGCTCATCATGCCGTCCTTACCCACCTCAAGATCGTCGAGTTCACCCAACCCAGGGAGGATGATGCAGCACGAAACTCCCAAAGTACGTTGTGACACGAAGGCTAAGCTACTATAAGAAAGGCCTTGACTGCAATGAGACCCTAGGGCACGATGCATGGGGATTGGGGAGCAAGGAATCAATTGCGGTGCAATGAAATCGCAAGGCCGCGATGCGCGATGAGAACTAGGTGCAAGCGCGATATATGCAGTAGGTAGGCGATGGGCAATGGACCAAGATTCATCATATGAAGCTTAAAAATTGCATTGGCATGCATGCGATTACATGATGCATGCCCAAGCTGCAATGTGCACAACTCTCTCATCACACATAAGGCAATCACCAAGGCTCCTGATTTCTTGAATCATTGTATTCATTACAAAGGGTTTGTTATTGAGAAGTCAATGAATTTTGCTTCGTTGGGCTTCAAATTAAGAAAAATAAAATTTGTTTTTTCACTTTATCAAAAGCTAGCAGGTCCCTGATCAGAATCATCAATTGAAGATGTGATATGTTTTCAGTTGAAGAAACTTCATTTTATACATTTGGTGTTCTGATTAGAAAATGAAGGGTGCAGCTTTGTCATTTCTCTTGCATTGTTGATGGAATATGAAATTGATGAAGGGTGGTTTGGCGTGACCTAGTGAGAAGGGGACATGTGGACACAATCTGACTAAGGGATGACAGCTCAGCTTGGCGAGCCTAATTCGCAACGTTTGAGCTCGGGTGTTCGGTCACTTCGGCGTAGGGTCACCTCAACGTAGAGTTATCTCGGCATTCAATCCAGTTCGGAACTAAAGAACCGAAGTATCAGCTCGGGGATAACAGCCCGAACCGCCACGTAATGACTTTGGAAGTTTTGCTAGTAGACTCCAAACCTCACGGGATCACGCTGCGTAACAGCATGCCTTATCATCTCCCCACCCGGATTGGGCGGAAACGATAGACTTTATTGATTGATACGTTACTCCCCGATTAAAGCAAAAATGGATTTCATCCCCTTAGGCCGAAAATCCCGGAACTGTTCCATGAAATCCGCGGGAACTCAGCTATATAAGAGCAACAACCCCTTCAGGGCCCAGGTACGCGTGATCACTCTATTCTCTAGTTCTCAAGTTCTTAGATTCTCAAAGCATTCAGCTCGCACCACAGTACACTAACTTAAGCATCGGAGCGACCTCGCTGGGTTAGCCACTCCGTATTCTCTGATCCACTATCTTGCAAATTCATTTAGCTCGCTGCTCGATTGAAAGCCAGATCACCCTCCAACTGAAAATAGCCAGATCGGCGCGTTGCATCAGAAACAAAGTTGTTGGTTGGAAGGAAAAATGAACTCTTCTTTCAAGTGTTCTTTCTAGCATCCTAGCTTATCTACTTTTAGGTTTCTTGGTAATTCATGTGTTATCATGTGAATGGAAAAGTTCTTTGCTAATTTTTGTAGTTGGAAGTGATGTGGAAGGCATATCATAATTCATAATTAAATATCAATGGGTTTCTTGGAGATATGTTTGTAAGCCTATTGATAGAGAGCTGAATATATATCAAGTGTGTGATCGATACAAGGTGTAATTTGATTTTTGATTCTTTGGATTGTATAGATCCCAAAATCTTTATAAATTTCATGGATGATGGGATTTTTTTCCTTTGGTATTCCTTTCTTGAGGATAATGATCAATGGGCTCTTACTTGTAAATAGGTTTTTCTTGCATTTCTTTATTAATAAAATTTACAGTATCTGCCCCATGGGAAGAGTAAATTTTGGGGTTTAAAAACAGAGTAATTTGTGAAATTAATTATTATGAAACAATTTCATGGTTTTAAGCATTGTAAAAGAGAATTCCTTTCAATGAATTGTATTAATCACAAGAGGTAGGGTTGTGTTCAAGCTTGATTGACATTGAACCTACCTCTAGGACTGTTTCCATAGATTCTTGCACAATTTGTGGGAGGCTCCAATTGTCTTCAAGAAGTATGTTATATGTTTTGATTCGACCCAACAATTGTATCATTAATGCCTTCCCCATATCTACTTGACCTCCAAATTTTTTGTTCGAACAAAAAGATAAAATCCTAACAATTCAACCTAATTGCATATCAAGAACCATACAATTACTCAAACACCTCCCTATACCCTATCAACTAATGAGTTCTGTCTAAAATCACAATCAACTAAATATTATTCCTTGGGATTCTTTTTTTTTTTTTTTTTGCATTGCATTGCATATCTGAACTAGGCACAAATTATGCATTTGGTGCAGTTTTCCCATACCAAAAACTGATGCAAAATTTGCACCACCTTCTTCTTATCTCAATTCTCTCACATCTAAAGTGGGGATCACCTTTTCTTACTTCCTACCTCATTCCCCAATAAATTACGCGCCTCTTAAATCCCTTCTCTTTCATATAATATGGGAATTAATACATCATGTTACGTGTTTTACTTCTCACAAACAAATTAATTGAAGTCAACTCTAAAGTCAAAGTAAACCAAAAATGGCATTCAGTATATTTGCATTCTTATGCATTTAACCAGTGCAAATAAAATTCGAACTGCAAACAAATTGAAATTGAGCCTTGTATTCTCTTATGCTTGCCCACTAGCAGTCAAATTAGTACTGAAACTAATCACTATCGGTGCCACCAATAAAATGATCCCATATACCAACCAAAGAAGGGTCCACGTCCCCACCATTAAAATGCCCATATATAAGCACTTCATTTAGCCACGTGGTTAGGATATTCAGCAGGCAACCTAAAGCTGCCACCTAGAAGTGAATTTCCAGCCTCAAGGAATTCAAATCCGATAAGGCCAGAAGTAATCTACATCACATTCCTAGACAACCTGTCTAGCCAAACGTGAACCAAATTCCCGGAAATGTAAATGATTCTCACCATTTTATGAATTCAAATCCAGTCATCAAGTCCATGTTTGGTTCACTGTTTTCGACTTCATTCTTTTAATTCTTGCTCTTTTTAAGCAAGAATATAGGCAAGAACGAATAAGGTTAGGGTGTTTGGTTACACAATTCTTGTCATGAGCTACATTCTTTTTAGAATAAAAAATCAGTGAGCTGATAAGTTGGATTTTACAATCAACAAAACCGAAATTGGCTTGATAAAAAAGCCCGAAACCAAACTGATCCATTTAAAAACGAAAGAAAGAAAAAAAAAATTAAAATGCCTATGACAAGTTTGAATTTGCTGATGGGACATTGATCAAATCCTAACCACAAGACATTATAGTTGCAGATCAGGAATATCTCCCTATAAATGATAAAATAAAGTACAAGAAATATTCCTGGTGTATGATCATAGGGTAGTCTTCATTCTGTGTGAGTAGATTACTCACCTACAGCTGAGAAGTGGTCTGATTAAGCTAACGAGTCATCTCTTTCTACTATCCATAAAAAAAAAAGAAAAAAATCAATTGTCGATTTTTGTTTTTTTAGAACACCTGACTTTAAATCAATGAGCCCAAATCTCTTGTCTATAAGAATTCTATCCATGTCTACCCACATAATATTATAGCTGTACATTATAAACATCTTCAGTATTTACATGTTATTATTCATGAGAAGATGTTTCCAATATACAATTCTGTACAATTCTAATATCATGTGGGTAGAGGTGGATAGGGATTCTTGTGGGCAGGACATCCGGAGTCTAAATCAATAGCCATGAAATGGAAAAATGACCAATGAGAATAAAAAACATAGACGTTCTACTCTAAATTATGCAGATCTCCCCCTCCCACCCGCCCCGGTAGAGAGGTAATTTTATCCATTTTAGTGGAGACTCAAAATTCTGAAGTTAAAGATGAAACGATGATGATCAAGGTTTAAAAAATTGATTTGGAAATGAAATCATTCTGGCTACCGATTTCTGGGTCAGTGGTTTGATCGTCTGAGTCGAACGGTTCGAACGGTTTATCCGATCATCCAAGTTGAACGGTTCGGATAGTTTGCATTAGGGCAAACTAGCAAATAGTACTTATATATTTATATATATGAGAAAAGAGAGGTGAAGAAAAGAGTTTTTGTAGGCTGAGAAAGAAGAAAAGAAGGAAAGAAAGAAAGGAATGAGGAAGGAAAAAAGAAGGAAAAGGGAAGAAAGAAAAGGAAGGAAAGAAAAAGGGAAAGAGGGAAGAAGAAGGAAGAGGAGGAGAATCATTTGATGTTCACCGGTGACGGTGACGGCGATGGCGATGGCGGTACCAGCGCATATGACAGATTTGAGATCTGAGATACAAGTTCTCGAATCTCAGATCTGATATTGATTTTCATTTTTTTCTTAGATCTCAGATCTAATTTCTCAGAGATCTCTACAACTTATTTTTCTTCTTCTTCTCTCTGGATATCAGATCTCAGACTCAGAGAGTCAGAGTTTCTCCCCTCATTGCAATTTTTAGTTTATTGATATTGGATTTGGGCGTTAATAAAACCATAGTTCAACTGTACAAATGCTAACTTTATTGTAAGAGTTGTAACGATTAATTGATTGAAAAATAATAAAATTTTACAAGGATCTCATTGTAGTGTAGGCTAATACGATGAACCACATGAATCAATGTATGTTCCTATTTCTTGGCTATTCTTTGTTGTTTTTCATTTTCTTCACAACATTCATGTTGCCAAATGACCATTTCAATCATTGGCATGTGGTAATCGTGCATATCACATTATTCAAGCTTTTTTAAGATCTAAGGCTTTGTTTGTTTTTCAAAAAGTCACTTATATATCCAGGTATATTTACTTGCTATGTTCTTTTGATTTCTAACAAAGTTCTATAATGTATTTTTTTTACCCATAAAAAGTCAATATTAGAATGGGCAAACTTGTCCCATTATGTTTTGCAAACTTTCCCCTCAAGTGGAAAAATTATTTATCCACCCAGACCTAGGGAAACTAACTTTACAGTGGGGCCTACTTTCCCCCTCCTATTTCCCAAAAAACAAGTAGGGCCTAAGTTTATTTTAGGTGGAAGAATGGTTACCTTAAATTTTATTTATCATTATTGTAGAGAAAATTATTGACTAGCTTGTGGTCCCACCTCTTCATTATTTCTTGATGTTTCCTTTTGATTATATTGTTGTTAGAATATTTTTCCTATTGTTTCTAGTGATAGGGGTATTTCTGTCATTATACCTCTTTATTATAAGACTAATATAAATAGCACCTGGGGCGGCATACTAGAAACATAAGTCTGCACCCATTTTCTCTCTATTCTTTCTTCCTCCTCTCTTCTTCTCTTCTCTTCGTCTTTGTTTTTCCCTCTTCTTTTTTTATTTCTCCTTGCTAAACAGGTCTGAACCTCATCGATTTCAGATAACTTGGTATCAAAGCAAGTTTAAGACTGATTAGGGCTCTCATGTAAGTGTAGTCCAACCGACTACATGAGAATATTTCTAGGGCTGGAAGTTTCAGTTTGAATCGCCTGGTTCTTGGAGGTCATTGGTGATTGAAGGAGGTGCCCAAGGTTCAAAAAACTTGGAGAGCTGTTCGGTGACCAAGAAGAATAAGAGAAAATAGGTCAATTTCTGATTTAGGGCTTAAATCAAAGATTGGGAGTGCCACCCAATTCTTTCTAGGTTGTTCTCATTCTTCTTTTTGGATTGACAAACGTCTGAAGACTTTCGGAATCCTTTGGAAGGATCGACTATCAAATTTCACTTCTCTTGGGTTGGGTTTAGGGTTTCCTTGTGGATTGTGTTTTTGGGCCGAGTTGTTGACAGTTCTTCACTTCAGCCTCTCATCTTGTGTTCATAGAAAAGCCTTCGAACATTTTTTTTTTTTTTACTTTGGGTACTATTGGACAGTACTTGAAATAACTTTTTTGTTGAAAAGGAAGTTGAATAGTTCTATACCTTGCATAGTGTGACTATCCATTGTTCATTACAGCATGGAAATGATTAGAAATGAGTCCAAATTAGGGTTGTAAGTCGAGCGAGGTTAGGTTGGATTGAGGCCAACCCTAAGTTCTAAACCCTCAACCCTAACCCTAACCCAACCCTAATCCTAACTAAATTCCTTCAATCCTAACCTAACCCAACCAAACCTGAAGTCAACTTTGGGTCGGGTTGGGCTCGGGTTGGACCCAACTCAACCTTCTTTGCATCCTTTAAAATCTCGTAGAACTTCTTAATCTCAGATCTTAATTTAGTTTTCACTATATATATTAATCCTATGTTTTATTAGTATTTGTTTGTTAATGTTTTTATTGGTTCTTTAAGTATAAAATTAAAAAAAAAAAGTGTTTGAAGTGACTAGTTTATTATGAGTTATCATTTATAATAGATCTTTTATGGGCAACAAGCTATGGGTGGCAAACAACATAGAGTAGATAAAGAATAAAATATTCAAAAAACATAAAATATGTTATTAAAGTTTTAGTATTTCCAATTAGGGTTAAGTGAAGTGGTTATCTTAAAAGAAATAAATGATAGTATGTGGTGGGGGCTATACAACAAACAAATAAATGTATGAGTTGCAACCTTAGTCCAAATCATATGGAGGACTTGTAGGAGTTGGAAATGCTACTAATAGCAGTTCATTTTAGATTACTATAGTCAAGTTTGATGGAACAAACTATTTGGAATGGGCCCAATCAGTCATGATGGCCATTGGAGGAAGGGGAAAGATGGGGTATGTGATGGGAGACACAAAAAAACCATCTCAGGAGAACCCTTCCCTTGTCAAATGAATCTAAGAAAATTATCTGGTTATGATTTGGTTATGCAATTCCATGCAACCTCATATCAGTAGAAACTATCTTTGGGCAAAGAAAGCTAAGGAGATTTGAGACAATATGAAAGAAACCTATTCTCAACCCCTTAATGTTGTTAGAGCCTATGAATTAAAACATGAAGTGAATAATCTTAAACATGGGAAGAAACTTGTGTCAGTTTATTTCTCTACCTTGAAATCATTGTGGCATAAGATTGATCATCATGAGACTATTGAGTGGGAGAGCCAGAAAGATGCTACTACATACAATAAATTAATTGAAAAAAAAATAGTGTTTGAATTCCTAGCTGGGCTAAACTCTGATTATGACATTGTAAGACAATAACTTCTCACTAGTGATAGTGTCTCTTTATCTCAAGCCTACTCTAGTGAAGAAAGTAGGAGAAAAGTTATGTTACAAATTCCATCTATGGAATCAACTCTAGCAGCCATAAAACTAAAGATTGGAGGTGATAAGGAGAAAGAAGTAAAGAAGGAAAGAGGGATGTGCTTTGTGACTATTGTAAGAAGCCAAAACATACTAAGGACACTTGTTGCAATCTACATAAGACCCAGTCGCCTCTTCGGCATGGGAAAAATCAAGAAGAGTGGACTACGAGTCGCTCCCAAAGCCTAAGGGCTACAATACTACATAAGACCCAATCGCCTCTTCGGCATGGGCAAAGCCTAGGAGTGGACTACGAGTCGCTCTCAAAGCCTAAGGGCTACAATACTGCATAAGACTTAGTCCTCTCTTCAGCATGGGCAAAGTCTAGGAGTGGACTACGAGTCGCTCCCAAAGCCTAAGAGCTACAATACTGCACAAGACTTACCTGCCTCGTCGGCATGGGCAAAGTCAAGGAGAGTGGATTACAAGTCGCTCCCAGAGTCTAAGGGCTAAAATACTGAACTGGCAGAGACATCGGCACCTTATGGGCAGCTCACTTCCAAGCAGCTCCCAGAACCTAAGAAACTGAATCAGCGCTTACAAGCTTGTCGAATTACGGGCCAAAAGGAGAAATCTACTCCCTTCGTCGAGTTACTTTCAGCTCGAGAGTGGGGGGAAAATGATGAGGGCGGATTTGGCCCTCCAATGACATTATGACACCTGGCACCTTATACCGAATAAGTGCAGCCTCTTGACAACTAGACAGCTCGAGCTCGCCACTAGCAGACAGCTCGCCACAGGCAGCTTGCCACATACAGCTCGCCACAGGCAACTCAACACATGCAACTCGCCACAGGCAGCTCGCTCTCATAGCCTGGCAACTTAGACAACTCGGCACTGCACAGGCAGCTCGCCACTAGGCAGCTTGCCACTAAGCAGCTCACCTCCTAGTCAGACCAACCACCGTATGACAACCCCGAGGAACTCACCACAGTACCCCACATTTTACGGGATTGTGACTTGTAATAGCTATATTAGCTCACCTACTCCCCGAGTTAGGCAGAAATTGGCAACCTTACCGGTTGGTGGCTTTAGCCCCACCTAACACGAAAGTAGGTCCCGTCATAGCGGGAATCCAGGAACTGCTCCACCAAACCCACGAGGACTCCAGTATATAAAGACCTCACCCCCCAGGGGCGAAGGTGAGAGGTAATCCCTGCTCCCTAGCTCTCTCATTCTCTTATATCAAAGTCATCTCTACTACTAAGTGTTGACTTAGCCATCAGAGTGACATCGCCGGGTAAACACCCCCAGGTTCTCTGATTCAGTTCTCGCAGGTCCCTCAGCTCCCGCCATCTACAAAGGTGAGAAGATCACCACCAACAGGGAGGATGGGTTCCTCAGTTCCTGTCGTCTACAAAGAGGAGCAGATCATCTCCTCTAGGGAGCATCCGGGTTGCACTACACTAGGGAGCTCCACTTCAGCCCCTGAATCACCGGCCACTTGGGAGCAGACCAACTGACGAGGTACTTAGCCAAAAAATTGATATGTGACCAGAAACCGTTCCATCAGACCCCATTACTATTATTCTTCTTTTATTGAACTTGGAATTGTTTTTTTTTTCTTTTTACTATTTTCCACTTTTCCTTGTTGAATTACTTTTCTTTTATCCACATTCACATCAATCTAACAACTTACTGGCTCTTTTTGTTTTTTGACATCTAACTAAGCCATATAAAACTCTCCAGCAAAAAATCCGAAAGGCCGCATACACTGATACACATCATGCTTGCCCAGAATTAGCAAGTCTTCGAAACAAATGTGTAACTGAAATAACCCTGTCTCCATTTATGTTTCTTATTTCTTCAACCCTCTCTAGCTAGTTGCGTCTGTTCCAAAGAATCACTTTTGAAGAATGAGTGTTGAGCTAAAAATTATACACAGTCAATGAACCCCAAATAAATTTTGAGCCCCACCAAAAGAATTATTATTAGCTCAAATGATTTTCATATATCACAATCAAAAATTGATTTTTAGAAATGTTCAATTTGGACAACCTTTTTCAGTTTTTCCTAAAAAAAATTATCTCAAATATCACTCTCATCAACTCCAAAGGTCAATGACCCAAAATGATGCCACCATGCCATTGTGTAATTCTTTTTTTGAAATACATAACATGCATTGCCAGGAATTAAATTCAAGAAGCTGTCAGGGTACAATGATAGAATCATGAATTCACAAAGATGAATTGGTAAAAATTGCAAAGAAAATATATATATATACGACATAAACTAGCTCCTAAATTGACAAAGATGGTGATCGAGACATGCTCTTAACGTTAGACAAACATAACTAGAATAGAACTGGGTTTTATCACTTTTCAACCAAATAATAAAGATGAAATAGTGTTGATGTAGGCGCATTCGGCTGGCCTGGGCCTGTACAAGGCTGACACGTGTCGAATAGAGGATGCCCGGATAGGCTTACCATGAGGGTGCTTAGAGTTACCTGACGCAGATCAGGCGGACCCAGTTGCAAGGTGCCGCGTGGCACTAGTAGAACATCTTGTCAGGCCCTTGTACGGCTTGCATCTAGACCTTCCGAGCCCAACTACCCCTGGCAGCTCCGGCTATAAATGCAAGGCACCCCCCACAAGGTAAGGGATTCGATTCCACTTGAAACCTTTGTGATCTCTAGTGCTCTCTCCACTAAGGACATAGCGCTATTTGAGACCTTGTCTGGACCCCCTCGACTCCAGACTTATCACTTACCTCGTGCACGTACTAACTTGATCGTCGGAGTCCTCGCCTCGGGTAACCACCCGAGGCCTCTGATACCCTCTCCCTTGCAGGTTCGGCATTGTGGGAACAACACCTTGTCCTCCCTCGGACACCCTTCTTGGTATTAACCCTTAGCTTCTACAGTACCTGAAGGAGCGATACGCCTCGGCCTCCAGTCCTCAGATTCAACTCATCTCCCCGGGACCCTTAAAGCCTTCGGCCTTCCCTCAAAGCTTGGGAGTGAAATTACTTTGTAGCCCTCAGCCAAACCGAGCATCAACAATTGGCGCCATCTATGGGAACCGTTGCTAAGGCGATCCTTCAAAACACTACAAACTCGAGATCTCCTAAAGCTTCAAACACTATGGTATGAAGAGCCAGGAATCCCTAGAACCTAGTCACGAGTGAACAGTTCCAAGCCATCCTTGACCGCCTGGAATACCTCACGCAACGCGTAGGACAAGCCTGCCCCCAGGCAGAAGGTCCCTCTTGAGGCGACCGCCCCGATGGGGTGTCAGATCACCAGGGCTGATGTGAGCATGTTGAGCCCCCAACACTCGGCCTTGCTGACTCCAATGGGCCAAGCCCACCGAGTCTAGCAACAGCCGACCCACTAAACCACCACAAAGGAATGGAGGACCTCCCAGTCGAAGGGAGGAAGAGTCGGCATGGTCCGAAGATAGCCGCCAACCTTCTAAGCAACATCATCGCCGCCGAAGGGAGAACCCCCAGGATGAGGGCGGACACCTCAGCCGTCGTAGTGCCCACTCAAGGGTCAAGGGTTGACGTTGCGCTTCTCCTGCACTGGTCTCAGACCTCCGCGATGTCCTAAACGACCGCTGCGCCAGACGGGAGGTGCACGGTCCTGTCTTGGAGCATTCATGAGTTCATGTGGATCCCCACCATGTCCGCGAAGACAAAGACGGGTGGCAAGCCCCCCCGACCCTCAGATTGCTGAATTGCGAGCTGAGCTCAGAGCCGTCAAGGATGAGCTCTACTAAGTCTGTGAAAGCCGAGTTGATGCCTCAGCCGACCAAAGCAATCTGATGGGGATAATGGATGCCTTCACCCCGGATATCATCTCTGAGCCTCTCCCCCAGCACTTTAAGGCCCCTACACTAGAAATGTACAACGGGACCTTGGACCCTGATGACCACGTGGAGAGCTTCAGAGCGCTCATGATACTTTACGGGTATTCTGACACCTTGGTGTGCTGGACTTTTCAAGCCACCTTCAGAGGAGCAGACGATGCTAGAAGAGCATCATCTCACTGATGTCTATCAAGAAAAAGTAGGGAGAGAGTCTATAATCCTACATTGACCACTTCAAAAAGGAAGATCTCGAGGTCCAAGACCTCGACCCCATGGTCTCTATGCACACAGTCATTAATGGACTCCACGTCGGCTCGGCTCTGAAGTGCTCGGTTGCCAAGACCCCGCCGAAGACAAAGCTAGAGTTCCTCAAGAAGGCTCAAAAGTATATTACAGCTGAAGAGGCTTTGACCGGGGACCACCAGGAAAGAGAAGTCGAGCGCCACAATGGGCCCCTTGAGAAGAAGAGGAAGGGTGGAGACAACCACTACCACAACAACAACAACAGCAAGGACCATAAGAAGCCAACGGCCTTGGCCCTGGCTTATAACCAATACACGCCACTCAATTCTACCCAGACACAGATACTGATGCAGATTGAGGAAGAGAAGTTCATGAAGTGGCCCGAGAAGACGAAGAGGAACCCCAAGAGGGTAAATCCCAAAAAATATTGCAAGTACCACTGTGGCATCGGCCAAAACACCAAAGATTGCTATGACCTAAAGAATGAGATAGAGTGCCTCATCCAACGAGGGCACCTTAAACAGTTCGTGGGTAACGGGCCCGATGCTACATCCTTCCAACAGCAACAATAACAACCGTAGCAGCAACACCAGTAGATAGTCGGCGTCATCAATGTCATCGTCGGGAGCACGGCCTCGGGGGGAGCCTCGGCCTTAGCCTGCAAGGCCTATGCCAGGAAGTTAAACATCCACGGGCCTGCCCCCAAAAAGCCCAAGCAGCAGGAAACCCTCTCCTTTATAGATGAGGACTTGAAGGGGGTTGTAGTCCCCCATGATGACGCCTTGGTGATCTCGGTCGTCATCGCAAACTTCGAAGTTAAGAGGATCCTTGTCAACATGGGATCCTTGTCCAACATCCTCTTCTATAAAGCCTTTTAGAAGTTGAATATTGCGCTTGAGTGCCTCCAGCCAGACGACGTCCCACTAGTCGGCTTCTCTGGTAACGTGGTTAGACCGGTGTGAAAAACTACCTTACCAATTACGGTAGGGACTGAGCCTCAGTAGGTGACGAGGATGAACGAGTTCTTGGTTATGAGGATCGGCTCGCCCTACAATGCAATCATGGGGAGACCGACCCTTCATGTGCTAAGGGCGGCCACCTCCTCGTATCACCTCGCCCTCAAGTTCCTCACTGAGCATGGCGTCGGAGTTGTTCGAGGGGACCAACAAGCAGCTCGCCAGTGCTATGTGGCAGCACTAAAGAGCAAGAACAAGGAAGCACTGCCACTAGAGGGCTTTGACCTTTGGGAGGAACTAGCGAGCCAAGGCCAATCAGCTAAGGACCTCGTCTCAGTTCCCTTAGATGAGGCTGAGCCTGAGAAGACAATCCGCATTGGGTCCAACCCTCCCCCACAGAGCCTATCCGAATTGGTAAGTTTCCTCAAAACTAATGCCGACATTTTTGCTTGGTCCGCTGCTAACATGCTTGGAATTGACCCTTTGGTCATCACTCACAGGCTGAGCGTGGACCCGAGCTCTAGGCTAGTTTTGCAAAAGAATAGGAACTTTGCATCGGAGCATTGGAAGGCCATAGGAGAGGAAGTTGGTAAGCTACTCGATGTCGGCTTCATCCGAGAGGTATACTACCCTAACTGGTTGTCAAACTTGGTTTTGGTAAAAAAAGCTAATGGGAAATGGCGGATTTGTATTGATTTCATAGACCTTAACCGAGCTTGCCCTAAGGATAGTTTTCCTTTGTCGAGGAAAGATCACCTCATCGACGCCACTGCAGGGTACGAGCTACTCAACTTCATGGATGCCTTCTCCGAATACAACCAAATAAAGATGCACTCAGAGAACAAGGAGAAGACCTCGTTCATCACCGAGCACGACACTTACTGCTACAAAGTGATGCCCTTTGGCCTCAAGAATGCAGGGGCCACCTACCAACGCCTCGTCAATAAGGTGTTTAAAAATCAAATGGGGAGGAATGTCGAAGCCTATGTAGATGATATGGTGGTAAAGAGCCCGAAAGCTGAGATGCACACCTCAGACTTGGCCGAGACCTTCAACACCTTGTGGAAGTAAAACATGAAACTCAATCCCAGCAAGTGTGCCTTCGGCGTCACTTTAGGCAAATTCTTGGGCTTCGTCGTTACTCAAAGTGGCATTAAGGCCAACCCTAACAAGATACAAGCCATACTGAACATGGCACAACCTCGGTCGGTGAAGGAGACTCAGAGACTCGCTGATCAAATAGTTGCTCTCAACCGCTTCATGTCGAAGTCGACTAACCGCTGCCTTCCTTTCTTCCGCGCCATAAAAAAGTTAAAGGAATATCAATGGATGGAAGAATGCCAACGGGCCTTTGACAAGCTAAAGGCCTACCTTGCCTCACCTCCCCTCCTCGCTCGGTCGGCCCCAGGAGAGACCCTTTATCTATACTTATCGACTAGGGACAAGGCAGTCAGCTCAATGTTGATAAAAGAAGACAATGCAGAAGCCGATATACTACATCAACAAAGTCCTCTACAATGCTGAAACTAGATATCCCGAAGTGGAGAAATTGGCCTTCGCCCTTGTGGTCTTGGCTAGAAAGCGTAGGCCGTATTTTCAAACTCATGCTATAATGGTCCTAACAAACCTGCCCCTTAGGGCTGTCCTCACCAAACCCGAGACCTTGGGGCACCTAACCAAATGGGCCATTGAGCTGTCTGAATTTGATATACTGTATCAGTTGAGGCCCGCCATCAAAGTACAATCCCTAGTAGACTTCGTAGTAGAATGCACCTTCAACCGAGCCCCCAAAGATATTGAAAGGGATCACCCGGCCGAGGGGGCACACCCCAAGTGGACACTCTTTGTGGACAGTTCATCCAACGCTAAAGGAAGTGGAGCAGGCCTCGTCCTTCTCACCCTAGATAATGAAGTCATAGATTATGCGCTAAGGTTCGACTTCCCTGCATCCAATAACGAAGCCGAGTACGAGGCCCTCCTCACTGGTTTACAGCTTGCTAGGGACTTTGGCTCATTACATGTCGAAGCCTTCAGCGATTCACAACCGGTGGTGAATCACGTCAATGGCAAGTACGAGGCCAGAGAGCAAAGCATATCCAAGTACCTCGCTAAAGTCAAAGAACTGGCATGCTGCTTCTAGCGCTTCTCCCTGCAGCAAGTCCCGCGAGTCGAGAACGCAAGAGCCGACATCCTTTCTAAATTGGAAAGCACCTCGGATGCAATCCTTGGCCGCACTATCCGCGTGGAGAAGCTACCACGGCTCTCCATATAAGAAGCCCAAGTACTCCCAGTAGAGGTCGAACCATCATGGATGGACCCCATCATCGACGACAGGAACGAAGCTAGGCGACTCCGACGTCAGGCTGCCCACTACACCTTACTTGAGGGGAAATTGTATAGAAGATCCTTCACCTTGCCTTACCTCTGATGCCTCCATTAGGAGGAGGGCAAGTATGTGCTCCGAGAAATTCACGAAGGCATCTGCGGTAACCACCTCGGCAGTCAAGCCCTAACCCAAAAAACACTAAGGTAGGGGTACTTTTGGCCAACCCTTCACAAAGAAGCAGTTGAGCTGGTACGGAGGTGTGACCAATG
This sequence comes from Nelumbo nucifera, assembly GCF_055504915.1. Taxonomy (NCBI): domain Eukaryota; kingdom Viridiplantae; phylum Streptophyta; class Magnoliopsida; order Proteales; family Nelumbonaceae; genus Nelumbo; species Nelumbo nucifera. Next base: position 65,258,554 of record NC_142654.1, on the reverse strand, counting down.
CTAGAGGCATGCCAACTTATGCCATCAGCCAGCTGGTGCACTTGGGATGCGTCATCAAACACCTGGGACACCAGTTTAATAATTTATATATTTCCAATCCTCAAAACTAAATAAATAACGTAGTTTAGTGGTGAGGAAGGGGTCGAATCCTCAGGGAAGCAAGGTTAAAAATTATTATTTTGTTTTGGAAAAATAAGAAAAAGAAAACAGATTTGGGATTTGCAGAAAATAAGAAAATAAAGTTTATTAAAGTTGAAATTAAATATTCATAATTGAAAAAGACAAGAAATTAAATTCAGAAATTAAATAAAACTGAAATTAACAAGAAAATAAATGAAAATATGCTGAAATCCGGATCCAGTGGCAGTATCTTTCTAGGAAGATAAATTACAAGCCATTCCTCCTCCTTTCAGCCCTCGAACCCCTCGAGACACCTCAGCCTAGAAATGGGCGAATTCAGATCTGCAAAAGAAAAAGAAAAACAGAAATTAAATGAAACCAAAATAAAAAATTGCAGAAATTAAATTGCTAGAAAAACTGAATAACAAAAAGAAAGAAAATAAAACAAAATAAAAATGGTGGATCAGCTCCAGTGGCGGTAGTTGCAAGTTGGATGAATTGCTTGCAGGAACCCCTCCTGACAAGAACTGGGGGTCCTCCTTCCTGTAACCCTTAAACCCCTCAAGAAGCCTTGGCCTTGTGAACTGGGCTAACCAACCCCTTCTCCAGGGCCCTTGGGGTCCTGTTTATAGAGAAGTGTGGACAAAACTAGGATTAGAGAGAAAGAGAGGGGTGGCTAGTGGGTTTATGCAGAAAATGGGCACCCCTAGGGTTTAGGAATGGAGGGTTAGGATTAAACTAGAGGGATCCTATGGCTAGAGTGAAAAGGAGAGGACACCTATAAGTATGGAAGGCTGAGATTTAAGCTCCTAGGATTAAATGGTGGAGATTTGGGTGCCTCGGGCTGAAAGGTGGAGATTAAAAGGAGTGGGTGGCACCCTAGGGTGAGTGGTTGAGATAGAGAGTGAAATAGAGGGCTGAGATCTAGTGGCTAAAGGCTGAATGATGGGGATTAGGAGTTAGGTGGCGCCCTAGGGTTAGAATGCTAAAGAGATGGCACCCTAGAATGGAGGGTGGAGATTGCAAGGTGAACATCTAAGGGTATGAGAGGTTGCTAAGGAGTGGAAGGTGAAGATTTAGTAGTTAGGGGTGGCTAGGGTTTGTTGGAGGTGAAAAGAATGAGTGGGGAGAAGCCCTAGGGTTTGCTAAGGAGAGGGGAGTATGCTAATACAATAGGAGGGGCGCCTTTCTGGGTTTAGCAGATAGGAGGCGCCCTCCTGTGCTCAGTTTTTCACAGAAACACCCCCTCTCTCAGTTGGAATTCTCACCAGTTTCCCAAAATCTATAGAAAACTCTATAAATTTCCCAGTTTTTACCCAAAATTTGCATAGGGACCCTTAGAGGTCACAACATTGAATTTAATCGGAAAAATGGTACAAATTAGTTAGTCTAAGGTCTAAAATACCCCTAAAATGGTGCCCTTAAGGCATCAAAATACAGAGTTATCACCAGCTACCACCCTCTCGGCTCTCAATAGCCCCTGGCCCTTTGCCAAGTGGGGGATGGACTTCCTTGGCCCCTTCCCTAAATGGGTAGAAGTTGAACCCCTGGCTACCATTACAGCTCGAGCAGTTTAGAGCTTCTTCTGGAAAAATGTTATTTGCCGCTTCAGCCTCCCCCACATGCTAGTCACCGACAACGGGAAGCAATTTGACGATGTCAAATTCTGGGAGTGGTGTGCCTCCCTCGGCATCAAGCAGTAGTAACCTCAGTGGGCTACCCCAAGACAAATGGCCTAGCCGAGGTCACCAACAAAACAATCTTGGATGGACTAAAGACCAGACTAGACCGAGCCAAAGGCTTATGAGCCGATGAGCTAAACAGTGTCCTTTGGGCATACCGAACCACACCTCGGACGGCCATGAGAGAGACCCCGTTCGGCCTGACCTATGGTATAGAAGCAGTCATCTCAGTAGAGATCGGCCAGCCAATGCTCTGAACTAAAGCGTACAACGATGCCAAGAACAGTGAAGCACTTAGAGCAAACTTAGACCTGCTGGAAAAAGCTCGGGAGCAAGCACAGATCAGGGTGGCTTCCTACCAGCAACAAGTGGCCCGCTACTACAACTCAAAAGTGAAAGAAAAACGCTATCGAGAGGGAGACCTCGTCCTCAAGAAGGTCATGGTCCCCGAACCCAGAGTAGGAAAGCTAGGTCCCAACTAGGAAGGCCCCTACAGAGTTAGACAAGCTATCGGCACCAGCACCTTTCGCCTGGAACACTTACATGGAAGACTCATCCCTCGAACGTGGAAATCGGAGAACCTTTGGATGTATTACAAATGAGTGTAATTTTTTGATGAAGTGACGAATGAATGAAGCAAAGTTCCTCTTCGGCTCAAAGCTTAGTGTGTGTTCTCACTAAGTCTCTAAGACCCCTCAGATTCATGACTGGCCAAGGTGCATAACCTCTCTCGAGGACCATGCGCTCATGTTGGACCGTCGTCAGGGCATATTACTAGTAGCGAACACCCTAACACCTCGCCAGATTACCCCAAGATGGCCAAGGCCTCGCACGCCTCATTGTCCGCCTCGACGACCAATGGTCTCTTAGTCTTTTACACTTAGCATGATTAACTAAAGGTGGAAACCCCGACTAAATCGGCGATTCACCTCGGCCCGAGACCCTGACCTCCTTAAAACGTCACCTCGGCTTTGTTGAAATAACCACTTGGACAGATGGGAGCTAGGCGAGCTTCAACTCTGCCTCAGCCCCTCCCCCATAGTTCGACAAGCCATGTCGGCTTTGCCTAAGCAACCATGGGAGGAAGGGAGCCAGGCAAGCTTAAGCTCTGCCTCGGCCTCTCCCCCACATGTCAGTAGGCCACCTTGGCCTTGCCTAAGTGAACACTTAGAAATTTGGCTAGGTGAGCCACACTTCGGTCATGCAGCTCTACCTCGGCCTCTCCCTCCTAACAACCTAACGCGTGCGTGTAACAAGCCAACACGAGCTACTTTTTGTGCCTTGTGATCTTTTCGCTTGGGGGGGGGGGGGGCAAGGACCCCTCGGTAAAAAAAAAGAAGAAGAAAAGAAGAGAAAGGAAAAAGAACACAATGAACAAAAAATACGCAATATACAAAAAGAATGCTTAATTTCTCATTGTGCTTCATCAAATTTTGAGCCTTTACAAATAATTTTACGGCTTGAGGCTGAGCCCATTGACAATCACAAAAAAAAAACAAGCAGAAAGCGGAAGCCCCGTCTAAGCCTCGCTGCCAGCCGGGGGGGCAGAGCCATCAGCGCCATCGACAGCCTGAGTCTCGTCAGGGGAGTCGGGAATGACCTGTAACCCCTCGGCATCAATGTCAGACATCACTTGTAGGAGGGCCTTCTTTGTGTCCTCGATTCCATCCAAATAGGATGCCGACGCATACTCCTCAAGAGACTGTTGGTACTTGGTGGATTTCTTGAAAGCCTCCAACACCTTGGCGGCCGCTTTGTTCACCCGCTCCATCGTTGTCGTTGCCTCCACAGCCTTCTCTGCCTCATCCACCCGCCCCTCGGCCTCGATAGCCCACCTCTTTGCCTCGGTCGCCCATCACTCTGCCTCTATGATGATGCTCCCGAGATGAACCCTCTCCTCTTCCTCCTTGTTGAAGCGGGCATGCGTTTCTTTCAGCTTAGCCTCCACCCGCTCTCGGAGAATCTGCTCGTCCCTATGGCCCTTCCTATAGGCATCCCGCCTACCCTCAACAGTGGTGAGGGTAGCTTGGAGCTTTTCTTACTCCTTCTCAAGCTTGTCCAGGCGAGACAGAGTCAGATTCGTTCGGTCTCCCAGACCGACGAAGTGAAGGCAGGCCTGCAACAGAAGCAATTAATAAATGCTACAACAAAGAAATAACCACAAGATGGAGCGTGAGATCAAAGGTTACCTTGACCAAGTGGTACAGCCCCTTGTCGTAGACGACCTTCGGCTCGCTCTGCATCATGCGGTAGCGGTCCCTCGAGAGGATTGCCCCACTCACCAGGGCCTGGCTGACCCCTTCCTCCGTTATTGAGTCCCCCTCGCGAACAGACCATTGGGGGTGGAAGATCTGGTCAGACCCCTCGGCCCCTTTGGTGGGCCCCTGCACGGACGGAGGAGCAGATGAAGGCCTTGTTGGACGCTCCCTAGGGGCAGGCTTCTTCAAGGCATCCCCGACTGGATGCTCGGTATGGGCCACCTTCTGCGGTGGCTGCTCTCTCGAGGCCCCTTTGGCAGGCCTCTTCTTTCCCGTCTCGGCTCCCTCTATGGGCTTCCTCGACGTCTCGCTCGGCTTCGGGGCCCCCTCGGCCGGCCTCTTCCCCTTGGCAGGGACTTGTTGAGTTGCCCCCTTAGCAGAGACATGTTGGGCAACCCCCTTGGCAGGCCGCTTCGGTGTCTGCCCTCCTGCCTTCTTCACCGCCTGGGCCCTCTGCTTGGCACGGGCCTTCTCGAGCCACGGCTTCTTGGCGTCCATGGGTACTTTTGCAAATAAAGGGAGAATGTCAGTATGTTAGCTGAAGACAAAGGGGACATGTTAAAGAAACTGCAAGACCTCTCCTACCGAGGGGAGCAGGATTGAGCCCCATGAACACCAACAGGAGCTCCTCCTCCACCAAGGGTTGGGCTTGGACTCTCCCTAGCACGAGCATGTGAACTAGGTCAGCAGCCTCCTCGTCCAGAAAAGGGGGGGGGCACTCTTCTCCACCGTTAGGTAAGCCTCTCCACACATCGACTTAAAAGACCAACCCTTGGGGCAAGACAGGAAGAACTTGCTCTTCCAATTATAGACAGACGAAGGGTTATCTACGGGCTTAGTCCTACAAGGCTGGAAATAATACATACCGACCTTGAAAGAATTCTTCCTCGGCACGAACATGGCTTCGAAGAGCTTTGGCGTCAGTTCCACTCCCTAAAAATAGGCCACCACCAACATTGCCACTATGGTCCTAAGGGCGTTCGGGACCAATTGGTTGAGGGTGATCCCATACCATCCCAACAGCTCAGAAATCAGAGGGTGAAGGGGGAACCTAAGGCCGAACTGGAGGAAGTGTTGGTAGACACAGATCTCCCCTTCCTCGGGAGTCCACGGCCGGTCACGTACACCAAACACCCTAATGGTGTAAGTCTGAGGGATGAAGTACTGCCTAGCTAGGGACCTAATCTGATCCATGTCCAGAGAACTATCGAATTCCGAATGCGGAAGACCAGCCCTGCCGCCCCGTACGCAACACTTTCGGCCACTGTCTCAAGGGCAAGATCCAGAGTCTCCTCCTCCTCAGCTTGAGAGGACCCCTCTGGCTCCCTTGGCATCACTGATGCGGTGCTCTCACAGGGAGGGTCAATGCCTCGGCAGCTGCCTTCGGCACCCCCAGAGGCTACCCTCTCCTTTAGAACCATCACCTCCAGCTGAGGGGAGACAGCTGCCAAAGGGCCTAAGGGAGAAAGGGGGGAAAGAGTCCAAATGGAGCTTCCTTCTGAAGCATTCAGAAGTTCATAGAACTCAGGGCCTGAATCTGAGAAAGACATGGTTTGAAAGTTACCTAGGAGGCGAAGGTGAGGAAAGCGAAGGCGAGGTGTGTCGAAGGATTAAGAGTTTGAGAGCAAAGTTCACTCGATAGCAAGGGCGTCAGAGACAAATGACGGAGAAAATTTGCTACTAAGGCCCTTATTTATAGATGAACAAACGGCTCGGATCTCGCTAGATCCAACGGTCGTGAGGTCATCGCTTTCGCTGGCCACCCGTGGTGTGACACTCGACAACCAGCCTCGGGGAACCAAAATGACGCCTAGTAAACCTGCGCATGCCTGGCCTCGGGAAAGCGAAACAACGCCTAGTGAACCAGCACCCAGCCTCGAGAAGGTGAAACGACACCGAGTGAACCAATAAGCCCACTTGCCGTAACTCACCGGTTCGGATGCATGAACCCGATGAACGCATGGATTGATTCGCCCAGAATGCCTGTCTCCCTTATGGAAGGCTCTCATCACACTAGACCTGTATCAAGCACAACCCCGGTGCGTTAGCCAATGAATCCCGTACCGCATACAGCCCTAGACCGTCACCATGTGAGTACAAGTTATAGGCTCGGCTCAATCGGGCCCCTTCCACCTCGAGCTCCCTAGCCGAAGCCGAGGCATCTACAGCCTCACCTCTCTTCCGCAAACTATAATCAGGCCAAAGCAGAAGCGAGATGAAGGCGATGCCACTGCAGGGTACACTCCGCTAAACAAGTCTGATGGCACCTACCAATATCGACACTCCCTTCGGCCGAAGCTGAGGTCCCTTCCGAACCCCCACGTCGGCCTCGGGAGTGGGGGGCAAGTGATGTAAGCGCATTCGACTGGCCTATACAAGGCTGACGCATGTTGAGTAGAGGACACCCGCATAGGCTTACCATGAGGGTGCTCGGAGTTATTTGACGTAGACCAGGTGGACCCAGTTGCAAGGCGTCGTGTGGCATTGGTAGAACATCTCGCCAGGCCCTTGTATGGTTTGCATCTGGACCATCTGAGCCCAACTACCCCCTGGCAGCTCCGGCTATAAATGCAAGGCACCCCCTACAAGGTAAGGGATTCGATTCCACTTGAAACCTTTGTGATCTCTAGTGCTCTCTCCACTAAGGGCTTAGCGCTATCTAAGACCTCGTCTGGACCCCCTCGGTTCCAGACTTATCACTTACCTCGTGCATGAACTAACTTGATCGTCAGAGTCCTCGCCTTGGGTAACCACCCGAGGCCTCCAACACCCTCTCCCTTGCAGGTTCGTCATTGTGGGAACAACACCTCGTCCTCCCTCGGACACCCTTCTCGGTATTAACCCTCGGCTTCTACAATACTTGAAGGAGCGATACACCTCGGCCTCGGCTCATCTCCCCGAGACCCTCAAAGCCTTCGGCCTTCCCTCGAAGCTTGGGAGTGAAATTACTTTGTTGCTTTCATCCAAACCGAGCATCAACAAGTGTATTTTTCAGTTTGCCTATCAAAAGTAAATTAAAATAGAAATGAACCTATGTGTTTAATGACTCGTAAAATCTAGAGTAAATCTCTTAAACTACCTACTGGTTGTGAAATTGACTAACTGCACCTTTACTATTTGCATATTATCTTAAAGTACTCTTACTGTTTCTAAAAATTGACATTATCATTAAGTGCTAATAGAAGGAAACGAAATGTTGAATTTTCCTTTTACTATTCCTCAAATTTCAAAATAAAACGTAACTGATGAACAATTCCGATGATGATGTCTGATCCCTTTTTCCGGCGAACTGTGTTTCACCGTTGGAAGACGGTAAAGACGGTGGTGACCTCTCTTTCTCTCTTCCCTCAAATAGTTCATAATTACAGCAAATATAAACAAGGAACGAATAAAGAGAGAGATTACATCTAGGAACGAATAAAGACTAAGTAATACAGAAATTGGGGAAAAAGAGACAAGAAATCGATGAATTAGTCCTGCATTTCCTCCTCATAATAAAGGTATTACTAAAACAAAAGAAAATATTAAAATGAAGAAAAAAGTCATTTGCAAGAAGGAACGTCCATATACTAACTACACTGGAGGTCTCTGAAATTAAAGGAAGGTCCTGCCATTTCCAGGGCAGCCATGGGGTTTTGGGACGTCTAACCACAGATTGTTCAGTAAATAGAATAAAACAGATTGACGGTGGAAAGAAGCAGATGATTGACGGTGGATATCTGTTTCTTCCACATCATCTGCCGCTAATAGTAAGGGTACTTTAAGTGAGCCTAACTGTGAACAAGCCGAAAGTGCTCCAAGTATAATAACTTCGTTGGAACTCAGTCTCTCACACCTCATTTGCTGAAAGAGAACCAATGCATCATAAGGTCTGCTCCCTTACGCCAACCCCGCGATTAATATGATCCACGTCGCAATATCTCTAATCTGCATTTCATCGAACAACTGTTGCGCGTTGTCAAGATCACCTGACTTGGAATAAACGTCTAGAAGTGCAATTTGCAACAGCACATCAGCTTGAAACCCAAAATAGATGAGCTGAGGATGAATCTGCTTAGCTTATAAAGGGCTAACATTCGTTGTTATGGACACACCGCCTGGCAGCGCCGCACAGCAGCACGCTCCGCCCGATAGCGTGCAGCACACAGCACGCACCGCTCAGCAGTGTGCAGCACGCACCGCCTGACAGCGCGCAGCACGCACCGCACGGCAGCAGCACCACGAGATGCGCGCACTGCCCGACAGCAGCAATAGGGCGGGGCCCACATGACAGCTCATCAGGGTGGGTTCATACTTATCTTACCACATTAGTTCTGCTCACCAACTCACCGCCAGCTTCACCATCCCTTATCCATTATCCTTATCTTATCTTATCTTAAGTAAGAGTTGTGTTACTAGGAGTAGGTAATTAGGAGTTTGAGTTTGAGTTGGATTACCCTAGCCTAGCCGAATCCAACAAGGAATTCCCTTTTGTAATCTCCTATTTAAGGAACTACGAGTTGAAATAAAGCATTCAGTTTTCCAGTCAAGAAAAGAGTGAGGAGAGTTTGGATGATCTCTTGGACAAATCACCCATTAGGAGAGTTCGGGTGGTCTCTTGGACAAATCACTCATTTGGTTTCCCACAATAGGGTCTGCACGCAAGGGAAGGCGCAAGGGAAAGTAGGGCTTTCTCCCCATGACGAGATCCTACGCGCGGGCCCATAACATTCTGGTATCAGAGCCAAACGTCACGGGCGATATGGAGCAGCTATCATCCAAGGTCAACAAACTGGAGCATAGGCTAGCAGAAACCAGTAGGGAGGTTCGTGAAGTCAAGGAAGATGTTTGGGAGCTGCGACGCCGGCTGGAAGCATTCCTCTCCAACAAGGAAAGGAGTTCTGAGGGAATCGCCAACACAAACAGTCGACGTCCGGACTGGGCAGAGGCATCCAGCGAACAACAGATCGCTGCCCCTACAGCCGCAGTTATTCCCAAGGATCAACGCACGGAGGATGAAACTGTAAAGTCTCCTCCTCTGGCCGGGGACAATGTCACGAACATTATATTGGTACCTGCAGAATGCGCTCCTTGGTCGAAGACAGGTGGGCTTGGCAATGTTGCTGGGGCTTTACCGAAGGCTTTGTGTTATGGTCACACCAACCAGCAGCACACTACGGCGCAGGCATAGGCAGCAGCACGCACCGCTCGGCAGCACACCGCACGCACCACCTGGCAGCGCGCAACACACACCGCCCGGCAGCGCGCAGCACGCACCGCACGGCAGCAGCACGCACCGTACAACAGCAGCACGCTCCTCACGGCAACAGCACTGCGAGACGCGTGCACCGCCCAACAGCAGTAGTAGGGCGGGGCCCACATGACAGCTCATCAGGGTGGGCCCACACTTATCTTACCACATCATCTCTGCCCGCCAACTCGCCGCTAGCTACACCATTCCTTATCCCTTATCCCTTATCTTATCTTATCCTTATCTTTATCTTATCTTAAGTAAAAGTTGTGTTACCATTAGGAGTAGGTAATTAGGAGTTTGAGTTCAAGTTGGAGTTTGAGTTTAATTAGCAATTTCCTTCTGTAATCTCCTATTTAAGGAGCTATGAATTGAAATAAAGGCATTCAGTTTTCCCGGTCAAGAGAAGAGTAAGGAGAGTTCGGGTGGTCTCTTGGACAAATCACCTATTAGGAGAGTTCGGGTGATCTCTTGGACATATCACCCATTCGGTTTTCCACAATAGGTTCTGCACGCAAGGGAGCACGCAAGGGAAAGCAGGGCTTTCTCCCCGTGGACCGACCCGTGACGAGATCCTACGCGCGGGCCCATAACAATTTGGTGTCAGAGCCAAACGTCACGGGCGATATGGAGCAGCTATCATTCAAGGTCAACGAACTGGAATATAGGCTAGCAGAAACCAGCATGGAGGTTCGTGAAGTCAGGGAAGATGTCTGGGAGATGCAACGCCTGCTGGAAGCATTCCTCTCCAACAAAGAAAGGAGTTCTGAGGGAATCGCCAACACAAACAGTCGCCGTCCGGACTAGGCAGAGGCATCCAACGAACAGCAGATCGCTGCCCCTACAACCGCAGTTATTACCAAGGATCAACGCACGAAGGATGAGATTGTAAAGTCTCCTCCTTTGGCCGGGGACGATGTCACGAACATTATATTGGTACCTACAGAATGTGCTCCTTTGTCGAAGACAGGTGGACTTGGCAATGTTGTTGGACAGGATATGGAGGTAACTTTCTTTCAAGCTTATATTGATGGCATAGATTTTGTGTTCATGGACTGCCCTATGTTTCACAACATTGAGAAAAATATATATGAGGGAGGCCGAGGGGATATTTTAAAATGCATAGTTCACTTCTGTAAGGATGCTCTTAAGGTTCTCTTATGTAAGTATACCCGGTGCGTTCCTATGATCCACAACATAGCACATCGGGGTCGTGGTCCAGTACGCGATTTTCGTTATGAGGATCTTTCACAAAACTACATACATGACCCAGGAGGTGGGGAACACTTCAATATCCGTGCAGCTGGCCTGGAAGCAGCAGATCGTGTAGTCATGGTAAGCCATGGTTACGCCTGGGGGCTGAAAACTAAAGAAGGAGGCTGGGGTCTGCATCAAATAATAAATGAGTGTGATTGGAAGCTGAAGGGCATCGTGAATGGGATTGATGCAAAAGAATGGAACTAGCTTTATGCACTGAGCTATGGGGCAGTCCCTGTTGTTCATGTTGTTGGTGGACTGAGAGATAGTGGGCAACCGTTTGATCCATTGGTAGAGTTCCAAGCCCCGTATCCAGAATTCGAGCTTGAGGACAAGCTCGTTGTCCAGGAGGGGTGTAATGTTATGGTCACACCAACTGATAGTGCATTGCGGCGTAGGCATAGGCAGCAGCACGCACAACGGGCTGCCCAGCAGCATGCACCGCCCGGCAGTGCCGCACAGCAGCCCAGCAGCACACCGCACGCACCGCCTGGCAGCGCGCAGCACGCACCGCCTAGCAGCACGCAGCATGCACCGCCCAGCAGCAGCAGTAGGGCAAGGCCCACATGACAGCTCATCAGGGTGGGCCCACACTTATCTTACCACATCATCTCTGCCCGCCAACTCGCCGCCAGCTACACCATCCCTTATCCCTTATCTTATCTTATCCTTATCTTTATCTTATCTTAAGTAAGAGTTGTGTTACCATTAGGAGTAGGTAATTAGGAGTTTGAGTTTAATTAGGAATTTCCTTCTGTAATCTCCTATTTAAGGAGCTACGAATTGAAATAAAGGCATTCAGTTTTCCCAATCAAGAGAAGAGTAAGGAGAGTTCGGGTGGTCTCTTGGACAAATCACCCATTAGGAGAGTTTGGGTGGTCTCTTGGACATATCACCCATTCGGTTTTCCACAATAGATTCTGCACGCAAGGGAGCACGCAAGGGAAAGTAGGGCTTTCTCCCCGTGGACCGACCCGTGATGAGATCCTACGCGCGGGCCCACAACACTTTGGCTCGGCGTGGACATAGAGTTATGGTTGTGGCACCACGGTATGGTAACTGTGTAGAAGCCCAAGAAACAAGGAGTGCACAAGAGATATAAGGTGGATGGGCAGGATATGGAGGCTGCTCTTGAGGTTCTCTTCTGTAAGCATACCCGGTGCGTTCTTGTGATCCACAACATAGCACACCGGGGTCGTGGTCCAGTACACGACTTTCGTTATGTGGATCTTCCACAAAACTACTTCAAACTACATGACCCAGGAGGTGGGGAACACTTCAATGTCCTTGCAGCTGGCCTGAGAGCAGCAGATCGTGTAGTCACTGTAAGCCATGGTTACGCCTGGGAACTGAAAACTAAAGAAGGTGGCTGGGGTCTACATCAAATAATAAATGAGTTTGATCGGAAGCTGAAGGGCATCGTGAATGGGATTGATGCAAACGAAGGGAACCCATAATTAGATGTTTACCTGACATCGAATGGCTACACCAATTGCTCTGCGGAGACTCTTCAGACTGGCAAGCCTCAATGCAAAGCAGCTCTACAGAGGGAGCTTGGTCTTCCTCTTCGGGAGAATGTTCCTCTGATTGGGTTCATTGGCAGGCTTGACCATCAGAAAGGTGTTGATCTCGTTGCTGAGCCCACTCCTTGGATGGTGGACCAGGATGTGCAACTAGTCATGTGGGGCACTGGGAGACCTGACCGGGAACAACTTCTCAAACATTTTGAGAGTCAACACCATGACAAAGTCAGGGGTTGGGTTGGTTCCTCTGTGAAAATGGCCCATCGAATAACTGTTGGTGCAGACATCCTACTCATGCCTTCTAGATTTGAGCCATGTGGACTGAACCAGCTTTATGCACTGAGCTACGAGGCAGTCCATGTTGTTCATGATGTTGGTGGACTAAGAGAGAGCGTGCAGTCGTTTGATCCATTGGCAGAGTTCCAAGCCACGTATTCGGAATTCGAGCTTGAGGACAAGCTCGTTGTCCAGGAGGGGTGTGATGTTATGGACACACTGCCCGGCAGAGCCACACAGCAGCACGCACCACCCGGCAATGCCACACAGCAACACGCACTGCCCGGCAGCGCCGCACAGCAGCAAGCACCGCCCGACAGCAGGCAGCATCACACATCGCACGGAAGCAGCACGCACCTCACGACAGCAGCACACACCGCACGGTAGTAGCACCACGAGACGCGTGCACCGCCCGGCAGCAGCAGTAGGGTGGGGCCCACTTACCACATCAGCTCTGCTCACCAACTCGCCGCCATCTTCACCATCCCTTATCCCTTATCCCTTATCCTTATCTTATCTTATCTTAAGTAAGAGTTGTGTTACTATTAGGAGTAGGTAATTAGGAGTTTGAGTTTGAGTTGGATTACCCTAGCTTAGCCGAATCCAACAAGGAATTCCCTTTTGTAATCTCCTATTTAAGGAGCTACGAGTTGAAATAAAGCATTCAGTTTTTCAGTCAAGAAAAGAGTGAGGAGAGTTCGGGTGATATCTTGGACAAATCACCCATTAGGAGAGTTCGGGTGGTCTCTTGGACAAATCACCCATTTGGTTTCCCACAATAGGGTCTGCACACAAGGGAAGGCGCAAAGGAAAGTAGGACTTTCTCCCCGTGGACCGACCCGTGACGAGATCCTATGCGCGGGGCCATAACATTCGTGCACAGGCTTTGAGAGTGAACGAGCAGGTCAGAGCGTTTGGCTTTTGGGGTCTCTGAGACATGGTTCAGTAACATGTATGGTCCGGTAACATGTAATTGCCTCCCTGGGTTTATTATGTTAACAGTGGTTCGATATAGCCGATGACAGGGTGGCGACGACGGCGAAGGGATGGGGATTGGAACGGTTGTGGAGTGGTTTGCTGTAGCTGCTGCCAGGGAGAGGGATGGTGAAAAAAAAGGGAGAAGGAGGAAATGTAAAATTGGGTTTTAAAGAAAATTTATACATCACATGGTGCCAGAGTTAATCAATTGTCAGAAACAATAAAGATATTTTATGACAATATATAAATAATAAGGATACAATTGGTCAATTTCACAAACACTAGAGGTAATTTAAGAGATTAAATAAATTTAACAAGTCCGATAAAAATGAAACAATGTATTTAATGACCCAATTCAAAAATTCTTGATATTGCATGCCTTTCACCAAGACTCTAGTCTCTCCTTCCTTAGTTCCTCATTCAACTTGGGAGTGAAAATAGTGTCTTTCTCTACTCTCTATTTCACCTTCAATCCAAATTCCAATAACTAATCTAGCAGCATAAGCTGTTCCAAGAGCCACCGTATCTATGTCAATTGGTCTTACCATAGGACTTCCCAATATATCCTCTTGCAAACCAATAATGTGTCAAAAATCATGGAAACATTCTACAAGGGAAGGAACATTATAGAAATCTATAACTAAAACTGTTAGTTAGTTTTATTTAAGTTGGGTTAGTTTTTTGTTTAATTGAAGTTAAATAAGTCAATTTAGTTAAGTTAATAAGTTGAGATAAAAATGAAAAATAAGTTAATTAATGTAATTAAGTATTTAAATTATTTAAGCTATCATAATTATGTAAATTAATATAGATAGATAATTAAGTTAGTAATTAATTCAATATTAATTACATAATGTTATTACTTAAGTCATTAATTATTTTCATTAATATTTTATTATTTTCTTAATACATTATTGTTGGGGTTTTTTCTATTAATTTATTTGTTATATATATAACAGGTTCCCATCATTAATTGATCTTTTCTTTTTTCTTAAGCCTTTTAATTTCTTTTCTTGGTTGAAAGCAAAAAAAATTCCTTTTATTAATAGAAATGATAAGGATAAAATGGAAAATTGCATGAATAGGAAGGGCATTCTGGGTACATAAAAGTTTGAATATTGACTACAATCTTTTTTTTTCTATAGGTATAACACGAACTTAGGGCTGCAGACGAATCAAATTGATATATAGATAGATTCAAATTTGATTTTTAATATATACTAGCGGGGACCCATGCGATGCATGGGATTTATTAAGCGAAAGCTAAACAATAGAAAGGGTCATTTACTAAAACACCCTTATAGTTGCATGGATTTACTAAAATTTACCCTATAGTTTGTATTTTACTAAAACACCACTTATAATTTACTATGGATTTAATCAATCTTCCATTAGATGATAGTGGAAAATGACAATGTCGACCCTAATGTTCATTTAAATAAATTTTATCAAAAGAAAATAAAAATAAAAATACCATTTTTGCCCCTAATAAGACAAAGGCAACCACTCTATTGGCTATATTTGGTCAATTTTGTTTTCTATACAAAAAAGTGATAAGGGTATTTTTGGAATAAAAAATCATGGCCCTAATGACAAAACAAACACTCCTTAATGAAAGGTTGATAAAGTAAATAAGTTATAAAATATATGAGATATTTTATTAAAATGAAAACTATAAGGTAGGTTTAAGTAAATATGTAAAACTCTAAGGCGTGTTCTACTAAATAACCCTAATAGAAACACATAAGAGTAGGGGTGTCAATGGACCAGTTTTGGGTTGGACAGAGTCCAACTCAAAATCCATTTGGATGGATTGGACGAACCAATAAGACATGTTGAATTTGGATGGACTGGACGGACAAATATGACATATTGGATTGGACCTAGTTCGTCCATAATGTATTTATTTTGGATTGAACCAATATTTGGTCCATTGATAGAAAATAAGAACATAGGTGTCAATGGATCAGATTTGAGTTGAAACCAATCTAAAATAATAGGAATTTTAACAGATTGGATAGTCTCTGGACTGGTCCAAAATATTCATTGGACTGGATTGGACCAGGTCCATTTATAATGGACTCACATTGGACTGGACCAGGTTGGACCAAATCTAGTCCAATTGACACCCCTATATAAGAGTATACAATTATTTTATATTTTCAAATTTATAAATAATTAATAATTATTCATATTTTATATACTACTTTTAATAAAAATTTTATAATACAAAAATAGCAATAATTAATTTCAGTTAGGTTTATTCATTAAATTGATGAAATCGACCAACCCGATCAACTTGACCTAACCATATTGGATCAGTTTTGCTTTGGCCATTTGTAAATCGACCAAAATCAGATGACTTGACCATTGATATATACTAATATTTTGTATTTTAAATATAATTTTTAATATGAAAAAGTGAGAAATTTCCCATATTTCTTAGTCTAAATTGTTTTATATCATAAATTTCATTTTAAAATTTATTTTTTAACAATTGCACTATAATTTTTAAATTTAAATTGACTTTTAAAGTTTGAATCTTTTGAACCAATTGACCAAACCAAAAAATCGACCCAAACTGATACAACTTGAGTGGGTCAGTTTTCACAAATGGTTAGTCAGTTTCAACTGACCAGGTCAAACATACGACCGAACCGAACCAACTCATGAACTCTCATAATTTCAGATAAATTAATAGTCTCATCTTTGATAAATAACAATATTTTAATCTCCAATAGTTGTTAAAAATTTATAGCGAAAATAGACAATTATTGAAAAATATATTGATAATGAAAAAATACAATATAAAAATATATTAAATTAGTCAATAAATAGTATAATCTCTAATAATTATTAATCAATACGTTATATAAAAAATACAATAAATACAATAAGTACAATAAACAAAATTTAAAAATTTCAATAATAGTAGTTTAATCTTCAATAATTATTGAAAGTTTTTTGATAAATAACAAAACAAAAATAAATTTATACATAATTATATTGAAAATACATTTATCACAAAAAATAATAAATAATTACTAAAATAAAAAAATATTAATATTAGAATATATAATTATATAATAAATATATATTAAGAGTTTAAAATTATTATTAATAAATGTTAATTTTTATGAAAGTTATTTTCTTGAATTATTAATTGATATACGTGAAATTAGTTACTTACAATATTATGTAAAAATATTAAATTTTTATTAAAGTTATTTAATTATTAATTTTGTAAAATATTAAATTATTATTATTTTCAATATTATGCTATAACTATTTTTCTACTTTTCATATTGTTTTAAATTTATTACATAACTTCTTTATTTTAACAAATTTAAAATCTAGTTATGTTAATTATTTTGTTATTTAAAATATTTAGTTACTTAACTACTAAAATAATATGTAGAATGTTTAAATTTTAAAATATTAATTATTTATTGAATTTAATAATCCTTAAAATTATAATTTATACTATTATTACATAATTTTATTATTAATTTTGTAATATATTGAATTATTATTATTTTCGACATTGTGCTATAATTATTTTTCTACTTTTTAAGAAATTTTTTAAATTTATTACATAATTTCGTTATTTTAACTATTTAAAATCTAGTTATGTTAAATATTTAAATTTTTTTATTATTTGAATTTTATTTATTTAAATCTATTACATATTACTAAATATTTTGTTATATAATTGTTTATATATTTATAATATTTGTTATTTACGATATTTATTTATTGAAATATTTAAATAACATTTTATTTTTTAATGTTAAGTTTTTATTATTTGAATAAAATTTAAATTGATAATCTGGAAAAACAGAATTTAAATTATTAGAACATAATTTCGTGATATATTTTGTAAAAATATAAAATTATTTTTTTGTGTTTTTAATAAATATTTTTAAAATTATTATATAATTTTGTTAGAATATTTAAATAATTCTTAAATTTTTTAACCCAAACTTTTTTAGATAGATATAGATAAAAGTTGGGGAGAGGATAAATAGGAATTAGAGATAATTTAGGAGAGAAACTCTCTACTAAATTAGAGATAATTTTTGAGATATATAGGAATTAGAGATAATTTAGAAGATAAATAGGGATTAGAGATAATTTTGGAGAAAGTGGGGGACGTAGTTTAGGAGAAATTTTAGGAATAGGTTATTGGGAAAGTGCATCTCATTGTTGTTTCAAAAATGACATGGAATAACAAAAATAAAAAATTCAAAAAAGGAGAAATTTTATTGACCGATTTGTTTTAATATATATATATATATATATATATATATATATATATATATATATATATATATGAATTCAAATCAGAACTTATTTATTGGATTTATGTCGAATAAAATTTAATTCAGATTGGAATTGGATATTGAATAGTATAAATAAATTAAACTAAAAATGATTTGTAGTATTAATAAAGTGAAATAAAAATTGATTTTGAATATTTTGTGAACAAAATTAACTAAAAAATATTTATACATGCAAAACTTGAACCTATGAAAATTTAGTAAGGACATAATAGTCAAATCAACTTTACTAGTAGATACAATATAAATTTTAAGCATACATCAACATAGATAATTGTCTTGGATAATGCACAAGTCATATGAGTTAATCCAAAAAGCATGGTTAATACTTATTTGTTCCTAATAGATACTCTTTACACAAGTATATGTAAATCAAATTGAATTGAATTCGGATCACACAATGGAACCAAATTCAAACAATCAGATACTACTTGCAACCCTATGTGTAGGGATGTTCACATTTAGTTGATAAACTGAAAACCAAACCACATTGAATAAGCTAGTTCGGTTCAGTTAACATGGATATCGGTTTGGTTTTGTTTTTGAAAAAAAAAATGATTTTCAGTTTTGGTTTGGTTTGGTTGAGATTCTCAATAGAACCGAACCAAAAAAGGCAAAAACCCAATTAGTTTTTTTATTTACTTAAGTATATTAAATATTTAATGTTCTATTTAATACTTTATACTAATTAATCATTATCTTCTCCAATGACCAATTTGGCAATTCCCCATTGGGCTTTGGCCCATTCTAACCTTTAATTAATATTAGTTAATTAACATCTAGACTAATTATTAATTGTTTATTAATCATTAATTGTGTGTGAATAATTGCCAATTTGGCAATTCTCCATTGGCATAGGGCTTTGGACCTATTCTAGCTTTTAATTAATAATAGTTAATTAAAATTAGACTAATTATTAATTGTTCATTAATCATTAATTGTTTGTAAATAATGGCCAATTCAACAATTCCCTATGATATGGCTTTGGACATATTTTAACTTTTAATTAATAATAGTTAATTAATTAAAACCATTGGGCTTTGGGGCCATTTTAATTTTTAATTAATAACACTTATTAATTATTAATTAATTATTGAATGTTTATCATTTATGTGGAATAAGGGCTCAATCAAACTGAAATCGAACCAACTAAACTGAACTCGATTAGGGCCAGTTTGGTTCTGAACTGAATAATCAGTTAGGTCCTCAAGCTGAACAAATCGATTGTACACCCCGACCTAGATGGACTAGAGTTAGAAGCACAAAACTCTCTCCTCTTTTATGGGTTATAAATATAAAGGGAAAACCTATGACGCCGGAAAGACTGACCAATCACACCCCCCAAACTGAATAATTGGTTTCTATTTTTATGGAGCTGGTTAATTGATTATAAGTTTTTCAAATATCATATCTTTCAAGCATCATAGTGGAACCCAAATATAAATATATGCAGTAGTTTTCAAATTTAGAATAGAATGTTTTCAAATTGTAACAATATGTATGATAGCACAAAGATATGATTCCATGTGAACTTTGACCAACCAAATCCCCCGTGGGTATCATGAATAGCAGGTGGTGATTGGTTCCTAGTTTTATTAGACTGGTTGATTTATTCACTACATGAAAATGGGGCTATAGCTATGGCACTTTAGCTACGGTAAAAAGAAAACCATAGCTAAAACATGGGATATAACTACAGACAATTTGATGTTCGTGGCAAAAAGTTGAGCTTTAACTACAGACAATTTGTTCGTGGTTAAAAGCTATTATGTCCGTGGCTAAAAGTTATTTATAACCATGATTATAATGTATCCATGGCTATAAGTTATAAAAGCATAAGTTGAGCTTTAGCTACGGACCATTTGTCCATGGTTAAAAGTTGAGCTTTAGCTACGGATAATTTGTCAGTGGTTAAAAGTTATTCTGTCCGTGCCTAAAAGATATTTATAGCCATGGTTATAATGTATCCGTGGCTAAAAGATATTTATAGGCACGGTTATAATGTATCCGTGGCTATAGGTTACAAAAGCAGAAGTTGAGCTTTAGCTACGAACAATTTATCCGTGGTTAAAAGTTATTTTGTCCATGGCTAAAAGATATTTATAGCCACGGTTATAATGTATCCGTGGTTATAAGTTACAAAAGCAGAAGTTGAGCTTTACCTACGGACAATTTGTCTGTGGTTAAAAGTTATTCTGTCCGTGGCTAAAGAGCTATTTATCACTATAGCCATGGATAACTAAAAGGCTATAATTACGAAGTTAATCATCTTTAGTTACAATCATTTTATTCTTAGATAATAAATAATATTCATTTAAAATATTTATTATTTATTAATTACTTTTTATAGTAAATTAATAATTAATAATTTATTAAAGTAAATGAATATAATTAATAATTAACAAATTATTAGCTCATTACTATTGCATAACAATAATAATTAATGATTTCTATTTAATAATATTTAAACTAGAAAATAAATTATTAATAATTTCATAAGTACATTAATAAAAGGAAAATAATTTCTAAAATAGAAATAAAAGTATTAATAATTATTTGATTAATTAAAATTAATCATCAAAAATTAATTTAATTATTTAAGTAAGTTAATAATTAATAGAAAATAATAAACTAAATATGAAAACCACTAATAGTAAATTAATTAATTACCTATGAATGAAAATAATATTAACAATTAAACTAAATTATTTAAATTCATAAATAAATTATTATTAAAGTAATAGTTATACAATATAGATAAATAATTATTAATTATTATTTTATTAATTAAATAATAACTAATAAATTATTTCAACCACTTTACCAATTTTTTTTGCCTCAAAGTGTAATTTTTAACTTTTTTTTATTTGTGAAAGATGAAAAACTAAAATAAAATATAAATAAATCTCTCTCTCTCTCTCTCTCTCTCTCTCTCTCTATATATATATATATATATTCTACATATTTCAAAACAACATTATTTATTCTATATATAATAAAACATATAACAATAACCAATGTTTAGAAAGTTGGACGATTAAACCATGATCCAACCCTTAACCAATTTGACCATACACCTAACCCTATTTACTCAAAAAAAAAGCCAAAACTATCCACCAAACTGATCTAACCCAAAAAAAAAGCCAAAATAACGGTTCTAGGGTAAAATGGAACTGGTCACCTAACTAATTCTTGGTTTTTCTAGTCTGGTCCGATTTTGAAAACTATGATATAAACAGATAATATAAATAGGTTGAGGTTAAACAATCAGAAAATTATTAATTTAAAAATCCACTAAACTTTCACTAAAAATAAATATTAACAAAACTTGGTAAATATTAAAAATGTGTTTCAATTCCACTTAAAAATCCAACTTAATAAATGCTAATAAAAATAAGAAATTTAAATATAAAAATATTAATTGATAGTTTTAATAATATTATTAGATAACTTATGAGTTGAGACCTTCATAAGCGCTAATAAAAAATATTAATTGATAGTTTAAAATATCAACAATTAATTAAAAATCCAAAAAAATTCTGAAAAATCTAAACATAATTAAAATACTAAAAATAATTAAAAATTATTGAAAACTAACGATATTTTATATTAATAAGGGTGTTTACTGAAAATAATTAAAAATTATAATTAATAGTATTTTATTATTAAAAAATACCAAAAAATATTAAAAATCAAGCTAGAAATTATAGAAAATGATAAAATTAGCTGCATTTTTATTAACTATGGTATTTATTTAGTAATTTAAATGATGAAAATACTGAAAATTATTGAAAAATGTTCATATGCAATAATTACTTAATAATAATGAAAAAACACCAAAAATTAATTAAAAATTCGAAAATTCTGAAAAACCTAAAGCTTAATTAAAATACTAAAAATATTTTAAAAAATTAAATTAATTATATTTTATTGCAACAAATACTGAATAATAATGAAAAAATAATGTATTTTAATTATTAATATTAATATAATCAACAATAATTATAATTTAAGCTATAAATAGTCAAAAATTACATTTAATTAGTTTTAGTCAAGAAATTAGCGATATTTCTGTAAATATGATAATTTTCTAGAAATTATTGTATTTTAAATAAATACCTTAGTTTAATAATTACAAAATTTTAATAACTTAAGCAACTATTAGATCTATAAATTTGCAGGCTCAAGCAACTATTTTGTTTTGAGTAGGTCTAGTTGAGATATGCACAATACCCACACATTATCAGGGATAATCAGATTCGAAGTCTAATTGGGTGTTAAACTTTTGGAGTCCAATGAAAGCTTTAGCAGATAGGGTATCAAACTTCCGAAGTCCAATGTTTTTTCAACTTGCCATTGACCTAAATGGTCAAACTGCTTGAACCATCACCTGATTAGGGGTGCTCATAAAAAAAACCGAACAAAACTAAGGAAATTGAACAAAAAAATCTGATTAAGTAAACCGATAAGTTTGGTAAGTATTTAAAATATATGATTATATTACCTGTATAATATACATATTTATAATATATTATATATTACATATTTATGTATTTTTTATAGTAATATTATAAATATAAAAAAACCAAAAAACTAGTGGACCAGTTCAGTTTAAAAAATATGCCTAGGGTTCATAAGCACCCCTACACTCGACTCTCTTTCCTAAGTCTAGTTTTCCCAATTGAGCTAAGGCAATCCGAAGTCAAATGAAGAATGAAGAACTATTGTAATTATCAAAATTGTTAAATTTTTATTAGTTAATTTTATTTTTATTAAATTAATAATTTTAAATAAAAATGTAATGGATACTAAATTGTTACTAATTTTGTTATATTAATCAATTTAAATATAACTTTATAAGTTATTGAATTTATTAATAAAATTACTATTTTTTAAATGTTAGATTGAATTTATTTATATTTGTAGTAAGTACTAATTATAATTAATCATTTAATTATTTTCTAAACTTATTGCAAATTTTAGAAATTGTTAATGCGTCCAAAAAATTCCCGCCTTTGTATTTTCTCTTTCCCTCCCATTTGGACTTTCAAAACGTCTCCCGCCCTTCTTATTTCGTTTAATGAGTTCGAATGCCAAGTGCTATTCCCTCTTTGAAAGAAAAACTCTTCTATGTTTGACATTCAATCTTCCCCCAACTCTCAGTTTTGGCATCAATTTCTTCTTCTTCCAACTCTCAGATTCTTCATTTTGTTTTGTTTTTTCCATTTTCATTTTCAGATTTCATTTGGATTTTGCAAAAAGGTTTTGTCAGCCATTCTCCAAGACAAAGGCTTAGCTCAAAGCTTCGGTTTCACTGTCAAAGCTCCAGTTGTTCTTCAATATGGGTATTTACACAACTTTTCCCCTATTGGACACCCCATATGAAATATGCTATCCACCACTCTCAAGTGCCTCCCCCTCAAACATTAGAGCTCAACGCACAGCTTATTGCTATAAGATTTTCTCCTTTACATTTGCTCTAAGGTTTGTAATTCTTTTTTCCTTTTTCGTGCTAGGATTTAAAGTTTATCATTGCTTTGGTGAATGTTTCTTTTACTTTAGAAGCATTTAGTGTAACTTCTTAGGTATTGATGTAGGTATGCTTTTGAATTTTTGGAATTGTTGGATGGGTTTCAATTTGTGGAATGGATTGGTGTTTTAGGTTAATTATGTTTTCAAATGTTCTTTTTATTGGCAATGAATAGTTCTAAACTCTGTTTCCTTTTAGTAGTGTTGCACCTCGAATTAGAAGGCTTTCATGTAATTTTGTCTTCATAAAACTGATTCTTTCCTCTTATACCAAGCCCTTATTGGATTCAATTTGGTTTCAACGACAAAGGGTTTAATTATACAGGTTTGGGCATTTTTTTCTTCATTTACTTCTCCTTTCCTAGTGTCCCATTGTGTTTTTTTTTTTTTTTTTTTTCTCTTTGGTGTTTTTCCTTTATAGGTTTGCTCTTGGGGTTGAGGTTTTCCTTCTTTCTTTAATTGGGGATTTACTTCTCCCACCAGTTATCTGGAAAAATAAGAAGCTTGGAGACACTAGCTAGAGTGTTTCAGTAGCCACGATGAATCACATGAATTATCAAGATGTTTTGGTTCCCTATGGGTTTCAAATGATTGCATGAAGAGTTTAGATTTTTAAATGATATAGATCCACCAGATTGGGGCTGCACCAAATCAATGCAGAGCTCTCATTTTCTAATCAAGAGTAACTTGGATATTGGTATGATAAAGTATCTAAGTTTTGGGGAAGGTGAGCATTGGAATTCCTGTTATTCTATTTTAGCTTTTCAGATGGCATTGCATGGTTAGAGAGTTTGATGTTTTGGCTAAAATTGCAGGTAGAACAAAAGCCTTGCAAGATAAATAGCTCCAACCTGAGTGTTGACGGTCCCATTTTATAATTATTCCAAATGCTATCAGTGGAAACACATGGTGGCTTAAAAAGGAGATTATCAGATATATCTTTTTTTTGAGAAAAGTTAACAATTTTATAGAAGAAAGGAGAGGTACACAAGAGTGTGTACAAATACAAGAGAGGGGCGAGACCCCTGAGAATTACACAGGAGGGCAGGAATCACAGTACAGAGACTCTAGAATAATTCCTAATTTTGCTAGACCATCTGCCATTACATTTAGTTCCCTTGGGATCCAGGTTAGAGAAACATTCGAAGGAGCCAGGAGGTCCCTTGCGTCTGGTAGGAAGTGACTAAGTCTCCAAGGTTCAGTTTCCTGTTGTTCCAACCATCTTATAGTATTGGTTGAGTCACCTTCAATTGAGAAGCTTTGGATACCCAGTTTGCTGACTAGGCGAATCCCTGTTAGCTGCTAACACTTCTGCCTTTGTTGAGTCAGCTATCCCAATCGGACCACTATAAACCCAGCATGTGTGGCCATTCTCATCTCTTAGAATTCCTCCAATGCCGACAGCTCCGGGGTTACCATAAGCACCAGGATTATCAGATATATCTTAGTTCATGGTGTGCACCACTGTGCCATTTATGAATGTTGTTATGCTTATAATATAACTAATCCAGAGTGTGATTAAAGAAGACATGCAAGTTTTCTTTAATTGACATTATCTTCTGTTAGAATTAATTCCATAAGTGGGTGCTTTCATTGGTGTTTAGAACATATTTGCTTAGTGGTTTGATCTTAATTTTACTAGATGGCCATATACTAACTTTAGGACATTTATGTGTATTCACATTGATATATGTTTCTTATATATATATATATATATATATGTTGTAAACCATCCCTTTTATTTTCTTAGACTTATACCCATAGTGTAGAATAGATTTGGATTAATTATGCACGCTATGTTATGTATGCCTATATGATAAATTTGTACATGGTTAATTGGTTATTTGAGATGATGATGAGAAGTATATCCTCTTTAGGGATAAGAAAATTTCAATTTCTTTGATATTCCTTTCTTCTTACAAAAAGATTGTGTGTTTTTTGTTGCATCTTGTTGTGGAGATTGATCAAATTATTGTAATCTAATTGCAGAGTTTGTTTTGTAAAGTAACAATCCAAATTGACTGGGTTGTGATGTTGGGAGTAGTGGCTGCTGAGTTTTTCTAGTGTATGACCATTCTTTACTCTCCCGTGTAATTAAATTTGTGACAGTTTCAGCCCTCAGTGTGTTTAGCTCCCCTGTTATGAACTCCTTGAGGTAGTGGAGAAAACTCATATCCTAGGATGCCTTTTAGCCCTCTATCCTTTCTCCCATCTTTATGTATAATAACTAGAGGAAGAGGTAGAGGCAAACCTAGTGTAACATGGTTATGACAGTCCCCTTGACAAAACAAAATTCTCAACTCTTTTAATTAAAATCTGATTTGCATAAGTCTCCTAAGGAAGTATCTCCTAGTCATTAGAATACTGTTTGGGGATTGGGGTGCTTTATCAGAAGTAAACTGATGCTTGTACATTCAGGCAAAGCCAAGGTGTCTCTTCTCAAAGATTCAAGGCTGTTGTTTGAAACAGATCTGGGTTTTCCTTGTGAATAAGCCACCTGGGCTAGCTAGGTTGGAACTTAATTGCCTCTCTTAGTGGCACATTATATTAATCAAATGAAGTCCAGGTGTCTTCCTTTAGGAACATGCGCCTGGCATTGGCTGAAGCAAAGATCGAAGTTTGCACTTAGGAAATAGGTGTCTTTTGTTGGTTAAATTAATGAAGTTGAAATTGATAGCTAATTTAAATAAATCCTGGGGTTACTCCCCTAGATTTTAAGGACCTGATCTAGGTGTAACCTCCTGGGATTACTTTTGTGGTTTTAGGGTCCTGACCTAGGTACAACTTCTGGATCTTCTTAGTAAAGTCTCCCTTGAACTCAAGGGCCTATCTATCACATGGACAAAATAGTTTCACTAGGGTTGAATCAGAATATTCAGGCTTTCATTTCAGTCAATTTCTTTTGTTCATGTAAATAGAGATTATATTATAAAAAATTGGCCCGTCTCTTTGCTTATCTTGCATGCAACAAGGGCCAAATGAATATACCTTACAATCTGAACTCTGAAGTTCATGCATTTTGTTCTCTATTTAAAAAAATGGGTTATCTATTTTGGGTACTAGAATTTATGGTATGAATTTCATATTGGACACCTTATTCATGTTATTTCCTTGGTTTTTTTGTTATATTTGTATATTGGATGTTTGGGGATGCACTACTCTCATTTTGTGTAGCCCCTTCTCCTTAAATACCAAATAAAAAAAACTCCACAAGCCTTGAAAAGGTGAGTTGATCTAAATATGGACAAGAAATTCATTCCTAACTTGCTTCTATATCAGGAAGGTTCCAAGAGCAAATTCTATGAATCTTGTATAGATCTAAATGCTGGTTTTCCGTTTGCAAAAGAAAATTGTATTTATCAAACTGTCAATATTTGCCATATAGAACATGAGAAGTGTGTCTCTGTTGTAATTGAATTTTGTAAAGTTCCCTTCCTAAACCCCCAAATGATTTCTAAAAGCTATTATTCTATTATGTTATATACAATAAATACATGAAAATTAAACAACCTATGGATGATATGGTTCAACTATACAATGATGAAAGTTTAACAGCCCCTAATATTTTGATAGATCTTATCACTAGTAGGGTCCCCTATTCACTGTATACAGAGAAAACAAAAATGAAAATTCTCTATGGATGATATGGTTCAAGGATGGACACCTATTGTTATTGTAGAACCTTTAGTTATCTCTTCTAATTATAGACAAGTTTCTTCTCAGAGCTCTCCCTCCCCTAAAAATAATGATGGCTGCTCCTTAAGAAATTGATGAATCCATTAGGAATTTTTTAGAAATCCAAGTCCATAAGACATAGATAGAACATGATGCAAAATGAGAGACCTTATTAGCTCATTTGGGCTCTTTTGGATCTCAATGTTATATACATGTTATTATTAGTCTATATTTCTTCACATTTTTCATTGTATATTGCATATTTAATTAGATCATCAAAGTAATTATTGTTATATTTTTTTTTTGTTTTTCTTTGTAGGTTAAAGATGCAACAAGTGACTCTTAAAGCTTAGTTGAAGACAATGGATAATTCTTTTATATTTAGAATTTCTCTATTTTTTTTGAAAGTCATGTAGATGTTAATATGTATTGAGGGAAATTTGACATTTATAATACATTTTAAACAATGGATGTATTCAAATATGTGGCATGTACTGAATTGTTACAATAATATTAGTATTTGCTAGAAGTTATTATATAATTTTCATGTGATGTATGAATAAAATAGATGTTGCTTCAAGGTGGTAGTCCTAATTGTCATTATTTTACTATTTTATTTGGAATATAGCCATTTTTTTTTTTTATAAATTGAAACAATTAGCTATGGTTTTCCAAGAAATTTGTGGGCATATATTGCATCTTTTAGCCACAGTTTGTCAAAAAACCTTAGTTATAGGTTAGAGTTTTTAACTTCTGTTTTAGCAAAAACAACTGTGGTTATAGGTTAGTACATTTAGCTATGGTTTTGTAGCAAACCGTAGCTATAAATAGAAGAATTATAGCTACAGTTTTGTACAAAACCGTGGCTATAGATTTGGATATATAACTATGGACAATTTAAAAACTGTAGCTATATGTATCTTTTAGCTATGGTTCAGCCCGCAGCTAAAGGTTCATATGGTTTGCATATGCCCTATAGCTATGGACAAATATTGTAGCTATAGATGGGTTATAGCTACGATTTATTTGAACTGTAGCTGTAGGCTATAGCCACACGAACATAAGCTATGGTTTATTGTTTGTAGCTAAACCGTAACTATAGATCTATAATTACGGTTTTCTTGACCTTTAGCCACGGTTTTATCTGTAGCTAAAGATCATATTTCTTGTAGTGATTATTAGTTTTTCAGATATCATACCTTTTCAGTTCGGTTTTGAAAGAAAAATTACAATATAAAATACCTCATATGACCCTCCAATTGTTGGAATGAATTCTGAACTCATGCAAAGAATTAAATATGATAGATGTGCATAAAAGTGAATTGGGATTTCCTGTTTAGTAAAAAAAAAGGATCTCCTGCTTCCAACCCTCTACCCACTTGATCTTATACTGTACATCTCGCCATGAGACAGAGACCCACAATCAAAGTGGAATCCTCTATGAATGAGATGTGCGAATTCGGCATCAGTCAGGGCAAAATCTGTTCGAATAGCTTTTACTGCCTTGCATTGAAAATGTCATAGTTGCAAAAAACTATTAAAACGGTGTGGGCACAAATTTGTCTTGATAGAAGCCGATCTCGAGATATAAGATTTCAGATCATATTGATAGACTGTTGGAAATCGGAATGTATTTTTTTGGCGGGTGATCCTGACTCCATACAAGTAAATTAAAGTTGGAACTTTTTTCTCTTTTTCCCATCAGCTGGATAATACTCTATATTGGTCAGGGAATAAGAGAACAGGTGGTAAAGCTTTATTCAGGCAATCTGCTGATAAAGCAGTCTTCATGTGAGAATTTAAATATTTTTCACAAAATCGTGCAGATTGTCCACCAAGTATGTCGGGCTGATTTTTTTTTTTTTAATTTATTGACGTTTTGGGCCTGATGATCATGTTTGGTAGACCCAACCCAACTTTTGTTGGTTATGTGAGAATCCAAGACAACTTATCATCACTTTCTAGTTCGTGACCCATTCACTACTTTCTTTTCCCATCATGGTGTCTCACCGAGGTCAGTCATCATTCGTCAGTCATTTTCGGCTCATTTAAACTATGACCCCATTTGGAGTTGTACAACTGTTTGGTTGGATGGAATTGGAATCTCATTTGTATTTCTGGTGGAATATCATTCTAATATTTTAGAGAATGGTCATTTTTTCTCCTTCCTTTGGGAATTAAATCCCATTCTAAATGATTCCAATTCTCATTCCGATTCCTGTATAAACTAAACAGACTATAGGGTAGACCATTTTTTAATTCCAATTCTGATTCCAATTGTGAACCAAATAGATCCTAAATTTTTCATTTTTCACAAGGGTTAGCAATATCCATTTCAGTTTGTAAAATAAAATGGTTTAGTTTTTGGAGTTGCTATACCGGTTGTCTCTTAATTCTTGTGTTTGGTGCTTTTGGTGTTCTAACTTGAAATGTTTTAAGTTGAAATACCATTTATACTTGGAAAACAAACATTAATATCATGGTTTTTAAAACCGACTCGGAGACCGAACTGGTCAGGGGTCTGGTTATCGGGTCAAATGGTCCAATCGTTTGAATCGAATGGTCGGCCCATTTTAACAAAAAAATAAAAAACGGTCAAAACTGTTCGAACGGTTAACTGCCCAGGCCAGCAGTTTGCTGACTAAAGTCAACGGTTTTTAGAGAAAATCTGGTTTTGGGGAAAACAGAACCGATCACCTGACCGATTCCTGATTTTCCGGTCTGACCGTCCGGTCCGGTTCAATTTTGAAAACTATGACTAATATCACATCAATGTTATCTTTTTCTTCTTTTTTTTTTTTTTTTTTTTTTTTTCATGGGGCTAAGCTAAACAATGGCCCCCATCCCCTTTACCTCATATTCCACTCACGTGGCAGCATTTAATCCCAGAGCTCTACTATAACAAATCAAAGATCTTACCAATAGAGCCACCATCGGTTGGTTAATGCCAAATCAGTAAGGGTGTTAAAAACCTTCACTTCCCAGAGTTGGAAATATCAAATTGACATCCTTTTCCATGCCAAGTGTTTAAGGAGTGTTTTATTAACTCAAAAAGAAGTCTCCAACCAAAATCAACCACTAAACTCAAAATCCGTATGTCATGCTAATGTGGTGGTGTTTATACATAAAAATTCAAGGGTACCAAACAACTCCCAATGTATTTTTTAGACTGTAACTCTTATTATTGATCACATTTATAGAAAGTTAGAAGCAAATTAACAAAACAAAAAGAAGAAATTAAGACGGAATCACCGAATAATATTTGGTTGAAAATCATCATATTTGTTTATTTTATCAAAGAGATTTCATAAATATCCAATTGTGTAAATCTCGGACCATAAAAGGGATATGATTGAGTCCTATTTGGGTTGTCAAGAATCAAAACTAGCTGGAACCACTGCATCTCTCTATAATTTTTGGAATTTAATGCATTTTCTATGAAATTATTTCAGGGTATATACCCAAATTACTACATTTTATTTTATTTACGTATGAAACCGTTTTATTTGCGTTACACAAGGAAAAAAGAAATGGGTTCATCCGGTTGATACATCAACAGCAATGCATCCTAAATGATGAAAAGGAAAGGTGAAGACTGAATAGGTGGGCTGAACCCGGTCTAAATCCTAAGCTGAGCTTGGATTTGCTACCTAAGAGATGCTATCGCATTCCTACCAATTAAATATTACAGTTTTATACATGGTTTAAGGTATCAATACATCCAAATATATGGACAGGGGTGTATCAGTAATTTTCAAGCCATGCTTTTTAAATAAGTGTATCAGAAACCTAATTATATGATACAGTACACCCAATAAACGACATATCCTATTTATATTTGAACCTTGGTTGTATACATGGAGTCATTCATAAGAGACACTCCCAATGTGTAGTTGTAGTCTCTCTTGCAAGTGAGTAGAGATACATTATCAATAAAAACACTCTCAACCAATGTTTAGAGAATTGGAACGGGCATAGAACTAGAAAAGGGAGAGGTTCACGGGGTCAGAGGTTCAACTAGATCGAATTGTGATGATGTGGTACATATATATTATAGTAGTGATTCATGCGATGCATGGGATTTATCATGGAAAAGTGAAACAATAGAAACTGATAATTATATTAATAATTTCAGTAATTTGTTATAAAAATAATTTAATAATTTAGATTAATTATATTAATAATTTAAAAAATAATAAATGATCTCTAATTACTCAATAAAAAATTATTTTTTTCATATTATCCGTGAGTGTTATATTTTACTTACTTTACTTTATTAATCATTAAATGTTATAATTAAATTAAATCTACAGATTAGCTTTTTAGCCATAATTAAATTAATCTAAGTCTAAGCTCAAAATTTAAGCCTATGAAACAAATCCTCGTCCCCATCTCCATTTCCATCATCGGTTGGGTATCATTATCAATCTCCATCCATGCCAAGGCAATATCCATCCTCAGCCCCATTAAGCCGCAGAAGTTGAGTATCTAATGGAATGAGGAACTTTGCCATCCATATTCACATTTGAAAACTATTAATTGATTAGTTGTCATAAAACTATAATTCGAAACCTTATAAATAAAATAAAATTTTAGTAAATTTTTATCTAGCAACTATTAAAGAAATTAATAAATATTAGCAATTCATAAAATAGTAATAAAAAGTAAAAAATATTAAAAAACAATAAAATAAACCACTTGCAATCCATATAAAAAACTATAAAATTTAATTAAAATATTAAAACTAATAATAACCTAATTATGAATGTCTTAAGACTCCTACTTAGGAATGATCATTTATAACTTAGCTTAAACGTGACTAAACCAACAAAATTTCGGTCTCAAGCAACTATTTTCTTTTGAGTTAGGTTTGGCTCAAATATACACCAACCCCACACAATGTAGATAGTAGGATTATAAATGGTTTGGATTTAGATCAGAACCAAATGCATCTACATCTGCATTCGATTATGAAATCTAGATCCACATTCGCATATGATTATTATGTTGGATTTTGGATCATCTTTGCATTTAATCTATAACCAACTTATTGTTTTTAAAATGATAAAAAAAATTAAAAAGTTTTAAAAAACTAATTATTTTTAAAGTATATATGTATAAAAAATGTATATAAAAATATAAATATTAAATTTATCAATTATAAACTTTATATAGTTATACATAATATATATGTATACATAATTATTGGATTTCTATTGCTGTTATTTGGTTCATTTGAAATTGGAATTGGAATCAACTAATAATTTTATTAATAATTTATTATTTTATTAGTCTTTAATAATCAATATCTTAGTATTTATAATGAATGTTTTATATTAATATTTTATTTTTAGTTATGAATATTAATGTTTTTATTTTATTATTTATTTATTACTTAGTTAGAAGTAATATTATTATAACTAAAATTTTATTTTTCCTACCCTAAAATATATTATATTAATATTTTATTTATACACTATTATTATACTTAATAATTAATATATTTGTTTGCTATTATTATTTTAGTAATATATATATATATATATATATATATATATATATATATATATATATATATATATATTAATGGGACAGGATGATTTGTGGCATCCTCTCGTTTGAGAAAATAGTATCCACATGTGCAACTATATCCTTTTCTCTCTTCGTTCTTTATTTTGCAATTCTATATTCGTGTCTCCCTCTTTCTATTTCTCCCATTTCCTCTCTTCCTCTCTCTTCATTCTTCCACTACAAGAAATGTTGCTTGCAAAGAATTATTTAGTGAAATTTATAACAAGTAAAGTAAGTTCTACTCTTAGTTTCTATTTAAAAGGTATACTCTAAAAACATTGTATTAAATTTTATTAACCAATGTGATTCAAAATCTCTTCTTAAATTACAGGTTTTTCAAAATAGAAAAGAAACATGTACTCCTCTCAGAACTTACTGACACATTAGTGAATTGGATGGTAAAAATCAAATTCATGGAAATAACACCACATTGAAAATCAATGACCAACTCATCATTTTTCCAATGGTTATTTTTAATTGACAAAGAGGTAAACTTGCATAATATTTTATTTTACTTTTTCTTACATTTTTTTTGATTTCCTAAAAACTTTCAACTAATAGTATTATAAACTTTTCAAGGCAACCAAATGCAAGCAATGATTTTCAATGACAATATTGATTTTTTTGAGTCCATTATAAATCTTGAAACTACATTTCCATTTCAAATGGTATAATCAAAAAGATTTCTACACATATCTCACATTTGTCCAAATTTAATACCAATAATCAAATGGTCATCAACAAAACACTAAAATTGAAGAAGTAAATGACATTGTGCTTACACCTACAAAAGTGTACACATTTACCCCCTTTTAACAATTACATGAGTTGGTCAATTGCACAAAACAAATAGGTAATAATTTTTACAACATTAATATGTCATTTAACCTTTATCACATTTCAAAAACATTACTCATTTCTAATTACACTACAGATGTTATTGCTATCACATGAAGTCATAGAGCAAAAATCAGTCTTCAGAAAAATAACAACAAAGAAATATTACTTCGAGAAATCATAATAATTGATAAAAATTACACTCTCAATAAATTCTTACACTAATTTCTTATTATTCTTTTAAATACACACATTATTTTTTTTTTCATTTCATGTTACAACATGCAATCTATAGTCCTTACCACATGACATATCTTTACTACAACAGAAGGAAAGCTTGTTGCGGAAAAGTTTAGACCTATTATTCTTGCTGAAGATTTGGCAATCAAAGACTATAATGGTAAAAATTAAGTTAACACTTTTAAGTTTATAAAACCATTACCATTATTTAACATCAAATATTCATAATAGGGAAAGCGTCTCTCTACCAAAGTATCAAGTAAGATAATAGTAGCTCCCAATATAACTGAGACAAAAGAATTAGAAGATTGTTATTCTTATTGCTTTGGTTTTTGATAAACTTTTTGAAAGAAAATATATTTATTTCAAATGTTATAAATATGTATGCTAATACAATATTATATTGTAGGTCATTTCATAATGAAAAAGATTTGACAAAAAAGATGGAAGAAAAAGCAATGCATCATTTAGAAATATGGAATCAAGTACACTAAAGCCAAATGTAACTACAATTTAGGACATTTCAAATATTGCAAACATCGTATAAATATATTTCTTTTTATTATTTAAATCATATATTTATATACTCCTTTAACATTCTCACACTATACCATTCTTTTAAAGTAAAACAATCATTATTAAAAGCTTTTATTACAAGCTTGAATGCACAACAAACTTTTTGATACATGGCTTGCAACCAATGCAACAAAAAGACTTTTGAGAGATATGAAATATCTTTTAAATGTGAAGGGTGCAAGAAGTTTAGTCTAGCAACTCCAAGGTAAGACTTTACTAGCATAGTTTTTATAAAAGCTTAAAAATTATAATATCACAACAACTTAAAATTATAGGTGTCAAATCATTAATCGGTGAAATAACTAATCCAACAACTTCCATGTTAGTCGTTATATTTGGACACGAAGTTGAAAAATTGTTTAATTATACAGTAAAACAACTTATGGACCTTATGTAATAGGTACACTTACTAAACTTTTTAAAAATACGTTCTACTATTATTTAACTATATTTCTTTTAGAATTTGTAGGGTCTTACAGATCAAATCAAGTAACAAATGATTGAATATTTATATAAAGTCAATCTCTTCAATGTCAAGTCAATTATGATGCCTAACAATCAAAAGCAACTCACTGTCAACAAAGTTGAAGATATTGACAAAGAAATTGCAAATTAATGTTTC
Source organism: Nelumbo nucifera (assembly GCF_055504915.1). Classification (NCBI taxonomy): domain Eukaryota; kingdom Viridiplantae; phylum Streptophyta; class Magnoliopsida; order Proteales; family Nelumbonaceae; genus Nelumbo; species Nelumbo nucifera. The sequence continues at coordinate 65,223,840 of NC_142654.1, read as the reverse complement.
TAAAAATTCTCTTTTGGATTAATTTTGTATAATCATGTAAATAGTGTGTTATGAAATTGGTCAACAAATACTGTACCCAACGCATATACATTGTGTCTAATTTATGTGATATGTGACATTTGGTTTGCTATACACTGGATATTGAATCAATTCCTAAAATGCTTCTGCTCCAAAGAGAATATGTTTGTTTCAAAAATGTTTTGACATGGAGAAAAAAATTGTATACTCACTGACATAGTATCTCTATAAGAGGATACCAAATGTGTCTTCAATATAAAACCAGGTTTGTTATCTATTTGCTCAAACAAGAAGAGATATAGAAATCATGTGCACTCAATTGATCCCACATTTAGCCTGATTATCTTAAATTCACATGACTATCATTAGCCCCTGCGAAGCAGGGCCCCCCGCTAGTATTTTATTATAATACTATTATTTTATTATTACTATCTTATTATTAATTTAATAATATTTTAGTACTTTATTGATATTAGGGTTTTGTATCATGAGTTATTCGGTCCTTAAGGGGGCCTTAAATACCCAAACATACTTACACCATCCTCTCTCTCTAATAATATAAATGCTATATCTCTCTCCATCTTTCATTAATATTCATTCTTAATTGTCTCTCTTTTGTAATTTAATTTTTGTTCTCTCTCTCTTCAATAATATAATATCTTGGTAATAGATAAATACCTATGCTGATTTTATAAATATGAATGTAATTATTATTTTATATTTAATAAATGGTTATTTTATTATTTTTTATAATTTTTTACTTATTATTATTAATTTTAATTATCCTATTAATATTAATTATACTATTTTTATAAATGGTCATCCCTAAGTACAAATTAATACTAATTTTTATTAATTTATTAACTTTTACTAGTTGCTAGATAAAAACTTGCTTAATTTTGATATTTGTATTAACTTTAGTAATTTTTATTAATTATAGTTTTTAAGTTTCAAATTGTATATAAATTATTATTATTATTATTATTATTATTATTATTATTATTATTATTATTATTATTATTATTATTATTATTATTATTATTATTGTCATTGTTGTATGTCGTGTATCACATGTTATGAGTTTCTAGATAGATCCGTTTAGCTTGTCTTCTTTGTATAAGTGATAAAATAGGTTCTACATTTTAAATTTTCATTATTTTTATTTTTATATCATTTTTAATGGGTCTGCTATTTTTATATAAGTTTCTTGTGTAGTATGGGCACTATATATGCACAATAAAGGTTTCAAACTCAACTCATAAAAATTATTAATTAATTAATTAAAAATATATTAATGCAATGCTATCTAATAAAATAAAAAGAATAAACAAAACAAAATACAACATTAGAACACAAGTTCTATTTACAATATATCAAACCCATATTTAAATCATAATATTATTAAAACTATCAATTAATACTTTTTTGTTTTATAATATTATCAAACACAGGTTCTTATTATCTTTTTAGTGTAACTAAGTATCTATATTAAAAAAAACCATTACAACTATGGTCAACTAGTTATATTTTTCATTAAAATTATTATCAAAACTACTTTCATTTGGTATTTACATACCTTTTGATAGAATACATCTAACGATATTGCATTGGTCAACTATTCTAGCCTTATCTGCCAAGTGAATAGGGAAATGCATCATAATGTAAAAAACGAAGGAGAAAAAATTGCTTCAAAATAGGATAATATTGTAGCAATTCTCCTTCCAAGCTCTAAGAGTGGATCGGTCAGACCAAATCGTATAAGCGAGTGGTCACCTAGATCAACCTCAACATAACAATCGAGGAGATAGTTGCTATACTTAGAAAATTTCTCACTTTTGCGCTTATGAGCTTAGAACTTCAAATATAATACCTCCTTAGGTTCTCGACGTTCCACATAGGGAGACCTGACTCCTCTCCAAGGTTTCAAGCTCGTAAGTTCCAAGTCCCAGTGCCTTAGTAACCTTGTAGCGACCTTTCCAATTTGGGTCGAGTTTTACAGAGCCCAACTTGAGCACCATGACCTTTCTCAACACGAGGCCACCAACTTGCAAGCAACGCATATTGACTTTGGCATTGTGGTATCAAGCCACCCTCTGCTAGTAGGTGGAAATTCGGATCTACACTAGGTCGTGTATCTCTTCCACAAGTTCTAGGTTGTTGTGTAGTTCATCATCGTTATACTACTTGTCATAGTCTCAAACCGAAAGGTTGACACCTCGATCTCAATAGGTATTACAACTTCTGTTCCAAACGTCAATTTAAAGGGTTTTTCTCTAGTTGTCATTTTACAAGTAGTTCGGTATGCCTAGAGCACACTGGGGAGCTTGTCCACCTATAGTTCCTTAGCCTACGAGAGCCGAGCTCACAAGATAGCCCTATTTGTCACTTCGGCTTACCCGTTGGCATAGGGATGAGCAACTGACATAAAATTTTACTTAATCCCCAGTTCAACACACCAGTCTTAGAACTTGATGTCCTCAAACTACTTCCCATTGTTTGATATCAGTATGCAAGATATCCCGAATGTGCATACTATGCTTTTCTAGAAGTTCTATACATTCTGAACTATGATGGTTATCAACGTTTCGGCCTCAACCCACTTGGTGAAATAATCCACGACTACGACAAAAAATCTCATATGTCCGATTGCTAGTGGGAAAGGACTAAGGATGTCTATTCCCTATTGGGCAAAGGGTTACGAGCTAATGATGTATTGCAAGTTGGTGGCTAGCTTTTAGGGTATATTGGCATGATGCTAGCACCGACCACAACGTCGAATGAGTGCTCTACCCCTTAAGTGTTCACCGCAAAGTCCTCTGTGCATCTCTTAGAGCACATACTCTATTTCTAAGGGTTGGAGGCACCACAAGTATGGAAGAGTGAACAACTTCATGTACAGTTGTTCACTAGTGATGACGTAACGAGTTGATTGGCATTCTATCTTCTGAGTTCCATTACAATCTAATGACAATGCCCCATGGCATAGATATTCAATGAGCGGGTCCATCCAACTTGGCTCTGCGATTTTTATGGGTGCAACCTCCTCTTTTGGTGTCCTCTCTATGTCAGGGTGCGACAGGTCTTCTATGTAGATTGTTCTCCTTATATTGTTTATAGAGCCAACCAACTTTGAGAGTGCATCGGCCTAGGCATTCTTGGACCTCAATATCTAGTGTATGGAGAACGAGATGAACTACTTGATCTACTCGCACACTTTTCACTATATACTTAACCATAGTCGGTTCTTGAGCTTCATAGTGTCCATTAACATGGATCACCACAAGCAGAGAATCCTTTTAGGCCTTTACACTCTTCGCGCCAACCTCCTTTGCAAGGGACAGGCATTGATGAGGGCCTTGTACTCAGTTTTGTTGTTAAACGTTTAAAATCCGAATTAGAGAACATACTCTAACCTCACTTTGTTAGGCCCTAGTAAGATCAGTCCAGCTCCACTTCTCTTTTGGTTTGACAAGTTGTCCACAAGGAGGATCCAAGGCTCTACATCCTAGTTGGGTGAAGGTTGCACACTAGTGGATGCCTCCAAGCTGGCTACTAGCTTATTTAGTTCTGAGGTTGGCATGATGAATGTGCATTCTACAACAAAGTCTAATAGCTTGTGCCTTGATTGTTGAGTGCTTGAACTGGATGTCATATTCACTGAGCTCGATGGCCCACTTCATCAATCTTCTTGAGACCTCATCCTTTTGAAGCACTTGGCAAAGAGGTCAATCGATGAGGACGACAATAATGTGTTCTTGAAAGTAAGATTACAGCTTCCAAGCTGATATAACCAAACATGTAAGAAACATGTAAGACCTTGCTTACGTAGTAAACAGGTCGTTGCACATTATCTATGTTCTAGACCAATACCGAGCTAACCACCTCGTTGCTTGCAAATAAGTATAAAAATAATTCATCACTCGACTCAGGCCTTATCAATAATAGTGGTGAGGTGAGGTGCTATTTGAGCTCATCGAAAGCGATCTGGAACTCCTCAGCCACTCAAAGTCCTTAGCCCATTTTATAGCTTGGAAGAAGGATAGGCACCGCCCTACTAACTTGGACATGAAATGATTGAGGGCAGTGACTCGACCAGTGAGTCTTAGGACTTCTTTCACCAACCTCAAAGGTTGCATATCAATGATTGTCTAGATTTTCTCGGGGTTGGCTTCGTTGCCACATCAGGTAACCGAGGAACTTAGCCAACGTAATACCAAATATACACTTGTCTGGAATGAGCTTTAGGTTATATTTTCTTAAAATGTTAAACACATTGATGAAGACATGACTTTATAACAATACAACCCAGTTTCAATTACAAAAGTAATTTTTCTTGGTCTATAGGATTCATCCAAATCTAGTTATAATTGAAAAAGACATCCATGAAACTCAGCATCTAGAACCCCAAACTAGCGTTAGGGAGGGGGAATCTATCCTTCAAGAATGCTTTATTTAGGTCAATGTAATCTACACACATTTGCCACTTCCCATTTTCCTTTTTGACAACACCACATTTGCTATCTAGCTTGATTACTCAATCTCTCTAATGAATCCTTAAGGAGCTTCTTGATCTCTCCTAATGGTCCTCCAGGACAAAGTTACTTTTTCTTTGGTTTACAAGTCTAACCAAAAGACAGCATACTCTACTGGGTGCCCTCTGTGTCCAAGTCGACTGCCTGCGACTACTTGCTTTTGCCTTTCAAGGCTACCGTACTTGCACATTACCCAGTGGGAATTTCATTGACAAAGTGGTATGTGGTCACCATGGCTCGGAGTGCATGCGGGCGGCCATCCTATGGTTAAAACAAACCCCGTTCGGCGCAGTCCCTGTTGTAACCAACAGGTTGATCCTTCCGATAGGGTGGACGACGTCCCCGTTGAAACCGACTAATGATACGTCAGTAGGGACGAGGTCCGATTGGTAGATGCCGGCCTAATCAAGTGAAGCTCGGCCACATGCGGCACAGAGGTGTCATAAAGCGGTTCGGACTTGTAACATGACACGATATTAATGAAGGGCCAAATCACCCCTCTTTAATATTAAAGCTGGTGTATTTCACCATCTAATGTAAAAATAAATAAACAACAATTGAAATGACCAAACAAAAAAAAAAAGAAAGGGAAAAATTGACAATCTAATCTTTACGTACATTCTTCTAATTGGAAAGCGGATTGTCTTGAGATCGACTTCAGTTAGTGCAAGGCACGTTCGAAATGAGCCTTTGATCCATGCACGTTAATAAGTCCTTAAAATCTTAACTTGTGCTATTTGAGAGGGTAAAGGTCATAATTAAGAGGGCAGTCCGGCACAAAATGAAGTGCAGGTAGTTGAATTCCAAAAGGGAGACTGAATCCCATGTTCAAAGTTGAGGAATTTGTACTTTATTTATTATGGATCTTTACACAAAGCTCACGCACAGGCTAACCTACCTGGCTTTAGTTGGACTCTTATTTCACATCAAATTAGCCGAACTAGACCTTGATGACAAGACCCGTGTTTCCTGTCTATTGAACTTCAACCTCCTAGCTTCCTCTCTGGAAATCTGGTATGAGTTGGTGAGCACCTCTTCAGGCATGGCACGAATGACTGAATTTCTCCCGGCAAGAGTGCTTACCATTGCGTTGTCGTTGGTCTTGAATGATACCCATTCGAAGCCATTCTCTCCAGCTTGTATAGCTATGGCAAAGTTTTGTGGAAGGATCAAGATTTGATCACGACGAAGCTGGCCATTGTAGACTGTTTGTCCAGAGTGATCAACGACTTGAACCCGAGCATCTCCACTAAGAACATAGATGATACCGTGTGCATTGATGTTCCAGTGAGGGGACAACATAGCATTCTGTGCAAATTATCGATCGAGGCCACAATTATATTCAACAATTAATTAATGCAACTAATTAACAAGAAGAAAGAAAAACACATACGACAGAGTGATCAGTGACGAGAAAGAGAGAGGGAGAAGCTTATTAATTGTAACCTGGTAGAGAGTTCCTCTCTCAGCACTGAGTTGGAGGGTCTGGAGAATTGGGAGGTTTAGACTATTGAGGATGGTGACGCGTCCTCCATATGAACTGTACAAATCAGCATGCTTCGGTTTTTCAATGTTCTGTCTAAATCTCATGTTGCAGATCGCCTCCTCTACACCATTTGCACCCATTTGTTGTTCTTGTTCATATTCTTCGTCCTCTTCGCTAGAACTTGGCATAATCATCCGAAGCTCTTTCTCAACATTAACAATTCCTCCCCTCTGATCATTTTCACCTTGTAACTTTCTTGCCGTCTCCGTGCTTACACCGAAAGCTTGGGCCAACGTCTCTGTGTCAAAACCGCTGAAGATGTTAGCAGAGTTCTCTTGTCTGGCCTTCTGATCATGTTGGTATGACGACTTGCCTCCTTTTTGTTGTTGTCTATGTTCTTGTGAAGAGCCCTGCTGCCCAGCCTTCTCACGCCGGGAGAAGGACTCACCACCTTGTTGTTGGTGTTGTTGCTGCTTCTCTTCTTCTTGTTGTGAGTTACCAGCAAGGTAAAATTGCTAAACATACACATCAAATGGTCAACTGTAAGAAAATGATATGATTCTGCTTTTTTTTTTTATTGGATGAATAAGCAACCAATTTTATTATTATAAGGTTGAATGAATGAGTTAGAATTTTTACTCTTTTTCTATCATCAAGCTGGTTGAAGCTGTTGGTAATGTCAAAGATGCTAACAGCAACAAGGGGTGCATCGCCATTGTTGTACATCCAATGTGCAACCCCGCCTGGCGCAGCAATGATGTCTCCTTGTTTCACGAATCTGATCTTCTGATGCTGATCCTGGAATCTCCGGCTTCTGTCTTCTTCTTCGGATTGTTGAGATTGCTGGAATGATTGAAATGTTTCGGGGCAACCAGGAATGGATAACCCTAAAACTCCCTTCCCTGTGCATGGATATCAGAGGCTCATTAATTAGTCACAGCACATGCATGCATGGATTCGAATTAACTGGAATAGTAACGAATGAAGATGCATGGTTTTAGATCAGCAGGAAGAGATGGAGATAGCAATTGCCTTCAACAATATATATGAGCCTGTGTGCATTGTAATACGAGGGCAAAGAGAGGCCCTTGGGTTGGATAGTAACACGAGAAGCAGCAACACCCGCACACTGAAATTGGTTGTTGTTTTCGTCCCATTCCTCAACGCAACCAGCCTCGGCCTCTCTCCGGCGACTAGGTTCGAGGGCGTCCAAGTTCTCAACCCGGCACTTGTTTTGCTCTCTGCCCCTGGACCGGCGTTGTGTTGGGGACTGGCCTTGCCATTGTCGCTGCCACGTCTGAGCTAAACAAACATGACACAATACAAGAAGGCAAAGACAAATAGAAAACAGAGAAGACTTGGCCATTGTGTTCAAGTTGTTGAGACGGGAAAGAGATGAATTGAGGTGAAGCGGCGAGAGGAATGGTTGGGTATTTATGGTGGGAATAAATGGATTAGTGTTTGACACCTTTCAGGTGATCACAGTGAGGCTGTTCAGTTCAGGCACTCACCTCACCATGCATGTCGTCACTACAGTTTTGTGTGAACACATTTGATCAGGGCAGGTTCTAGGTGGCGATGTCCTTCAAGCAAGTGTAACCCATTCAGCTTGAATCTTGCATTGAGAAAGTCATTAGACTATTTCACCCTGGTTCAGGCACTCCTCTCTCTCTCTCTCTCTCTCTCTCTCTCTGCAGTGGTGGGAGTAAGCTTCTCAAGGTGGTGGTTAACTTGTTATCGATTGTCTGGCTATTGGGCCTAAGATGGGCTTAACGTCACCTTGTGTTTGCACGATCTTGCAATGGGCTTAGTTTGGACTAGCTGAACCGAGCCATCTCAGTCCATTGCCAGTTGGCCACCTGTTTTAAGTGCAATTCTGCCTCAATCAGAACAAAACCTCGAATGATTATTAATAGGGACAATTTGGGTGGGTATGCATTTTAAGTTGGGATCATAATAGGGCTGGAGTTCCAACCCCATTAAGACCCAAACCAATTATATCTAAATATTTTGGGTCCATATAATTTTCCCCTGGCTTCATCTCTAGCTTTCGTATAAAGTGGGGACTACATTGTCTTACTTCTTATTTTACTTAAAAGTTAAAACAAATGATTACCCAAAAAAAATGTTGAAACAAATAAAATAAACTGGACTTTATATAGGCATTTTTAAATTTCATTAAATACTTAACAAAAATGCGTGAGTCTTCAGAAAACAGAAAAGAAATGCGTGGACTATGGATTTCAACTTTTTATTATTTGAAAATAAATGGCTAATCTTATTCTTAGACACAACCCACAATGCCAATTGCCTGTTTAATAAGATGCCACCTTAGTACGTAGAAACCCATTGTTGGATGTATCAAGGGAGGGTTTTAAAAGCACTGAGGCCAAAGAAGCAGAGACCAGACTAAAAGCCTACTGTGCCATTTCGAAGCCCAACCTGACAGATAGAAACAAACCATGGGCGGCAGATGTAGACGAGAGAGTGGGGGTTTAAATGATACTCACATTCTACTATTCTATATACCCATAAATGATAGACTTCTTACTGACGTAGTCCAATAAAGAGTGCATCATTTAAAAACATAAATGATAGACTAATAGAACGGAATCTGTGAGATTTTTGAGATTTATACGGAGAGTAGAGAAATTCTATTTTCATGGATATCACTTACCCGAATAAATAATTTTTCCTACTGATACTTTAATGAAACAAAAATACTCCTTTGAGAAATAAAAAAACATAATAAATGCATTCACCCAAATAAATATTTTTAAAAAATACTGGATTTACGAGGATAAATAACTTAACCAAAAAACAAATAGGGCCTTGATAATAATTTTTTCCCATTACACAATGGTGTATCCGTAGAGTTCAGATCTGGGGCTCAATGATATCAATCATCGGAAGATGTTCCTAATACACGCGGAGATGTGCTGTGACACGTTATAGGGACTGGGGCGCAGATATGAACTTGTATAGGTAAGGCGAGAGAGGAAACTCGGTGGAAGAAGCTCAAAGCAAAATTCCTGAACGAATGCAAAATGCTTATTCACCAAGCCCACCACTAAAGGAGGCGCCACACCTCCACCTTTTCAAATGGAAGGGCATTTCACATAGGCTGACATTCTTATTGTCTTTCTTGTGCTGACATTTGAGGATGGGACAGCCCCCTCGGTTGTGTCTAGCTCCTGTCTGGTTTATATATATAAAAAAAAGAGCATTTCACATTTGACCTGACGCAAGGCATGTGCCATTTTAGAGATGAGCGAGTTATGGCCATATGGGCAAGCAGCCAAAATCTGAAATATAAAGTTACAAATGGCTAAAGGACAAAAGAATCAAAGATAATAAGGACAATCAGGACAACCAAACTCTGATCATCCGCCATAATCGACATAGATACACATTTGTTGTTCTTCCTTTCACCACTGCAGACTGCAGGCAATGGGTCGACGATAAGCAGTTTCAGCAGCCTGTAAAACCCACCATGGTCATGACTCATGAATGTATGATGATTTGACTGACTTAGGTTAGGAGGTGCCCAGAGAAGTGGTGGCATTGTAAGTGCCGTATGCAGCGAAAGCTAGACCACAGACCACAAGGCAGAAATCCAAGGCTCTTTGCCAGAGACGTAAGCTGGGCCCCAACAACACCAGATGATACATGGCGGGCATCACGAAAGATAGCAGTGCACACACTGTGCTCCCCACAAAAGACACGAACACCCCAAATCCCGGCACGCAGGACGCTACCACCGCCAACGCCAGCACCAGCAACGCTCGGCTCAAGCAGATTGCAGTCTTCTCCGCCGCGCCTCCTCCTCCACCGCCAATCCAATCGCCTCCGCATAGTTTCTGAAAGCAACTCGTCTCTTTCAGCTTCCCCTCCACGATCTCGTGAATCGGGTGCATCATTATCGGGAATGTGAATGCTAGCGCCACGCACAGTCCTATCTGCCTCTCACATATCAACACCAATATTAACACCCAATAACAAGAAAAATCTTGGCTCCGCCATTGACAACAACGGAAGCGGGTAATGTGAGCATTAAGAGGTGTGACTAAGTCGCGGTTGGATTAAGCTTGGGCTGAATTTTCCAGTATTGGTTGGCTTTGGCTTGAGGAATGTATCGAAATTCAATAGAACTGTTACTTGTTACAGTACTAAATTACATTTAAGAGACATTTCAAGTTTTCTCAGTCAAAACTCACAATTTATAGTGTCTATGCTAGGCTGCTAGCATAGAATCTCAAGCCAAATTCAACCCAGATATGACATAACCCAGCTCAAGTTCCTTGAGGGATTATTAGATATGGGATAGATTCAACTCTCCCTACAACAACAACAGAGTATAATCGTCATCGGAGTAGTAATGGGGTTTACCTTTACAGCGGTGGCCGACCAGTTCTTTGGGAGGTTAAGAGTAATAATATCTCTAGTTTGGTCACCGTAAGCCAAGTAACCAAAGAACCCAAACAGCACGTACACAAGCGTAATCCCAGTGAACGCCTGTCCCAGCACCCACCGGAAATTCTTCCTCTCTCTCATTGACGCTTCCAACGCTAAAGTCATTCCAAAACCCTCGAAACAAAACACCGCCACCCCTCCGGCGAACGGCAACCCGCCAACGCTTGTAATCACCTCTCTCTTAGAAAAACCGTCAAACAACTGGAGGTCTTCCTTAACGACGATCGCTATCGCCAACACGTTGCAGATGTCTGCGAAGATGCTGAAAGGGGAGAGAGCGGAGAGAGAACGAATCCACGAGAGAGCGATTTCGACGGGGACGAGAAGGAATATGCAAGAAGACAATGTCAAGGTATGGGTGCCCACTATGGATGAGAGGTTTTGGCCGATGAAGACGAGATAAGCAACGGAGCCACCACATTGGGAGATGCAAATAAGGAACTCCGTCAGATACCGACCTGTCCTTCCGAAGGCTTTGAAACCCAAGTCACCATACGTATGAACTTCTTCTGATGCTAACCTGTCTCTGCAGTGAACCTGTAGAAACAGAGAAGATGGATTATATTTGTGGGTTTTCGATATATGGTAGAGTTAATCAAAATCTGGACGAAAGGAAAGAGGAAAGAAGAACAAACAAGGAGGAGCATGCAGTAGTAAGTCGACAGAGCGGCAATGATGACCCCGAGAGATCCAGCGAGCCAACCGGCGACTTTAAAGGCGAAAGGGAGGCCTAAGACGCCGGTGCCGACGATAGAGACGATGATGTTTCCTAGGGTTTGAACCGAAGATGTACCCGTGGGCGATGATGGTTCAAGCAGAGGAGCAGCTGGGCCTTTCCCTTCCTTTGTCATCGCCATCGTAGGAGTAGGATGACACTAAGATCCTTGAATTTGAACAAGCAAGATTATCACTTTTTCTCTGTCGATAACTCGAACAATCTGGTATCTACTACTGTTCTTTCTCGCTGTTATTAGTCCTGACTCCTGCTGACTCCTGAATCCTGAAAACAACGCATGGCAAAGCTAAGCCTTATCTGTGGCGCAGTTTGGTGGGACGGATCATCAGACGGTGGAAAACGAAAGCCACGTCACTCAACCAAGGTAGCCATTATCCACAAATGAGAAAGCTTGCTTATCAACTGTGGACTCTTGTTGTTTCTGCTCTTATTTAACATCAGACTCCGAGGGTTCCGGGTTCTGGGTTGAGTCAGGATTTGCTTTGCTCCTTACAGAGCAGAGCAGGGTCGTCTATACTGTTACTGTGATAGTCTCATAGTCAGTAAGACAGTAATGGCGGAGTATGTACTCAGAGCCGATATTAATGGCGGAGGCGGAAGCAATCATATTCATATGGGATGGGTCTGGATCTACTTGCCACAGAGTGCTCCGAACCTCACAGCATCTTGCAGCCGCACATCTGGAGCATCTTCTTATTCTATGTTATATTCTCAACGCACGGTGGGATGTGCTGTGACTTGCGGCCATTCCGTAAATGAATTGGGATCTTCTCTGCCATCCAAACACGTTCCAACCCTCCACCAACTTGATCTATCATCTAATGTGAGAATTCTTGTTGGTTATGATTATTTGAAGCAGGTTAATTAATTAAATGATTGTTAATTATTACAAACAATTATTTAATTATTAACAAATATTAATTAATGATGAATTATTAATTATTAATTTATTATTATTAATTAAATAATTTGAAGATGGATCCAGGATCCCCATCCTCCTATTTATAGCGTAATTTTATAGTTTTATCCATCGGTACTTGCCAGCGTGGTTTTGAAAATTGGATCGGACCGAAGGTCGGATCAGTCACGAATCCGGGTTTGGTTCTCGAACCAAAAACCGTTTGATTGAGGCTCAGACCATTTGATCTAGGAAACGATGGTCAAAGCGGTCTGTTTCCGATTGATTTTAAAAACCATACTAGCAGGGACCGTGCGATGAGAAAATCTAAAAGATTAAAAATTTAATAATTTTATTTTTAATAAATTTAGTTTTATTAATAAAAATAATTATAAAAACTAATATTTTTATTAATTCTACTAATAATTAACAATTATATAGGAATAACAATGGGGTGGGTTCAGGGCACCCCATCCCTGCCCCATAGTCAAGACACTCTATCCCATTCTCGTCTCGTCCCTAGTGTCATGCGGGTTCAGGGCAAGGTAATCACTCCTCAATGTCAGGCGAGTTCAGGGGCAAGGCATCCACTCCTCATCAAGGATGGAGAATCCTTGAATTTCCTTGCCCCGTCCCCAATATTGGGTGGGTTCAAGTTGAGGTGTAAATTGGGTCGTGTTGAATCGGCACAACACGACCCACATTGGCCTCGCACAAAGTGCGAATCGTGCCATGTTGGCCCACAAGGCATCCCAGGCCATGCCTCCCTTCTCTAAGATAATTGGGAGGGTTGGTTTGGCACGACCCACAGCTCAAACCCGCACGGGTCCATGTCATGCTGTGGGTTGGGCTGGTCCATGGGCCAGGCCATGCTGCACACCAAGCCAAGCTCAAGGCAAGGCACCAACTCCCCATCCAAGGTTTTTAAAATTGGACTGGATAGGGAACCGTTTTTAGGGTCAAACGGTCCGACTATTCGGTCCAAACAGATGACCCGCTCTAACAAAAAAATTAGAAAAACAAAAAAAAGGACAAAAACTGTTATCCGGGTTGATGGTTCGACCGCCCAAGTCAACAATTCGCTAACCAAATAAACAATTTTTGGAAAAAAAAATCGATTTTGAGGTGAAACGGTGTCCGGTTGCCAAATTTTTTGGTCTAATCATCTGGTTTGATCTAATTTTGAAAATACTGTCCCCGTTAACCCAATATTCAATTTGATGATAGAAATGATCAAAATGATATATTAAGTATCAACCACATGGTAAATTTCTATTATTGTTAATTGAAGATTTAATAAATTTCCATTCAATGGGACCTCAATCCCCAACCTCAACCGGGGATTCCTATTAATCCTTATCCCCGCCCCCACCCCACCAAAACAATCCCCATCCCCAACCCCATTAGGTTGGGGAAGTCAGGTCCCTGTTGGGGATGGGGAAAATTGACATCCCTAAAAGTGTATTCTAATAAATGACCCTAAAAGGAACACATAAGAGTATACAATTGTTTTATATTTTTAACTTTTTAAATAATTAATAATTATTCATATTTTATATACTACTTTTAATAAAATTTTTATAATACAAAAATAACAATTATTAATTTCAGTTGGGTTTATTTATCAAACTGATGAAACCAAACAACCCAATTAACTCGACCCGAGTTGGTCGGTTTTCTAGTATTTTAAGTTGTCTTGGGTTCAAAAATTTTCCAATTCGACTAAGTTGGATCAGTTTCACTTTGGCCATTTGTAAACTGACCAAAATAAAATGACCTAACCATGGATATATATTAATATTTTATATTTTAAATGTAAAATTTAATATGAAAAAGTGAGAATTTTCTCATATTTCTTAGTCTAAAATGTTTTATATAATAAATGTAATTTTTAAATTTATTATTTAATAATCACACTGTAATTTTTAAAATTAAATTAAATTTTTAAGTTTAAATCTTTTGAACAAACTGACAAACCAAAAACATCGACTCAAACCAATACAACTTGAGTGGTACAACTTGAGTTTAAATCTTTCACAAAAGGTTAGTCGGTTTCAACTAACCAACTCCCTAACCTGACCAGGTCAATTTGGTGGGCCAAATAGCCTACGATCGCACCGAACCAACTCATGAACACTCATAATTTCAGCTAAATTAGTAGTCTTATTTCTAATAAATAACAATAGTTTAATCTCCAATAATTATTGAAAATTTATAGCAAAAATATACAATTATTGAAAATATATAGATAATGAAAACTACAATAATCACAGAAATTACAAAAATACAATAAGTACTAAAAATATATTAACTTAGTCAAATAATATAATCTCAAATAATAGTTTAATCTCTACTAAATATTAATCAATAACTTATACAAAAAAAAACAATAAATACAATAAGTACAATAAATTAAATTTAAAAATTTCAATAATAGTAATTTAAACTCCAATAATTATTGAAAGTTTTCTATTAAATAACTAAACAAAATAGATTTATACATACTTATTGAAAATACATTTATCATAAAAGACAATAATTATTAATTTTAGTATATATAATTATATAATAAATATATATTAAGAGTTTAAAATTATTATTAATAAATATTATTTTTTTGAAAGTTATTTTCTCGAATTATTACTTGATATAAGTGAAGTTAATTATTTACAATATTATGTAAAAATATTAAATTATTATTAATTTCAATATTATGTTATAATTATTTTTCTAATTTTTAGATTTTTTATATTTATTATGTAATTTGTTTATTTTAGCTATTTAAAATATTTAGTTATTTAAATACTTAAATAATATGTAAAATATTACATAATTTTAAAATATTAATTATTTATTGAATTTAATTATCCATAAAATCATAATTTACATTATGATTACATAATTTCATTATTAAATTTGTAATATATTAAATTATTAACTATTATGTTATAATTATTCTATACTATGATTATATAATTTTTCTACTTTGAAGAAAATTTTTAAATTGATTACATAATTTCGTTATTTTAACTATTTGAAATATAGTTGTGATAAATATTTAGTTATTTAAATATTTAAATAATCTATAAAATATTTAAAATGTTTGTTATTTGAATTTTATTTATTTAAATCTATTACATATTATTAAATATTTAAAAAACATTTAAATTGATAATCAATGAAAACGTAATTTAAATTGTTAGTACATAATTTCGTGATATATATTGTAAAAATATAAAATTTTGTGTTTTTAATAAATATTTTAAAGTTATTTTATAGTTTTGTTAGAATATATAAATAATTCTTAAATTTTTAATTCAAACTTTGTTTAGATAGATATAGATAAAAAGTAGGGGAGAGGATAAATAGGAATTAGAGATAATTTAGGAGAGAAAATCTCTACTAAATTAGAGATAATTTTGGAGATAAATAGGAATTAAAGATAATTTAGAAAATAAATAGGAATTAGAGATAATTTTGGAGAAAGTGGGGGAGGTAGTTTAAGAGTAATTTTAGGAGAAGAGATTAATTAGGTTATTGGGAAAGTGCATCTCATTGGTTGTTTGAAAAATGATATGGAATTAAAAAAATAAAAAATGAGAAAATAAATAAATAAATTCTCTCAAAGGAGAGCTATGCTAACATGGCAGGACCAGTTTTAATATATATATATAGATGCTATGAAATTCTATTTTAAACATATTTTTACCCAAATTTTTCAAAAGAAATTATCGACTTGATTAACAAACCGCTGAGCCATATGGTTAAACCACTAAAACGTTAGACCTGGATAACGATTTTCAAGTCATTTTTATTTTAATATTTTAATATTTTAATATTTTTAAAAACATCATGTATTTATCCATTTGGACCAAATGGACAAATCGTTCAACCCCCAAAAAATGTTGGCAAGTCAAGTTTTAAAAACATTGGTTCGACTAGATACAGTTGGGTGTTGGGCTAGACGAACTAATAAGCAATAATCAGCTCAGCTTAACATTTCTCAATTGTAAATATTCAAGAAACAATTCCGGTAAGCATATAAATACATAATACATGATTCATCCATCCATATGTATTTTCAATATATACATCTTCACCAAGGTTTTTGAACCACCAGCGCTGTTGACTTGGATGATTGGACTGTTCGGCTTGGGAATTATTTAGGCAATCGGTTTTGTTTTATTTCAAACCTGGTCTTTGACCAAAAACTGTTGAAAAAGTCAATAATCCATTGACTCAGGCGGTCGAACGAATCGACAATAGTTTTAACCTTTTTTATTTTTTAATTTGTTTATCAAAATGGGCCGTCCTCCATCCATTTGAATCGGAAGGTCGGATCGTCAACCCGGAAGCCAGTAGCCAGTTTCCGGGTCGTTTTTTAAAAAGTTGATCTTTACCATTGATTTTTGTTTCTACTAGCATAAGGGCACGTTACTAGAAAGTATAAAATCAAAATCTGCTCTACCTATTTTTATACAAAGAACAGAATCAGAGAATTTACGGATTGGAGCAAAATACATTCCCTGATTCCTTTTTTTTTTGATAGTTCATTCCCAGATTCCATTTCTACCACAATTTAAACAAAACCTAAGCTTTTTATGTGAAACATGAATCAAGTATCCAAATTGAATAGCAGTTCAGAACAGCAGAAGCAAACTTGAAACAAAAACAGCAATAAAAGAATTGGTATCTGACTTGATTTGTTTGACAGTGTTCTGTCACCAAGATTGTGAAAGATCAGACAATGCTATACTTAAAAGTAAAAGAGACATCAAATTTTAGTGAAATTGCAATGTCATCAGCAGTGTAACCATCTTCTATGCTGTCAATTCCCCTCTGCTGTTCAGATAGATACTCAGAAAATATAATTTCAGTCTTTTTCCTGAAACTAATTTTTCTGCCATTAGTCTTTTATGAGAACATGGGTGATTATTGAATAGCTTATAATCAATTCCCTTCTGCTGATCAGATACTCAAAAAATATAATTTCTGTCTTTCCCTGAAACTCTTTTTTCTGAAAATAGTCTTTTATGAGAACATGGATGATTATTGAATAGCTTATAATCATAAAAATTGCATATTTCTTAAAAACTCAAGGTTAAGACTAAGGCTGCATTTGACATTCATTATTGAATAGCTTATAATCATAAGGATTTATGTCTTTTTTGCACTTAAAAACTCCGTATCCATAGGGATATTTTAACAGCAAAAGAGAGATAAGTCCTTAAAATAAGGAATGCCAAATGCAGCCTAATTAAGTCTGTTTTAATATCATGTATAACTTCTTTCATTCAATTACTAGATGATCCATTGGAATTTGACAATTCAAAAATTGAGTACACCTATTCAAATGCAAAATAGGATAATGATGAGTAACAGACGAGAAAGAAAAAGAAAGGAAGCCTTCCAAAACATAACTGGGCTATATCTTAAACTTGCTTATGTTGGAAAAACATTATATGACTTGAAGATTGAAAATAGGTTTCCTCAAAGAGACAAAGCAAATTATGGTAACTCCCCATGTATTGGGGGATCAAATCAGCGCCCCACAATGTCCCACAGTACACTCCCGCCATGTATTGGGAATATCTCCCGATGATAGTACCAAAAATGATGATGTCATCGTCGGGAGATATTCTCAATACACGACAGAGATGTGCTGTGGGATGTTGTGGGGCGCAGTCTTGTGGGGGGGGGGGGGGGGGCGATTTGAACTCGGCAAATAAAATTATGCATTTGGACGATAAAATCTAGCTACTAAGCAAAGTAGAGAGTAGTGTTTAAACAATATTTCTATTCCCATTTGAGAGCGCAAAGGCTTTTAGCTTTATAAGATGGGCCCTATACAGACAACCTTTAGCCCAAATCAGCTGTCAATTAGTCATTTTTAGGTTGTCTATTTTAGCATCTTTGAATAGCTTATCCAGAGCGCTTCAAAGAAGCTGAATTAGCTTATCTGAATGTTCAGCTCAGCCCTCCCAAACAAACACTAAAATTTCATGTGGGAAGGCTTAACTGAATCTTCAACTAAGCTAGTTCAGCTCAGCTCCTTTGAAACACTCTAAATAAGCTTTTCAAAGATGCTAAAAAACCAAATGACAGTGGCTCAGTAGGATCTCTAACTCAATTGTAGTAGAGACATATATAGTCCACTGCCACTAGGATTTGGGGGGCTAAGGGAATATATGGGGGATGGGCTACCCCGTTGTGTAACCCCATGAAACCAAAAAGACTGAAGCAAATAGCTCTCAAATGATTGACTGGCAGTCTATTTGGGCTATCCAGATTTTCACTAAATAATAGTTTATTGGTTGTCCATGTGGAATCCACCTCAAAAGATCAGGATTCACTATGCTTCATCTCTCCCAAATGGGCACTAAATACAGCTTATTTGGACCCTTAAAAATTATTTAAAGAAAGAAATAAAAGAGGAAGTGCCAGTGAAGGGACAAGCTTCTAAGAGGCCGAAACGAACAGCTCTTCAAATGAGTAACTGGCAACTGTTTTGGGCTTTTCGGATTTTGTAATAAGCATGGCTTAAACTTTAAAGGCTATCTGTGTGGGGTCTACCTTAGAAAGGTGGAAGCTAGTGTGCTCCAGCCCTCCAAAGGGAGTTTCGATTTCTCGAACCCACCATAGAGCATGTTGCAGTCATACATGCATCAGGAATATCTCCCCTATTTGTATGCTTTATTCATGGGGAGAAAAAATTATTTAAAGAAATAAATAAAAGAGGAAGTGAAGGGAATAGTTTCTGAACTCCAAATTCCTAAACGTAGAAAGTTCAGGCCATGGTTTTTGAACTGTTATTGATTTGAATGATTGGATCATTTGGTTTGGAAATTATTCAGGCAACTAGTTCTGTTTTATCTTAAATCTGGCCTCTAGTCAAAAATCATTGAATCAATCAATGATTCATTGACCTGAACAATTGAATTGTCGACCCATTCAACCTATTCAATGATTTTGGCTGTTTTTAAATTTTAATTATTATTTTTATTTATTTTGTCATAATGGGTCGTCTGTTCGGACTGGATGGTCAAATCATTGAATCAAAAACTGGTAAACAGAATAGTTCCGATTCCGAGTTATTTTTTAAAACATTGGTTCAGAATCTTCAGACCATATTTAATTTTTAAGTTGAACAGCCTGAACTAAAGTTTTAGAACCTATGAAATGAGTGGTGGCTCGGTAAGTAAACTAGGTAGTCCCAAAATAAATGTGATTTCAAACCTTGCAATCGTCTCCCACCATTATTCGGAGAAGAGTTATATGATTATTGCTGAAAAAGTAATGCATTGTGCCAAGAAAAAATGATTTAAGGCCCCTATGGGAGAAGGCGATTATTTCAATACCAAAATAAAGGCAAACATGATGGCCCCGCCTAGGTTATAGCCTTTATCACCTGTCAAATTAATTGTATATTTGATTGCTACAACTGGGATGAGAAAATAGGAATATTCGTATAAGATTTTTATTTTTTCTTGTTTGTTTTGATCAAAACAATGGGATAGGATAGAGATGTGGGGTCTCACCAGATAGGCCCCGCTAGGAAACGAAAACAATGAGAAGTCGGTGAGAAAAAATGCCGAAGATGAACATTCTTCTAGTCATCCTAACTGAGCTTCACATCCCTACAATCAAACCCTCTGAAAACTCATTATCTTTTATCTTCCAAGTGGAACTTCAAACCCTATCGATAGGGTGTTCATTTCCAGTGAAGTTAAGACATAGAATCTCCTTGGTTTTCTTTCATTGAACCTTTTCTTTTTGTATTTTTTTTTTCTCAAAAACCTCATTGTTTTTCTTCCTAGCTTAGCTTCAGAACCCCAATTACCAAAGAGTCGAATCACTATTCTTCATCTCCAACGAAGGTAAGACCTATCCATGCTCCATTTTTCTCCAGTAAACTATTTTTTTTTTCTCTAAAACTTTGTTGGTTTTCTTCCCATTCCTGATTTCTTAGCTTTTCAAAGTCGACAACCAAATGTTGGTAGATCTGCTTAAACCTCTGTTGTCATCATTACAATCTAACAAGTTTGTAATGTAAATATGCTAAAACCTCCTCTGCAGATTTGTTATCATTAAACCTCTGCTATTAAGTAGAACGATTTATTATTGCAGATCTAAACCTTGCTAAACTTCTATCATCATCATTGATCATCAATACCCCTTTTGGTCCATTACTTATATCATTATCGTCCCTTGGATTCACCTAATAACCAATACCCCTTTAATTCGACCATCAAAATATAGGAGACAAACCATGGATGTTCATGTTCCACCGTTGTTGATGGTTGAAGCGGAATGAAATTAAGCATCTTGCAAAATTTTCTCAACAGAAAACAAATTTTGCAGAATAATTGGTCTCAACAATCAAACATTGGGTGTCAAAATGAGAAAATAATTTTTTCTCTTTCATCCCATCTTTTCCCATCCCATCCCTTCTCATCCCACTATTTCTCGACAACCAAATAAATCATTAGAGATAGCAATTTCCACCCTCCTGACACAAGTACCCATCATAATTTTTCCTATGGAGTAGATTTTTGTTTGAATAATAAATTTTAGTGTAGTGGTAGGTTTTAAAATTTTACAACTCATATGAGTGTGGGTAGAATATAGTATTAGGCTAAATATAAATAAATTATTATTGTAAGGGATGTAAACTTATGTATTATATGTTAAGTTTAATAATATTTGTTGAGGTTATTTTGCTTGTCCTTGCATATATATATAAAACTGCTCCACCTTCAAATACAGGAGGTCTACCCTCAAATACAAGGGAGTATCAGGAAGGATTTTGCATTCTATGTATGTGGTGGGGTTCTAATCCCAATCCCACCATTATTTCTAGCTGTATATACAACTATACAAATTTATAAGGTGGTGGTATGTATATGGATTGGGAGGTGGAAAAGGTGTAGAATTCAAAAAACCCTCACCCTGAATCCACCACGTTGCCATTGCCATCAAGTTAATGCCACGTTGAACTTTTTATCCCAGAGCTGTTACACCTGTTGTAAGGCGTGTCAACAGCAGCAATCTACACCACTAAAACGTGGCAATTTGGACCAGTCCTAGCAGTGTTTTTTTAAAGACCAAAACGCTACGAGAGAGACGAAAGACAAAAAAAAATGGCTGACAGAGGAGGAAACGCCGGAAGTTGTAACGACAGGTGCGGCTGCGCTTCTCCTTGCCCCGGTGGCCATGCTTGCAGGTCTCTGCTGTCTTCCTTCTTACCATCTCCCAATTGCATCCTTCAGTTTTGATTATTCACTGTCTATCTTTTAGCCCTTATCTTCTCTTATGAAAATCACTTTCGGCTGTTTAAAATTCGACAGCTTGGGCTGTCAGCAGGGCTTTTCATTAAGGTTTCGTTTGTCTTTTAGTATCCGGGTGATACATTTATCCGAACAAATGACTTTTAGGCAAATTGTGGTGTTAGTGTTGGTAAAAACTTTAGGTGCTGTTTGGGATCGATACTATTTCTTAGGTGTTTTTTCAGAAAATAGTGATGTATAAACATTTTTTTAAAAAGAAACTTTTTTTTCAGGTTTTCTATTTAATACTATTGTTGTTGCTGCCACATAAGCCTTTTTTAATCCCATATCAACACACCATTGTTAACATTCTTAATAAAAAATGGGAAAACACCAAAAGGACAAGGACGTAACCAAACAGTAGGCGTTTTTTAAGAAAATGGATTTATGATGTGGTGCCGTTTTCTGAAAAAAAAAAAAACGGCATCAATTCCAAACACCTGGTTAGTATTAGATTTTATCATTTTAATATTTTCGACGGAATCATTTACCAATAAAACACGTTTCAACCCTCTGCCACATCATCTCACACCGCACGGCACATCTCATACATATAATAGGTCCCAGTCTCAAGTTAAGATGTATGGTGTGAGATGATATTGATAAACTTGGAACCTGTTTTGTTGGCAAAAAATCCCCGTCTGACATGGGATAATAGCATATAAGAGCAACTTTTGGGCCGCAAAATCACTGCGCATCTTCTTTTTTCCTGCAATCTGTTTACCAGTGCCACCGCCCGCCACCGTCGGGCGGCATTGGGCAAAGGAATGGCCATTAGGGCTGCCTCTGCCTCCGCCCACCTCCAGCAATGTTGTTAGGAGGCGGAGGTGGGCGGAGATAGGCAGAGGCGTTATCGGAGGTGGTGATGAGCGGCGGCAGACGGCGACGAATGATGTGGGCAACGGCACTGGTGAACAAGAACAATGATTTTACCCTTAATTAATATTATTTTTAAAAAGTTAATCTATTTTTTAAATTTTTTTAAAACTATTAATTATATTGATATTAAGCCCAAAAATTACCCTTATATGCTATTATCCCAAAAATAATTTTGGCTGTCCACATTTATCAGTTAGTTTTTGTGATGTATATAGGCTCTCTCTCTCCTCATGACACGTTAGTGAATACGGCAACGCCTACAGCACTTCTATTCTTGCATCCAATTCACATGGTTTGCGCAAGGAGAACCCCCCCAGACAGCACAGGTTGTCTGAAGACGACCAGCCAGCTAAAATCTATATACCCATGCTGCTTTACCGGTTCATCCTAATCCTTGCCGGATGCTTGGCTTGTCTTGATAATGACAGAACATAATTCATGATTGAGATTTTGACATCATCCATCTCGTCATGTGCTTGAACATCAAGTGTCACATCTAGACTTGCGCCAAGATAGAAATCCGATGGTGTCGATGAAGAGTCCGGATCTGCCGATCATAATACATGGAATTCAGAATTCTGCAGTTGCTAAGGTCATGGTCCGATCATTTATGGATGGACGTGTGTAATAGAAAAAACATCCAGTAGATGTTTCTCTGTTTTTTTTATAACACTTATTTGGGTTTGATTATAAGGTAAAAACATACAATGATTCTTTTATCCATAAAAGTTAAAAAGGATTGACAAAATTATCCTGTTTTATCAATTTTTTCTTCAGAGTTATTTATCCATATGGGAGAGTGAGAGTGAGAAAATGATACTTAGGAAAAATGATTTTTTTTCTGTGAATCTTACATGAACGTGAAAAACCACAATCCTATTGATCGACTTTCCTCACTAGAATCTTAAAAACAACAAAGAGGGCCCTAATACTAATATGGCTACTGCTGCAATTCTGCAAACAGATGTAGTTCCAGTGCAAGTGCGGGTGAGCGGGAGACACAGCATATGTGCTGCTCCTGCGGCGAACACTGCGGCTGCAACCCCTGCTCATGCTCCAAAGCTGAAGTCTCTGGTTCTGGAAAGGCTTTCTGCAAGTGTGGTCAAGGTTGCACCTGTGTCACATGTGCTTCCTGATAACTGCCGAGACACCAGGGGAGATGAGTTCCTATTAATACCCAGCACTAAGTAGGAGCTAGCAAGGAAGATACTAATGATAATAATAAGGCTAAGTATCAGACTCTAAGGCTGCAGAGCCTGAACTATGTAAGTTGTAATCAGAAAGGCCTACTAGTATATAACTATATACATATGCAAGTAATGGAATTAAAGTTGCCAAGTAATGGTAAGACTGAATATTCTCCTAAGCCCAGATTCATTTGTGCAGTGTCTAAATGATTCTACAACTTAAATCTATGTTATGAAGCCTGCACCACCAAAACTTTGGTGGCTTCATGCACCAGACAAATTATATGATCTTTTACTGGCTCAACTCAATCTGCACAAATCTCATTGATGGTAACGGTAGAGGAGGATCTACTAAGAGGCGTTCTTGTAAGGAACAAAATACAAACAAACAGACTACAAGCCAGCCAACAGGATCTATTAAGAAGAAAAAAGTTGTAAAATAATCTAAATCTTACAACTCCATTGCCACAGTCACAGATAAGCTTAAAAAAACAATACATGTACATGTTATGTATTATGAGCTCCTGCAATTTGGAGCCCGGAGTCCCCAATCTGTAAAAGGAATATTGGGCCGTATATCACAAACATCAATTTACAACCAGGATTCACTATAATACACAATTCCAAAATGAAACAAAAAAACTCATTAGTATTCCGGTTCTGGATACGATGTTGGAATACCTATCTACACAGAAAACCAGTTACACCATTAATATAACCACATATCCCTCACAGTTTCCTCCATCAATTCCCCTAGGATCATCCATTCTATCTCTCTTCCTATTACATCAACATCATCAAGCATCATACCAGACCAAGGGGTTTTCCCTAGATCACAAGCCACCATGCCATCAAGTGAATAATGGGATCCATCCATTGGAGGATTTACATGTTTATGGATCATTTCCCATGCAGCACCCAGCAATTTCTTTCCACAAGATGGCAGTATTATAGAGGGACCAAGAACCCTTCTCTTAAATCTGGACGTTGTCATAAGAGATCCAAGTATTGTTGCTAGTGCTTCATTTAACAAGTCAAATAACAGCTTGCGGGCTTCCTTGCTTTCCTTCTGATCTCTAGTTTCCTCTTCATTCTCCTTGGCCCTTTTTTTGTAAGACTCTTCTACTTCCTCAAAGATCAAGTAGCTAATCGGTTTTTCAAGAGAGTCCCACTTCGAAAAAGAGCAATCAAATGGTCCATCATATAAACCAGAAGCAATGAGAAGATCTCTTATGTATGCTTGTTTCTCATCTTGTATCTCAAGCGTTTCAACTTCTCGGGGCTCCTCTCTTGTCAGCGTGTCGTCAGGCCCATCAGAATCAAGTTGATTTAACTGCCTCCTTAGCTCTGTGCGATCAGAAACAGAAACAATAATCACATAAGTAATCCAAATGCCCCATTTAGTAGTCTATCTTATGAACAACCTCTTAAATGGCTCCACTGGAACTGAAGAACATTACTGAAGTGGAAGTCATGGAAGTGGTGCTATAACTAAGAAAAATGACATTTTATTGCACATATGAAAACAAAATCAGCCACTAATTAATGTGTTGCAACTAGGAGATCCTACTAGTTAGTCTGAATGGTTTTTTTCAACTTTTATTATAGGATATTGAAGACCACTCAAGCTGAATCTTCTTTCTTGTTTGATATTTTATAATTTCTGACATTGTTAAATGATATGGTGCTAAACTTTGTTGTTGGAAATCTCTTGATAGAATCAACAACCTGCAAATAATACACCACCATCACCCAAAACTAGATTTCCCTTCACTTGAGAGCATAGTTGTAAAGGAGACACCTAGGCGACAAGGTGCCCTTGGAGGCTCACCTCGCCCAGTCACCTAGCAGTTTTGTATAGTGTCTTATAAAATACTTTTATATTGTTACTTTTTTGAGTTATAATTATAAAATAGACATTATTAAACAAAAATATTCATTTTCTGTGTTTATAAACTAATTTCTTTTTATTATTTTCTTATTTGTTAGGGTTTAATCAACACAAACATTGCTAACTGCTGTATTGAACCCTCAAAGACTTCAGAATTTGAACCAATAAGTAAGGGAAAAACTTAAAGTTTTGTCTAATCAACACATTTCTTCCATCTTTTCTTTTCTTCTTTTCCTATAACAAAAACAGGGGTTCAGTCCCCATATTTTTTGAATTTTCTTTTCTTTCTTCTTTTTCTTCTCATAAATATGTTGATTTTCTAGACATAAACATGAAGTTTATAACTTTCTTATGAAAATTATGGATAGTTAAGGAAAGATGGTTATGGAACCTAGGGAACTACCTAGGATATGTATTTTTCACTTAAAAAAATCCATCGCCTAGGCTACTAGGCGACAAGGTGCCCCCCTGTCGCCTAGCCTCGCCTTGGCGCCTTAAAAACTATGCTTGAGAGCACCATCTATGGTACCTCCCACCCATTCTTGCAGGGATAATTTGATGGCAGAGAAAGCTACATGCTTTACCTGTGGACTATAGTTGCAATTCACATCCCAACTATGGCATTCAGAAGGTAGACATCTTGCATGCCACATCTTACTAGTAAATAGGCAGTTTAATGAACGAAATGCTAAAAACATGTTCAGTCTAAAAGAATTGCATACGCATTTGAATTTGTGAAAGCAGGAAGTAGCTTAGCTTTATAAAATAGTGTCATTATGTGAGGCTGTCTATGGCTACGCAAGTAATGTTTTTTCTTTTTTTTTGATAAACAGCTACGTGAGTAATGTTGTCCCTGGACTTTGTTATAGTTCACACATACACATACAGAATAGTAAACGTGAAAGATATTGATTAATGCTTTACAAAGCATGCATATGCACATTACTTTCTCTACTATAATGTAAAAAATATAACTAGCACACTGATATCTTTCATGCCAACTAGTTTACAAATCTGTCCAAACTGCCTATTTACTAGTGTGTTTTAAGCCCTGATCTAAGAAACAGGCACAACCACATGTCGCATCCATCAGTTGATTGACCAATTTAACTGGTGTTTATTACCAATACGTGCATAATATGGCAGGAGAGAATAAAAAGTTTGTAGCAAATACCAATGTTCAGAAAGAATAACACACAACACACAGATGGCGTAATTCCAGTTGAAGTCATAGACACCAATAGCTAATACCTTGAAGATTAGAGCTGATCTCTCTGAAAACCCGTGGCATGGGACAGTCTTCTAGCAAAGGCATATCTAAAGTGGAGATTGGGCTGAGATGATCCACTGGCTGACACAACTCTTCATGACCACTGCTGCACACTGATGCAGGGCTAGGTGGCACCTCAGTTGAGTTGTCCTGAGAACCATGCAACAGAAAATCTTTTAATTAAGAGAACGAAAAGAAAGAAAACTATTGATTGATTGAGAGAGAGAGAGAGAGAGAGATGAACTAAACTATAAGATAGCTCTTACATGTGCATTGCCAGGATTCATCACAACTGTAGGTCCACTCATGATATCTTTCACAGGACCAGATCCATTGCTTCCTGATTCCTTAACTACTTGAATCTTCCTTCTGAATAATTTACCTCTAAGAGTAAAACTGTATCGGAGATTTGAGACTTTCCCCCTAAAACTGAACCTCTCTTTCCTCTTTTTTCTCAATTCCACTGAAACATTTTCAGTGGATTCATGCTTCCTCCTGATCTGGGCTCCAGTTAAAATGTGTCGGTCCTCTAAAAGAAGTTTCCCAAATGAATTTCCTGATACCGGAGCTGACAATGATCTGATTAGGTTTCTTGGAGATAACTCCCCTGTATAAAGCATTTCATCACTTTTATGCCCATGTCTGAAAGATCTTGTTTGAATTTCTGGCTCATCTGCCAAATCTTCCCAGCGATTCTCAATGTTCTTAGTCATCAAAGCATCTTCAATTGGCCTTATTCTACTCTCATTATTGCATAAAGCAGAAGCTCTCGAGCTGCCACTGATACTTGTGGGGGCATCAACACGTTTTTCTCTTTTTACAACGTTCCTCAGCCTCTCAGAGAAGCATTTCCCCATGTCTCTGTTAATGAACTCGAGAGGGCCTTGTCCATTTATCTGAGTTTCACTTCTGTAAGATCTAGCTGATTCTGATCGTAGTAAATTCATTCCAAGGTCCTTGGTAACACTTTCCCTGACCTGCTTTGCTATATTCTGAGCAATTTCTTTTGGATCTGATTGTTTTCCACTGAAAGGGGCCCCAATTCCAACCCTTCTAACTGATATATCTCCTTTAGCACTCTTGCCTTGAATTTCACATCTCAGCCTTTCCTTTACTTCCTCAAGCAAAGCTTCAATACCACCTTCCTCTTCAGCAGTCTCTGACGAACCAGCCCAAGAATCTTCACTATCACAATTCCCATCAGGGCCAGGCTTTAAGATCACTATCCTTGTGGGCATAGAAGACTTGCCTGGTTTCTGATTACAATTTGTTAGGGAGATCTGCTCAGCATCACTAGAATTTGTTCTGTTTCTTAAGACGACAGAGTCAATTTGGTTAGCTGAGGAAGATTCCTTTTTAAATCCTTGATGCTGTAATGCACCTCTTTCTTGTGATCTTCCCTTAAGTGTTGCCACTGAAGTATGACTGTTTGATTCTCTAGGATTCTTCTTTTCTCTCAAACTCCTAGATTCTGCATGGAGTGCGATTGTTTCCTTGTTGAAGTTCTCTTGAGCAAGCCATTGACCAGGAATTCTACCAAGCTCAACAACTTTTCTATGTTCCCAAATCCTCGCTGCTTGCCATGCTTCAAATTCTTTTTTGAATTTCTGCAATTCCTCCTCTTGAGGATGTTCTCGAGGTCGTCGTTTTCCATATTTCATGTCACTACTGGATAGGTCAGTATCTTCTTGTCTAGAAAAGGTTAGAAAATCCATCTCTGTTTTCCTCAAGGGTTTTGATCCAAAAGCACTACGTCCAGCTGAGCCATTTTCGTACTGTTCACCATTTCTAAAATTGTTTCCCATGTATTCATTCTTTTTCTCCTTTGCATGAATTGCTGGTTGTGTTTCTGATGGTAGCATATCCATCCCCATCAAACGGGCCACAACACTAGGCACATTCCGCCTAGTGGCTGGTCCCCTGTAAACCTCCTCATCAATCAAATTCTTCACAGAAGCCTCACTTGGATAACAATTCTTTCTGGAGGAGGTATGCTTCACTTGATATGAATACTGATAGTAATCACACAAAGTATTAGTTGATATGAGTGAAAAGTTGATGCATGATAGAGTTATTTTTATCATGAAATACATGGAATTAATACTCGTTTTAGAATAGCATGAACATAGTCAACCACCAAGAGAGCCAAGAGACAGAGCCACAACTTTTCCCCTGGATGGGGATTTAAATGCCCATGGTGAAATAAGTGAAAATCTATTTTTACCAATGAAGACCACTGTCAAGTGCTATCATTCCAAAGGCATGTTCATTGTTGTTGCAAAAGCCAAACTTCTATTTCAAATTTACAAAATTTTGCAAGTCAAATTAATTGAAACACTTGATATTTAAAAAGAAATTATTTTTCTAATATATATTTAAGTATCTATATTACTTCAAGACAAAATTTCGTTGAAAAAATTTACAAACTATTTAAATAAAAATCAAGTAGACCCTATTAATACTACATACTAATAATAATGTAGATCAATGATATAGATTTTTTTTGGAAAAGGTAATGTAATTTTATTCAAACCAAAATTCAATTACAAACTGAAATCAGACCCAGGAAGGCAGTCTGAAAACAGCCAGAGTTACAAACTCCACCAGGAGTGAGACTGAAATAAATAAGACAAGTTTAGATGTGGTGCAATGGTGAAATCTCAGGCTGACAAGCATGAGAATGCAAGTTCAAGTCTGAGAATGGCAACTTGACGGGGAAAAAAACAAAGGTTAGGTCCATATCCAGTCAACCCCTCCCCAAGGCCCTAGATAGCTGGGACCAACATTGGGTAATGGCCTTTAATGATACAGCCTAATGATAATTGTGTGATTGTGCCTAAAAAACTCAGCCATGAGAATGAGCGAAAATAGATATTGTAGAGCAAAAATA
Organism: Nelumbo nucifera; assembly: GCF_055504915.1. Taxonomy (NCBI): domain Eukaryota; kingdom Viridiplantae; phylum Streptophyta; class Magnoliopsida; order Proteales; family Nelumbonaceae; genus Nelumbo; species Nelumbo nucifera. The sequence goes on along the minus strand of NC_142654.1, from coordinate 65,194,254 downwards.
TCGAAAAAGAAATCAAGTTATATCCAAGACCTTTTCCACTCTAATGAGAGCAGTGCTGCAACAGGTCCCCTCATGATACGAGCTATGGGGGAGGGGAAGGGGAAGCCCAGAAATAAAAAAAGTATACACACACATGACGGAGTGCCCTAGAAATTATAGGAGATATAAAGGGAATTGTCAAAAGTTTTGGGGGAAATGTCACCCCTTGGCTTCTCTCAATGGCACATATCCAGGAATTTGGGTACCAACAATATATACAACCATCTATAAGTGTCAAGTGAAAATTAACCAACCATCAGGTTATGTTTTTTCTTGTTCAAATTTAAACTTCTTCCATCCATCTATTTGCAATAAGTTGGATAGTTATCAATTCTGGATCCTACACACCTTCCTATGTGTTTTAATGTATGGCTCATCCAATAGTGTGGTAGTCTAGCAGATAGAGAACTTAAAAACCACCATCTCTTTAAGCAAATAAAGATTAAGAATATTGGTAATAAGAAAATTGAATAAATAAACGTCTTCAATTAGCAAATCATCAATAACCTCATCTGTTATATATAGCATAAGTCTCATTAAATCAGAATCAAAATACAGATTTAATATATCAAGAACCTATAGTAAAGCATACAATAAAAAATTACCGGAATGTTTCCGGATGTAGAACAGAAGTTCTGTGAAGTTTCTATTGGCAGCTCCAAGCTGTTCCGAGGGGCTTCAAGACCTGCAGACAAGCCAGAGCAGCATTAGATTTCCAAAATTTCTCAATGAAATCAAAGAAATCTATAAGGATATAGATTAGATGGATCCCCCAGAAATCTGAATGCTACAGCTGATAGACTAACTAAATCCAGAACATAGAGGGCCTTTGTATAGTGAAAGCTGTATGCCCAAGTAGTTTCTGTATTGGTAGAACTGCTATATATCGGCCTTGTGAATTTTGTACATCATACACACTCCTTGCTATTTTTCATCAGGCAATATAGTTTATCTCTTTCTCAACAAAAAAAAAAAAGAAAAGAAAAGAACAGAAAAGTGCTCTTCTTGTCAATACAACTCTGCCGGTGACTTTTTCTTAACTTTTGTTCACAAGGGGGAGGTTGGAATGTTGTTTATCATATATCATCCTACAAGTCCTTCCATGTTGTTTGTTCTACTTATTGCTCCGAGCTACCAAGAGATACATAATTGGAGCCTTTTTTTTCACTTGTCTGATTAACCCAAGTAAGAAGGAATCTGAAGCAGGAAGTCTAAAGTTCTTAACCTTAAGTATTAATCATGAAAATCTAGTTGCCCATAATTTTAGGAACATACTTCATATAGAAGTCCATACTTAGAAAAGATCCAACATAACTTGAGATGAAGATGCATTAATGTCATGATCTAAAACTTTCTACGTTATCCCACCTTGTCTGCCACAAATTCAAACCCTCCCCCCAATGGGAAGAAAACAGAAAAAAAAAAATGGACAAATAACCACGTTAAAGAAAGTAATAAAGGAAAAACAAGGAGCGGAAGCATACTTATTAGAAGTAAACAATATAAGCAAATAAAAGATGAACCTTACCATCAACATGTCTACTGTGCCCTAGTGACTTCCGGGACATGCTGGCTTGGTTAAACTCAAAGAGATGCAATATGCCTCCCATGTAGCCTGCTGATTCCTAAAAACCTGAGTAGACCTAGCAGTGCATCTATGTTTTATCCCATGGTAACCTGAGTGGATTGTCCTTTATCCAATACAAATGTTGCAGAACACCTGCCTCATAATCTAGAAAGCAACACCATAAGGTTCTAATCAGTAAACTAAAGTTCATTACACTTGGTCCAAACAAGCTTCCAATGCATAAAAATCTTCAGATAAAATCGTAAAGGTCCAAATCAAAAGATCAATTCTATCAAGGATTAACTTCTGCTCAGATTATCAAATAATCGGCCATTGCCTATTGGAGAAGAATAATTTCTTACAGACACGAAGCAATATTATATACACTTGAAATTCTAGTTACCTATCTAGTAGACCCAGGTAGCATAAATGGCCTGCACATACGCATGGTTTCAACTTTCAAGCGGGGGAGCAGACCAACCACTAAGTTCTTCTAAAACAAATGGATGATTATTAACTATCAACTGTATTTTTTATGCTTATGATATAAGGTTATGATTATAACCCCAGTTCTGGTTTTTGCTTTTTAGCTTCCTTCTTTTACTCTTTCAAAGAAAAGTTTCCTTCTTTTACTGTCTAATCAGAGCTGCTTTTCAGGTTTGGACCACAAGACTAGAAGTGGAAATCCTGCAAAAATGGGGGAGAAGGAAATGAAATGAAAAGTGACTCCAATACATCCACGAATAAGCCTACCTACTCTACTTCGTCATTCTGACCTCCCCACCTGGGGAGAGAGATATATAACCAAAACATTTGTGGACTCTATTAAATTTGCTGCAGCAAGTGAAAATTCCCAAATTTCTGCCACATGTATCCTGTATTGCTGAGAGACCTCTTATGATCTAACCAATGGATAATTAGATTTCCTCAACTACAAAATGTACAGAACATATATTTGTCTAGATCACATCAAGTCAAAATCAATTTAGTGGCCCTCAAGTCTTTTTGATAGAAAGTACTGAACAAAGTGCAGATATGGAGGTGGAAGTAAAATAAGGATTTCTTAGCAACATTAAGATGAAAGATGGGGAGTCACGAGAAACTTTGGTTAAACTACAAATATAGAATCAAGACAAAACTCAGACAAGGCCATGCAGCATTCTATAAGACGGACATTCAACATAACTTACAAATCAGTGCAGTCTAGACAAAATTAAAACAGTTCTACAATTAAACAGAACCAATCAAACTCATAATAACCAAACATGAAGAAATTGTAGTTGCAGAATCTTGACTTATCTCTTTGGGAGGTGTATTATGATGATATGACGATGAATATACGATTTTTAGTAAAGAAAGCATCTTGGAATTAATGCCTTCAAGAGTGAATTTTCAAAATATCAGTGGCCCCAATTCAAATGACAAAGTTCTTTTTACTTTTTTCTATTGCTCGCACTTCATCCAGGAAAGAGCAAAATGCAAGAGTTAGATTAACAGAAGTAAGCAAACAAAAGTAAAATTTTAAGGGCCTGATTCACTAACATAATTCCCATCGACCGAAAGAGCACAAGTATCGAATTCTTGCAGCACTCTGAAACTGAAAGTTTTTAACACAAACATTTTAAGAAGGAAAGAGAAGCCGATTTAAATGATTAAAAATAACAGGTTAGAACAAATTCGACTTTTTTTTGGCAGATTTACGAGAAAACTTCGTCCTCAACCTGAAGCTTGACCCGGGGCTGTAACACATAAGTATGCAATCTCATTTATCTTGCCAAATTCTTTCGTCCTGCGACATCCAAGGAAACAAAAAATAAAAAGGAAGCCATATATCCATAAAAAGATGCAAAATTAACGAACTTTTCAAAATAGAACTGGCTGATTTTCAAGATTCGTTTTACTTGACTCTCCCCACGATTTTGATCCAAGAGAGCATGGAGATCTAAGTTAAGGCTCTTCAAACAAGTATAGCATCTAACAACCATTAATTGCTTTTGATCCAAATAGAAAAAGGACATTTTCGGTTTCCACTAACCATAATTAATATGAATCTCATTATTCAGTTCTTCTTGTCTTTGTAACGCAGAATAGACGATCCCATTCTCCAACTCAACAAGACAGTAGCTCGTGTAATTCAACACCATGAAACCAAATCCATCATTACCAAATTATCAGAACCTACCGTGCAGAGACGCCCGGGAACGGGCAAAATCCATCGACGGGAACTTTTATCCTCCACAGAGATGAAGGGAAACCGAAAATACAGTGGTCAACAGAAGTCAATAACGTAGAGATCGAGAAAAGATCTTCGTCGGCAACAGCAGAGTAGCAGAAAAGTTGAGATGTAAAGCTAGGGCTCGTAATAGTTTCACGTTGGCACCCTAGTAATGTAGGAAAAGCTACGCTTTTAGTCTGACCGTCCATGGCCGAAAAAACATTAAAAGAAAAAAACAACCCAGAAAGCGAAGCTTCTCTAGTTTCATGTATTTAAAATTATTTTCTTTTTATTCTTTATCCAATTGCTTTCTCTTTCTCAATTTTAATCTTTGTTTACTGTAAACCCTTAACAAAAGACCGAGCGAACTCGAGTTCGCAACTCTGTCTCTGAAAGTGAAGAATACTGAAAAGGCAATAACAGCGCAGACACTAGGGATCAAGCGGGCTCCCCTGACTACATCTACGTGGCTGCTTACTCTACCACGTCAACAGGTGACGGAATCTGCTTCTCACAGGCACATCCACAGGAACCGGAACCGGTCGATTTGGTTTTGAAAAATCAAAGGTATCAATTTGGCTTCAATTAACCAAAGCGACCTATGCATATAAAATATATTATTTATTATTGATAATATAATATATTTCTAATACTTTTATTATACATTTATTATTTATTTTATATATTATAAATATTAAAAAATCGACAGACCAAAGTAATAGAAAATCAAACTGATCAATTGATTAATCAATTGGATTTGGTTCGGTTTTGATTCACAGTTTTTTAAAAATTGGTAGTATTGGTTTAGCTTGAAAAATAAATCCATGATTCACTTAACCGAACCATAATCACTTTTATAGCTCAATTTGGAAGGAGTATAAATGTAAATTTGTAGAGTGCAAAACCTTATATTTTATATGTATTTGCATTATACATATTTGCATTTGTATTCTTTCCAAACTAAGCCTATCGAACAAAAGTTGACTAAATAATTTTAGGGCCAGCATTCTTATGCATTTTCACTTGTTTGGGTAAAGAAAAACAAAAGTTGCCTAAATCTTATCATTGATTTCACAGCCTGCTAAATGGTTAAAACCATGGTATTTAAAAACGAATCGGTGATCGAACCAGTCAAGGGTCTGGTTACCGGTTTGAACGGTTCGACCATTTGACTTGAACGGCCCGACAGTTCGACTTGAACGGCCAGCATGTTTTGACAAGAAAAATAAAAAAAAAATAAAAATTTGAAAAACAGTCAAAACCATTCAAACGGTTAACTGACCGGTTCAATGGTTTGCTGACCAGAATCAACGGTTTTAGGGGAAAAAGCGGGTTTGAAAGAAAATGGTGATCGGTTCCTGGTTTTTCCGGTCCGACCGTCTGGTCCAATCCAATTTTGAAAACAGTGGTTAAAACTTAAACCTTATTCGATAAAGAGAGGGTATGCTTCACGAGTATATCAATTACCTCACTCTTTAGAAAATTCGCTTATTGATGAGGGCATATTTGGCCCTCCAGTGAAATTGTGACACGTGGCACCTCGTGACAACTAGGCAAACACCCAGGCAACAACTTACCAAATTGGTGTCCCACCCGAGCACCAGTCTGGCTGGCCTGGCGCGACCTACGAGCGACCTGCACGCGGCCTGGCACGGCCTGCGCGTGACCTGGCGCGGCCTGCGCGCGACCTGGCATGGCCTACGCGGCCTGGCACGGGCTGCGCGCGGCCTGGCCAGATCAGCCTGGCTCATGATTCGACCTGGCCGACCTGGCAACCCATAAGACGCCCGCCGATGAACCATAACAGCATACCCCGCGAGCTCGGTAGCTCACCAAAGAGCTCGCCAAGGAGCTAGGCAGCTCTCCAAGGAGCTCGCCACCAAGGAGCCAGGCAACTCGGTAAAGCTCGCCACAAGTAGCTCAGCATAGCCCAAGGAGCTCGGCATAGCTCTTCCGGGCTTCTTGCTACTTGTAGGTTCGCTCGGTACAGAAGAGTAGTTTGGCGTATCGCAGAAAAATCTCCTGCTTGACAACTTGGCCCAGACACTGACCCGCCGACTGACAAAGGCGCCAACCTGACAACCTCGAGGAGTTCACCACCGTACCCCGGTTCTGACGGGATATGACGAGTCTTACCGTTTGAAGGCTTTTCACCCACCTAACCCGTGAGGACACCACTATATAAGGACTCCGACCCCCAAAGCCAAGGGGGGGTGGGGGGGGGAAGGATGGTAACCCCTGCTCTCTAGCTCTCTCATTTCTCTCCAAGCTCTCTGTAATCAGAATGCTAACTTAGGCATCAGAGAGTCCCCGCCGGGAAAATACCCCCGGGTCCTCTGATTCAGTTCTCGCAGGTCCCTCAGCTCCCGCCGCCTACAAAGGAGAGGTAATCACCTCATGCAGAGGGCAGTCGGGTTGCGCTGCACCAGGGAGGTCCACCATCCTCTGAGTTGCAGGCCGCCTAGGAGCAGGTCAAATGACGAGTCCACCAGGCAGTTCTCCTCCAGGCAGTTCGCCACCAGGCAGTTCGCCACCAGGGAGTTCGCCACCAGGCAATTCGCCACCAGGCAGTTCGCCACCAGGCACTTCGCCACCAGGCAGTTCTCCCCAAGCAGTTTGCCACCAGGGAGTTCGCCACCAAGTAGCTCTCCACCAGGGAGCTCGCCACCAGGTAGTTCACCACTAGGGAGTTCGCCACCAGGCAGTTCGCGACCAGGCAGTTCTCCCCAAGCAGTTCGCCACCAGGCAGTTCGCCACCAGGGAGTTCACCACCAGGGAGTTCGCCACCAAGCAGTTCGCCACCAGGCAGTTCGCCACCAGGGAGTTCGTCACCAAGTAGCTCTCCACTAGGGAGCTCGCCACCAGGTAGTTCTCCACCAGGGAGTTCGCCACCAAGTAGCTCATCACCAAGGCATGTCACCACCGGGTCAAATAACGAGGTACTTAGCCAAAAAAATTTATACATCACAAAAAATTGGTACGTGACCAGAAACGGTTACATCAATTGGCGTCGTCTGTGGGAAAACGCTACAAAAAGCTAAGTTCTCATCATACAAAAGCTAAGTTCTCATGTTACCAAAGCTAAGTCCTCACTTTTTAGAAATTGAAGCTATCGCTTTATAGTTTACATTTTTTATGAACTCAAAGACTATGTAGGGAGGTAACAGACTAAGTAGCTCTACCAACCTTACTTTCAATTCAGATAATGCCTCATTAGTCCTCTCCGCAAGGTCCCCCCTACAAAGATGAGCTCTTCGTGGCTTCCGCGGGAGTTGGCGGCCAACAGACTACATAGGCGCCCTTACCAGTCAAGCCTTCCAAGGCTCCCGTGTGAGCTGGCGACCTAAAGTTAGTAGTGCTGCCCCCGAAGGTCTAGCTCCTAGTAGCTTCTTGTAGGAGTGGGTGACCGGCATTACGAAGCTGATGTAGCACAATCATAGCTCGACACCTCACAGGCAAGCCTACGGGCCACATTACTGCTTAAGACCCGGTCGCCTCTCCGGCACGGGCAAAGTAAAAAAAGAGTAGACTACGAGTCACTCTCAAAGCCTACGGACCACATTACTGCTTAAGACCCGGCCGCCTCTCTGGCACGGGCAAAGTAAAAAAAGAGTAGACTACGAGTCACTCCCAAAGCCTACGGGCCACATTACTGCTTAAGACCAGGTCGCCTCTCCGGCACGGGCAAAGTAAAAAAAGAGTAGACTACGAGTCACTCCCAAAGCCTACAGGCCACATTACTGCTTAAGACCCGGTGGCCTCTCCGGCACGGGCAAAAGTCAAAGAAGAGTAGACTACGAGTCACTCCCAAAACTTACTGGCCACACTATTGCTAAATATCCAGTCGCCTCCTCAGTAGGAGCAAAATCAGCAAAAGTGAACTATAAGTTGCCCTAGAGCCTAAGGGCTACACTACTGAACTGGCGGAGACCCCCTCGCCTTACTGGCAGCTCGCCACATACAGGCAGCTCCTGAAGCCTAAGGAATTGGATCAGCACTTACTAGCTCGTCGACTTACGGGCCAAAAGAAATCTACTCCCTTAGCTGAGTTACTCTCAGCTCGGGAGTGGGGGGCAATTGATGAGGGCAGATTTGGCCCTCCAGTGAAATTGTGACACGTGGCACCTCGTGACAACTAGGCAAACACCCAGGCAACAACTTACGAAGTTGGTGTCCCACCCGAGCACCAGTCTGGCTGGCCTGGCACGGCCTGGTGCAACCTGCACGCGGCCTGGCACGGCCTGCGCGCGGCCTGCGGGGCCTGGCACGGCTTGCGCGCAACCTGGCGCGGCCTGCACGGCCTGGCCGAATCAGCCTGGCACATGATCCGACCTGGCAACCCATAAGACGCCCACCGATGAACCATAACGGCATACCCCGTGAGCTCGGTAGCTCACCAAGGAGCTCGCCAAGGAGCTTGGTAGCTCACCAAAGAACTCGCCAAGGAGCTAGGTAGCTCTCCAAGGAGCTCGCCACCAAGGAGCCAGGCAGCTCGGCAAAGCTCGCCACAAGCAGCTCGGCATAGCTCCCCCGGGCTTCTCGCCACTTGTAGGTTCGCTCAGTACAAAAGAGTAGTTTGGCGTATCGCAGAAAGATCTCCTGCCTGACAACTTGGCCCAAACACCGACCCGCCGACTGACACAGGCGCCGACCTGGCCGCCTGACACAAGCGCCAGCCTGACAACCTCGAGGAGTTCACCACTGTACCCCGGTTCTGACGGGATATGACGAGTCTTACCGTTTGAAGGCTTTTCACCCACCTAACCGGCGAGGACACCACTATATAAGGACTCCGATCCCCAAAGCCAGGGGGGAAGGATGGTAACCCCTGCTCTCTAGCTCTCTCATTTCTCTCCAAGCTCTCTGTAATCAGAATGCTAACTTAGGCATCGGAGAGTCCCCGCCGGGAAAATACCCCCGGGTCCTCTGATTCAATTCTCGCAAGTCCCTCAGCTCCCGCCGCCTACAAAGGAGAGGAAATCACCTCATGCAGAGGGCAGTCAGGTTGCGTTGCACCAGGGAGCTCCACCATCCTCTGAGTTGCAAGCCACCTAGGAGCAGGTCAAATGACGAGTCCACCAGGCAGTTCTCCCCCAGGCAATTCGCCACCAGGGAGTTCGCCACCAGGCAGTTCTCCCTAAGTAGTTCGCCACCAGGCAGTTCGCCACCAGGGAGTTCGTCACCAAGTAGCTCTCCACCAAGGAGCTCGCCACCAGACAGTTCGCCACCAGGCAGTTCGCCACCAGGGAGTTCGCCACCAAGCAGTTCGCCACCAGGGAGTTCGCCACTAGGTAGTTCTCCACCAGGGAGTTCGCCACTAAGTAGCTCATCACCAAGGCACGTCACCACCGGGTCAAATAACGAGGTACTTAGCCAAAAAAATTTATACATCACAAATACATGACCATAAACGATTACATCACTTATCATAAAACCCATTATACTGGAGTAATAATATTGTAGCTCCCATCTTGAAATTGATGCATTCAAGCCACCCATAATTAAATTTTACGGATAAATGGACTGAAATGTATCTCAGAAATCTGAATTACAGTTCTCTCCTAGTCTACTGGTAGTCCCCCTATAAACCACATTCTATCCATAAATTTAGCATCAATCCACGAGCAGGATTCAGTCCACCCCTAGAAATCTTAGTTCCACCCCAGGGGTGGATTGAACTATAAAACCCATTTTATATAAAAAATCCCTAAATTTTACTATAATTTTTAATTCAGGAATTCAAATAATCAGGACGGATACACCCCATGCAGAATTCTGAATTCCAGCCCCCCCCTTACTAGTAGCCCCCCCCCCCCCCCCCCCCCCCGTGAATTTCGCACTCATTGTTCATTATCAATTACCCAATTGACTAACATAACATACCCCACCACATAGCACGTCCAACCTTAAAAATCACGGGCACCGGTAGAGTTATCGGTCCCACATGTGTGGCAGAGAACGGCTTATTCCCACACCCAGCTCCATGGCTTTCGAGAGAGTTCAATAACGCAGCACGACACGACAGATCTACTTCTACTTACAGAGAATAGATGTGCTGTGAAACGTTGTGAGGGGCAATTTTGTGGGGGCTGATTTGACCGTGAATGTAGGGTCTGTCTTATTCATTTTATTCGTTTTTGTTGTTTAGGCTCAGTTTGGAAGGAGTATAAATTAAAATATATTTGTACTGTATATATATATGTACTTGTACACCATCCAAACTAAGTTTAAATAGAGTTTTAAGCTTTAGGGTAAATTGCTAAAACTTTCCCTCAAGTTTTTGATTGTTATTAAAATCTCCCTTGAAGTTTGATAATTTCAATCACTTTCTCTAAATTTTTTGGCATCTTTGCATATAGATAGATCCCTGTTTAAAATCTTCCAAAAAGAGGTATGAAGATGTCTAAAATATTCATACAATTACTTTTGATAAAAATATTTATTTTTCAAATTTTCTCATATGAATTGCTAGATCAAACTCTTTCAATCCCTTTTCTAAAATTGATTTATTTTTCAAATTTTTCTTTCATATCAATCATTCAAATTTTCGAGTGCAAAACTACAACCTTAAATTTTCTATTTTCTTGTTGTTTACAAAATTTGTATTATTTTTTCGGTAGAAGGTAGCCTCAATAGTAATTAGATAGGTATTTTAAACAATTTTGTGCCTCTTTTTAAAAGATTTTAACGGAGAGGGTCTACTTGAAACTTCAGGGGAAGTTTCAGCAATTTACCATAAACCTCGTTGACCATCGATATCAGATTAAAGGAAGTCCGAAGCCCCTCTTCTCCTAAAAAACCAATTGACAGATTAGCGTTTGCTTCCCTTTTCAATTCTTGATAGTCCGATAGACGAGTTTTCTCTGCACAATGCAGTGATGACATGGCTAATTGATCAAAACGCACTTTTTGCCACTTGGCAAGCGATGATCCTTGGTACTTCAATATAGTTTGGTGCCACGCTGGCTGGGTGGTAGTGGGAGAAGGCATGTAGTTTTGTTCCATTCTTGAAGGCTAAATTCATTGGATGTGATTAGGGGTGAGCATTATTTGGTTAAAACCAAATAACCAAACCAAAAATTTTGGTTCAGCTTTTTCGGTTTTTGGTTAAATCGGTTCAGTTTTTTTTTTTTTTAGTTATTTTGACTTTTTGTTTTGGTTTTTGGAATTAGAATTTTGGTTAACCGAATTAACTGAACTTTTTATTATTATATATAACATATAATATATTATATATTATATATTAATATATAATATACTAAAATTTGATTTTATAATATATATAATAGAGTATATATTATTAAAATTCAGTTTTAATCGTAAATTGAACCGAAAATTTTGATTTCGGTTTTCTTAATTCAGTTTTTAAAATTTTGATTTATTCGATTCAGTTTTTAACCGAATAAATCGAATGATCACCCTTAGATGTGAGATGATTAAGAGCATTTTAGTGTCAAGTGTCAATAGTAGGGAGCAATCCTTTAACCCCCTTAATTATATTTCACAAGATTAGAAGAGCTCTAGAATGAATGCTGGCTGAGGTTGGAAAGTGTGGTTCCTATAAAAAGTGAAATGGGACTGGCCCACTTACAAATGAAGGAATTTTATTACCCAAAAAAGAAGAAAAAGGAAAGAAGGAATTATGAACCTCTCTTGGGTTAGGGTAGGGGGTAAGGGAGGTCCAAGGATTTGCAAGTTCTAGAGTCTAGAGTCTAGAGTCTAGACTAGACTAACCCGTAAAACTCTAGACAGCTGGCTAGAACCTTCTTTTCCTCATTACCCAACTGAAATGATGTTGAGAGCGTGCGTCATGTGCTATGGAAAAGCTTAAAGCATGAGATGGGTGACTTTGGTTTAATGCAACAGCTCTTCACATTTAAAAGCTTTCAGTGCTAAGGAAAAAAACGGTTAACTGCAAAGCTAATGGTCCCCAGCTCTCTCTCTTCTTGGTGAAGAAAGGAGCTTTATCCACCTTCCACATGTTCTAAGTTATAACCACCAAATACCACCTACCTACAACTATGTTTTCTGGGTCTGGGATTGAAAATCGCCATAGTTCATATGGTCACTTACATGTATATTTTTCATCATGTCTATGTCTAAAGGTCGTTTGATGACAGCTGAAATGGCTGAACTGAATGATTGCTAGCCCATTTACTCTTTCTAGTCGGGCTTAATGAATAGTGAGTCTAGGGGTGATCACGAGTTGAACTTTTCATGAGTCATTCGAGCTCGAGCCTAATAAAGCTCGATATATATATATATATTATAATTCTTATTTTTTAAATATTAAATAAAAAATTATATATAATTATTTATTTTTTCTCAAATCGAGCTCAAGCCTCATAATATCTTTATACATTTGAACCCTGGTCACCCAGGTTGCATTGGAGTAACCCAACCATTGTACCAAGGCCTACCCTCTGGAAGAGAGAAAAGTAGTTCCGTTTTTAGCATTTATTATAGCCTTTGACAGCGGTACTGTTTCTCAGTAGTTTTGTAATGGATTCTATGTAAAGGATTTACTTTCTATCATAATCCTTCATGTTCTTAACAATTCAAATGCTAGGAAATGATTTATGAAGTAATCCTTCCCCTTAAAACTCAAACCGATGGTGAGAACTTGAGGCCTCATACAAAGATTCAACAAGAAAATAGTTATTGTCTTTGTTGTTGTAGACTTGTTAACTTGTTTTAATTTCTTGATTTTCTTCTTTCTACCCTATTGGGTCTTTTACTCTTATTTATTCTCAATTTACTTAGGTGGGCCTCTAATATATAAAATCTGGAGATGGTTTAAGGATGAACCTCCTTCCCTCTATGTTAAGAACAGACTAGAGCTTTTGCTGCACTACTGGTTGACATTTTTTTAGTAAACGGAGAAAAAGTATTGTAGTACTATAAGGAGGGTGAGAAATCCTCAGAATTTACAAACAAGTATGACTATAATGTCCACATGACATATACAGCATGTTCAAAAAATGATGGAGCTCCACTGATTCTGGAAACAATCAGAAGGAGCTCTCATGAACTGGTGTTGTACTTTGGCCCATCTCATCAAGGTCTATCATTTTTACCCAACTTTCTGATTGTAGGTGACTTATCTAGAAATTTCCTGTGTGAATAAGAACAAGATTGTATTCCTTCCAAACTGAGCCTATAGAATTCCCATGTTTCATTATTCCAGACATTTGTGCAGAAAACATGGTATTTTCCTTGATTGTATATGTTGTATTTTGTTCCATGGCTTGAGCCCTAATGGCTAAAATTCATGGCAGGCTGGAGAGTTCTCTTCTTGCATTCAGTAGCTATCTAGCCGTGGTTCTGCTGCCAACCAGGTCTTGGTCGATTCAAGATTTTGGATGAGTTGATCATTGAGCTGTTGCTGAAGAAGGCATCTTAATATATGAATCAACTGTGCCAAGTGAAGCCAGGCAATGTACTGAGGTGTTCCATATGTGCCTTCACTATGGTCCATGGAGAATTTTTGTTCTTTCTTCCCCAATGACATCCAACTAATTTTCCCCCGTTCTGTTTTTTCCCATTCTCTATCATTCTTCTTTGATAGAGAACTGTATATCTGGCTATACTTGAAAAGCCCCAACCATGTAATTTTGGTGCATGCTGCTTATTGGAAGTAATTTAGACTCACATTTCATTTTGTAACTGTGGTCAAAGGATTGGCATGATCTTATAAGCATTGACATTTTAAACTCTCCTCTGCTATTTGTTATTTGTGAAAATTCAATGGTTCATTAAATAACCAGAACTAGTTTGATTTTCATAAAGAAAACCAAAAATTATGACAGCAGACTTAAATGCCCAAAGTTTGAGCCCAAAATAATGGCAGATGGTGTTTTCTTTTATCGTTCTAGAGGAAAAACTTGAATTAGGCTCAAATTGGGTTTAAAAGAAGAGGCAACATGGTTTATTTCCAAAAATTTTAGGGGCATTTAAGACTTTGTGACATGGTTTTCAAATCCATGTCCAAAGGGTAAAATTGGAAAGAGATGAAAAAAAAAACAATTTACCCAGGAAAAACATGGGAAAATAAGAAACATCATTTACCTGGGTAAGTCAAACAAAAATAAACAAATGTTTTTTAATTTCAAGAATTGGATGAACATTAGAGAGTGATCTTAACATTTTAGTTCAAATTTAAGGGAGGCCAAAAACCCACTTTATTACATTTTTTACCCCAATTTTTCTATATAAATAATGGTTTTAATAAAAAGTTTAGGGGATCAAGGACCTCACCAATATACTTAACTCCGCCCCTGACCTCAATAATCTGAATCTAGCTTTCTACCAACCAAAATGCCGAAATTTCAGATATGGTATTATTCATGACTAGTTCCTGCAACCATGCAGAGATGGATGCAGGGACCAGTTAGGGCATTTCAGCCTGGAGTTTGAAGTGTTGAAGCTTCAACTGCAGACAGCTTTCTTGGCTTTCTTCTCTTTTCATAAATGACGAAACAGGCGGGAGGTCTACAACCAACTCTTAAGGCCCAGTTCTATTATTCCGTTACACTACCCCTGTATGGGCATATTATTTCCCGTTCTGGGCCCTTGGCCCATGAAATTGCCAACGAAGTAGGCGGGCCAATCCGGGTCCAATTACTGGGCCTAATTTAACAATCCCAGACCTGAGCCCAACACTGAAGCAGGACCACCAGGCCTAGTCTTGTATGAACCGTTGATTGGTTGATGCTTAGGCTTAGTTTGGAAGGAATACAAATGAAAATATGTAGATTGTAGAGTGCAAAACTTTATATTTTGTATTATTTTCTATGTATTTTCATTATACATACATATTTGCATTTGCACTCTACATATTCACATTTACATTTGTATTCCTTCCATCCAAACTGAGCCTTAAAAACATTAATAGTGAGACATGTATCTCAAGCCCAGTAGATGTAGTCATGTCCAAACATGACCTTGACTGCAGCCCGTTCCGGCCATAAGCCAATAACTCCAAATTGGGCATTTAACTATGTTCCATTCATTAGACCTGTTCAAATTTTGACAATAGCCAAGTCCGAACCCAATCCATAAATAGGGTCGCGAGTAGATTCAGGTGAGAGACGGAATTAACTGAACGTAATAGTTGTTTAGTAAGCTGTGAAATAAATAATAGCATTCCACACCAATGATAAAGTATATAAAACCTACAACCACTCAGCGTTCAGCTAATTCGAAAGTTAACTGGTTTGGGATGTCGCTCTCAGTGACCCCACATTCAAGATTCTGGATTCATTAGATACATCCACCAATTACAATGTGTATAAATAAGAAAGATCTAAGTTTGCACCATTTCATTGTAGACGACTGAGAGAGTGATGACTGGTAGACAGTGCTATGCTACTAAACAAACAACCGTCCTAATCCTATTTCTCTTTCTCCATTAGTATGCATCAAAAGACTAAAACATCCCCATATTTTGAGCTTCTTCTTATACAACAGTGGTTTCTTTTGTCAATTCACTTGGGAATTTGTCCAAATTTATCAGAAATACGTAGGGCTGTAAATGGATCTTACTCGGATCCGATGCAACAAAATCCGCATCCGATAGCATACATCCAAATCCGATTCGGATTTAATCTGACTCCGTTATAAATTTTCTTATATACATAAATTTACATATAATATAATATATAAAATCCCATCTAATTATTAATCGAATGTAAATTATAACATCTGAATACAATCCGATTATATATATACATCATCCGCATTCAATATAATTGGATCGGGTCTCGGATTTTCGGATACCATTGACAGCTCTAGAAATAGGATGTGGCCAAACAATTCCCCAGAAAGTATTGACCACGTTGTTTACTAAACACCCCTAATCCTCAAATGGAATTTTAGGATTATGTATTCTATTAATTTTAGGTGCCACCTGCTCTATATAAATAAACCCACTAACACGTGATATTGCGCTGGTGTTGGTTCTTCCAACCTGTCTCAGTCTCATCCTTGACCTCTCTCATTCCAGAATCGGATGACGTGTTGGCAATATCTCTCACAACAACCTAACCTCATGTTTCAACCCTACATTGAGAATATCTTCTGTACTTATGTGCCATCCGTGAGGAGCAAATCCCAAATCCCAATTCTTCTTTGAGATCACCCAATTAAATATGGACTAATGGTCCTTTGTTAAAATTCACAACCTTTTTTCTTATTTCTATAGTTGGCATGTCAAGAAGGAGAGCTGTCTACCTTCCACATCTAGCTGTTTACAAGGAGGCTCTTTGGGACGGGATGGGCTCCATCCCCTCCATGAATTAGGAGTGCAACTCAAGTTGCATAAATCAGCCTTTTACACTGCTTTGGGCTTGAGCCTTTTTTTAAATCCCAAACTTTACTTCACATGGAGATGGAGGGGCGACAACCACCATAAAAAGGAAAATTTGTAATAATAAGGGTGGACTTAGCCCGCTTTGCACCATAACCCAAGCATACAGAGCTCTCTCTCACCATCTTGGGCACACCCAAAAAATGGAAAAACAAAGCAAAAGATCCTAACAAAACCTAATTAATTCTAAGGATAAACAAATCCAAATTATCCTCATGAATAAGACTAGCAAATCTCTAGGAATTCGGAAATTACCATTGATCACCTCAAGTGTGCATCTTTCATCAATTCATTTGTTAGCTAAAAAATCAACACAGTGATTTCCTTCAAGTAAGATATTGGTCCACCTAATATTCATTCTCTACACTAAGTTCTTAATCCTTTGCAAGATGTAAACAAAATTCCAAGGATAATCCAATTTATCCATTAGAATGTCAATAATTATCTTCATATCACTTTCAACCTCAATCTTTTTATAGCCTCTTTGCAAACAAAGGCTTAGACCAGGGTTACTCACGGGTCGGGTTGGGTCGGTTTAATAGATGTTTTTCAACCAACCCGACCTAATCGGGTTACTTAAAGAGCAAACCGAAACCGATCCAAACATGAAGGGTCAGTTTGGGTCGGTTTGGCATTGTTTGTGAACAGCCCTATATTTGGTGTAAAATTTCCTACTCAAAAAAGGAAAACAATCCTAAAGGCAAAAGTAATTCCCATTTAACTAAAGTTTAATTATTCTTTAATGTTAAAAATAAGTAACTAAATAGAAAGAACAAAGATTACCTAGTTAATGAAATACTAGGAAATCATAAATTAACTAACTTGGTTCGGTTCGGTTTTTACACATGAAAACTGAACCGAATTATCGATTTGTCCCTCTTTACAATCCGAAACTGACCGATGGTAAAGAAAAACGACTAAATCAGGTTGGGTCAGGCCGGTTTGGTTGGTTTGATTGGTTTGGCATTGTTTGTGAACAGCCCTAGCTTAGACCATCATACAAAGGTAAAAATTCTGCTTGAAAGTTCTATTCCAAAAGAGTTTCCAAGTAAACCCCCACCTCCTCCTTCACCAAGATTGCTGCGACAAGCCCCATTCACATTCATCTTGTGAGAAAAATTACTTGAAAATTTTCAGCTAATTCATCTGTATCTGCTTCATTTTGATTTTTTCAAAGGAATGTTTAGCACTTGAAGAGAAAGAGGGTCGTTATCCATATTTGAAGGATCATTAGTAAGAGAATTGATGTCCCTCAACCATTTCTTAATATTTTCTATAAGTTATAAGGATGAAGAACCCTTACCTTCATATATACATTTACATCTTTCTTTATATGGTTTAAAGGATTATAGACGGAGTGATGCAAATAACTTCATTCACTTGAGTATCTCTTTTACAAACATTCCACCAATGAAGAACCCGATCCACTATATGTTGAGTAGGATAGATGGGAATGTTGAAGAGATTACTAAAATAAGACCAAACTGTAGAAGCCATAACTCCGATGGAAAATAATGATTAAATGATTCCACCCCATGATTACCACAACAACAACACTTGGAAGCCAAACAAACACTTCTTCATGATCTCATCAATTGGAACAAAACCATACATAAATCTCCATATAAATTGATACTTTAATTGGGAGATTAACCTTTCAAACATATTTAAACCATTAAATGTGCTGCCCATGATTCCTAATGATATTCCAAGTAGATTTTGTAGTGAAAGAACAACTTTGATTAAATTTCCAAATTAACCTATCATCTTCATTGCTTAAACAACAATTTGAGTCCATAGCTCTCTATTGAATGGCATGAGGAATAGTTTCAACATCATGAAAAGACCATAATCCCTCTTGGTTCAAAACCTTATTTAAAGTAAAATCCAATACT
The DNA here is from genome assembly GCF_055504915.1 of Nelumbo nucifera. Taxonomy (NCBI): domain Eukaryota; kingdom Viridiplantae; phylum Streptophyta; class Magnoliopsida; order Proteales; family Nelumbonaceae; genus Nelumbo; species Nelumbo nucifera. The sequence goes on along the minus strand of NC_142654.1, from coordinate 65,176,171 downwards.
TCAACTTCACTTTCATCAATTTCACAAATCAAAGGCCCAGAACCCAACTAATTATCATACCAAAAGGAAATTTCACCTTTCCCTATTATCCATTGACAAGAATTAATAACAATGTATTTGATCTCCAACATCTCTTTCCAAAATTTAGTTTTAGAGGAAGCAGTAGTGAGCAAAATTAGAGGTGTGGACTTTATATATTTTGATTTCATAAACTTTGCCTACATGCCTTCTTTTTTAATGATTTTGAACCAAGATTTTAACCTAAAAGCCTTAACAATACAAGCATAGATCGCACTCCCAAACCCCCTTCATCAATAGGGTTACAAATTTTTGTCCATCCAATCCAATCCAATGTTTTTTGTTTCCAAAATTTGAGGCTCTCCAAAAAAAAAACATTTTGCTAGGAGAAACAGCTCCAAGGGCATGGATTAATTGACTTTGGAAGACATGATTAATTAAATTCAAACGCCTATTTGATAGGCGTTTTTTCCAATAAAAGAAACCAGGTAAATAAAAGGAATAAGCTTTTGAGAAAAACATGTTACCTATTTGATCATATTCACCTTTGAAGCACCCATGTTTTGATGAACAATGAAGCAAGACTTTTCTTTATTCACCACCTGTCCTGAAGCTTTCTCATATGCAAGTTTTCACAAAAGCCTGACTCGGCTCCAGTTTTACCACTGCAGATTAGTCCATGAACACTCCATGTAACAGTAACAATGCACTAGGGTGTTTTAATAAGTTGCACATTACCCATCATACAAGAGCTGGTTTCTCTCTCTTATGTGATTGAAGATTTGTTTAGGGGTGCAACTTGGGCAGGCCTAGCCCAAGCCCGATCCAACCCAATTCAAAATTTTAGCTCAAATCCAACCCGAGTTCAGCCCAACTACATACATACATACACACACATATATATGAACTAGGCTCACGTTGGGAAGATCAAGCTTGACCTTGGGCCTAATTCAGGCTCGGGCTATAAGTCCAAATTTTAGGATCAAACCTGGGTTGACCATAAACCTAACCCAACCCACACGCCTTGCACCCCTATATTTGTTGTTTCACATTCAACATCAAAGTGTAAAAAATCAAATAATCTATTTCTGGTAGAAGAACAAGGATGAAAGTGCCAATTGGAAGGGCTCATAAGAATATCCAGATAAGCTGGTTCAGCTACTTTGAGGCACTCCGGATAAGCTGTCTAAAGAAGTCTGAAGAGGACAACCCAAAAAACAAGTGACTAATAGACTATTGGGCTCTCTGGATTTAGGGCTGCAAATGGATCAAATAGAATCCGATATAGGTATCCAAATTTGACATGTTCATAATCAAATTTGGATTGTAATCAAATATTAAATGGTTTAAGTATATTAAACTAAAAATGATGAAAATTGTTATGTTTTATTAAAATAATCAATTGAAAATTGCTTTGACATTGTATTTCATGAACAAAATTAATCAAAGTTACTTGCATGAAATTTGAGTATATGATAATTTAGGTGTTTGGGATCGGTGCTGGGAATACAGCACCAGGCATGTCTGAGTTGTGAATACCATTTTCTTTATTTTTTGTTTGGAAGCGGTGCTGCCACATATACTGTTTTGTGGGAAAACAGTACTGTTTTTGTTTGGTACCAATGTTGCAGAACCGTTTTTTGCATTGGTCATATTATTTAACGTCCAAGATGATGACACACCATTGCACGGCTGGCAGCAATAAGCTATTTTCTGAGAAAACATTGAATTTGGCATTTCTTCAAACCACGCATTCCCGATTTTCAAAGCATAGTCTGAAGCAACATTTTTTTCTGGAAAAATGATAACAAACAAGAGGCCATTTTCTGAAGCACCGCTTTTTCTGATGTGACACCATTTTCTCAAAAAACGGCATCAATGCCAAACACCACCATAATAAGAACACAACATTCAAACTATATTTAATAATAGATACAATATGAATTTTAACTATATATATTCAAGACCTCTAAGTTTACCCGAGGGGCGGCCACCTTAAATTTTATTAACTAACCATTATCAAAAAGGGAGAAAGACAGAAATAGAGGACCTAGTCTACCTTACCCCAAAACCAAAATGTAAAGCACACAATCTCACCACCTCAACCCAGCCCAAAAAGCCATAAAAAGAAAAACAATAAATCATAATTAAACTAAAAGCAAAACACCATTACCCTATACAAAAAATAGAAAGCCTTTGGTAATCTTCTTTAAGCAATGTCCCTTTTTGACGTTTACTCATTTTTCTATTGTTGCTCTCAACAATATGCTGATGTGGCATTGAAAAATGCCTATGTGGCAGCAATGGTAAAAAAAAAACCATTTTTTAAGAAAACAGTAAGTATGTATTTAAAACTGTGGATATTTATTGACTAAACGTTTTATACTTGATTTGTTAGGAAAACTGATAAAAGCAATGATGAACCCATTTATTGACACTTAGGCTGAATTTGGATGGAGTACAAATACAAAGACAAATTATATTTATATTTGTACTTGTACTCCTTCCAAACTGAGCCAGATGTGCCATTAGATGCCACATCAGCAAAACAGTGAATAAAAGTCTATTTATCCAAGGAAGCGTTAAAATAAAGGTTTCCCCAGCGGTAAACATGCACATAAACCAAAGTCTACTTTTGCAAGTTCCTATGCGTATATATTCACATAATGGGGGAAATGCTGAAGTAGAACCTATGTGACAGCGTTTATTCAATAAATGTCTACGATTCCAAACACATGGTATACTTATGCAGCACCATTTGTCTCTTTACCACAGCCCAAAGCTCAAAAGCACAAGCTTGTGGAAACATAGTCGTACTTTAGATTGCTCCCTTTGATTGATTTTTCCTATTCATTGTTTTATAGTTTAGAAATTGTGTTTGATTGCTTTCATTTTGAAATTCTTATTGTTAAAGGCATATTATGACAATACTCTTAAAAGGTTCTTTCAAATGGTATTTTCGGATATTTTAAACATGGGCTTTACTTGGGTAAAAGCAATATGGTTAAAAAGCATTTTGAAAAGGTGTTTCAACAACATAAGAAACGGAAATTTGAGGGAAAGTTCTTTATCAAACCAAACACAGCCTAATAAGTTGGCGTGAATATGGTTTTGTAAGAGAATCCCTTCGATATGCACATTCATGCACTATAAAAAGCAGGAGCACATTTGAACCGTACAAATACTGTAAGTGTAAAGGACACTCCTGTTTTGGGGAGGGGTGGATCTGCACCATTTGCCTCTTTTCCTCTTTGTTTCTTGAAGCAAAAGATGCCATTTCCCATTTGGAAGAAGGAAATTGCTGAATTTTGTCCATTTTTCTGAATACCAAAAAAGCAAATACTGGGGAAAGATAAGTCAGTGCCATTCACATTTCGACACTGTAAAGGGAATATTTTGAGAGAAGCCAATTGGGGATATTTGTAAACCACCAGAACATATAAATATATAAATAAAAAACATCTAAGGAAATTGGGCACCACACTCTTATCCAGTATGTCACTTTTTCAGAAGAAATTATTGCTAAATAGATCAAATAGTCTACACTTTCAACTTCTCTGATGTGAAGCAACACCTTTGAACTTCTCTCCTTGGATGTAGATGACCATTTTTAGGAAGATTTTTCGACGGTGTAGATGACCAAAAAGTATAACGAGTTTTTGAAAGTCTTTTTCTTTGAAGATTTAAGACCGTTTGTTAAGTATTCTATTTTACCATTTATATAATTGTTAAACGAAAGATTTTAGGTGCAGGGAGACAAGAAATTTTTAGAACACAAGTCTTTTTGATTTATTATCTTTCGTTATTCAACAAAAAAATAAAAAATAAAAAAAACCCTTTGCTAAACAGGTATGATCTTTTAAAATTCTAAACATTATACAAATAAGACATAAAAGATACTGAAAGAGAGAGGTAAGAGGGGCTGTTGTAGGGCAACTTGGAGTATTGTGTAATTCTCAGAAATGAAAAGTGAAAGGGAGAATGACAGTTCAACCCAGGGTCAAAATTTTTAAGCCCAAAGTATAGTTGGTGTGGGTGCCAACTCGGAATTAATGCCAATTCACAGGCAGGCAATGATGTGTAGAGTAGGGCTGTTCATAAGAAGGCCCAACCCGATCAAACTGGACCGGCCCAACTCGAGTCAGCCGGGTTATCTTCAGCACCGATCGGTTTTGGGTTGTAAAACATCATAAACCGATGGTTCGGGTCAGTTTCGGTTTTCTTGTGTGAAAACCGAAATCGACCCAAACCAAACCGACTTAGCTAAAGAAGCATGTTATTGTATACTTTGTTTAGTTGTTCATAATCCTTTGTGCAGTGCATACAAGTTGATATAATGTTTGAAATTCATGATTTCAATTTTCGTGGTGAAACTAATCTCTAATCCCAAATGCTTATCAATTTGTTTTCTTTTTGCCGTCTTCACTTCTAGCGAGAATAAATTCTCAAACTGACAACCCAAACTTGCACCACACAGGCACATGGGGGGTATGGTTGAACTTAGAGCCGAAACCGACCCAACCCGACTCAAACTGAGACCAGGTCGATTTTGTTATACACTAGATTGGTTTCAGTTTCAAGTTAAGGTAACCCAACCAGGTCAGGTTGGTTGAAAAAACTTCAGTAAACTAACCCAACCTGACCCGTGAATAGTCCTAGTGTAGAGTGGGGGTTTTTGATATTTTGAATGTTTATAACTCTGCAGTGGAAAACAGAAATCTGCCAATTCACATGACAATTTATTATTGATACAAATCAAGAGTCCCAATACAATCAAGTACAACCATCGATGAAGTGGAAGTTATGGCCTTATGATACAGATCGATGATAGAGCAGTTGACGTGGAAGGGCTTCTTGTAACATAACAGAGAACCCAATAACCTACAGTTGCTCTTGGTGATTGGTGACTATTGCCAAGTGGTGAGGGCTTGAGGAGGACAATCTCGTTTCTATAGCGAAGTAAGAAAAAGCCCAAGTTGGTCTTATTGTTCTGGTTTTGTCTCCTTTTTTATTCTAGTCAAATGAGCTTGAATCACTTGTTCATCGTATAAAGATTTGTTATACGTAATGGTATCAATAGATCGGTTTTAGATTGGACCCCGTCCAATCCAAAATCAATTTAGACTGATTAGACGAATCAATAAAATACATTAGATTGGACAAATCTGATCCAAAATATTTATTAGATTGGATTGAACATATTATGACGAGATGCTAACAATAGGGCAGTAAGATAGAGTAAGTCCATTTCCTAAGTAGTTTAAGAGATTTCCCCGTAAAGAAAATTAACAAGATGCTGACCTTCAAAGTAACATTGGCAAACAAAAGATTGTACAATCTTATCAATACGTGATTGCATTCGTAATAAACTTTATTGACAAAAGAGTGGTGGCCACCTCAATATTATTCATTCAATTAAAACTATACACAACAAGAGGGTACCTCATAGAACAGCGTCTACCTCTTGCTATATCAATGCAACTGAAACCATAGAATATATATAATATCACTAATGCTCCGTTCACTTTTTCGGAAAGTACATTTATCCATGTTCTTTTATTTCTCATGTAAATAAGGCAATGACCATTTTATCCATAAAAATTTTATTATTAAAAGGGGCATTTTTGTTACATCCAAATATTGTCAATTTTCTCTTATATGGGAAAGTTAATTTATCCACTTAAGAGATGGGTATCACTTACCCGGATAAATGATACCTGATGTATACCATTTTTTGTGATGTATAAATTTTTTGGCTAAGTACCTCGTTGTTTGACCCGGTGGTGACGTGCCATGGTGATGAGCTACTTGGTGGCAAACTCCCTGGGGGAGAACTACTTGGTGACGAACTGCTTGATGGCGAACTGTCTGGTGGCGAACTGCCTGGTAGTGCTCCCTGGTGGCGAACTACCTAGTGGCGAACTACCTGGTGGCGAGCTACCTGGTGGCGAACTACCTAGTGGCGAACTACCTGGTGGCGAGCTACCTGCTGGCGAACTGCCTGTGGGCGAACTGCCTGGTGGCGAACTGCCTAGTGGTGCTCCCTGGTGGCGAACTGCTTGATGGCGAGCTGCCTGGTGGCGAACTGCCTGGTAGTGCTCCCTGGTGGTGAACTGCCTGATGGTGAACTGCCTGGTGGCGAACTGCCTGGTGGCGAACTACCTGATGGCGAACTGCCTGGTAGTGCTCCCTGGTGGCGAACTGCCTGGTGGCGAGCTACTTGGTGGCGAACTGCCTGGGGGCGAACTGCCTGGTGGCGAACTCGTCACTTGACTTGCTCCTAGGTGGTCTGCAACTCAGAGGATGGTGGAGCTCCCTGGTGCAGCGCAACCCGACTACCCTCCGCGTGAGGTGATTTTCTCTCCTTTGCAGACGGCGGGAGCAGAGGGACCTGCGAGAACTGAATCAGAGGACTCGGGGGTATTTTCCCGGCGGGGACTCTCCGATGCCTAAGTTAGTATTCTGATTACAGAGGGCTTGGAGAGAAATGAAAGAGTTAGAGAGCGGGGGTTACCATCCTTTTTTCTCCCCTCTAGCTTTGGGGGTCGGAGTCCTTATATAGTGGTGCCCTCGCGGGTTAGGTGGGTGAAAAGCCTTCAAATGGTAAGACGTCATATCCCGTCAGAACCGGGGTACGGTGATGAACACCTCGAGGTTGTCGGGCTGGCGCTTGTGCCAGGCGGCTAGGTTGGCGCCTGTCAGTCGACGGGTCGGTGTCCGGGCCAGGTTGCAAGGCCGGCGCCTGTGTCTGGGTCAGGTTGTCAGGTCGGCGCCTGTGTCCGGGTCAGGTTGTCAGGTCGGCGCCTGTGTCCGGACCAGATTGCCAGGTCGGCGCCTGTGTCCGGGCCAGGTTGCCAGGTCTCCGCCTGTGGCAGGCTGATCCGGCCAGGTCGTGCAGGCCATGCGCAGGTCGCGCGTAGGCCGCGGGGGCCGTGCCAGGCCGCGTGCAGGCCGCCCGTGGGCCGCGTGCAGGTCGCGCCAGGCCAGCCTGACCGGTGCCCGGGGGGGACCCAACTTGGTAAGTTATTGCCTGGGTGCTTGCCTAGTTGTCACGAGGTACCACGTGTTGCAATTTTACTGGAGGGCTAAATCTGCCCTCATTAATACCCAAGAAAATAAACTTTCACTAATCCCCACATATGAATATGAATTTCTTAGCAATTCAAAAGACAAAAACTGTCAAGCGGCTGTGAATTCCACCATACAATTAAAAATAAAACTATTGATTTGATCACAGGCAAAATTAGCTAGAGCATCTACTACTGAATTACCTTTCATGAGGATATGAACGAGTTGTATCTGCCTACACGTCTGTCATCTAACTAAGAATCCTGTTCGCTAAATAGATCCATTTATAGGAGAAAATACCAGAATTAGAAGGCGCCTATATCCCATTTATCATCGCCATTAGATAGTGTAACACCACTGGCTATTCATCGCCTAAGCGGGTGTCGAGTCTAGACCAATCTCATGTAGCAGCCTCATCAAGGATCATGTTGCAGTGATGGAGGGATCTACCTCTTCATTACTAAATAAGCAAAGAGGACCCTCGTCACACCATTTATCATACCAAAAGGAGATTTCAACTAACCGAAATATCCAGATAGAATGTTCAACAACAAAATACATAAGTCTGCAATTAGTCTTCCAGGTAGAGGATCCATTGGATTTGGAGCAATCAATGCACCTGTAATGTTTGTTATGAAGAAACCACCCCCGGAAGTAATCTTGCCAAATTCCACTACCGGTTAATGGATGCCGAAGAAACAAGGTTTTTATAAATATTATACAAATATATAATATATAATATATTTATAAATACATAATTATATATATAATATACAGATAATATGTGACATATAATAAATATATATAATATACATATAAATATATATACAGGTAGACCTGTTCGGGCCAGGCTTTGTCTATGTATCAACAGAATACATTCAGGCCCAAGCCCAGCCAGAAATTTGAAAATAGAAAATTTTGTTCTTTTTTTATTCAATAAAAAAATGTTTTATTTATATTAAAAAGCTTCAAAACTAAAAAATAATAAGCATCTCACTATTGCTTGAAAAAAAAAATGAGAACAAAGAAAAATTATTGTATATATATTTTTTATTATTTAATATAGTATCATGTCGGGATCAGGCTTGGGCCAGGTTTTTTTTGAGAAAGACTGAGCCTGTTGACCTAAAATTATGACCAAGATCGACTTATAAAGGGTTGGGCCGTCAAGCCACCCAGCCCATGAACATGTCTACATACCAGTCAGTTCGATTAATCACCGCTTTTTCAAACCAAAAACTGAATTAGTCCTTCGATTTTTCAGAAATACCAAACCGGTTGATTTGGTTAACCGCAATTTCCAGATCGATTTTCTCAGTTTGTTTCGATTATTCAGTTTTTTATAAACACCCCCCTAGGTAGAACCAATTGTTAATCCAAACAAAATTATAAACCCAAAACCATCCCAATTAATAGTTATCTCTAACGAGTTCATACCTGGTTATTCTAAAAAAATAGTTATTTCAATAACTAAAAATTTAAAGTATGATAACATAACTTGAATAAAATGACAGAAAAATACAAAAGTATTTATATGTAAATAAATTAAACATTTTTAACTAATATTATCTTATTTATTATCAATCAAATTTATTACTACAAATTTAAAATATAATGAAATTTGTAAAAGTTAAAAATATATATTATAACTATTTAATAAAATAATCATTTCAAGGTGATTCAAAACAAGTAATAACCAAAATCAACCCATCTATGCTAGAGTTCACATCTCCGCCCCACAGCACATCCCCGCCGTGTAGTGGAAACATCTTCCAATGATGACATTATCAAAACTGGTACTATCATTGGGAGATGCCCCCAATACACAACAGGGATGTGCTGTGGGGCGGAGATGTGAACCCTATGCTGAATAACACAAGTGGAGAACTCAACCTCACATCATGTATCAACTGCACATAAGAACTTCTCCCATACTTACATGTTATTATTCATGGGAAATGTACCCAATACACAAGTGGAATGTAACTAAATAGGGGTATCAATGAACCGGTTTTGAGTTGGATTCTATCTAAATCAAAATCAATTTGGACAGATTGGATGGACCAATAAAACATATTAAATTTGGATAAACTAGACAGACCACTACAACATATTGGATTGGACCTGGTCCATCCATAATTAATTTTATTGTATTGAGACAATATCTAATCCAGAGATAGAAGAACACAAGTGTCAATTTTAAGTTGAAACCAATATTGAGACAATATTGGACAGTACCTGGACCAATCCAATATGGTGCAAAATATTCATCGGACTGGATTGAACCCAAGTCCATTGTAATAGACTCAGATTAGACTGAATCGAATTGGACCAAATCCAGTCCAATTAACATCACTGCCAAGAAGTCGGTGTGCAGAGCACTCAAGTTGCAGATCCCAATTTAAAGGGTCATTTATTATAGCTTTCTTTTCCCAATCTTTTCCTTCAAGCCAAACATAGGTCAAGTAAAAATATTTTAAAAGAATAGGCCCATGGATTTTATTCGAATGAACATAATTCCTTAATTGCTTTTTATAAAGTAACCCAGCAAAATTGACCAAATACAGAGAAGGCGGTCGTCATGTATAACATGCATGGACAAATTCTACATGGCAGGAGTCACGACCTTTCAAGGCCATTCTGTTTTTTACCGGCACAAATCAGATGCCAAGTAGAGGTAGAACCCTGAAACAGTAAGGTAAGAAGCTGCTTTCATCTTAAATTGCGGAAAATAATGCCGACACCAAACGAGGCAAACGGGTATTAACGGCTAACGGCGAAATCGACAACAATCTCCAGCCATCCTTTGACAACCGTCAAATTATTAACGGCTAAATCGTACACTGCGATTGAACGTACAACACACCTTTCAAACTTCAGATTTCAGAACCGGGTCTCGCCCAAGCCACGAACCCATTGGAAGAAAAACAATAAAATATCTTCTCGACGACTTCCGTTCAGTTCCCATTTGTTACAAAACTATATATTTATTCAATTAAAATACCAATTGTCTAGTTTAAACGTCAGATCTCAAATAGCTACCCAAACAGTGTACAATTTTCCTTCTAACGGAAGATTAGTTAAACAATTAACAAAGAAGACGGGCCAAACAGTACATTGAAAGCCAAAGTGAACAGGAGGACTACGAGGGCCTAAACCCTAAGCTGAATCCATTAAAGCAAAAGAGCGAGAATAAGTACAAGGATGGGCATGGGCTTTTTGAGCTCCTTGGAAAGCTCCGTTAATGTCTTCTTTTTCAGATCAACAGGATAAAAGGGGAAAAAAAAACGAGCATCTATTTCTTCCTTTTTTTATGACTGAGTAACATCGAATAAAGATCGATCCTACACTACACTTCCTACACACTAGCCTTCATTCGCCTACAGATCTCTACTCGTCGTCTTCCTCCTGTAAAAGAAAACAAAAAATTATAATTTATTTATTTTATATAAATAAAAAAATAAATAGTGAAAGGTTTTTAATAAAGAAATCAGACATCTCCACTCTCGTCATCTTCTTCTTCATCGTCGTTCACTTCCGACTTCGACTTGTCAGATTCCTCAGCATCCTCGGCCGCATCGACTCCCTCCGCCTAATGATTTTTTGTTTTATTTTATTCAAATTATTAAATATAACAAATACCAAAATAAATTATTGAATATAAAATATACAAAAAATAAAGATTTTTATCACTACAATTTCCATTAAAATCAGCTTCAAACACTTCAAGAGTACCTTTCTCTTGTTGTAAGCCTGCAAACTCTTGTTATATTCGGCCTTCCTTTTCTCCGCCTTGGCTACATATGGAGCTTTATCCTGTGCACAAGATAAAAAATTAAAACAATTATTAATAAAATATTAATTGAGAGATTATTTTTCGATTGGTTTTTATTTCCTGAGAGGGATCACTTACAGCTTCTGACATCGCCTTCCATTTATCTCCACCAGCTTTGCCAACCTATAATTTGTCGATTTATTTTTTTCAGCAAATATATGCGGAAATTAAAACTCGCCAAAAAGTACGTAAATACGATCAATATGACGATTTATTTGATCTTCGGAGAAGTAATAACTTACAACGGAGACGGATTTGTTGTTCGGATGCTTCTCCTTGTACTGCTTCCGAAACTCTTCCCTGGGAGACAAAATCAGACGCTCGAGATTTCAATTACCCGGGAAGAAAAATATGTGTAGGGAGAAATAGCAGATCCACTGGAGCGGTCGAGAATATAACTTACATGAAAACGAAGAAAGCACTGGCAGGCCTCTTAGGCTTGTTGGGATCCTTCGCTGCCTTCTCCTTCTTCGACGACTTCTTCGGATTCCTGTCCTTTCCAACGGCTTTACTCTTCACAGAAAGCCTAAACAGGTGACAACAATGAAAATGGAGGAAATAAAAAAGATGTTCCCGGTCAAGATACGAGAATGAACGGATCTAAGATCTGAAGCGTTGAAATCCAGACCTACGCGCCTAAGCTATGATAAGGCAGAATAAGGAAGCGGCGAGATGACGAAAACTTACCTAGAGTCCGCCCTTTTAGTCTCGGTCTTGGATTTGCCTCCTTTCATGGCGAATCCTGCAGAAAAAACGATCGGATCGGTGAGAATCGATCAGAAATCGGTTGAAAATCGGTGGAACTCGTTCGGAATCGGTTACCTTTAGGGTTAGGGTTTCACAAACGCAAAGGATAGAGTTCAGAGAAATGAGAGAAAGAGAATAGATAGAAAGGGAGAGGTTTGTTTGTTGTATGAGTGTGTGTGTGAGAAGAGCGAAAGGCGAGGGGGGATAAGAAGGTCGGAAACGAAAAAATTAAAATTGAATCAGAGCCGAATTGAAATCCGGGTTTGGGCGGGCAATTGAAAATTTATGCCACGTCATCGATCCGTGTACTCTCACCCTATTCGCTCATTACGCTTCGCATTCTCCTTTGTGTTTCCCTTTGTGTTTGTTCTCAATCTGCTCTTTTGCTCGCTCCCTCTCCTTCCTCTCTCTCTCTCCTCTGTTTTGAAATGTATGTGGGCCCCTTCTATTGGACCTTAACTTTTGACTGATACGTGGATGTTGCCGTTTCCTTCTCCGTACCCTTTATGATTTACAAAATGACGTATCCGTCCTCAGATTTTATGAAATGAAGTCCAAAGGCAAGTGGTACCTTGGTGGGCCTGGTGGGTCTGGTGGTTGGTCATTGATTTGATAAACAATGTCTGTGTCACTGTTACTGACAAATAAAATAAAAGATAAGGAAGAAAAAAAAAGAATATCAGGGAATACGAATCCATCTCACACCACACATCTGATATATAACTAAGTATGGAGCCATATTGACCAGCAATATTCCAGGTGTATGGTGTAAGATGGGTTTGTATCCTTGACAGTTTTCAACTTCGGCCTTCAATTTTTACAAGAATAATAGCCCTTGGATTTTCTGTTGGTTTGAAAATATCCCCTTCCGTTTGTTTGCCGAGTCCGGATCTCCTGTCTACGTTTATTTACAATACACAATCCCCGTGAATGGAAAACACCTCCCCTTACATAATATTATACAGAGGATGAGATATTCTCTATGTGTGACTGAGATCCAAACTCTTTACTTGCATTGGCTACTGGCTAGTATTTTTGAATATCAATTGTTTTAGGTCTTAAAAAGTAAAAACATCTAATATTTTCTATGGAAGTTTCTTATCTAAAAAGCTCAACTATTATTTTTTTCATATATTTTTCCTAATACTGTTTCTTTTAATCTTCGATTATGTAATGTATCAAAATAAAAATATTTGATCATTGGCATGTTAAAATTTGGTTGATTGAGAAAAATAATCAGCAAAATAACGTTTCATTAAAGAATATAGGTTGATTGGGTTAGATTAAGCCAATATCTAATCTATTGATATAAGGTAAGAATATAGGTGATGATGGACCAAGGTTGGGTTGAAACCAATCTAAATCAAAATGAATTTGAATAGATTGGACATTCTAGACATTGAATTGGACTGGTCCAAAATGGTCCATATTATTCATTGGATTGGATTGAACCTGGTCCATTTATAATATACTCACATTGGATTGGATTGAATTGGACCAAATCCAATCCAATTGATACCCCTATACAACACTCGATGGAAAATATATATATATGGATCATGTGGGCTCCACATCTATAACAAAATATGAAAAAGGACAAAAAAACTTGAGAAGCTTTTGTAGCATTAAAAAATATATATAAAAAAATGAAAAGAAGCAATGTATAACATAAAAATGAGTAATATAAAGAAGTTTAAAATGTCTATTAGTTTCATTAAATTTATTTATCAACGTGTTGGAAGTCATTCATATCCATATTTATTGGCCAACTGGTTAGCAATATGACTCCTTAACCTTTTATTGTTTCATCTCAATCATGAGCACTTAAATTTAGTGTTTGTGTGCTTGATGATGCAACCGTGTTGTTATCTTTGACAATCTCTTATTTTTTATATATTCTAACAATAAATATTCTTGATCAAGTAATGTTTCTTACTTAATGAAATTATGAAGTGTACAACATGCAATGACTATGTGCCTTTGTGTGTCAATACTATAAGGTTTCATGTGGTTCAAAATTTGAAAATGTTTATTTAACACTCCAAAGCATCACTCAATTACATTACAAAATGATGAATGATGAAGGTTAAACAGTTCACGGGCATCTTTCAACCATCATCTCATTGTCCTATGTTCTTTCAAATGATAACAATCACTTTTAAATAGGATGAGAAATTAGGTAATGGTGGTGAAATCTGAATCCACTATATAATATTTACCTAAAACACAATAAATACAAATATATAAAATTATACAATTTTTTCTTAAATTTTATATTCTATATAATTAAAATTGAACATAAAATTATTTTCATACAACTTGGATGCATAGAGAACTCAACTTTAGGCCTTGTTAATGCTTTCGTGAAAATTCTAGAGTCGTTTGCTGACTTTTCCCATCCAACATACACAAATGCAAAATGCATGTCAAAAGAGTAAGCGCATAACACATTCTGTTTTATCATAATCTTTCAACCACAATATTGGATTTGTTGGTCAACTTAAACACAAGCATTGATATGTGTTCCATCAATAGCATCAATACAATCCTATTTTACATAAAAATATTAGAATATTTTTTAACAAAAATAACAATGAATAAATATTAAAAAAATTTACACCTTAAAATATGAAAAATAACTTAAATCCCATGTTATTTCTAACACAACACCTTCATATTGGATTGGAGCAATAATATCACGATCTAATTTCAAAAGAGCCTTCAACGTCCTTTTAAAGTGGCGATGAATAATTTCTTCAAAGTGTTAAAAGATTTTTGTTACCATCCTATTTGATAAAATTTGTGTTAAATTTCTATTTGTTGTTTTACAAAGAAATCCCTCGTATTTTTAGCCCACTCATTTTGTGTTAAAACTAAAAAGGGACTACGAAATATATGTACTTTCATACGGAAAACATTAATAGGTGGTATTTCATGCCCATTTAAGATATCTCGCATGAACTTGAATCCCCTATCTCTATCAGGCGTTTTAACTTGTCTATTATAAATACTATCATATGTCATTCTCATATGATAGAGCATCATAAATTGTCATCTTCTTATATCTCAATCATCACTTGCTCCATCACTATTATAATCAATTATGCATTCATCGTCAAGTTTCCCATTATGATTCATCTTGTTAAATCACATCCTACCATTATATATTGTTTAACAATACCAAATAAAACTAAAATATATTGTTCAACAAGATATTATATAGCGTGTAACAATACTAAACAAAATTAAAATATGGTGTTCACTAGATAATATCCATAAACTGAAATACAATGTCTAGAAACAAGCTAAACAAAACTAAAATCCAATGTTTAACAAGGTAGTAAACAAAATATAGTAAAATATATTAAGTCATTTCATCATTATGGCTCCCTTGCAGATTCAATCACATGAGTTAGTAGTTTTCCAGGAACTTGGCAAATGACTACTCTTCAATGTAAATGCATGCACAAATTCACTGCATTCCCATATAATATTGGATCTAAATCTAATACACCATTTTAAACCTCAATACACTTACTAAGTGGATATGGGTCAGGCGGTGGAATTGATGGCAGATTCTTTTCACGATATACTCTTTTAACGATTTTTATTCATATGGTACATTGACTCTGCAATGAATGCCTTACAAGTTTCACCAAAAGCCTTCAAATTGTTGACTTTCTTGTTCTTTTAGCCTTTTGAGGTAATGATTTTCTTTGGAGATATTGGTCTTTTCCCACTATTAGAATTATCTGTTGCAGCTAATGTACGCATGGGATATGGAGAACCCAACCTAGTATGTGTAGTTTGGTACTCATCAGTAGTGTTTTTATCTGGGGAACCCAACCCTCTGCATCAAGAGTGTCTTTTA
Source organism: Nelumbo nucifera (assembly GCF_055504915.1). Lineage (NCBI taxonomy): Eukaryota > Viridiplantae > Streptophyta > Magnoliopsida > Proteales > Nelumbonaceae > Nelumbo > Nelumbo nucifera. The sequence goes on along the minus strand of NC_142654.1, from coordinate 65,160,632 downwards.
TCTTAGTGGTATCACCAAAGATTATGCAAAGCTCATTCCATAATGGACATCCATGTGATTGTAAATTTTTTGCATTAGGATGGTCCTATATGGATAAATGTCATTACATAAATTATATCTTTAACCCACTAATACTTTATGAAAATTGAAACACAATACACATATGACTCACTCTTACGTAGACCTCCCATACATCATCATCTACCAAAATAATTTTCGTAGAAGGATCCATACTAAAACCTATTTGTTTGCATGCATTCTTGAACTCCTTATAAACACTTCGTAGTTTTTGAAATTTACTCTTCAGTTGCATATCTATATAGTTGCACCCTGTTTTCCTAATAAAATCCCTTTGGATTTCTTTACAACCAACGAAGGTAAAGGTAATAGTTTTCCTTTTGCCCTTTTTGCATTGCTCAACCATTAATTCAATAATTATCCTTTCCTCCTCTTTTGACCATTTGGCATTATCTTTTGCATCTTTAGATGTGCTATGTGACATATCTATAACAAAACAACAAAACAAATAAAAAAATTTACATTACTATGTGAACATGGTTTTCAATATACAAACAAAAATAACCATGAACATGGTTTTCAAAAAAAAAAATCATGCATATAATCTTATTGAAATAAGATGCATTTGATAACACTATATGCCATTAAAGGTTTCTAATAGCTATGGAGAACATAGAATTTACTAGCTCTAATTAACATTAAAGGTTTTTGATAGTTAAGAAGCACTAAATGAATTAAACAATTAAACAAAAGGCCCTACTTAGGAGAAGCACTAAAGGTTTCTGGATACAACCCTAATCATATTACGCTTCACAAATACTGAATAGAATTACAATATTGACTAGAAAAGGTAATGACCTCAGTTATACATTTGCTTATCAACCAGAAACATGCAACACCATATATAATATAACAGGGTGTTGGGCTTCCCAAATGCATAAGTTGACAAGAATGAAATGAAACATTCTTACTAAAGAAAAAAAAAACAAACCTTTCATTTATGGTTCATCATTCTTTTTCTTGTTAATAGAATTTTCTGATTCATCACCCAAAATAGTCAAATTCAGTGTTAGGCCATTTATTAAGACTGAAGTGGACCTTTACCATCCACTAATAGCTATAAGATCTTTACCATCCATCAATCCATCATTAGATAGAAAGTATATGCATGTGATATGCAAGCAGCCATTTTAGAACTAAAAGGTTGGCCTAACCAAAAGAACAATAAACTATGTCCTTTTGGATCAAGATTTGGTTGATGTAGAATTAGGCAAAAAAGGTTCAAGTAAGTTGGCTCAATTGGTAAAGTAGTGGATGTTGACCATTTTCATTCTCTATACTCCTTTAAACCTAACTAATTAGTCACATATAAAAAATTGAAATTTTGATGCATGAATTCAAAAGATTGATATCTAAGTTACAGTTGTATGTTGGCATAACTCCATTCTAATAATTATTAGTTTTCAAGTTTTTCTTATCCACTTTGCATATATCATACATATCTTTGAAGGTTATTGAAGTCAACAGTATAAAAGGGTTCTTTTCTCATGTTTTTCAAAGTTTAAGAATATTCAGAGTGAACTTCTTAAACTGTTACAGGAAGGGAGCGCCCATGCTAGTGGAAATAAAATCAAATAAAACCTATAAAGGACTAGCACTTGATATCCAATTTGAAGACATGAGGATTAAAGTTCCAAGGGATTTGGTATATATTGGCATTCTAGATTACAAAGATGAAGTGAGTTTCATTGAGCACACATGTGAATAGTAAGAAAACCACAGAATTGCAAAGACATCCAAGCAACTTTATATGTGTTGGCTGAAGGATAAAAAAATTAATTTCACACATAAGTAGCAATAGAACCATCCCCTTTCCCCACTAAAATCACAGGTGCTAAAAGTTTGAAGCAGTCTGGTAAAGGCATCCAAGTGATGCACTGATTTCTCCAGGTGAGGCATTATCAAGGTTGTACTTAGGCAACACCTAGGTAGTCAGGAATTAAACTTCCTTTATTAATAACTAAAAAAGATATCCAACAACTAATACACTATTAAAAACTGCATGTGCAAAGCATGTTCAGAGTTCAAAACCTATTTTGGATCTCTAATGCATGTCCTACCATGTAACATTTTAGCATTTATTGAAAAGTGATAAACGTTATAATAATCATGGGATTAATCATACAAATAAGAGTTTATCTATCTCATCACTACCCACCAACTAAGGGGGTGTTTGTTTCTGTGTTGTTGTGCTGCCATTGTGTTTTGGGTTGATCAAATACAAACCTGTACAAGAAAGAATTTTCTACCTCAAACGTTTTGAGTTGATTAATACAAATTGCTATTTCTACCTAAATGATCAAATTTGAAGTTTCTTTCACACATGCATTTTTCTGATTGAAATAACACTCATGCATGAAGTGGCAATACATTTTTCTCACAGATAACACAGCACCATTGTACCAAACACCCCCTAAATGGTCTACTTCTTATCAGGGAAAGGAACAAAGTGGTCTATTTTATGTCTATATATATATATATATAGATTGTCAGAGAAAAGAAAGGAAAAACCATTGCGCCAAAAATTCTTTATTCCTAAACTTTAGCATGTTTCCCTTTAAAGAAAATGCTAGTTTAAAGTATAATTGCTCCCTAAATAAACAAGAAACAATAACTTCAAGAAACGACAGTCTTCTTGAATCTCCATAGACAGTAGCCACAGCCGTCCCAAGACATATAAGCAATCATTTTTCTAGATTTTTTGTGGAAATGGTCCTTTAGTAGTAATCTTTTTACAGGAACAGTTGTTGTTATTATCAATTCTCATGGAGGCTTTGTTCCAGTGTCTTCTTGTTCAGATTACTTGCGGTCAGATCAGTTTTCCAAAGCTTCAGCCATTTTGAGTGGCTTTCATCTTGCCTCAAAGAAAGACGGGAGCTCGATAGGTTATCCTTTTCTCTAACTGCAAGCCAGTGACTGAATAGGTGCCTAAGAAGGTAGAAGTGATATGGGGTGCGCAGTGTATGGTAATGCTAATCCAGGATATTTGGACTCTAGCCAGTAGTTAAAACACTTTTTTCATCAACAATATAAACAGTTCACTATTTTACTATCATTCTTTTATTAAGGTTAAATATTATCAAAAATGAAGTTCTAAGATGTTTTAGTTTAGGTAATTATAGATGTCAAGTATAGTTGGGCCTAGTCAGGTCAGACCTGATTATCCTGATGAATAATTGGGTCGGTTCTTGCTCTATCTTATAGAACTGATTAGTTATTGGTTCAAGACTCCCAAACTAGGCCCGAGCCATTGACAACTCTATGCACTATGGCATCATTCTCTTTCATTTGTTAGAATAGCATATTATTTTATATTATTTTGATATTTCTTTGTTGTGGTGCTCCAACTATTTAAACTGGTAAAGTTACAAACTAATTATTAGTAAAATATTAATAGATATTAACATTCAAGCTAATGTTGCGGTTAATTTGTGATGAAAATCTCTACCTAGTTTTTTCTTGGGGGTTAGAGTAAAAACCAGAGATGGAAGCATAATCAAATTTTGGTTGGACAAGTGGTTTGGGCAGAAACCTCTAATGGAGTTATACCCATTACTCAGCTTTATTCTTGGCAGCTCATGATAGTGGGGTGCTGGTTAGGAACTGTTTCTCTATCTCCAATAGTGTTGTCAACTACTTTCCATCTTTCAGAAGGAATTTGAATGACTGGGAGTTTGATCAATGGATGGAAATGCTCCATGTGCTGCACCTTCATTCTCCTAAGCCAAACTCACAACGCACTAGAATGTGGGTGGGTGAGAAAGGTGGCTCATTCTCTGTGAATTCTTTCTACAAGATCCTTGCTTGTACAGTCCCCAATTCTTTCCCTGCCTCTAGAATCCAGAAGAACAGTGCCCCTTCAAAGGCCAAATCCTTCATCTGGTCTGCTGCTCTAGGGAAGTGTTCAACTCAGGATAAGTTTATAAACAGAGGAATGAAACTGTAAATTGATGAGCTCCTGAAAACTACTGTGGTGTCTCTACAGCAATTTCACAATCAGGTTGTGATAAAAAAAAATTAAACAAAATAGAGCAAGCTATTGAACACCATAGAGGCAAAATCTGACAGAGAACAACTTCAATCTGAATTTCACACACAAAAAACAAATACAAAGAACTCCTTAAATAGATCCAGAACTAAAACTAATTAACGTCCATGATAACATGTTCAGCATCTAGATGAATTTTCTACCAAGTAATAAACAAACAAATGACATGTGTAACAAGATAGAAACTAACTCTAAAAGCTAAAAACTAATTGGACTTGAAAGATAACTTCCTAACTGAATTGAATCATGGCCCAACTGGCCCCATAGTTTGAACTATCCTAACAGAAACTGGATCAGGCTGGTTGTATTTTTTGCCTTGTTGAGTTGGAAACAGCTAATCACATCTTTCTTCATTGCCAGCATGCACATAGGTATGGAATGTAGTTCTAGGAACTTTTGATTGGTCTGGCTACTTCCCCTCATCCAATCTCTCCTTTCTCAAAAGTTGGATTTTGAAATGTTTGAGTAAGAGAGGTTAAACCCTATGGGATATGATTCCTATGGCTATTTTCTGGTGTATTTGGAGGGAAAGGATAAAGGAATGGTTGGATCTTCAATAATGTGAGCTTGGATGATCAAACTATACTGTCCAACTTCAAAGGGATGCTCTGCTCATGGCTGTATTTTCATAGGGAATTCAGTGGGCTGGACAATCACATAATTTTGACTAGGACATGCTATTTAACTGTTAATACCTTGCTAACAATCTATAAATCCTATGGAGTTGTATAGCTATGCTAATCATTGGATGTACATGGTTTTTTTTATACGAGTACAATACAATACTTTACCTTTTCAAAAAAAAAAACAACACATTAACACAAGCCATCTTGGGGTAATGCATTATTAATTGATAATGCGCAATCCGGTCGGACCTAGCTGCCGGTTACCTCGCCTCTGACGGAGCTGAAGGTGCCTGAAACAAGGAAGAAGCTGGGAGTTTCCGAGGAGGAACCCGGTTGGAACACTCCGAAGCTCAAGTTAGAGCTCTAGAGAATGCAAGGGAAATAATGGATTTCGATACCAGAAAGCACAAAATATCACATACCTCTTTCTCTTGGGGGAGGAAGGCCTCTTATAGCCACCTGGTGCACTTACTCCCAAATTTCTACTAAGTCAGGCATAATCGCCTCTGTGGGGGGGCAGGCATAACCGCTGATAGCTATAAATATGTAACCCTAGTAAGTGCACTAGTTATCAAGTAGTATAAAATATCGTTTCCACGGGGATTTAACAAAATAAGTATTAGAACCACAATCTTCCCTAATTATCTAGACAACCAAAATTCAAAATTGAGCAAGGACTATTGAGAATAAAGATTAGCATAAGAAAATAAAAACGAAGGTGATCACTAATCGAATCTGCAAAGGATGGAATCGCTAGGGCTTTTGGTCCACCTAACCAATGCAATGAATATTTATGGGTTAGATTTACCAAGATTAGTTGTCATTCTCATAAGCTGAAGTCTTTCCAATTTTATTTAATATTCTCTCTCGAGATATACTAAACCTACGCCCATCAGGTAGCCCTTCGATCTCTCGAGTAGAACTCTCAAGATAGGAGTGCATTAAGTCCAAGAAGACCATGAAATTCAGATGAATCATTTATATATATCTCTATATATCATTCAATTCACACTATGAATTATTCGGTCGATTATGTGAATTCCTCTCTCGATTCATTTACATAACTCAAATCAGTTAAGAGATGGCCAAGCTCTTAATTGCATTAAGCACAATAATTCATAGACTATATGAAAATCACAATATTGGCTAAATCATAAAGATAAAAATATATTCAATAACATGATTAGGATTTCCTCAGCCCTAGCAAGAAACAAATTAGTTCATGATAAGAGAATTAAAGCAAACAAAGGGAAAGAAAGAAATCTTGAATTCGCCCATGGTGCTGAGATCTCCTCTTCTTGCCGCCACCTTCTTCTTGAGGTTTCTTGAATTCTTGATCACCTTCCCCAAGTTTCTTAATTTGTTTTCTCCTTTCTTGATTGGTTGCTCCTTTACTTCTTTATTCAATCCAGAGATTGAGTGATGCCTCTCTAGTCTGCCCCCTACCCCTTTATATAGCTTAAGGGGAGGGGGTGGACTCCTACTCTTTCTTGAAGTTAATCTCTCAAGATTAAAAGTCCTAGTCTAATCCTACTCTTATCTCTTTATCTAATGAACTCAATATCTTTATCTTTATGGGATTACATCATAAATTTAGATCTGGTAGGACTCTTCTCTATTTCTTGTTCTTGGATTCGTATTAGACCTCCTCTACGAATTGGGCTTCAGCTAGTCTTTTCTGCAAGTTGGGCTTCAGCTGCGGATTGGGCCTTCCTACGAATTTTCCCCAACTTTGGGCCCAGATTTGACTTTGATGCAGGCCGAATTTGCGAAAGCCCAAAACATGAAAGTTGTGGTTTTTTCTCTTATATTTCCAGTGGGTCTTGAATCAGCCCAATCAGAGTTCGGATACGCGAGTTAGACCCAAATTACTGAATGGTGCCAAAACTGTGAAAAATCATCCGAATTGCCTTTCTTTGCTCCTGATGCCTTCTTTTCATGTCCTGAACCGAAATACAAGACATATGAGTTCAATTAAGTACTAATTAAGTATGAAAGACAGAATATTTGAGGATAAAAATATGATAAATTCTACTCTCATCAACCGCCACTGTCCTCTCTGTCAGGGCCGTCTCTGCCATGACTGAGATGGCGGTGACAGGTGGCCATTACGGTGTGATTGTCATCTGTTAGACCTAGATCAGTCAGGCGTGATGCCTCAGAGTACGGATGTCAGATATGGTTTCACAGTCGCGCGACCTGGAACTGAGGTGCCGGAGTGGTGCGCGAGGTGAAGTCTTGAGCTCGGATGAGCAGATCCTACTGTCCCGAAGCGCTGACACATGATCCGAACTGGCTCGAGGTGAGCTGGCCCCAGCCTTGCCCCTCGCGGGCTTCGCTGTTAGCCTCGGGATCCTTTAGGGAGAGCTCGGGAACTCGGGCCTCTCTTTGAGGAGCTCGGGAGTTTGGGCCTCTCTTCGAGGATATGGCCGTGCTAAGTCATCGTGCCGAGCTGGCGTTCCTGCCAGGTCATCTTGCCTTCTTCCATGTGTCGCACGACCAAGGGGTCGAGCTAAATCTACCTCCATCAATTGCCCCCCCACTCCCCATGCCCGGGGTCTTGACGCGACGTGGGGAGTTTACGGACTGACGGGTGGATTTGCTCTGTGGGGTGCTTAATCCAGTTCGCAGATTCCCCGGTCTGACCCACTTATGTTCTTGGCTCAACTAGGGTCAGTGCGGCTCGACCAAAGTCAGATCGGGTCGCGTACAGGTCACGCATGGACGTCAAACAATTTATCAACTATCGGACGTCAAAAATTCACGCTGAACTGATTTCACCTCGGGGATCGTGCAGCCGGTTTTCCCGAGAGCCGTTGGATGGCTTCAGTCTCGACCGTTGATGCGCGGGTACAACGGCTATAAATAGTGGGGTCCCTGGCTACTTTTCCTTCGCCAAATTTCAACTATCGTTCCTTGAGCTCGCATCATTCTCCTTAGTTCGGTAGCGTTTTCCTTGGTGAGTCCCCTTAGCCTTTTCAATTTCCTCTCCTTTTCCTTTCGTGATGTCTAGTTCCAGTAGTTCGGGTAGTTTAGATAACCTTCTAGAAGGGCCTGAGGCGGAGACCTCGGGCCGGGCTGACTCATTTGACAGCCTTCTTGATGAGCCCGAGGTAGGGCCTTCAACCCGGGTCACCCCGGGTAGCCTAGAGTCCACCTCGCGTCAGGTTCGGATGCCGGACATGTTCAAACCTTCTACTATGACGTCTGAGAGACTTCGGTCTCTTATTCTTTAGTTCAACCTGCCCGGGGAGTATGCATATAGCTTACCTTCGGGCAACTTTCCTTGGGAGCACGGTCCAGATGAGATCGTGGTTTTCCGGGAGTAGCTCATTGTCGGGCTGCGCCTTCCTCTTCACCCTTTAATCGTCGAAGTCTTGAACCACTTCGGCGTCTTAGTAGGTTAACTTCACCCGAACTCTATTCGCAACCTTGTCGGGACCATATCCCTCTGTTGCGAGTTCGTCATCCCCTTAGACTTGGAAATTTTCTCTGCCCTTGTTATGCTTAAGAAACAAGCGAGCTACCTTCCCAAGCACAGGCGGGCTTACTACTTGTCACCTCGCCCGGGGTTCAAACTCCTTCACAAACTCCCAAGCAAAGTCCCGGCGTGGAAGCGGGACTACTTCATGGTCCGAAGTGTTATGGGGTGGCCATTTCCGACTCATTGGAGGGCGGCCTTCCCTGATCCCGGCGTCATGTTAGACAAAGACATGGCGAAGACCTTTCAATCCTGGGCCCAGGTTGGGCTTGAGTGCGAAGAATACCTCACGGAGGCCAAGCTTATTTAGGCCGGTTTGAGTCCGGGTAGGCTTCTTTACTTAGTTCTCTTTTTTTTTTTTGGTACTGATGCCGAGCTCCTTTTGCAGCTATTATGGAAGCAGAGAAGACCCGTGGTGCTAACTTACTCGCCGGAATGAAGAAAAGGAAGCGGGTCACCAAGCGAGATCGGGTGGAGTCTCCTCGGGCCATGGAGCTCGAAGTCCCGAGCCAACCTCCGGTCATCAACCTGGACTCTCCTAGGGAAACCGAGGCGGTGGGGCTCATCCCCGTGATGGCAGCGGAGCCAGGCACTGCAGAGGCACGGGAGGCTGAGACTACGGAGGCCTCTTGAACTCCGGCTGTTTTCTCCAGCTCGGGGAGCCAAGAGGGGGTTGGTAGTGTGCTAACTCCGAGCTGCGCTCTTCGCAAGAGCCAGAAGGCCGTGTACTCGAGCGAGGTCGTGGCCTGGTCCGAGCTCCCTCTCAGCCACATCGGCGCACGTACAACGTCTCACGTTATGGTGGTAGGTTGTTGAAGTCTTCCCTTTGTGCTTTTCTCATTCTCTTTTATGTTCTTGCCGAACTGACTCTTTGCTTGGCAGGCGAACTCCTCTATTCATGCCCTGCTAATTCAGGTAGAGAGGAACTTGAAGCGGGCACAAGCTGCCGAAGAAGCTTTCGGGTCGGCTCAGGAGCGGAAGCGGACTACCGAAGAGGCTCTGGAGTCAGTTCGGGAGCGGGTCCACCGCCTTGAAGGTGAAGCTTCAGTTCAGATGAGTGAACTGGAGAGACTCTGGAGGGAGAATGGCGCTCTAAGGCTAGTCGTGAAGCACCTCACGACTTTGAAGGGTGTCCTGAAGCACGAGGTGGAATACCTCAAGGCCGATATCAAGGAGAAATCCGAGATATTCTTCCAGGCCCTTGAGGATACAAAGGTGAAGGTCGTCGATGATTACATCACGTCGGAGCGCTTCAACGACCTGATGGTGGGCTCATACCGGAGGGGCTTCAAGCTGAGCCGGTGGATGATAAGGCACGCCTACCCCGAGCTTGACATTCGTGCCATCACCACTTTGCACATTACTCTGGAGATGGATGCTGCGGTGAAGATCCGGATTCTGACGACGAAGCCGATCCCCCGAGTGCTGCCGAGGTTCCTTCTGAGGGTAAAGGGGATGTAGCCCCGTAGTGATGTGTACCGGGCCTGCAAGCCCGAGGTGATCTATTGAGCCTGCGATCTCATTTCTTCTTTCTTTTCTTGTGAACATTTGTAAAGCAAATATTGGTAATGAAATACCTTTTTCTGTTTAAGTGTTGTGTAGCTATTTCTTTTTTGCCGAAGTGATTATGTTGCCGAACTACATAGAGTTAGGTCCCCGAGATGGGGAGGATTCCTTGAGGCGAGCTGACATAGTAAGGCTATATGCCCGATCTATTCTCTGCTTGTCTTGGAGTGAGCTTTACACCCTAGGTTTCGTATTCGTGCTGCCTGCTCCTTTGGTGCTAACACTTAGCTTGCGCTGATGAGTTCCTGAGGTCACCCTCAGTTCGACGCTTTAACTCAAGATATTTTCCTAGGTTTCTCACCCAGGCCAGAGAGGTGGCCGGGTTTTGTGGTGCCGAGGTTTTCGTTACTTCGGCTTTTTGGCCCTTAGACTCTCGGGAGCGGCTTAAAGTCCGCTTAGTTCGGCAACTTATAGGTAATATCGCCTTAGGTTGACGATGTTCCAAGCTTGGGGTATTTGCCTACTCTCCAGGGTCTCGAGCTCGTATGCTCCTCCAAGTGCTCTCTTTATTCGGTAGGGTCCTTCCCAGTTCGGCTCGAGTTTTCCGATGTCGGGCTTAGGTACCATGACCTTGCGGAGAACCAGGTCGCCGACGCAGAAGTTTCGCTTCTTGACTCTGGCGTTGTAGTACCGAGCTACCCTTTGCTGGTATGCTGCGGTCTTGATGTATGCGAGGTCCCTCACCTCGTCGAGCTGGTCGAGGTTGGTACGTAGCTCATCGTTATTGGCATCGTCGTTGTACGCTTCCAGCCGAAGTGAGGGGATTTCGATTTCAGCTGGGATGACTGCCTCTGTGCCATAGGTGAGGTTGAAGAGGGTTTCTCCGATGGTTGTTTTCTCTGTAGTTCGGTATGCCCATAGAATGCTGGGGAGCTCGTCTGCCCATAACCCTTTAGCTCGGTCTAGCCTGGCCTTCAGTCCACGAAGAATAGCTCTATTCGTGACTTCTGCCTGACCGTTTGCTTGTGGGTGCGCGACCGACATGAAGTTTTGCCGGATCCCCATGTCCTGGCACCATTCTTCGAATTTGATGTCTTCGGACTGCTTGCCATTATCGGAGATCAGTATCCAAGGTAGCCTGAAGCAACACACTATGTTCTTCCAGAAGAAGTTCTGGACGTTTCGAGCTGTGATGGTTACGAGAGGTTCAAGTTCGACCCACTTCGTGAAGTAATCTACCGCCACCACTAGTAACTTTCTCCCATCTGTTGTTGGTGGGAATGGTTCGAGTAGATCGATGCCCCACTGTGCGAAGGGCCATGGGCTGGTGAGATACTTGAGGTTGGCAACGGGCTGATGGTGAATATCGGCGTGCTTCTGGCACTTATCGCATTTCCAGACCAGCTCAACGACGTCTGCTTTCATTGTTGGCCAGTACTACCCTTGTCGAAGTGCCTTTTGAGCGAGGGCCCTGCCCCCTAGGTGTCCGCCACACAGACCTTCTTGAATGTCGTGGAGTACAAGCTCGGCTTCGGGAAGCCGCAAGCAGCGCAAGTAGGGGAGCGTGTAGGATCTCCGATACAAGCGTCCGTCTATTATGACATATTTAGCTGCCTGGCGCTCTACCCTTCTAGCGGCGTTGTGGTCTGCGGGGAGGGTTCCATGTAGCAGGAAGCTCGCGAGTGGATCGATCCAGCTCGACTCTGCTTGGGCGACAGGAGCGACCTCCTCTGCCTCCCCGAGAATGCTAGGCTGGGGTAAGTCCTCTATGTACACAGTTCTCATGGTGTTATCACTAGTGTTGGCTAGCCGGGACAGGGCATCGGCCTCAGCGTTCTCTGACCTCGGGATTTGCTTGATGAAGTGTGACTGGAAGTTAAGCAGGGCCTCTTTTACCTTTGCTAGGTAGGCGATCATAGCTGGCTCGCGGGCTTCGTATTCACCTGTAACTTGGTTGACCACGAGTTGGGAATCGCTATAGATAGCTATGTGTTTTGATTTTACTTCTCGCGCTAGGGCAAGGCCGGCTATCAATGCCTCGTTGTTGGATGTCGCGAACTCGAAGCGTAGCGCGTACTCCAGTTTTGTGCCACTCGGACCATGAAGAACTACACCAGCTTTGCTGCCCTGCTGATTTGAGGAGCCATCTACGTGAAGGATCCAGGGCTCTTCATCCCAATTCGCGTTTGGCCTAACCAGGAGAGATACCGAACTGGGTGCGACCTCACGGGGCTCAGACTCAACCGGCCCGGGAGCACCGAGCTCACCCGAACTGGGAGCCTCGTGCTTAACCGAGCTGAGGACCTCGGAGTTGAACGTGCATTCTACAACAAAATCCGCCAAGGCTTGGGCTTTGATAGCGGTTCGTGGCTTGTACTGGAGGTCGTACTCACTGAGTTCGATGGCCCACTTCGTCAATCGACCAGAGACCTCGGGCCTGAGTAATACTTGCCTCAAGGGTTTGTCGGTGAGGACGATGATGGTATGGGCTTGGAAATACGGACGGAGTTTGCTGGCCACAATGACCAGCGCATAGGTTAGCTTTTCTATCTCTGCATATCTCGTTTCTGCTCCCTGCAATATTTTACTAACATAGTAAATGGGTCGTTGGACCCGATCTACTTCCTTTACCAGTACCGAACTGACCACTTTGTCACTTGCCGAGAGGTATAGTTTTAAAACATCGCCCTCTTCGGGTCGGATCAATACTGGGATACTGGCGAGATATCTCTTGAGCTCGTCAAATGCGAGCTGGCATTCCGGGTTCCACTCGAACCCTTTGCCTTTTTTTGCCTTGAAGAAGGGCAGGCAACGGTCTGCTGATTTAGACATGAAACGACTCAGAGCGGCTATTCTGCCGTTTAGCCTCTGAATCTCTTTCACTTTTCGGGGTGGTCTCATATCTAGGATGGCTTTTATCTTGTCCGGGTTGGCCTCGATACCGCGTCGGTTGACGATATATCCTAGGAACTTACCCGAGGTGACACCGAAGACACACTTATTTGGGTTTAGTTTAATGTTAAATTGACGCAGAATTTGAAAGACAGAATGCAGATCTTGTATCAGTTGATGCAGAAACTGTGTCTTGACGACCATGTCGTCTACATAACATTCTATCTTTGTGCCAATTAAGGGTTGAAACAACTTATTCACAAGCCTTTGAAATGTTGCCCCAGCATTTTTCAGTCCGAAGGGCATAACCTTGTAGTAGTACAGGCCAAACTCGGTTATGAAGGCGGTTTTTTCCTCATCGGCTGGGTCCATCTTGATTTGGTTGTAGCTCGAGTAGGCATCCAGGAAGCTTAGCAATTTGTGTCTCGAGGTCACGTCCACTAGGCGGTCGATCCTAGGGAGGGGGAAGCAATTTTTCCTCCGTTGGTGCAGCTCGCTCCTCGTTCTGTTCCACCGGTCGCTCTAGTACAAGGTCGCCGGTTACCTTGGCCTTTCCCTTGAGGGCGACGACATAGCACTTGCGGGACTCGAGCTAGTCTCCCCGCACTACCCCGATGCCGAAGTCCGTTGGGAACTTCATGGCTAAATAGTAAGTAGACACCACGACCTTTAAAGCGTGGGTGATTGGCCGACCTACTATGGCATTGTAGGGGGAGGGGGTCGCGACCACCAAGAAATCGTGACTGAGTCTTACCGTGCTAGGCCACATGCCGACTTCCACGGGTACTGTGACCATTCCCAGGGGTCTGACCTCTTCTCTGCCGAAGTCGACCAATGGGGTGTTTGCGGAATTCAAGTCATTCTCTCGAAACTGGAGTTTGTCGAAGGCCGCTTTATAAAGGATGTATGCCGAACTGCTAGAGTCAACGAGTATGCGCCGGACTTCGAAGTCGTTGATCTTCACCTTTATGACAAGTGCGTCATCGTGGGGGTAGTGGACCCCGTGCGCATCGTCTTCGGTGAAGAATACGGGGTCTTCCGTCCTAGGCCGCTTTGGGGGATTTTCTTCTTCTCTGGCAGCCCCCCGGGTTGATGTCCGAGATGCTGCCGAGGTGCACCCTGCTACGATCGATCCTCCAACGATCACGTGGATTGTTCCCCGAACTAGTCTTTCCTCCAGGGGCTGCTTCTGCGGTTCGGCTGGCCGGCAGCTGGACTCGGGAGCATCTCTGCTGTGCTCTCCCTGCCGACCTGTCTTATTACTGTTATTGTTATTATTATTATGCTGTACAAAACTTCTCAGGTACCCGCGACGGATAAGTTCTTCTATCTCGCCGCGGAGATTATTACAATGTTCGATGCTATGATCGTGATCTCTATGGAAACTGCAGTACAAGTTTTTATTCCTCTCGTTCGGGTTTCCCTTCAGACGAGGTGGCCAATTCACATATGAGGCGTCTTTGATCATCATTAAGATCTTGGCCCGCTTCGCGTTTAAGGGCGTGTAGTCCGTCCGACCTGCTAAGGGAGCTCGGAACGGCTGGCTTGGCTTCGTCCGCTGAGCTGGGTCTTTCTTTCTCCTGTCATCTGGGTTGGAGGGTTCGCCTTCCCTCTTCCTTTTATCGATCCCACTTTCAGTCCTTTGGTTGGTTTCCTCCTCTGTTCTTATGAATTTAATCGCGAGCTTGAGGAATTCAGCTACGGTCGCGGGCTGGTTGACTACCATGTGCCACTTGAACTCCTTGTGTGTCACACCCCTCTTGGCTGCCGCGAGCTGTACCGCGGGGTCTAGGCGCGGTATCTGCAAGCATGCGTCATTGAACCGTTAGAGATAGCCCCGGATGGACTCTCCTTCCCTCTAGACTATTCCGAGGAGGCTCTCCTCGGTTCGGGGGCACCGCTTGCTGGTAACAAAGTGCGCGGTGAAGACTTGCACGAACTGGGTCCAACTTCTTATCAACTTGGGGCTAGGTTCCTGTACCAGGTGCGAGCCACTCCCCTAAAGGTGGTAGTGAAGGCCACACACATGCAGGACTCGTTGGCCCTTGCCAGGTGCATTTGGGACTGGAAGGCATCGACGTGGTCATTGGGGTCGAATGACCCATCATACTTGTCTAGAGGAGGGAGTTTGAAATCTTTGGGCATGGGAACTGCAAGGAATTCTGATGACAGGGGGGAAGGGACTGAAAGAATAGGGACAACTTTTACCTCGTCCAAACTTGCTTCTTCTTTACCTCGAAGCTCGGGCAGGACGTGGGTGGTAGTTCGGCGACTTCGCCGGCGTCTCCGTTGCTGCTTGGAAGGCCTGGTATTGGCGCTGCTTGCCTCGGTGTTTTTGAGCTCGATGGGCCCGGACTGTTGGTATCTGCGGCCAGGATGCCAATTTGGTTCTCTGCGAGTGGGAGCTCAAACTTAGAGTGTCGAGGTGCTGACTTGATCGGTATGGAGGTTACTGATCCGTCGGCGAGCTGCGAGGCGGGGGTAATTAGTCTTTCCCTCCTACCCAGGGATGAGGCTTGGCTCCTGGAGGGGTTCTGAAGCTGGGAAGCTTTCCCTCGGTGAAGGCGCCCACCCTGAGGGGAGGGCTTGACCGACTTGGAAGCAGGGTGCCGAGGTGGGAGTTGCGGTTGGTTCAGAGGCTGTTGGGGGAACTGCTGTTGGTAGTGACACTGAGAAATGTGGTGCAGTACTTGTTGCTGATGGAGCTGATGTTGCTGGAACAGCTGCATTTGGGCTTGCATTGCCCGCACGCACTGCGTCAAGTCATCAAGCTGGTTCTGGCTAGTCGCCAGAGGGACAACAATCGGTTCGGCGAAGGTTGTCTCGATAGGGAGGGGAAGAGGAACATTCACAGGTGCCACCGTGCTCGGTGCAATGAGGCTAGGGATTCCGTCCGTCGAGAAGGGGATGGTGAACTGTCCGATTCATACAGTGGCGGGCTGAGGGTGTTCCCCTACAGCATTCAAGTCGGCGTTGTGCCTGTTGTTGCTGGAGGAAGCCATGGAAGCTAAGGTTTCTTTGAGAGAGAGAGAGAGTTAGAGGTTAGGGAGGCTTTTTGAAGTCTTCCCACAGATGGCGCCAAATGATAATGCGCAATCCGGTCGGACCTAGCTGTCGGTTACCTCGCCTCTGGCGGAGCTGAAGGTGCCTGAAACAAGGAAGAAGTTGGGGATTTCCGGGGAGGAACCCGGTTGGAACACTCCGAAGCTCAAGTTAGTGCTCTAGAGAAGGCAAGGGAAATAATGGATTTCGATACCAGAAAGCACAAAATATCACATACCTCTTTCTCTTGGGGGAGGAAAGCCTCTTATAGCCACCTAGTGCACTTACTCCCAAATTTCTGCTAAGTCAGGCATAACCGCCATTGTCCTCTCTGTCAGGGTCGTCTCTACCATGACTAAGATGGCGGTGGCAGGTGGCTGTTACAGCGTGATTGCCGTTTGTCAGACCCAGACCAGTTAGGCGTGCTGCCTCAAAGTACGGATGTCAGATATGGTTTCACAGTTGCGCGACCTGGAGCCGAGGTGCCGGAGTGGTGCGCGAGGTGAAGTCTTGAGCTCGGATGAGCAGATCCTACTGTCTCAAAGCGCTGGCACATGATCTGAACTGGCTCAAGGTGGGCTGGCCCCGGCCTTGCCCCTCGCGGGCTTCGCTGTTAGCCTCGGGATCCTTTAGGGAGAGCTTGGGAACTCGGGCCTCTCTTTGAGGATCTCGGGAGTTCGGGCCTCTCTTTGAAGATATGGCCGTACTAAGTCATCGTGCCGAGCTGGCGTTCCTGCCAGGTCATCTTGTCTTCTCCACGTGTCGCACGACCAAGGGGTCGGGCCAAATCTACCTCCATCATTAATTATTATGATCCAGATAATAAGACCATATAATTTTTGAACCAATACACGGTAAGCAGTAAAATAGGAAAAATCATTTTTAATGGCTTGGATATGCAAAACCATGTTGATGATGATACTAGTAAGAACGAGTGGTTTGGCATAGGATGAAGGATCAACAAGGATTCAAAAAGATTGATGGATTAAGTCAGTTAAGGACTTGGGCATCAAGGTTTTGTGAAAGATTTTGGAAGACAAATTGGAATAGAATGATGGCATGGTTTTGGAGTATAGTTCTTCTGTTTATGTCGTTGTTTGTTCTCTTCTATTGGTAGCAATCAATTGATGGAATTAAATGTGACTTCTTCCTGATGCCCATCTTTTGTTAAAGGTTCTTTCTGTTACTTATGTCCAAGGAGGGACATCAATCAATGCCATTCCCTCACATTTGATTTTTGGGGGCACTTTGAGGAGTCTTACCACTGAAGGGCTACATAGACTCCAGTGGAGGGTGAAGGAGGTATGGATTGTGAACTATGGAAAACTTATACTTCGCCATGTTTTGTTCTTCAAGTTTCCTATTAGTTCCACCAAAAAAGGGCAAGCCCAGTGCATGAGGCTCCCGCTAGTGTGGAGTCTAGGGAGAAACAGTTGTATGCTGTCTTACCCGTGCACATATAGAGAGGCTATTTCCAAGATTTGAACCCTAGATATTGATAAAAAAAGATTTGAACCTAGCTGTGGTGTTATTTTGCAATAATAGTCATAGATGGCCTTATTTTGAAGTGACTATTCATCTATATGTGGTCTACAAATAAGCTTCCCACATACACCATATGAATTTGATCCTGGCTAAAAAGAATTTCAAACAGTCTGTCCAGAGATTAGAACTTGTATAAATGGGAAAAAGAAACAATATCATCTTAGTTGCTATGTATTGAGTCATATGTACGGTGATGGTTGCAGGTTATTGAACGACAGGCTGATGTACATAGATGCAAGGCCTTTGTTAACATGAAAGATGAAGAAGGGTACCCAGCTTATCCTGTTGTTTTTAATGACGGAGAACCTGCATTTGGCTTACCCTACAGGGAAAAGTTTGAAATTTATACTAATAATTTTAGATCCGACAAACTCATGGATCTATAATTTGAAGTTGCAAAGTGATTTACAAATAAAGCACCATAATCATACTCTAACTGTTCATACTAAGAAGCATCCAAAATGGATGCACAATAAAGGTTTTAGAACTTAGGGGCCCAAATGTCTGATATTAGTTTTCTTTTGATCTCTATCATCTGTTGCTTGTACAACAGGTGGGTGGAGCAGCAAGGAATGAGGCATTTAGAGGGTTGTTTTATATGTAGGGTGAAGAGGTTGGTATTTGTTTAGTTTGACAACTTGGACAATAGAGAGGTTGTCCAGGTTTGTTAACTTGATTTGTTTAGTTTGACAACTTGATTTATTGGTGAGAGAGAACCAATATCATTGACTATAGAAACGACTATTGCTCTTGGGCTAGGCCCCTTCAAACTTTATCAAATGCTCAACCTGGCCTACCTAAGTTGTATCCCTAGCTAAAGACAACAAAGCTAAAGTTTTCCTTTTTCAAGGTCTGGCATGGGAATGGTTTAGAAGAGTTGATTTCCTTTTTCTGGTGTATTTCTTGCACCAATTGCAAATTTGTGATATCTATGACCATTTCTACAAAGAGCAAATGACTTGCTTCTGATCATCTTTGAAATATGAGAAGTTGAAGAAAAAACAATTGAAACCTGATTTTCTAGATATGGTTCCATGGTGGTGTAGGTAGGGGTAAGGCTTGGGTGTAGGTGGTCTCTTTGAAAGATAGAGAGGGGCTAGTGAGTAGGGGAATAGGCTCTTTGGGGTTAAGGGTGCTGAGGCAAGAAATCAAAGTGAGAGAAAGTGCTGGGGTGTTGGATACCAATGTTGAGAGTCAAATGAATTTCAATACGAGGAGGATCTCTATTTATGGGGGAGATTGCAAGATCCTAAAAGGTAGGAGACAAAGGTGCTTGTCTCCTATCGAGAAAGGGAATATTGGATTTTCTATCAATCATTAAGTGCACCACTAGGGTTTTGCCACGTGTCTCATGAGGATTCTCCCGAGAATTGGCTTTCATTCCCCTCAAGATTCCTCATTACTCTCATGTGCTACTACTTCTTGCGTGGTTTAACTTAATTGACGTGGTGTTAATGACGTCACCGCTTGATGGGTGGCTTCTTGTTGACTCCACGTGGCATCTCACTATGTCTTTTGCTATTGTAGGTTCCACGTGTCTCTGGGCACACACAAGCCTCACCATGGGCTTGGCCCAGGTTTCTCTCGATCTGGGTTGTGAGTAGGCTTGTAATTTGTGGGTTTATCGCACGTCCGAATAGGCTTAGGGCCCTTGGATGGGCTTGGTCATATTTTCCATTTCTTCGGGTGTCGAATAGGCCCGATGAACTACGGGTTTATCACAGTTTTGTGATATGCATTGCAAGTTCATCGCAGTGTTTGTGGTGTGTTGCGGGTTCATCGCAACATGAAGGTTGACTGTGGGTTGCTCGTATGCAACTTTGTGGTGTTGGTTTTGATGATTGGTGTTCTCTGAGGGTCTGAGTGATCACTGTATACCTACATTATCCCCCCTGCTTACCGGTAAGTGGGAGCTTATCGATAAGCACCTAGTTCTCTCATCTTCGGGTTTTGCAGCGTTGTACAGATCTTGCATGCTTTGTGTTCACAGTAGTAATGTCTTTCGTTTTGTGGCTTTTAACCCCCTATCTTTTGGTAATTTGCTTCCTGTTAATGGTCAGTGTTACGCCCTATTTGTGTTTATCAGTCCCCCTGACTAGTGACGGGAAGGAATTTAGCAAAAGACACTAAGAATTATAGTGTGAGGTGCTCTATCCTGGCAAGCTGGTGTGAACTTCTCGTGTTTCAGCCCCCCATGGCCGTCGACGGGGATGGGGTGGTAACATGGCTGGTGAGATTGCAGTGTGTGCTGGCATTTTGGCTATGGCCAGGTTCGTGTGTTGTTTTTGGATTGCAGCCCCCCCGACCATTGGTAGGAGGGGGGTGATAAGAGGTGAACGCATTGCTATCCTAGTGGGGCGTAACCCCCTTGCAGCCCACTTGGTGGGTGAATGCATTGCAATCTTGGCAATATAGGGGTTTGCATGTGGCGCATGGTGTTAACTGGTGGTAGGTGATTCGTTTGCCTTTGTTAGGGTTTAGAAGGGCTGTTGGGTGGTGACTGCATGGTGGTTATGATTATATTTCTTGTTTGTCTTACCAAAATAAATGTCGGGCATGTGACATGATTTGCTGCCTCGTATTTTAGAGCGACGGTTGCTGACGTGGCAATGTGTTTAAATTAATGCACTGTTCTGTCCCGCCTTCAGGGGGTATATTGGTAAATATCTTTTGATTGCTTTTTCTCTAAGCATCGTTTAGGGCTTGTGTTGGTGTCTGTTCGTCTTCTCCGGCGCTAGAAAACCCTTTGTACTATAGGATGCCAGTCTTCTATGTTTTTTGGATTGCTATACCGGGCTGAGGTGTTGGGAGGGTGTAAAGTATGTGAAACCCTTCTTGGAGCACTGGTGCTACATACACATACTTTTGTTGGCGCGTTCGGGGAGTTTACGGTCATAGTGGAGGACGTGGCTGCATTACTGGCATTGCCCGTAGGGGGTTCTATGTCCACTCATCACCTCTAGCATTTTGAGACTTTCCCTCATGATCTTAGGAGCTATGCGATCAGCTTCTTACGAAAGTTGCATCGTTCAAGACCCGAATAGACAAGACTACTTCCCGCGGGAAAATGTAGCTAGAACACTAGATGGGGTACTGGTTTGAATGTCGTGGTGGGAGGGACGTGATAGTTAGTGCCACCTTGTCGCCTATATTCTATACGTGGCCTCCCGGTTTCTTTTTCTAGGTCTCCCTGATTATGGGTTGGGCACTGTTCTGGTCCCCCTCGCCATTTTGGCTGCCAATGGTCACTAGCTACCTTTGGCATCTATGTTTTTGGGGTACTTGTATGAGCAGTTGGATGATACTATTCACCAGATGATGGATCCCAACTGCAAACGCCGAATCAGTGATGTTTGTGAACCCTTTCTGTGGATGTATTTGTGTGAGCGTTTCAATCTTAGTGTCACACCTCGTGAGCTTTCTCCTATGTGCGTGGTTGTGGCGATATTGGTAGGGGATGCGTTCGAGGAGATGGTGTTCGATGTATGCCACAAGAAGAGTTGGTCGTAGGATGACAGGCACAAGGAGTTCAAGATGAGCGACATTGATGTGAGACTTGCTTCGCTCGACGGTTTTACCTGGTGGCTCTATGTTCGAGCTGTTCCGTATGCTATGCCATTCTGTATTGGCATGTCCGTTCCAGAGGGTGGTGACCAGCATTGTGCTATGGACGTCAAGAGTGCTTCTGCTGGTATGGTGCGGTCGGTGGTTTGGCTTGGTGTGGTGGCCTATCTTGATCGCACTAGCGAAACACAACTGGCTATGTATCATCCTGATCGGGTGCTACGCTAATTCGGGAATGATGATATTGGTGCCCAATTTTTAAGGGCTTCGGGGGAGGATGTTTTCTAGACCTGGTGCCATGAGCTCGCCTTTCCTGGCATATCAAGGCTCCTCATGGTAGGTTATTTCAGGGTTCAGGGGTGCCAGTCGCTTCGGCTGGCGTATCTTTATGCTCTTTTCAGAGGTTTTCTAGAGCTCATTTGGGTGAACCCCCGCCTCCGTCATGTGTCGGTGCCCCCGAAAGGTCACGCTGCTAACTTGGGCAGGAGCCCATCTCCCACTTTGTCGCACTCACTAGGCAGAGAGGGGCTTGTTCTGGGGGAGGAAGAGTGTGCTCGCCCTCCTGTTGTAAAGAGGCGAAGGACGGCGAGGGCGCATCATTTTAATCCACCAAGGTCTGCGGCACATTCTGTTGGTTCGGGCGAGAATTCATCGTAGGCCCAAGAGCGTCAAATGGAGGTTGATCGGGAGTCTCCAGTACCTCCTTTAGAGGGGGAAGCTTTGCCGGTGGTGGGGCCAACGCAATTGGTGGTGACAATGTCTGTTGGTAAGATTACCTGTATTCAATTTTCGAGTGGGCGTATGAAGAGGATAGCCCCTCCCCGGCCAAAACGGGGTTTTGGGGATGACGATTCGGTATGTGACTCCTGCTATCACACTCTGTTTTTCTTTCGAGATTGTGTTATTGCGGTGAAACTGAGCTAACACTATTCGCTTTTCATCATTGCAGTCTATGGAGAATGATGGCGCTCACTGGATACGGAGGTTCCAATTGTTCCTCCGGAGTAGTCAGTGGGAGTCCCTGTTAACTTCCCTAATAAGGTAGATTTGGTGATAAACTTAGCGTTTTTGTTTATTTCGGATTGTTATGCTCATTGTTTACTATGGTGACTAACAGTTGAACACTCTTTTGTTTTGAAGCAGGTGGATTGCGATGAGGATCAGCTCAACGAGGATGTTTTGGGGGTCAGTCAGCCGGTTCAAGAGGTAGGTGTTATTTATCCTTCGTTGGCTATTTTTCTGGCCTTCACATAACCAGACCCATTGTAACTGACCATTTGTATATGACTTTATCGCATGTACTTTCCGCTCAATGTAGCCCCCAGTCCTGGTTCGAGGGTCGGTGAGGATGTCACTGGTAACGACGACGTTCCTGATGTTGTAGTACAAGGGGTGGGTCAGGCAGGTCAGCCAGTTGTGGAATCGGCAACGCGTTGTATAGAGCCTTATGCTGCAGTCACTGCCGATTCTGGAGCCACCGTGAGTGTAGAGCGTAGAGGTTTGGTTGAGATGGGATCTCCCATCGTAACGGGTGGCGCCCCTGGAGACATGAACGACCAGTTTGGAGACGTTGATGGGGGCCTGAGGTTAATGAATGTTGAGCCTAAGGTCCCGGTTGACTTGGAGCGCCATTCGAGGGATGGTGACACGAAGCCTGAAATTGTATTTCCTCCTGAGGTGTTAACATACGATGAGGAATTGGTCCAGATAAGGCGGAAGCTCTTGGAGCATTGCGATAATCATGACATCCCGTCTTTGCACTTCCCCGTTGTAGATCCGGTTTCGGTTTAGGGTGATCACAAAGGCATCCAGTATAGTGGCTCAGTTTGCTTCAACTGCCATACATGCTGGGTGGTTGCTAGAGGGAAACCTACATCCCAAGGTCGTGGGTCCTACGCTTAACACCATCGCCATGCTGATGAGCCATGTGATGACCCGCCTAGTGGAGGAGTTATCATGGTTTGAGTTTGCTCGCTGGTTAGAAGCTTGCTGGGGTTTTTCATCAATGGGCTTCTTCATGACACAGATTGAAAAACATGTCATGATGCTAGCTTATACTTTCTGGAAGGCTGGTTGCGACATATCACAGTTAGACTTGTTCTGTTCGATGAGGGACGCCCGTCTTCGCCGGAAGGTGGTCGAGGCAAGCATTGCCAAAATTGCGGGTAAGCTCGAGGGTCTAGAGAAATTTGAAGAGACTAGCCTGGTGTCAAAGACTATTGTTGCATGCGGGAAGAGTGGGTTAAGTGATCATTGCTTGTACTGGGTGTAAACTAAAAAAATTCCTGTATTGTAATGGACCATTATAGGGTCTCCTATAATATAATGTGAATGTGTGATAATTCTGATATGGCAATTTTAGTTTTGATAGAATTGTCAGTTCAATTTTCTATTTATTCATTTTTTTTTGTGCACAGTAGAGTCTCTTTTCGTTGTGAAGGTGTAGTAGGCTTTATCGCAACGCAGTGTGCTATGGTGGTTGAGTGGTGTTACTATGCCGCACTGAGATATTATCATATGAGAGTAGGCTAACTCAGATTGTGTGTTATAAATGAGTGGGGGACTAGCATGCTCATAGGATGGAGTTGTTCAATGTCATAACGTTTCTTGTGTTTGAGGTCTCCGGGTGCCCTCTACAGGCGGTACAGCTAAGTTTTGGTCGTAGTATGAATAATTGGTATAAGTTAAAACTTCTTCGCAGCCATGTTGCTTTTATAAGTGTGGTCATCACATGAGAGGGCTGTATCAGCTAGTGTTGGTCAACGAGCGCCCGTTGGGCTCTATCGTAATCAAGTACGGGGATATTGCACTTTATTGCAGATCATTAGAAAAATCGAATAGAGTTATTCCAACATTTGAGATGCTATCAGATGCGAAGGAGTTAACCTAAATAACATTATGAAAATAAGTAGTTATCTAAATATCTGAATGTTATCAAGTGCAAAAGAATAACATATAGAAGGAGTAAGCCGTGAGGTATGTATTAAGGTCCATATTTGTAGAAAGGATGTTGAGCTACTTTGTAGGAAAATGCAGTTTTGCTACCCATACAAGGACCGTGGGTTGTCGTGCCTTAAGAAGGCGAGGCCTTTCATGGGTGATAGAGTTGGGAAAGCAACTAGTCCTATGGGTTAATTATGAGCTTAAGACCTTTGTTGCTTTTGTAGTAAACTATTGGTCATCGCATGAGCCTTCCTATGGAAGTGAGATATTGATGGTTGAAATTAGTGTTGTTCTTTAGCGAAGTGTTATTGTCAATGTAGGGACTGTTGAAGTTTGTCTTCCTTTAGACCATTGTAATTAGACAGAGTATCTGTATTTATAAATTGGATAGGAGTCATACCTATTGTTGGCAAAGCCCCCAACGATTATGTGGAGGTGTGGCTGCACCTGGGGTTGCCAGGTCTTTCGCTTGGAACATGCGACATCATGGAACCGGCCGCGGTATGAGGGTGCCTGGGGTTGCCAGGGCTTTGGTTATGCTTGGGGTTAGCAGGGCTTTGGCTATGCCTGGGCTTGCTAGGGCTTTGTCTGTGCCTGGGGTTGCTAGGGCTTTGTGAGTGCCTGGGGTTGCCAAGGCTTTGGGAGTGACTAGGGCTACTGGGGCTTTGAGAGTGCCTGAGACTACCAGGGCTTTTAGGCTTTGAAAGTGCCTAGGACTGCTAGGGCTTTTAGAGTGCCCAAGGCTGTCAGGGCTTCCAAAGTGCCTGGGACTGCCAGGGCTTTTTGAGTGCCCAAGGCTGTTAGGGCTTTGAAAGTGCCTAGAACTACTAGGGCTTTGAGAGTGCCCGGGGCTATCGAGGCTTTGAAAAATGCCTCGAAATGCCAAGGCTTTGAGAGTGCCCGGGGCTTTAAAGGTGCCCTAGGACTGCCAGGGCTGCAGGGGCTTTGAAAGTGCCTGGGACTGCTAGGGCTTGCCCGGGGTTGCCGGGGGTGAGTACAAGTATGGAGAGCATATTTAAACAAATTACAATATGCAACTCATTTGAATACGATGACAATATATATTTATGCTTGTAGACTTCATCTTAATCAAAACATGAAAAGGAAAGAAACTTGATCGCAATCTGAGCCACATGAAAGGAAATAAACTTTATTGTAAATATGAGGATAGTTGATATATGCGTTAGTAATAATAGAGTTCGATAAAGAAGAAAACACACTGAAACATCACACACTTATTTATAGAATGTGTACATGTAATGGTGAAATTACAAAAATACAGAGTTACTCGAAATAGGGTTTCTTGACCATACACCAAAGGGTAGGGCGTCGCCTGTGTACTCTTTCGAATAGAGGTGTGATAAGCCTAGAGGGTTTCTGAAAACTTGTATGCCCAATCCTTTTGGTTATTGGCCACTATTTTGCTTAACATCCTGAGTAAAGTTTTATTTGTGGCCTCTGCCTACTCGTTTCCTTGTGGGTAATATGTTGTTGATGTTCCCAATCTTGCACCGTATTGCCTTAGGAGGTCACTGACTTCTTGATTTTGGATGGATAGGCCATTGTCTGTCAGTATCCGTATTGAGATTCTGAATCTGTGGACTACATTTTGTCTTAGGAAATTGGCTGTGTTCTCTACGCAGATTTGTTGCAAAGGTATGGCCTTTGCCCATTTGTTAAAATAATCTGTAGATACTATGATGAAGCAATACCCTTTGGAAGGCAGGTGTATTTTGCCTATTTGGTCTACCCCAAAGTATGGAATGGCCAGGGTGTAAGGACTGGGTGGAGATCGTTGGCAAGTTTATGGATTCTCTCACCGTGGACTTGGCACTTGTGACATCTGTGTACATGTCACTACGTATCTTCCATCATGGTTGGTGAGTAGAATCCTAGGTGAAGGATATGGTTGTGTAGCGCTAGTTGTCCTTGATGGGTCGCAAGTTCAGAGCTATGGGCTGCCTCTAGTACTTCGTTGATCTCGTCACCAGGTAGGCATTGCAAAGGCTTTCCTATATGTGATTTTCTGTATAACATCCCATCCAGGAGATAGAACCGCCTAGCTTTAGATAGTAGACTCCTCCTCAATGTAGTGTTAATGGGCAATGTGTGATCTTTCAAATATTCTATATACATCCTCCACCAGTCCTCCTAGCAGACCACGAGGCATTCTCTGTCGTCCACTTGTGGGATGCACTTATTGCATTCCTGCTGCACCTTGGTAGAGTCCCATTTCATCGCAGGCCAGTAATACCCTAAGCTTTGTAATCTTTGAAATAGGGTACTTGTGATGTCCCCATAATTGATCTTGTGTACTTCATTTAGTACTGCCTCAGCCTCTGATTTCCATAGGCATCTCGTCCATACTCCGTTTGACTCTCTATGGTACAATACGTGATCAACTTGATATTCTGGGTTCCTATGGTTTGACTTTTTAGTTCTAGATTATTTCGTACCTCCAATCATCCACTTCTATTTCATGCTCCTCTTCTACCCAATCCCATAGGGTGAAGATTGATTATTTATCTACTGATTGAATGGTGATTTCTATTGGCTTTGTGCATGCTTGTATCTTGGACCCTAGAGTGGCTAGCGCATCAGCGAAACTATTTTTTGTTCTATTTTAGTGTTTGAAATCTACATCTAGGTCATGGACTAATCACTAGTTTAGCATCACCAATTACCTTTATCTTTTTTGCACCAACTTCTATTGCTTTGATCAGACCGAAGAACTTCCATGATTGTACCTCGAATGCACACTTTAGTGGGTTTAACCTTAGCTTGAATTCCCTACAACGGGTGAAGACTTTCCTTAGAACCTTAGAGTGATCATCCTTCTTCTTTGCTTTGAGAATCACGTCATCCACATAGCATTTGATTTCTTTGTGTTTCATATCATGGAAGACGCTATTCATCGCTCTTTGGTAGGTTGCCCCTGCATTCTTTAGACCGAAAGGCATCATCTTATAGTAGAAATTTCCTATCGGTGTCCTGAAGGCAGTGTGGGGTGCATCTGCAAGATACATGAAGATCTGATTGTACCCACTATAAGCATCTAGGAAGGAGAAGAGCTTGTGTCTTGTGGTGGAGCCTATCAACACCTCCATGTTGGGTATAGGGAATTCATCCTTTGGGTGAATTCCCTAAAGTCGACACAACATCTACGATGAGGTGGGGTTAGTATTTGAGTGATATGCTATCGCTAAAACCTACCTTCAACAACCATTCGATCTCCTCTTTGATCTTCAGGGTTACATCTGGCTTGAAAATTCTCTGTGGTTGCTTCACTAGACGGAATTTCGGATCTATACACAGGGAGTGTCTGACGAGGTCTAAGTCTAAACCCGACAATTGGTTGTATGACCAGGCGAATACATCCTGAAAGTCTGTGAGAAGACGTAGGTTAGACTATTTTTGGGCTTTGAGGTTTTTGCGATAAGGATAGTTCCTTACCTATTAGGAGTGTGATGAGCTCTTTTTTGTCTTCAGCTGCCAGCTTAGCAGATATATATAGCAGTCTTTTGTTTATCCCATCAGTCGCTAGATTGATCTTTTCTAATGTCACTTCTACTGTGTCAATGGAATTCGTCATGCACCTGGGAGGTGCTCTGACTTCATCGCAGTATTCCAGGGCATCCTCCTTCAACTCCTATTGTGGTTTACATTATTATTTGTCTCAAATTTTGGGGTTTCGTGTCTAATAAGTTTGTGGCTAAGCGTTCTACCTTTGCATTATTCTTAAGGGCTGAATTACTGTTCGATGACGTTACTGTAGCGACATCAATTTGCGGTGTAGTGAAATGGTGCTGGTTGAAACATTACTTAGAACCTTCCATTAAAGGATTATAGTGACTTTTTGAAAAATAGATGTGTACTTGATTTGGGAAACATCAATAATGGATCATACAATAGAGATTAACTTTTTGAAAAGGATTTTTGCTATGAGTACAAGTTGCGATAATGTTACGTTAAACAAGATGTATCATAATAGAATCATACATCAGGAATGGCCTTCTTGGTTGTGGGTGGTTTGTCATCTTCATGTTCCTTGACGGTGGTGTATTAGTCTTTTCCATCGCTTTCCATCATCCAGACGCATTTGCTTCCCTTCTTGTGCTCGGCGGTCCCCGTAGGCTTTCTCTCTAGTGGATGAGGCAACTTTGTTCCTTCGACCTTGGCTATCCTCATCTCTCCATCGTTCGCCAATTCTGTGAAGTAAATGGCGTCCTATAGGTGTGTCTCTGACTTATCAAAGGGGGCCCTGGTGGCTGGGATCCTAATTGATCGCCCCCTGTATTTGGCTTTGATGCATTAATGATATGTCGATGGGACGAGGGCCAAGTTGTGTATCAATGGGCGTCCCAAGAGAGCGTGGTAAAAATTCCTCTCTGGGATTACTTGGAACTCTTGCATGATGCTGAACGGGCCTACCGCTACCTGTAAGAGGGCGCCTCCTAGCTGCTAAACCCAGTTTGGCGCCCCTCCTACTATATTAGCATGCTCCCCACGCCTTAGCAAACCCTAAGGTGCCTATTAACCCATTCTTTTCACTCTTAACAAACCCTAGCCACCCTTAACTGCTAAATCCTCACCTTCCATCCCTTCTAATCTCCATCATCCATTCTAGGGCACTCTCTTTTTAGCATTCTAACCCTATGAGCCACCTAACTTCTAATCTTCGCCATTCAGCCTTTAGCCATTAAATCTCATCCTTACATAATATTGGATACCTTCTCCTTTTCTTCTCATCCTTAGGATCACCCTAGAACCATCATAACCCCCCATTAGAAACTCTAGGGCGCCCATATCTTTGCTAAAACTCAGTTGCCACCCCCCTCTTTCTCTCTAATCCCAGTTGTATCCACCCTTCTCTATAAAAAGGACCCAAGGGCTCTTGAGAAAGGGTTGGATTCTACCCCCAGGTAAGACGGAAGGTTGATCTTGAGAAGTTCAAGGGTAGAAGAAGAGGAGGACGCCCAGGCAAGAGGAGGGGTTCCTACTTGTAGTTCGCCAACACCACTACTGCCACCTCTAGAATCGGATCCTAACCAGTCTCTTTAGTTTTAGATTTAATTTCTATTCTTTCAATTTCAGTTTTGTTATTTACTTTCTGCAATTTAGTTTTATTCCGTTTGATCTTTATTTTATTTTCTACAGATCTGCAATTCGGCCAGGTAAGACGGAAGGCCTAGCTCGAGAAGTTCGAGGGTCAAAGGAGAGATACGGAGACTACTACCTCTGATCGGATTACAGATTTTTATTTCATTTCTTTTGTTAATTTCTTTTTGTATTTATTTATGTTTATGCACTTTTAACTTTTAGTACTATTCCAATTCTATATTTTTCTCAGTCTAATTAATTAATTTTTATCTTTTTGCACTTCTCTCTTGTGTTCTCTTGTCTGGATTTGAGTGTATATTAATTCTTCCCTCGCTTCCCTATGGATACGACCCGTTCTCACCCATTTACTGCGTTAGTAGTTGTTTGAGAATCGGAATAAAATTATAAATATTTAAACTGGTGTTCCGAAGTGTTTAACAACACGCTCCGGATCACACCAAGTTTTTGGTGCCGTTGCCAGGGAAGCAGGGAGAAAAAATGTTGTTTGCTTTGTCTGGATCTATTTCATTATTTTTTTTATTTTTTTTTATTACTTGATCCTTTATCTTGATTTAATTCTTTTTTCTCTTTCATTCTACAGGACAGGATAGCGAAAGGTGGGGTACTGGAGCGTTGCGGTACTGCGGGAGAGAAGAGAAGAGAATTTGGATTGCGTTTCAGGTGTAGTCATCCCATTTTATTTTTAATTTTTTTATCTTTATTTTCGAGTTCTTTTTCTTTATTGAATGGTGATGTTTGAATTTTTAATTAATTTTTTTGAGATCTGATTTATTTTTTTTAGTATTATTTTTTCTACAGTTTTGTTTCTAGATCTATTTTTCTTTTCTTTTTAATTTTAATTTATGGTTCAAATTTCTATCTTCTTATGTTTGTGTTTTTCCTTTATTTCAAAAAAAAAACAAACAAATTTTTTTGTTTATTTTATTTATTGCTGCATAATTTTCTTTTGTTTATTTTATTTTCATTTTAATTTTAAGAATAGCAATTTTCTTGTTATAATTTATTTTAGTAGTTGTTAATCTTTTTGGCATAATTAACTCTTTTATTTTCTGTTTGTTATAATTATTTGTTGCCTTATTTAATTCTTCTTTTTAGTTATTTAATTGAATAATTAATCATTAAATTGGAAACTATTTAAATTTTTGAATTTGACTTTAAATTTCGAATTTCGAATTTGAATTTAAATTTTAATTTTAATTCGAATTTGAATTTGAATTTCAAATTTTGAAGTTTAAATTTAAATTTTCGAATTAAAAAAAATAAAGAAAAACTAAAAAAATAAAAAATAAAAAAATTAATTAGTATTTTAAAAGTTTTGCATTTGCATCCCAACATTTAGGGTTTCATATTCTAGAGCATGTATCATATATGTTTATTTAATTTCTAAATTATCATTGTTAGTTGTGAATGTGTTAGCTTTTCTTTTTATTATTTTAATTGTTCCTTTTCTTAATTAGTTTGTTTTATTATTTTATGTTTTATTTCTGAATTGAATTTTAGAAATACTTGTTCATGCATTGTAGTTAGTTGCATTTGCTTTGTTTATTTTGTTTATTTTGTTTATTTTCGTTAATCCATTTAAGGGCAATCCAACTTAAATAAGATAAGGTGGGGATTTCATCACCCTCCATTGGCCCAAATATCACCACCTTTCATGTGCGGTTCACCCAAGCCCTAATTTAAAATTTGGATAGCAAAATCCTTTAGGGAAGCCTCACATTTGGTTCAAAGGTGTGCTGAATTTTAGCAAAATCTTATAATTACTTTTCATAACCGGCGGTTGGTGTCTAAGGAAAGAGGTTAAACGGCTACGCCAAAGCGGGTTTTGTGGTTACTTAATTAGGTCATTGCAAAATCAATGGGAACCTCCCACATCCCCACCTCTTACCTGGCTAACCAAAGGAAGTGGTGCAATTCCAAGTGAACCTAAGAGGATTCACATTGGTTGAACCACTAGTTTAGGAAACCCTAGGTCAGCCCCTAGGTCGTGTCGTTGATTTGCTTGCATTGTTTTAAAAAATTTAAAAATTCAAATTGAATTTAAATTTCAAATTTCAAAAAAAAAATTTAAAAATTCAAATAAAAAAAATTTAAAAAAATCAAATTTGAATTTGAATTTTAGGAATTTAAATTTCAAAAACTAAATTTGAATTTAAATTTCAAAATTTTAAATTAAAAAAAAAAGAAAAAAAGAAAAAAATTAGAAATTCAAATTTGAGTTTAAATTGCAGAATTTAAATTTCAAAATCTAAATTTGAATTTAAAATTCAAAATTTAAATTTCAAATTTCAAAAAAAATGAAGAAAAATGAGGGTTAAAACAAACTAAGATAAAATGAATTCAATGGCCGGAGTTTGTGGAATGAGAAACTACTTCCAACCGGAGCCACAAATAGATTGGAATCATGTGTCTCGACAATTGGACAAGATTAATGGGATGGCCCACAGAATTGACCAAGTCCTTGTATATCATCAACAAAGTGGCCCATGCCCAACCTTGTCATCCTATCCATCATGTTCATTCTGTGTAAGCCCAGCCCATCATGTTAGCCAGTGCCCTGCGGCAGGCCCATGTCAACCAGTTAGTCCAAACCAAGTACTTGCGGCCAACAGATTTTTCCAACCCAATGCTAACCCACACTTTAGTCCACATAACCCTGGGTGGGAAAATCAGCCCAACTTCACTTACAGGGCCCAAGCCAAAGAAACCCCCTTACCAGATGTGCACTCTCAATGGTATGAAGGCCAGACCCACTAGGAGTACAATAATTACCTTGGGATTCAACCAACTCAACCATGTCAAACCTACACATAGTCCCAGCAATACCATTCATCTAACTCCATGGCCCAGCAATTTCAGAGGCCACAAGGGCAGATCCAATTCCAGCAGATGAACAATTCATCTAACTCCATGTCAAACCGACTCAACTGTATTAGGCTTACCCTTAACCTCCTCAGACCCGTACAGTAGATGACCAATTCATGCAGCTTCAACAACTGATTCTAAATCAGCAACAGTTCATCGGTAGATTAGAAAGCCAAATAAGATGGCTAGCCGAAGCCAAGGCGAGGAGAGAAGTAGGGCAAATACCAAGTCAACTAGTTGTGACTCCTAGAAATCATCCACTAGGTTTTCCTCCACAACAAATTTAACCACCTCCTAAGAACCCTCAACCTGAAAATGCCAAAGTTATTACAACCTTAAGGAGTGAGAGGATGTTAGAGGACCCGTGAGAAAAAAAAGAGTTAATGAAGAAGAAAAGGAGCAGGAAGACCCTAAGTTGGGGGGAGAAGAAGAAGGAAAGGAAACTTCAGAAGAAGAACCTTTAGTGAACCAACCTGTAGTTCCCTTTCCAATTGCACTCATAGTTGGGCCGGTGCAAAAGAAGAAAGAGACTCGCAACGAGGAGAGCAGGGAAGTCCATATTAACTTCCCTCTCCTCGATGCAATCCAACATGTCCCGGCCTATGCCAAGTTTTTAAAAGAGCTGTGTACTCAAATGATGGAGCCACGATCGGCCCCACAAAGAATAATGCTCTCGATAGATGTTAGTGCAACTCTCCTAAACCACTTTCCTTGAAAAATGAAAGACCTTAGTGCTCCCCTCATAAGCTGTCATCTTTGGAATCACCTTCGGTCGGACCTTATTGGATTTAGGGGTTAGTATAAATGTATTTCTGTCCATTCATGACAGGTTCAGGATTAGCGAGTTAGAACCTACCTCGGAAATTCTACAACTCGCTGACTGGTCAGCCAAAATCCCTCGAAGTGTTATTGAGGATGTCATTGTCAGGCTAGAGGGTGGTTACTTCCCAGTGGATTTCATCATCCCAGACATGACCCTAACTGAGGAACTGAACCACATCCCGATAATCTTAAGATGTCCGTTTCTAGCAACGATCGATACAAATATCAACTGTAAATAGGGAGAAATGAACATTTCATTAGGGGAACAGAAAGTCCAGTTAAACATTTTCAGTGCCTCTAAGTATCCAAACCTAGGGGAAGATGAGTGCAAGGTGGATATAGTTGATGATCTTTTAGATGCCCTGTTTACCCCGTGGTTAGCCCAATCTGAACCCTGTCTGTCAGAAGATGAAAGTGAGTTGGGGAGTATAGATGGGAACAATGCGTGAATGTGTTTGGATGAAGACGTTAAACTTAGCACTGGTTGGGAGGCAACCCAACATAGTTTTCAGTTGATTTTTGTCTGTAGTGTTAGAATTGTTGTTTCTTTTCTTGATTCGAGACCAGGTGGCAGACGTCGAACCCCTCAGGAAAACCTATTGATTGTTCCCTTTGGCCCAAGTCCTTCTTGCATCAATCTAGTCATGCCATTGGGGACAATGACACTTAAGTTGGGAGGTGAGGAAAGAGAGAAAAAAAATTGAAATTTTGAAAAAAAAAATTGAGAAGCTAAGCCTTTAAATATGTAGAATTAAAATTTCACTGGAAATTTTAAAATTTCTTTCTATTAAAAGAGATTCCCTAACAGAAAAAGTTGAGGAAACTGATAAAAGAATATTGAATTTTGTAGAAATTGGTAGCAAGTGATAAGAGTAAAAATTGGTCTTATTTGAATATTGTCGAAAGTGTTTAGAAATTGGAAAATACTCCCAAGTTTGCCTATGCCAAGATAAGAAGAGAAAGATGGAAAAATTAGACAAAAATTCTTTAAATTGTTAGAAACAGTGGACTGCCCTGAACAATGTTGCAAAAGAGAGAGAGAGAGAGATAATAAAAGGTCAATGGACACCCTAGACTTAGTAACTGGGTCTCTTCACCTAAGGCAAGTGTCAAGAATCGCGTCAAATGGTGGAAGGTAACAATAGAAATATGTGTGCAAATCAAGTTCAAGGGTAGAAATCCACTATAAAAAATGATAAGAAGAATACATGTATGATTTTAAAAATCAATCTCAGCTTATCAAGACAGTCTACAAATGGATGGGTATATAAGATTTTTAAGCCAAGTTTCAGTAATATTCAAAGTAACACAATTTTACCCCTTAAGCCCAATACCGATCTATAAAGAGTTTGAGAATTCTGGAATCAGGATGCTTGACTAATTCTGTTAGGGATGATCTTGAGATGGGAAGGATCACTATGCTCAGTGTAATTTTAAGGCTGCATTGTTAAGGGACTAGCAATGGTTAAATTGAGGGGGTGCGATAACTCCACATTTTGATACCTTAAGGGCATCAATTCAGGGGTATTTTTAGCATTAGAGTAGTCAAATTGTGTCATTTTCCCAATTAATTTCAATGTTGTGACCTTTGTGGGTCTCTATGCAAATTCTGTGCAAAATTGGGAAGTTTTCAGGGCTAAAATGCAGATTTTGGGAAGCTGGTGTGAAGTCTAGTGGAGAGAGGGGGTGTTTTTGTGAAAAACTGAAAGTAGGAGGGCGCCTCCTAACTGCTAAACCCAGTTTGGTGCCTTTTAACCCATTCTTTTCACTCTTAACAAACCTTAGCAGCCCCTAACTGCTAAATCCTCACCTACCATCCCTTCTAATCTCCACCATCCATTCTAGGGCACTCTCTTTTTAGCATTCTAACCCTATGAGCCACCTAACTTCTAATCTTCACCATTCAACATTTAGCCATTAAATCTCAGCCTTACATAATATTGGATACCTTCTCATTTTCTTTCATCCTTAGGATCACCCTAGAACCATCCTAACCCTCCATTAGAAACCCTAGGGCGCCCATATCTTTGCTAAAACCCAATTGCCACCCCCCTCTTTCTCTCTAATCCTAGTTGTATCCACCATTCTCTATAAAAATGACCCAAGGGCTCCCGAGAAAGGGTTGGATTCTGCCCCCAGGTAAGACGGAAGGTTGATCTTGAGAAGTTCAAGGGTAGAGGAAGAGGAGGACGCCCAAGCAAGAGGAGGGGTTCCTACTTGTAGTTCGCCAACACCACTACTGCCACCTCTGGAGTCGGATCCCAACCAATCTCTTTAGTTTTAGATTTAATTTATGTTCTTTCAATTCCAGTTTCATTATTTACTTTCTGCAATTTATTTTCACTCGCTTGATCTTCGTTTTATTTTCTGCAGATCTGTAATTCGGCCAGGTAAGACGGAAGGCCTAGCTTGAAAAGTTCGAGGGTCAAAGGAGAGATCCGGAGATTGCTACCTCTTATCGGATTACAGATTTTATTTCGTTTCTTTTGTTAATTTATTTCTGTACTTATTTATGTTTCTGCACTTTTAACTTTCAGTACTATTCCAACTCTATATTTTTCTCAGTTTAATTAATTAATTTTTATATTTCTGCACTTCCCTCTTGTCCAGGTTTAAGCGTATATTAATTTTTCCATCGCTTCCCTGTGGATACTACCCGTTCTCACCAATTTACTGCATTAGTAGTTGTTTGAGAATTAGAATAAAATTATAAATGTTTAAACTAGTGTCCAAAGTGTTTAACAACACACTTCAGATCACACGAGTAATCCCTTGATATCTTCAGGACGTTCTTCAACTCTAGTGTGTGGATAGAAATGAGATTGACAGAGCTTCCTGGGTTAACCTTTGATCTTATCATTTCGAAACCCCCTATTTTCGCCATGATATATAGGGGTTTGTTATGGTGGGGGTCAGTTGCCAACATGTCCTCTGCCAATGCTCTGATGGCCAGCTTCCGTGTTGTCGTGTAGGCCCCTTGCTTGGTGAAGAACTGTTGCATTTCTTCGCTCTGCTCTAGTTTCTCTGTCAGAGCATAGGATTGGTATTTACCAGCCACTCCGGCTGCATTGATACTTCCTCCTTGGGTATGGGCTGGGAGGGGGTCGGTTTTCACATGTGCTGGGTCTTTTTTAACGAACTGGTTTAGCTTTACCTTTTGTATGAACAACCTTCGTAGGGTGAAACAATCCACCAGGTCATGATGTGGTGTCAGATGGAAGTTGCACCATCTCCTGCCATGCTTGTCTTTCTCTGGGTCCACTCCTGGTGGTGGTGGCGACAGGCTGATGGCCTTGTCTTCGACTAGCTTGTTTAATGTCATTATAACTTCTTCCCTTGTGCAGGGAAAGGGGGGAGGAGCGTTCCTTCTTCCTTGGGCGTTATCACACTGATATGGCCCCTGTCTGGCTCCTCTGTTGTTTTTGGGTTTTCTGTTGACTACATACTTCTTGTTTCTATTATATGGAGAGGTGCCCTTGACGGTTCGCATTGTCCTCTTTGCGCACCTCAAGAGCTGGATAAAGGTTTCAACTTCGATTTTCTCGATGCCAATCCTTTTGGTAGGGCGCATGCCTTTCACACACTGTTGAATGAAACCTTTCTCAATGGTGTGTTCATAAAAAACAGAGAGTGTAATTTTCTAAAACCTCATAACAAAGGCTAGAAGATCTTCCCCTGGTCCTTGCTCCACGTTCCGTAGGTTGGCCATTGTTAATTTTCTTTCCAGGGTGAACACTTCGACAAGAACTTCTTGGCTAGTTCACTCCACGAATCAATGCTCCCAGGGGTGAGATTCACGAACCACGTGTACATCGGTCCAGTCAATGACTTTGAGAATTCCCATACCTTGAGATCCCCGTTGAGAGCAAATGAACCAAGGATGTCCTCGAACTTGCTAATGTGTTCCTGCGGGCTGCCTCTCTGCCCATCATATTGCAGGCATTGTTGAGGAGGGGTGTACCCGACAGGGTAGGGATTGTACAGGATATGGTCGGAGTAAGGTTTTTGCAGTATAGCCAAATCTTGGGCCCGATTGCGACTTTCATCTACCAGCCCTTGGACGCATTCTCTTAGTTCGTCTCGGCTGAGAGGGGTCTCTGTTGCCGGGTCAATGTAGAGAAAGGCGTGGGATTGGTGGGTGGGTTGGTGGCCTGTCATGGTTGGGTTCAGGTTGGCCCTATTGGGTTGCTCGGGGATGGCGGAGGTCTGGTTAGAGGCATGACGACTAGGGTTGGGAATGGAGTTGGGGACGTTAGGAAGAGTGGCTGCGGGAGTCTGTTCGGCCTGGGTCGATCGGTTGAGTAGGATCTGGAGAGCGCTCCTTGTTTCCTCTTGGATTTGTTCGAGCTTCCTAAGTCTGCTTTCAAAGAGTGTCTCAAACATGTAGACTTTGTTCAAGAGTATCTCGATATCGGCCTGAATAGGCATCTCCATCTCAGGCTAGTTTTCCACCCTGAGGTTAATGTTCTCTGGGGTGTTGTATTGCTCCTCAGGGATGGTTGTGAGGTTGATTCTCCTTGAGGCCATTCTCTATGATCAAAGAACAAAACCAAAGATTCTACTGTAGGTAGGGGTAAGGCTTGGGTGTAAGTGGTCTCAATGAAAGACAAAGAGAGGCTAGTGAGTAGGGGAATAGGCTCTTTGGGGTGAAGGATGTTGAGGCAAGAAATCAAAGTGAGAGAAAATGCTTGTCTCCTATCGGAAAAGGGAATATTGGATTTGCTGTTAATCTTTAAGTGCGCCACTGGGGTTTCACCACATGTTTCATGAGGATTCTCTCGAGGATTGGCTTTCCTTCCCCTCAAGAATCCTCATTACTCACGTGTGCTACTACCTCTTGCATGGTTTAACTTAATTGACATGGCGTTAATGACGTCACTGCTTGATGGGTGGCTTCTTGTTGACTCCATGTGGCGTCTCACTATGTCTTTTGTTGTTGTAGGTTCCACGTGTCTCCGAGCACACGCTTTTTCTCAATTTGGATTGCGAGTAGGTTTGTAAGCCATGGGTTTATCGCACACCTTGGCAGGCATGGGTTCATCGCATGTTTGAATAGGCTTGGGGCCCTTGGATGGGCTTGGTCGTATTTTCCTTTGGTTCAGGGGCTGAATAGGCCCAGTGAACCATGGGTTTTTTGCGATTTTGTGATATGCGTTGCGAGTTCATCACAGAGTTTATGATGTGTTGTGGATTCATCACAACATGAAGGTTGACTGTGGGTTGCTCGTATTCCTTGTGACTGGCAGTCTTCGTTCCATTTGTATTTCTTGCTTCTGATCATCTTTGAAATGAAAGAAAGAGCATCATTAACAATTCTCATTCCACTAATAATCCTTTTAAATTGTTCACCTAACATGATACTAATCTTTTTGAAGCATGATATGTTGACACCAATAGAGTTAGTACAAAAGTTTATACACCACTATGGTTGTTTGTCCATAGTGGCTACCTCCTGGAGAAGATCCTAATGAATGTCTGGCTGTAAAGCTACCTTGGAATTGTTTCAATCAAGTGAATATCTTGTATGACACTCTTATTGAATTCTGCACACCATCCAACTGTCCAGTAATGAGTGTAGGACCAAAGTATCTTTCTTTCAGTCTCTGCCTAATTTTATTTTGGGAGAATGACCAAACAGCCCAAATCAGAATTTTATAGCTTCATAGTACAGGAGGAATGCATCGTGACTGTGAATTAATGCCAAATTTACGGGTAAGATGTGGTTTATAGGGGGGAGAGGGCTAGTAATAAGGGGGCTGGAATTCAGAATTCTGCATCGGATGTATCCGTACTTTTCCGTTTTATTTTTTATTTTAATTATACGAAAGCAAGTCAAGTTAATTAGATTATTTCTTATTAAGATTATATTCCCTACTAAATATTTGTACGCAAGTTTTTTTAATGAACTGGTTGTCAAATAATCAGGTCCACCTCTTGAAAAATTTCATAGTGACAACTGGCAACAATATACCATCAACATAACAAGGATCCAACCACAGAAATGATAGTACAAGGAACACATTCTACCAGAGACTTTAGCATATCAAATACCCTGCTGACACACAATAACAAATAAAAATAAATGGACCTAAGGCAGGACATATACTTCCCCTACTCCCCCTTAATAATCAAAACTTCTAGTCCTTCAAGTATTTTATTGAATGGATATGAGGCGGAATGGATCTCGATGCTAGAATCAGTTGGTCAATTAATCAAACATCTTGACGCAACATGTGTAAAATTGGCACTGTAATTTTCTCATTTTCAAGTATTTTATTTTAATTGCATCAAAATAACAACAACAATTTATACTTAAAAAAGTGTATAAACTCCGTAATAATTCCAACACACAAATACCAATAAAGAAAATAATGAAGAGACAAAAATTGATCAAATACCTCGATGTTGCATGCTCTTAATGATTATAGGGCTGATATTGGTGGTCAACCTAAAAGGGGAAAGAAGAAGAAGAAGAAGGAGGAGGAGGAGGAGGAGGTATCCATCTTCTATGTGCAGCTTGAGAAGGAGATGAAGAAGAAGAAGAAGACGAAGAGAAATCAATCTTACCCTCACTAGAGATCGATCTTAGCTTTAGGACTTCAACAGATCGAGATCGATCTTAGCTTCAATCGATTTTACCTTGTAGAGAGAGAGAGAGAGAAACGAGGGTTCAGTGACTTCAGTGGAGATGACTCGAGTTTGAAACTCGAACGAAAAAAGAATTGGTAAGATGGGGCATGAAAAATTTTCATGCCACAAAAATATTATCTATATAAAGCAATGTTCCCATGCCACCCTCCATCTCCTTTCTCCCATTCCCTTTTCTTTTTTACCCTTAACTCTCTCTCTCATTCCTCCATTCCCCCTTCGCAACCCCCATGTAGCCACGTGGCACTCCTCTCCCCATTCACTCACTCAGTCACTCACTCCTCGCCTTTCCTTTACATGCATTTAATTTTTCATCAATGTTTTAAAATATTAATATTTCAGTTAAAACTTAAATAGTGAAATAATGCAGTAAAATATCTAAAATAAGGAAAAAACTTGATAATGAAACAAGACAAATAATAAAAGTAAAAACAATAAAATGACTCTAATGATGTTCATCAAGCTAACATTGTAACAAGAAGATGAGTCAATAAAATGACTCTAACGAATTGGATCATTTCAAAAACCAAAAAGTGATCACCCCAATTTATTTAGTTACCAATTTGAACATATCTTCATTTATCTAGTTTGGTCTAGCAAATCTATTATATAAACTTCTAGAAAATATATCTTGAAAAGTAAATTTTAGAAACAAAATTATAAACATATTTTTGTTAAAGTATTAACTTAACTATTAATTCAATTTTTAATAAAATACTTTTCTATTTTATGTTAAAAAAAATTGTTAAAAATTGCTAATTTTTTTATAAACTATGTGAAAATTCCACTATGATGTTTTAAAAAGATGTTTTTCGTTGAACATTACTCGTCTCCTTTGTTTTATGGCTCTATTGGGATGAACTTAATTTTTCGAAACATTAATTGGTAGATCAAATGTTGGTCATTTCCCTAGCACTATTAGTTGGAGACTATTTAAAGCCTAGGCAACTTGTTGAGGAGCTTAGTTGGAGACTACTTAGAGCAATGGGATCTCATCCTACTACAAGCTGAATCTTCCTTCAATGATTCAGTTATTAGATCTATAGGGAAGACTCCTTTTGAGGTTGTATACGGTCGGTCACCTAAAAGTGTTGTTGATCTAACTCCTATAACAAGGTTGTGGCAAGTGAGTGATGATGTCGAAGCTTTAGTTGAATCCATTCGAGAGATTCAAGAGAATGTACGACAGAAGCTGAAAGAAAGAAACCAAAGGTATAAAGAAGCTAAGGATAAGCATTGCCGGATGAAAGAGTTCAATGAGCTCGATCTAGTCATGGTTTATTTGCAGCCTGAGAGGTTTCCTATTGGGACCTACCATAAGTTGAAGCAGAAAAAGATTGGTCCATGTCAAGTGTTGAGACGGTTTGGTGACAATGCATATGAAATTGAGCTACCAACTAATTTGTCCATTTCACCCATTTTTAATGTAGCAGACCTCTTTGATTACCATGGGGATCTAGAACCAGTAACAAATGATGGACGAGGACAAGCATAAAGGGCAAGTAGTTCTAATGAGTTTGAACAAGTAGAGGGTGTAGAAGATGTTCAAGTCACCAACACTCGAAATGCGGCCTATTTTAGGTTCTTGGTCAAGTGGAAAGGGAAACCATCAATTTGAAAACTCTTGAATTAGTGAAGAGGAGTTTATGAAGCTAGATGGAAACATGTGTAATGCTGCTAAAATTGCTGCTTGCACGGGGTCGAGCTCTTTTTAACCCGGCGGGAATGATGAGGCAAAGAAAAAAAAAGAAATGTGTGAATGTATTTTGTTTTGCATGTTTTTTTTAGTGGGATCCCAAATTTGGGTAGCTTTGTTGACAATTTGGGACTAGGGGTATTTTCATCATTTTATAAGTTAGATTTTTGGTCAGGGGGTAGTTGGGTGCATTTCTGTTGGGTTTTGGTCTATTGGGTCTTTTTGTAACAAAAGTTATCTTTTAGGTGTTCATTTGAAGTTACTTTTGTTCCTAAGGAGTTGTTGGTGAGAGGGAAACATTCTAGGGGCTTATGTGTAAGTATTTTAACTAGCTTGTCTAGCAAGCGAGTGAGTCTTATAAAAGAGAAGGGGGTTGTTTCTATAGGGGTCTTTTTTGGTTCTTTCTATCTTGTTTGAGTTGTAGCTCAGCCCCAACTAGGGTTTTCAAGCATTGGGACCTTGGATTTTGAGGAGTCGACCCATTTTGGCACCTTCCAGTCCCTTCATCCCTGCATGTCTGCACGGGAGGCCAACTTGTTGTCATTGTTACTATAGCAGAATTGTTCCAGGAGGAGTTTTACCTCAGGTTCAGGTTTGATATCCCTAAAAATCCAACTTATTTTGTTGTTTTCAGCTTGGTATTTCTTGTGCTTATTGTTGTATACTTGAGGTACTACATGTAATTTGTCTTTCTGTCCACATCAGTTGTTCATACACTAGCTAGAAAAGTTTGTGGCTTATGTTGAAGCCTATCTCTTATCTTCTTTTATTGTTTTATCTTTTTTTTTTTATAATTGAATTCAATGTTATGGGACTTCTTGTTTAACATATATTGATTCCTTTATCTTTAAATTTCATTAAATTTAATTATATTTTGTAATTAAACATATGAGTTTTTGTTTATCAGATATTAAGTACAGGTGATAATAATAAAATGACAAATTAATACTATAATTAGAAGGATAAGCACAAACCCTTATACCTTCAAGTAATGTTGCCAATTCATCAAATCCAGCTATTTCAGTGATTGATTCAGAGGTTGGTGCCACTTCTTCTTATAGGAAAAAATATTGGGTGTGAATCCTTTTACCAAGTTTGATTATAAGGATAAAAAAGAACAAAGGCAACATGTAATTTTTGTGGTAAAAATCCTAACTTGTCCATCTATAAGTGGTACTAGTTACTTAAGTAATCACTTAACTAGATGTAAAAATTAACATCTTAAAGGGCTAGATAAGAGGCAAAAGACTTTGAAAACTTCATCTCAAAGAGCTAAAGAGGGTGCACAATACAAACACTTATGTATTGCAAGTTTGACCAAGATGAATGTAAAAAGAAACTTGTTAAAATGGCTATTATATGTGGATTACCTTTTAAGCATGTGGAAAGAGAGGGGTTATGTGGTTTTTGTGATAAGATGCAATCGATATTTGTAATTCATTCACACCATATAGTAACCAGAAAATTGTTATAGTCTATACGTGGAGGAGAACAAGAAATTGAAACAGTTTTTTAAAAATTGTAATCAAGGGTCTGCCTCACGACAAACACATAAACATCTCAAAATCTTCGTTACATGTGTCTTATATGTCATTTCATTGATGATGAATGGGAATTGCATAAAAATTTTAAATTTTTGTCCAATTTATAGTCATTTAAGAGAGGTAATTGACAAGGCCATTGAAAGTGCTTACTATAATAATGGATAATGCAAGTTCAAATGATGTAGACATTTCATGCCACAAAAAAGATACATGAAAATTGGAAAGGAAATGACTTAAAAAGGGAGTTCTTAGACATTAGATGGATGCACATATTTTGAGC
The DNA here is from genome assembly GCF_055504915.1 of Nelumbo nucifera. NCBI lineage: Eukaryota > Viridiplantae > Streptophyta > Magnoliopsida > Proteales > Nelumbonaceae > Nelumbo > Nelumbo nucifera. The sequence goes on along the minus strand of NC_142654.1, from coordinate 65,117,931 downwards.
CTAATTGTCAACTGGGGATTATCAAATTTAGATGATTGTGTTTTTAGGATTCGTTTTGTAGTGAAATATGTAAGGTCATCTTTGGTAAAGTTGCAAAAATTTAGGGATAGTAGGAAAAAAAAGATACTAAGTAGGAGCCTTGTTTACCTACATATTGAAACTATATGGAACTCTATTTAATACACTAAAAGAAATAGGCTTTTAACCTACAGTCTGAACTTCTGGCTAAAGTGAATAAAACCACTGCAATAAGGATATCCCGACGGATGGACGGCGATCATGTGAACGTCATATTATCTAGTGTTGTGGTAGATTTGGTCGGTGGTTGTATAGATTGTCGGCCAAAACATAGTTAGGCCAGCGGTCAGAACCGCCATTTAAAGTAATAATTTTTGTCAAAAAAGGATTGAAATAAATGATACTTTTAATACTTTTAGTAACAAATTTATTCGCTGATAATTTTTTTTTAATGACAATTAAAATCGTCTTCCAAAAAAACTTGAAATAGATGAAACACATTATGATTTTAACAACAATCATGCCCATCAGTAAAAGGTATTAAGCGACGATTAAAATTTCTGTCAAAATTAATGAAATGTGTCGATAGAAGTTAAGATAGGTGACATTTTTTATGGGTATCTACCCCGTTCAATAAGATATTTTTCGGTGAATGTTCAAATTTACACTCCCATTTCTTTTCTTTTTTTTTTTTTTTTTCATATTGCTTGAATGTTCCATCTATTCTTTGACTTCCTTTGGTAGGCAATAGTTTTGTGTCTAATAATAATATTGGAGAGTACATTTTCAAATAAAAATTAATTTTTATATAAATCATCCATAAGCTTTTCCCTTTATGAACAAGACATTCCTAATTTCCACAATAAAAAGTATAAGAAAGATGAGTTTCTGTTTAGATTGTTTTGTATTTTGATTTTTGTGACTTCCCCTCCCCTTAAACAATGTCTTCCAAGATGTTGCCTGTGATTACTCTATCTTTGTTAGTAGTAGCAACACAACCTTCTATATCCAAAAATGCAATATATCCTCATCCTTTTCTGAAAAGGCTGGTCATCAACTCAATATTCGTTCAACTTGCAATAAAAAAATTATAAAAAAAAAAAAAAAAAGATTCGGTGACAATAATTAAGCATCATTTTTAAATGTAAAAACCTTTTGTAATTTAAAACACTTACAAATATGGAGAGCCAAGCAACATATACTCCAATTGAACTTCCAATATCTTTAAAACTCCCATAAGGTCGCATTAAGGGTTCATTTTTAGCAATTGGAACTGTAATTAATACTTCAATCCATCCACGTTTCAATAATATACCACCAACATTTTTATATGGGTCCTCAGTAATAATTATTCCTTTTGATATAACTCTTTTAGACCCATTAGAATAGTTCAACAAATTACATTCATTTATTTCCTACAAATTATTAATAAAAAATAAACCAAATATGTATACATTATCCAATTAATTTTGATAGTACCTGAGATTGTTGGGGCATATTATGAATGGGGATATTGATATTCATGCCCGATGTTGTTAAACCCTGCCACAATTAAATATCATCACCTCATTAGATGGAAACGCATAACTTGCACTTACAGATGGAACTTGCGGCCTTGATGCATTAGGAGTTCTAGAGCCATTGTGATCCTGAAAAGAATAATTATATATTATAAAATGTAATATACATTGAAATTCAAGTAATAAAAATATATGTGTAATTAAGAGGACAGTACCAATTTGTCATTTAAGTTTATCATCATTTCTCTAATCTCTCTTATTTCAATTTGTATAGTTTCAGTATTTTCTTCCATTTTTCGTTGGCTCTCTTTTAATACATCAATCTATTCTTGTTTTTTTTTTTTTTGTGCTTGCTTAGTAGTTGTAGCCGATTCTACATGGTTGGGTGTTGAACCCCAAAGAGATGATGGAGTAACACCTAATCCACAACCACGCACACGACCACATCTCTCTTCTCCCATTACTTGGGAAAAGATATCATCCTTGGTAGTATTGTTCAATGATTCTTCTTGGTACTCAGATATCAAGTTCTTGAGTTGTGTCTATAAAAAAAAAACAAACTTAAAGAATAGAAAAAAAAACAAAATATAGAAGCAATTGCTATATTACAAAGAAAAATATTTCTATAAGACTAATACAAATAATAATATGTATACCATCACCTTAGCTGATGTTGTATCTACAAGTTGTTCATCCTTTTGGTATGAGTTATAATAAATAACTCTGCTCAAGATATTTCATCTCCACCCCTTTTTTCCCGCTATAATTACATATATGACATCATTTAATAATTAGAATAAAGGTCTAAATAGTTTATTAAATTAAAGGCACAAAGTTAGTAAAATTACCTCCTCTTCCCCAATCCTCGCAAAGCTCTTAAAACTTGTGATATGACCCATTTTTTGTTTTGTACCATTGGATTTGTTTGTTACTAGTAAGGACATGCATGGGATTTATTAAGCAAAAGCTAAATAATAGAAAATGTCATTTACTAAAATACCCCTTATAGTTTCATGGATTTTCTAAAATCTACCCTATAGTTAGCATTTTACTAAAACACCACTTATAATTTGCAATGGATTTAATCAATCTTCCATTAGATGACAATGGAAAATGACAGTGTTGACCCTAATGTTCATTTAAATAAATTCAATTAAAATAAAATACCATTTTTGCCCTTAATAAGACATAGACAACCACTCTATTGGCTATATTTGGTCAATTTTGTTATTTATACAAAAAAAGTGTTAAGGGTATTTTTGGAATAAAAAAATAATGGGCCTAATGGCAAAACAAACACTCCTTAATGAAAGGTTGATTAAGTGAAAACTATTAGGTATGTTTAAATAAATATGTAAAACTATAAGGTGAGTAGGAATGGCAATGAGACGGGGATCATATTCCCCATCCCCGACCCCGATTCTAAAATTAACCCCCATCCCCGATCCCCGACGGGGATGGGTTCTCGTGGGGAGCTGAATCCCAAAAATGAATTCAGATAATAGTATTTTTTTAATAAATAAAAATTTTAAATTAGAAATAATGTTTTAAATATGTTTTGATATATATAATATAATATAATATAAATATTATTATATTATATTTAATAAAAATAACATTTAATATATATATATATATATATATAATTGGGGTTGGGGCGGGGTGGGGACCTCAACCCCCACCCCCGACCCCGGACCCGACCGGGGATTCCTATTAATCCCCGTCCCCTCCCCTGCCCTGCCAAAACAATCCTCATCCCTAGCCCCATCGGGTCGGGGAAGTTAGGTCCCCGTTGGGGATGGGGAAATTTCCATCCCTAAAGGTGTGTTCTAGTAAATGACCCTAATAGAAACACATAAGAGTATACAATTGTTTTATATTTTCAACTATATAAATAATTAATAATTAATCATATTTTATATACTACTTTTAATATAATTTTTATAATACAAAAATCACATTAATTAATTTCAATTAGGTTTATTCATCAAGCTGATGAAACCAACCAACCCAATTAACTTGACCCAAGTTGGTTGACTTTTCTAGTATTTGAAGTTGGCTTTGGTTCAAAAATTTCCCAATTCGCCCAAGTTGGATCAATTTCACTTTGACCATTTGTAAACCGACCAAAATCGAATGTCCTAACCATGGATATATATATATTCTATATTTAAAAATAATTTTTAATTTGGAAAAGTGGGAATTTTTCCATGTTTCTTAGTCTAAAATGTTTTATATCATAAATCTAATTTTTTAATTTATTTTTAATAATTGCACTATAATTTTTGAAATTTAATTTAATTTTCAAGTTTAAATCTTTTGAACAAACTGATCAAACCAAAAAAATTGACCTAAACCGATACAACTTGAGGGTCAGTTTTCAAAAAAGGTTAGTCAGTTTCAGTTGACCAACTCCATAACCTAACCAGGTCAATTTGGTTGACCAAATAGCTTATGACCAAACCGAACCAACTCATGAACACTCATAATTTCAACTAAATTAATAGTCTTATCTTTGATAAATAGTAGTAGTTTAATCTCTAATAACCATTGAAAATTTATAGCTAAAATACACAATTATTGAAAATATATTGATAATAAAAAGTACAATAATTATAGAAATTTCAATAATACAATAAGTACTAAAAGTATATTAACTTAGTAAATAAATAGTATAATTTCAAATAATAGTTTAATATCTAATAGATATTAATCAATAACTTATAACAAAAATACAATAAGTACGATAAGTTAAATTTAAGAATTTCAATAATAGTAATTTAATCTCCAATAATTATTGAAAGTTTTCTGTTAAATAACAAAACAAAATAAATTTATACATAATCATTGAAAACACATTTATCACAAAAAACAATAAATATTAATTTCAGTATATATAATTATATAATAAATACAGATTAAGAGTTTAAAATTGTTATTAATAAATATTAATTTTTTTGAAAGTTATTTTCTCGAATTATTATTTGATATAAGTGAAATTAATTATTTACAATATTATGTAAAAATATTAAATTATTATTCATTTCAATATAATGTTATAATTATTTTTCTACTTTTTACAATTTTTAAAATTTATTACGTAATTTCTTTATTTTAACTATTTTAAATCTTGTTATTCAAAATATTTAGTTATTTAAATACTTAAATAATATGTAAAATATTTAAAATTTAAGATATTAAATATTTATTGAATTTAATTATCCATAAAATCATAATTTATACTATTATTACATAATTTCATTATTAATTTTGTAATATATTAAGTTATTATTAATTTGAATATTATGTTATAATTATTTTTCTACTTTGAAGAAATTTTTAAAATTTATTACATAATTTCGTTATTTGAACTATTTAAAATCTAGTTGTGATAAATATTTAGTTATTTAAATATTTAAATAATCTATAAAATGTTTAAAAATTTTTGTTATTTGAATTTTATTTATTTAAAGCTATTACATATTATTAAATATTTAAAAACATTTAAATTGATAATCCAGAAAAAACATAATTTCAATTGTTAGTACACAAATTCGTGATATATTTTGTAAAAATATAAAATTATTTTTTGTGTTTTTAATAAATATTTTAAAGTTATTATATAATTTTGTTATAATATTTAAATGATTCTTAATTTTTTTTAATCCAAACTTTCTTTAGATAAAAAGGAGGGGAGAGGATAAATAGAAATTAGAGATAATTTTGGAGAAAGTGAGGGAGGTAGTTTTGGAGAAATTTTAGGAAAAGAGATTATTTAGGTTATTGGGAAAGTGCATCTCATTGGTTGTTTCAAACAATGACATGGAATGACAAATAAAAAATTCAAAAAAAGGAGAAAATTTCTTGACCACTTTGTTTTAATAATATATATATATATATATATGTTATACATGCCTATAATATAACATTAGCAAAGATAATATATTCTCAAATACTGTAATTTGCAATTAGTAAACAAGGTAAGACAATGCATGTTGAGCTAAAATGTGATATTAATTAGAAAGAGGAAATCATACACATATTATACTATCTAAAAAGGTTAAGTAACTACCTTGCCCTCTTCCGAATTCCAAAATCTAACCAACTTCCTCCTTTGATTAAGATTGACTCGTGAATCATCAATTTGCTTTCTTTTTGCATTTATTGGATCAATATCATAATTTTTAGCTTTTAATGCATGCTTTCATTCCCTCCAAGCTTTAGAGAGGGTGTCCATAACCCATTTTTTTGCTCTATCCTTTATTATGAATTGTTCCTAAATGACATATAAAAAAGCATACAATTTTATAATCATTTATATTGAATAATGTAACATGATACAAGAAATAATTTATTTAATATATATTCATTAACATGCTACCATGCCTCATCTTTAATCTCTTGTGGCATTTTTCGCCAATCAAAGATATCAATTGGCACCTTATGGCAATTTCTTGCAAAGGTTCCATGAGATCAACAACCTTTCTAGCCCCATCGCCATAACCTTGTCCTCCATCATTGATTCGAATTTCAATTCTTTTATTTGGACCCATTCCCCATAAATCACTGTGATGTGTGGGCGCTCGAGTTCTCTTTCGTGGAGCATCTGAGTGTTCTTCATTTGAATGTGATGGTAAGGGCTGATGACCCCCAACCTCTTGATGCGGTTGGGATTGGCTATGATCTGCTCCTATTTGTTGCGGTTGATTAGAAGTTCCTAACTCTTGGCCACTACGTGATTTTCGTAGACTTCGCTGTGTATACATTGATATTTAATTACTGGTTTAATTAAAACAAATCATAGAAAAATAAGAACAAAAAATAAGTTAGTATAAGCCAAGAATTAAACTTCAAGCAATTAATAATTCATTAGTAAGAGATCTTCTAATATGTGATTTTCAAACATGGTGCTACCCATTAATGGAAAAGAGAAAATTACAAGTGATATTTTATAGATCTCATAAAATGAGATCTAATGGCTGGAGTAGGCTAAATGAAACATTATGTGGCTTTTTAACCTTCCATCAGGATTTATTTTACATTTAGGCTTTCTTTGGTGGACATTTATGTGTTTTGAACCCATTGGCCTGCAGTTATAGTTTTGAGGTGATTTACAGCCCTCATGTATTTTGATTTACTAATGCATCGTGAATACTGATAAATGATAATTACATGTGCAAATATTTTATGTTATTCAATAAGCAACAAAAAAAAGCCAAACCTATATCTGGAGTTATCAAGGTGTGAAGAATGATAGAGTGAATCTTGAGTTCTACACCTCTGGTTTTTCTTGGTTTCTCTGCCACTTCCAGCATCTGCAATGGTGAATTCCTCCAACCATGTAGTGGTGGTTTTTAAGGGTTTGAGAAGCAACATGGATGATGATATTATATGACTGTCCTTATAGTGTATATATCTTTTGACCTGAATAAAAGTAATTGCTTCAAAGACTTGGATGTTTTCAACCGAGGGACAATTTTGGTTTTCCTTGCAGGACAAGGAGACTGTTTGTAGGGACAAATTTGGACTCAGTTTATCATCTTGGTGGTTTTACCAATGAAAAATCATCTTGATGGTGGTGCCTACTATAATTTACCCATGAATTTACTGTTTTGAAAAGGTAATCACTAGACCAAATTTGTTGCATTCTTGTGTAACAAAACAATGCTAGATGAGACAAAAGCAGGGGTAGTGCAGACTGATAATAAATGATTCCTTGTCCTTTGCCGTAAAAAGACTGAATAGGGATAGTGCAGACATGACTGAGGATTTGAGAGGAGCTGAAGGCAATGAGGGATATAAAGCATCGGAATATTGTCACTCTTCATGGATATTACAGTGCTCTTCAGTTTAATCTTCTTATACAAGATCTAATGCCATGCACTTCTTCATGGTATAAAATTTATAGCTTTGTCTGCATAAATTTTAATCTGATCCTCTGTGTCATTGATTGGTTTCTAGTACTTCCTGGGTTTCTTCAACTTAAAGAAAATACTGTTGCAGGTAGATCAGGTGACAAGAAACCTTTAGACTGGCCTTCAAGATACAAAATAGCTCTGGGTTCTACAAGAAGCATGTCATACCTTCATCATGATTGTATCCCTCACATAATCCACAGAGATATTAAATTGAGTAATATATTGTTGGACCAAAACATGGAGGCTCGAGTATCTGATTTTGGATTGGCTACATTGATGGAACCAGATAATACTTATGTTTCAACATTTGTTGCTGGGACTTTCGATTACTTAGCCCCTGATACAGATAACATAACCAAACCCCAAGGCTCATTTTCTCCTTGTCAAAGTGACAACATTATGTGAAAGTCTTGTTTAATGATGTATTAATGCTGTTTTGTAGAATATTTTGATACTGGAAAAGCAACAGAAAAAGGGTATGTTTATAGTTTTGGTGTTGATTGCTTGAGCTTCTTACTGGAAAAAGACCAATGGATGAAACATTTCTTGAAGAAGGAACCAAACTAGTGATTTGGGTAAGTTATCCTCCCAATTCAGTACAAGTGTACAATTCCAGTTTTTTCAAGACTTGGCCTTGGTGCATCAGTGCATCTCAATTTGCAATATCCTAGTTAAGTTTAAATGGAGTTTGTCTTCTCCAAGCTCCCTGGCTTAGCTGTCACTTCGTTTTTATTGCTTTCATAAATATGAAAAATAATGTAGAAATATGAAGAGCGCATCAATTTTTATCATTCCAAGTCATTTTTTATGCAGCATATGTCATAAGTACATGTCCTCCTATGTTTATTATTCAATGTATACAACCAACCAATTAATCTTGTTTTCAAACAATAAGTACATGTCCTCTTATTTACAAAGACCATCAAGAATATGGAAACTATTGCTGGTTGGTCCATAAATTATAGCAGATACAACCAAAATCAACAATAATAATAACATTAGCAACAAACAGAAAAATTAAATTTGCATCATAAATAGAACTAACAGTTATACACCAAATAGTAGAAATGGCTGCAATAAATAGCAGACCACAGTAGCTTCAATAGATACCCAACATGAAAACCAATTGATTATACACCAAATATCAGGCTTAAGTTTTTACTTACATTGAATACTGTAATGAATCGATATACATTCAAAATCTTGAAGCTTTCAATACTAGCAAAGAAAATAATTCTGAATAGTCTTACAGATCTATAGAATAAATTGAAAGAGAGCAAACTAACTACTGAGAATTTCATAACAGAAAGAGAGTTATACAGGGACAAGGTTCACAAGTTGGAGAAAGATTTAGAAGAACTACAAAACGTTTACAATTAGATGAATTTTAAACTTTAAACTGGAGGATTCTCAAGCCAAAGAGGGTTTCTTGAGAGAAAGAGAAGCTGTAAATTCAGCATTTTCATTAGCAATGAAAGGACAAGGTAATGTGAATTGAGTCAATATACAGAAAATTTTCATTTAATGAACTTATTACCATCATTTTCTTCACAACCAGAATTGACTGAAGTTAAGGGTTCAAAACTTGCTACACAGGTTTATTCCCTACAAAGACTCCAAGTTAACCTGCATACTGCATATTGCAACCCTCGTTAGGAAGAAATGCTAGAATTGCCCTTATTTGTACAATGTTCCCTGGCACAAAGCCATCTTGAGCAGTCCAGAAATACCTTTCTGTTTCCAAGCTGTGCAAAAGAAATGACCACCAATGCACAAATTAATATAGTCGATCATGTCTGATAAGGCATTAGTAAAGCATTTGCAGAGAGAATTGGCCAAGCTGGAGAGTGAGTTGAGAGCTCGAGGACCAACTTCTACAACATGTGATTTTTCAGTACAGTTAAAAGGGCTAGGGGCACACATAGATGGCTGGACTCTTACACCAGCTTCAAGGTACTATCTTGCTTTCTTTCATATATTTATGTTTTCTTTTCTTAACTTGGGAACTACAAAAGAAAACAAAAAAAGAAAAGCCCATCATTGCCTACTGATAAGGCTTAAAACTTGGAGGTGTATGTCTTTTCAAGCAATTATTCCCTGGGACTTAGGGGTGTGGACCATTTTCTTTTTAATCAATCCTAAAAGTAAAATTAATGGATCCAATGGTTTAAAGTCTATCATCCATCAACTGTTGATGTAGGACTTGCTTTAGGTTTATAGATTTATATGACCATATATACCTTGGGTGGGGACCCTGTAATATAGATTTGTCATTTTCTCTCCCTAGTCCCAACCACAAATTTGGTGGTTCAACAGTTAATTTCTAAGAAATATATATAGTTTTAGCCTTTTCTTTCTTTTAAGAAAGCTTCAAAATCACTAATTTTATATTATTAACCATTGTCATCAAATCCAGCTTGGAAGTCAGACTCCAATGAATCAAGTTAAATCTGTCATACTTGTTTTATCTCTATAATCTTCTCTCTGTGTCAACTGTGATTGAGTATTATACTCTGAGATGCCAGGTCATCTAGTTAAAAGCTTTGGTTGCACTTATAATAATAGACACATATATTAATTATTTGAAAAGTAACAAAGACATATCTTAATCAATTGAAAAATAAAAGAGACATATTTATTTCAGATCATGGTCTTAGCTTTTATGTTATTAATCAACAAGAGGGATCGAAATGGAATCTTACTTTTTTAACGGTCAAATGGAGGAATCTGGTCATGAAATTTGACGTGCTAATTTTTTTTTTTTTGGTTTTTGAACACTATGGTGAGGTTTAATTGGTCAAATGAAATTAGGATGGTGGATGATAAGATCTAATCAATAAGAATTGCTAAAATAGGATTTAGGCTTAACGGTGGGTCAAACGTGGGAAATTTGAGTTGACTTTTGGTGAGTAGGCACATATTAAGGTGAAGAATCAAGTGGATGGTTCTGATTTGAGAAAAAAATGGTCAACCTTAGTAATCATTTAGGGCCATCAAAATGGAACCTCAGTGTTTTTACGGTTGATTGTCATAGATTTGTATTAGGATTTTCTAGTTGATTGTATCCTAGTGGTCTTAAGGTGATGTATACGTTGGATTTGATTTCGGGGCCGTTAGAAAGGGAGTTGGTGTAATGAACGGTGGATGTGTGGTTAGACGTCAATGTTGATCTCAAGGTTTTCATTTGTCCCGTGGATTATGTCAAAAGGGGACTTTTAGTTTTGTAAAGTCTCAATTTGATCTGGTTGTAATTCCAAGTTTTAAAGTGTAAAAAAGAGTACAAAGAAGTAGGGTGAAAGGACCAAAAAAAAATTGGGTATTATTGACAATGTTAAGATGGCCAGATGGATGAGTAGGAAAACTTAAAGGGATTAAGCCAGAAATGAACTCATTTGAATGAATGGAATATCTCAAAAAAAGGGCTTTAACGATTATTATGACTTAGTTTTGGTGTTTATCTTAATAATTTCTCTTGGAAAGAACTTGGTGGGGGCAATAGTATGCAACAAGGAATTAAAATGTTTTGTATGTCTATCTGGGATTAAGCAATCTCCTCTATTTAGTTATGGTGCACAAACCTCATATTTACTTCAAGTTTCTCTCTTCTGAAATTTGGAGGTAGAGGTTGTTATTAGTTTAGTGTCTTATTGTTTTCGTGTCTATGAATTAGTCTATGTATCATTGGAAGGGTTGATCGTTTTTTACCTCCTCCCTTTCATCTCATTCATTGTTGCTTTCTGAGAACTTATCAAAAAATAAACAAGAAGTGTTGATTGTTGACATAACCGAGTGTTCTTAGTTCCTTTTATTTTTTTTTTTTGTAAGCCAGTTTTTTGTTAGAATCTTTGTCCTTCGTGTTTGTATAGACAGAAAGCCTCGAAGAAAGAAATAGCAGTGATGCCTTTTATCAGTTTCACCAAAGATAACAAAGAAAGGAAATGACCTAGAAATCCCAGTTTGATGTAATTGACCCCTGTAATCAATTTCACTTGGGCCTTGTTTGTCGGTATTTAGTGGGGAGTAAGTTAGCCAACTGGGTAATTTGACCACAATACCCTTGTTTTTTTTCTGCTATATTGGATTCCAAGGAAAATGATAATACCAGAGAGTATTAGTCACTTGGGTAACTGATACCCTCTTGTGACACGGGTAAATTAGTAAAAAATGAATGCTTACCCAGGTAAGTAAAAATGAATGCGGCCTTAAGAAGATGGAAAAGAAAATTAAAAAAAAAAAAACTACTTAGAAATCCCAAATTGGTAAAGTTCTTCCTCCCCTTGCAACCCTAAACCTTTTGTTGCATTTCTATCTCAATTTCTTTGGACATTAAAACCCTACAAAAGAAACAAAACATGAGAAAAGCATATTCTGATGTAAACTACATATAGGCAAAATATATGAAGTTTAAAAAGTTTATAAAATACTTTCATGTGTTCTTTAATTTAAAAAGTTTAATTTAATGTTACTAGGATTCTGTATGGCTGCAATTCACGGTGGGTAGAAAGTGAATAGGAAAAGTGAGTAGAAAATCTAGAAAATTCATGTAACCTACCCATTTGGTTGGGACAAGGCTTGATTGGTTTGAGGCATATTAATACTTTTGCACTTGTGGAGGGTTATCTTTGTAAAACATCATGAATTTTGAGTGGCTATTCGTCCTATCCCAGATCAGTAGCTCAATTGTATGGGTCAAATGGGTAAAATACTTAAATTGCGGCATCATCAACTAAATAATAAAATGAAGGAATAAAATAAAATATAAAAGAGTAAAGCAAATGGGATGAATAGGTTAAGTTGTGCCTAACACCTCTTCATTGCAAATTTGTTCCCAAGTAACTCCTTGTCTTGTGAACAAGTATTAGTTGTTCATGGATATTGATGGAGGGTGATTTGGCCTGAACTCGCAATATGGGTATACGTGGGCGTGACCTTGCTTAAACAGTGACTCAATATGACAGTATAACGAGCGTGACCACAACTCGGAGGAAAAGTCCCACCGATTTCAGCTCGGCAACTCAGCGGGTAAACTACTCACCGGAATCTACCTTACCCGTACCTCCTCCCCGGGGTTAAGGCACTTCGGGGCGTCCCGAGTTCGGAGCACCCTGACCTCTCTTAAGGCCCGAGCTCCTCCCAATGGACCTCGGGCCACTCCCAGGCAAGAACGCATCGATCCATCTCTGGACACCCCGAGGCATAGACACCTTGGGTTAGCCAGCTCGGCATAACTTGCTACAGGCAGCTCGTCACTCAAGAGACAGCCCGGCTCAGAGTAATTCGCGGAAGGGTAGTTCGGTATACCACAGGAAGGCTTCCTACTCGACCGCCGTACCCGACAAATCTGTGGATAGCAGACATGTCCCTCGTTAGATAGCGTCGCGCCTGTTACCTTTAGAAGGGTGTCTCGAACCTGACAGGCACGTACCCTACAACGACGGCCTCGTGCGTGCCACCTCAACCTTGCCTGTAACGGCTGTGGCAGACTGACAGTGGCGGTTATACCTGCCCTGTTAGAAGTCAAAGGGCCTGAAGCAACGGAATTCTATTATAAGGGGCTTATTCTCAAGGAAAGGGGTATCTTCGAACCATTGGCGCAATCTGCACTCTTAGTGATCGGATCGCGCTACATCAATTCGCGCCGTCTGCGGGAAATGCTTCAAAAGGCCTTTCTCTCTAAACTTTCACAGTTCTTTTCTTCCTTGAAAAAATTCAACACTCATGGCTTCCTCTAGCAACGTCGGACGAAGCACGGAAATGGATAACTCCAGGGAACAACCCTAGCTTCCTACCGTCTGTATCGGACAGTTCACCGTCCCCCTCTCGGCGGATGGAATCCCAGCTTGAATGTGCCTCTCACAATGGCACCTGTCATCGCCCCACTCCCTACTACAGTCGGAGCGACGTTCACTGAAACTTCGGTCGTGCCCCCAGCGGCCAGCCCGAACCAACTGGAGGACTTGATGCAGTGCATGCGGGCCATGCAAGCCCAAATGCAACAGTTCTAGTAACTTCAGCTCTATCAACAACACGTACTGCACCAGGTCTCCCAGTATCAGTATCAACAGCAGTTCCCCCAGTTACCTCAACCTCAACTTCAGCAGTCGCAGTTCCCGCCTCAACACCCAGCCTTGCAGCAAGCTAAGTCTCGCCGCCAGGACGAGCGCCCCTCTAGCCAAGGAGAGGCCCCCCAAAACCTCCCAAAAAACCAGGACTCCCCTCGCGGCAGACGAGAGAGACCGGCTACCCCGGTCTCGCCGCGGGCGGACAGGTCGAGAGGACCCCAGCTCGCCATGTCTACATCACCTCGGCAGTTGAAGTTCGAAACCCCACTCCTTGAGAACCAGTTCGAGATTCTGGAAACAAACTCCAAGCAGGATCCCTCTGTTCGCAACCATCACCAGCAGACCAGGCAACTTCCTGCACAAACCATTCCGGACAGCGTAGAGGTGAGCAACATGAATGCCGAGCCCACCAAGAAGCAGAGACGCTGCCGCCGAGCTCGCCGATCTGTCACCCGCAATTTGTCCGAGCTCAGGGGCAAAGAAGAGGTAAGCTCGGCCGAAGTCAAAGCTCCCCTCCTCTCAGTTCTGATGAGGGCAGATTTGGCCCTCCAGTGAAATTGCGACACGTGGCACCTCGTGACAACTAGGCAAGCCCCCAGGCAACAACTTACCAAGTTGGTCCCCCCCCGGGCACCGGTCTGGCTGGCCTGGCGCGACCAGGCGTGGCCTACACGCGACCTGGTGCGACCTGCGCGACCTGGCCGGATTACCCTGCCACATGCGCCGACCTGGCAACCTGGCCCGGACACAGGCGCCGACTTGGCAATCTGGCCCGGACACAGGCGCCGACCAGACAACCTGACCCGGACACAGGCGCCGACCTGACGACCTCACCCGGACACAGGCGCCGTCCTGGCAACCTGGCCCGGACACCGACCCGCCGACTGACAGGCGCCGGCCTGGCAACCTGGCCCGGACACCGACCCGCCGACTGACACAGGCGCCGACCTGGCAACCTGGCCCGGACACCGACCCGCCGACAGACACAGGCGCCGGCCTGGCAACCTGGCCCGGACACCGACCCGTCGACTGACAGGCGCCGACCTGGCCGCCTGGCACAAGCGCCAACCTGACAACCTCGAGGAGTTCATCACCGTACCTCGGTTCTGACGGGATAAGATGTCTTACCATTTGAAGGCTTTTCACCCACCTAACCCGCGAGGGCACCACTATATAAGGACTCCGACCCCCAAAGCCACAAGGGGATAAAAAAGTATGGTAACCCCCGCTCTCTAGCTCTCCCATTTCTCTCCAAGCCCTCTGTAATCAGAATGCTAACTTAGGCATCAGAGAGTCCCCGCCAGGAAAATACCCCCGGGTCCTCTGATTCAGTTCCCGCAGGTCCCTCAGCTCCTGCCGTCTACAAAGGAGAGAGAATCACCTCATGCGAAGGGTAGTCGGGTTGCGCTGCACCAGGGAGCTCCACCATCCTCTTGAGTTGCAGAACACCTAGGAGCAAGTCAAGTGACGAGTTCGCCATCAGGCAGTTCGCCACCAGGGAGCACTGCCGGGCAGTTCGCCACCAGGCAGTTCGCCACCAGGGAGCACTACCAGGCAGTTCGCCACCAGGCAGTTCGCCCCTAGGCAGTTCGCCACCAGGGAGCATCACCAGGCAGTTCGCCACTAGGCAGTTCTCCCCCAGGAAGTTCGCCACCAAGTAGCTCATCACCAAGGCACGTCACCACCAGGTCAAACATGAGGTACTTAGCCAAAAAAAATTATACATCACAAAAAATGGTACGTGACCAAAAACGGTTACATCAAGTTCCATCCCCCTGCCTTCCGAACTCCTGGCAGTCCCAATGCCCAAAGACTTCAAGCTCCCCCCTCTTGACAAGTATGACGGGTCGTTTAACCCAAATGTCACGTAGATGCCTTTCAGTCACAGATGCACCTGGCGAGAGCCAATGAGTCGTGCATGTGTGTGGCCTTCTCCACTACTTTTAGGGGAGCAGCCCGCACGTGGTACCGGAACTTGACACCTGGGTCGATAAGAAGTTGGGCGTAGTACGCACAAGCCTTCACGTCCCACATCGTCACCAGCAAACGTTGCCCACAAACTGAAGAAAGCCTCCTCAGCATAGTGCAAAGAGAGGGAGAGTCCATCCGGGGCTATATCAAGCGGTTCAACGATGCTTGTATGCAGATACCGTGCATGGACCCCATCGTACGCCTTGCAGCAGCCAAGAAAGGCGTGATACACAAAGAGTTCAAATGGCGCATGGTCGTCAACCAGCCAGTGACCATAACCGAGTTTCTGAAACTTACGGACAGGTTCATAGCCACCAAAGAGGAGATCAACCAAAAGGGCGAGGGCGCACCCGAAAAAATAAAGAGGGAAGGAGAGCCTTCCATTAAAAGGGGACAACTGAAAGAAAAAGGATACAGTTCGGGGGGCAAAGCCAGGTCAATTGTTCCGAGCTCCTATAGCGGACCGAGCTAATTACACCCCACTGAACGCGAAACGGGCCGAAATCCTGATGGCGATCAAGGACGCCCCGTACGTGAAGTGGCCACCCCGTCTGAGGGGGAATCCCAATGAAAAAAAATAAGAATCTATATTAAAGTTTTCACAAAGATCACGGTCACAGTACCGAGAGTTGTAAAAACCTCCGCGACGAGATAGAGGAGCTCATGCGTCACGGATATTTGAGAAACTTTGTACAAAATAATAATAGCAATAGTAATAAAACAGGTCGGCAAGGGGAGCACGATAAGGATGCTCCCGAGTCCAGAGCAGGCCGGCTGAACAACCGCAAAGGCAGCCTCCGGAGGAGAGGCCAGTTCGGGGGACCATCCACATGATAGTAGGTGGTTCGATCGTTGCGGGTTGCACTTCAATAGCAGCTCGGACGTCAGTTCGTGAGGCCATCCGGAGGAGCAGAACCCCCCAAAGCGGCCGAGGACAGAAGAGCCAATTTTCTTCGCAGTGTTAGACAGTTTTGTATGCCCTTAGCTTCAATCCGATTTGATGTACTTTTGTTATTTAGTGGAAATAAATAAAGTGCATGTTTGATTCATGTTGTTTGGTTTAATTATGTACAAAACCCTAAAACTGGACTTTTATAGAGTTTCGTGCTAGTTTTAAATGTTCACAGCCATTGGAAAAGTCTAGGGAGATTTATCCTACCAAGGCTAATACTGGTGTGCCACCAAGTGTTGGGATGGCCTATCTCAGCCACCAGGGTAAGACCCGAGGCACATGCAGTATGGGATTACTTGAATCCCTGAACCGGACCAGATTTCCAGTGTTGCCCTGGACCTTGGAGACAGATGGGCAAAACTGGAAAGTTACACCTGACCCCTAGACTCGATTATGACACTTCACTAGGTGTCGGATCAGGCTGTCTTTGATATGCCAATCAGTGAGATCCTTAGATGGGGATCAAAACTTGGGTATGTTGGGGCAGTTTGAGAATTCATCTGAGTGGGTGATCATAGTGACAGAATCAGCCACTTTGTCGGACAAAGGCTAATGATCGGGAATGCACTTTCTCTGATGGAAACCGAACTGCCGGCAGTTGATTTCAATCATTGGAATTTTGTTTTGCAAATTTAATATATATATATATATACGGTTTCAAACTGTTTGCAAATGGTTTTAATTCCTGGGATCCATATGAGAGGAGAGTGCGGCACTGTTCCTTGCAGCCGAGGGAGAGGTCCTCTCTTGTCGGGCAGTGCTTGATCATTAAGGGCTGAGAGGTTAAGTGTAAGACCATTTAGGATAATACCTGATGGGCTAATCTTGCACCTGCCCACAGTCCCTGGGTTTTTATAAGATGGCTTGGCCCAGGGACCACTTAATGTAAGTGTTGGGCCCATAGGGTCCATGTGATGGACTTAAGGGGTTCATTGAGTTTTTCAATGAATTCGGCTGGGCCTTGCATTAAAGGCTGGGCCGAACCCATGTGGCTGGTGTGTAGATCAATGCTTGGGTCCCACGCTATACAAAGAAGCCCAACTGTGCAGCAGATTGGAAAGTATTTAGACACTGAACACTTAATGGGCCGAAAACCCATTTCGAGGTGGGCTGATATGATCACCCATCCATGGGGCGAATCTGAGATTAATGTTAGTAAAAGGATTGGTCCTTTAGCCTTATCCACTCTTGGAGACCAAATTCAAATTGGATTTGAATCTGGTAACCTCCTGATAAGATCAGGAGTAAGCTGACTTTATCTGCAAATAGGATTAAAATAATTCCCTATCCAAATACTGATTTGGATTAGGATAACTCCTCATTAGGAGGTTTCTTAATCAAGAATAAAGGAGGAGAAACCCTAAGAGAGAGAAATCATCAAATTTCGAACCACCTTTTGAAGAGATATAGGATATCTCCTGCGATTTGAGAAAGGATCTCATTCATACTCCAGAAAAGGAAGAAGAAGCAGTTCAGCCCTTTTTCACTCTTGGAGTTCTCCACCTCCTGCCGCTGCCATCTACCCTTCCAAAATTTGATCTTTGCAGAAAAAGAAAGTCAAGAAATCTGTTCTTGACATTAGTCTTGCAACAAAGACTAAACAGATTCAGTGTTTAGTGTTTCCAGAGGATCCTTGTGAAGGATCTAGTGTGTAGGACGCACCCTGCTGGGTCTGTTCCATCCACAGCTGTGTCATCTTCAGCAGGAACGGTTCTTGGTGCATTCTTTGGGCGTGAACACCAACTTTGGGAGATACTGCTTCTCCGGATCAGGTATATTCCTCCCATTTGTCTTTTGGTACAGTTCTGGTTTGATTATGGTTCAAGTAGGATCCTTGAATATTGTATTCTAAATTTAGGGAATATAATTCCCAGTTGGAAGAAGGTAGGAAAATTTTTGAAATTCGCCCACCCATTCCGAAACCTTTGTGGCGTCCATTAGATGGATCCTACAATTCTTTCACACAGAAGATGATGCACGAGGGGTCCACTATTCCCACGATAATGCGCTCGTAATAAAGATAAGAATCAACGACTTCGAGGTCAGGTGCGTACTCGTCGACTCGGGCAGCTCAGCCGACATCCTCTTCAAAGCGGCGTTTGACCAGCTTCAGTTGCAGAGAGGCGACCTGAAGCCTACAGACACTCCTTTGGTGGGCTTCAGCGGAGAAGAAGTCCGGCCCCTAGGGGAAATAACAGTACCTGTGGAAATCGACACAAGGCCTTGTGTGGTCAGATTCAAACACGACTTCCTCGTGGTCGCGACCCCCTCCCCATACAATGCCATAATAGGTCGACCGATCACCCAAGTCCTACAGACGGTGGTCTCCACTTACCATTTGGCTATGAAGTTTCCAACAGACTTCGGTGTGGGGGTAGCGCAAGGCAACCAGCTCGAGTCCCGCAAGTGCTACGTCGCCGCTCTGAAGGGAAAAACCAAGGTGGCCAATGACCTCGAGCTGGAGCGGCCTATGGAGCAAGGTGAATAACGAGTCGCGCCCACAGAAGAAACAGTCGCAGTTCTGACCTCAGCAGCAGACCCAGCTTGGACGCTTCAGATCGGCGCTTCCGTCCAGGAACCTCTACGATCCAAACTGCTAAGTTTATTACTTCAAAGTTTAGATATTTTTGCATGGTCCAAGGCAAAGATGCCCGGTATAGACCCCGAACTCATAACTCACAAGCTAAATACTGATCCTGTAGTTAGGCTCGTTAGACAGAAGAAATGTAACCTAGCCCCAGAGCGCTGGAAAGCGGTCGACGAGGAGGTCGAGAAGCTCCTCACAACTGACTTCATAAGAGAAGTCCATTACCCGAGCTGGGTAGCCAACCCCGTCCTGGTAAAGAAGGCCAACGGCAAGTGGCGCATGTGCGTCGACTACACCGACCTGAACCAGGCTTGCCCAAAAGACTGCTTCCCACTCCCCAAAATTGACCGCCTAGTGGACGCGACCTCAGGGCACGTGTTGCTAAGTTTCTTGGATGCCTATTCGGGCAAGATGGACCCGGCGGATGAAGAAGAAAGACTGCCTTCATCACGGAATTCGGCCTATACTGTTACAAGGTTATGCCCTTCGGGTTGAAAAACGTAAGGGCAACCTTTCAAAGGCTGGTAAATAAATTGTTTGCATCGTTAATCGGCAGAAAAGTAGAATGCTATGTAGACGACATGGTCGTCAAAATTCAATTCTCACATGAATTAATACAAGATTTGCATTCTGTTTTTGAAATTCTGCGTAAGTTTAATATGAGACTGAACCCAAACAAGTGTGTATTCGGTGTGACCTCGGGCAAGTTCCAAGAATACATTGTTAACCGGCACGGCATTGAGGCCAACCCGGATAAGATTAAGACCATTTTATATATGATACCACCCCGAAAGTTGAAGGAGGTTCAGAGGTTGAATGGCCGCATAGCCGCCCTAAGCCGCTTCATGTCTAAATCGGCTGACCGCTGTCAGCCGTTCTTTAAGGCAATTAAGAGCAAAGGGTTCGAATGGACCCAAGACTGCCAACTTGCATTCGACGAGCTCAAGAAATATCTCGCTAGTGTGTCAACCTTAACCCGGCCCGAGGAGAGCGATGTTTTAGAATTGTACCTCTCGGCGAGCGACAAAGTGGTCAGTTCGGTACTAATAAATGAAGTAGATCGGGTCCAATGACCCATCTATTATGTTAGTAAAGTATTGCAGGGAGCAGAGATGAGATACCCGGAGATAGAAAAGCTAGCATTTGCACTGGTAATTGCAGCTCGGAAGCTCCGCTCGTACTTCCAAGCTCATATTGTTATCGTCCTCACCAACAAACCTCTGAGGCAAGTCTTACTTAAGCCCGAGGTCTCTGGTCGGTTAACGAAGTGGGCCATTGAGCTCAGCGAGTACGACCTTCAGTACAAGCCGCGAACTGCCATTAAGGCTCAAGCCTTAGCAGATTTCATCGCCGAGTGCACATTCGGCTCCGAAGTTCCCTAGCCGATTGAGCACGAGGTCCCCAGTTCGGGTTGGCCCGAAGCTCCTAGGCTGGTTCAGTCCGAGCCCCGTGAGGTAGCGGCCAGTGTGGCATCTCTCCTAGCTTGGCCAAGCGCGAGCTGGGATGAGGAGCCTTGGATCCTTCATGTAGATGGCCCAACGAACCAACAGGGCAGCGGAGCCAGAATAGTTCTGCACGGCCCAAGCAGTACGAAACTGGAGTATGCGCTACGCTTCGAGTTCGCAGCATCTAACAATGAAGCAGAGTATGAGGCATTGATAGCTGGACTAGCCTTAGCCAGAGAAGTAAAAGCCAAGCACATCGTTATCTGCAGTGACTCCCAGTTCGTGGTCAACCAGGTCACTGGCGAGTACGAAGCTCGCGAGCCGACCATGGTCGCCTACTTAGCCAAAGTTAGAGAGGCCCTGCTCAACTTCCAGTCACACTTCATCAAACAAATCCCTAGGTCGGAGAACGCTGAGGCCGACGCCCTGTGCAGCTCAGAAGTTGCAAGCATACTTTCACGCCCATACCGTCGTAGTCCTGACTGACCGAACTCTGAGGGATGTCCTTCAGAAGCCGAGGTCTCATGAAGGTTGACGAAGAGGGCCATCGAGCTAAGTGAATATGACATCTGGTTTGAGCCGCGCCCATCAATCAAAAAGCAAGTCCTGGCCGACTTTGTCACTGAGTGCACATTCAACATACCAACCCCTAGAGTGGTTGAGCCTGCCACCACTTCGGAGGCATCAACTAGTGTGACACCCATCTTTGCTTGGGAAGTCACGGGCTGGGACGGGGAGCCTTGGATCCTCCATGTTGATGGCTCATCTAACCAACGCGGAAGCGGGGCTAGGGTTGATATTTTACGGGCTCATCTCACCAACGCGGTATGCCCTCTTGTTTTCATTCGAAGCATCAAACAACGAAGTGGAGTATAGGGCACTGATAGCTAGGCTGACCTTGGCAAATGAGGTTGGCACAAAGCACATCGTGGTATGTAGCAATTCTCAATTGGTAGCAAACCAGGT
The DNA here is from genome assembly GCF_055504915.1 of Nelumbo nucifera. NCBI lineage: Eukaryota > Viridiplantae > Streptophyta > Magnoliopsida > Proteales > Nelumbonaceae > Nelumbo > Nelumbo nucifera. The sequence continues at coordinate 65,096,492 of NC_142654.1, read as the reverse complement.
CAATGGGTAGTATGAGGACCGGGAGCCCGCCATGTCGGCCTATTTGGCCAAGGTGAGGGAGCTCCTGCCCGACTTTCACTCCGTGTATATCCAATAGATACCGATGAACAAGAACACAGAAGCTAATGCTCTTTCAAAGCCAGCTAGTGCAACAAAAGTTATGAGAACGGTCTACGTTGAAGACTTGCTACAACCCAGCATAGAAAGGGTGGCAGAAGAGATTGCTCCTGTTCTGGCAGTAGAGACGAGCTGGATGGATCCGCTCGTTGAATACCTGCACCACAAGACCCTATCAACATATCACAATGTAGCTTGGAGGGCAGAGCAATAGTCAGCTTGCTATGTCATCATTGGCGAGCAACTGTACTACAGGTCTTTTACGCTCTCCTACCTGCGTTGCTTGTGTCCTATCGAGGCAAGCTAGGTGTTACATGAGATCCACGTGGGTCTTTGTGGAGGACACCTGGGGGTAGGGCGATTGCCCAAAAGGTGCTAAGGCAAGGCTACTACTGGCCTACAATGAAGGCGGATGCACTCAAGCTCGTCCAAAAGTGTGACAAATGCTAGAGGCACACTAATATACCACACCAGCTTGCTATCAACCTAAAATACCTGACCAACCTGTGGTTGTTCACTCAGTGGGGGATAGACATCCTCGGTCATTTTCCAATTGCGACCAAGCAGAGAAGGTTCTTGGTCGTGGCAGTTGACTATTTCACGAAGTGGGTAGAAGCCAAGCCACTAGTGACAATCACAACCCGGAATTTACAAAACTTCTTTTGAAGGAACGTAGTGTGCAAATTCAAACTTCCAAAGGTGCTGATATTAGACAACAGGAAGTAGTTCAAGGACATCAAATTCCAAAATTGGTGTGCCGAGATGGGAATCCAGTAGAATTTCACTTCGGTAGCTCATTCCCAAGCAAATGGTTAGGCCGAGGTAACGAACAAGGCAATCCTTTGCAGACTTAAAGCTCGGCTTTCCCGAGCTAAGGGTTTGTGTGTGGACGAGCTACCTAGCGTTCTTTGAGCCTACCAAACTATGATCAAAATGGCAACCGAAGATACCCCTTTTAATCTGATGTACGAAACGAAGGCTATCATCCCTATCGAGATCGAAGTGCCCACCTTACAATTTGAGGCGTATGACGAGGAGGCTAATGATGATGAGTTGTGGACCAACTTCGATTTCATGGAAGAAGTCCGAGACTTAGCCTATATCCAGACTATGGCCTACCAACAACGAATAGCTCAGTACTATAATGCCCAAGTCAAGAGACGCCATTTCCGAATTGGCAACCTAGTACTTCAAAAAATTATGGTACCTAAGCCCAATGTAGGTAAGCTAGGACCAAACTAGGAAGGTCCCTACAAAGTACTAACGGTGATCGGTGAAGGAACATACAAGCTTAAGATGTTGGAGGGGAAGCAAGTACCCCGTACCTGGAACATGGATAATCTAAGGAGGTACTACATTTGGGCTTGAGAGTCAGCGTCCATAACTTTAAAAATTTCACTAAGTATAGAAAGAGACCACCCGCCTTGGTAACCTGGTCGAGCCGACCTGCATTATGAAGCACATCGGCTAAACTACATCTCAAAGGGGACGCCAAGTCACTTTTAGCTTAAAGGCCCCCTATGCCAACTTAGCAATGACATTGGTAGTTCGATGTGCCTAGTCGCTTTGGCACATAGGTAGTTTGGGTTATATCACATGCTATGCCTAGTCACTTCGGCACCTAGGCACCTCAGATTAATCCCATACTTAGAATATTTTTGTGAAGTTTCAAGTTCAAAAGAAATTCAAAAGAAGAAAGATATGAGGTGTGCAAAAAAGTTTACTTCATTGAACATAAGAAAATGATTACATTGTCATCAAAACATAAAAGAAAGAGAAAAGTTTCTTAGGCCGAGCTCAGAGGCTTGGCACTTTACATATTAACAGGGGGTCCAAGAAAAGAGGTAGAAATGATTTAGACATCTTGGGACTCCTCGCCCCCATCACCAATCACATTGGTAGAATCCCCTTCGGCGACATCCTCTCCAACAGCATTTAAGTCGACTCTGACCTCGGCTCCCTCGCCAACCTTGACTTTTTCATCCTCAGAATCAGGCTCCAGATCGACCTAATTTGTCATCTCATCGGTACAGGCCAAAGACTATATGGGCGTAAGATCGAGCTCGGGGTACACCGACCTCACCAACATTCGGTAGAGTTTGAAGCATTAATGGAAAGCATTGGTGTCAAACTCCTTCCTCTCCTATAGATAGTCTAGAGAAGTGGAAAGTATTAATGGAAAGCATTAATGAACGCTCCCTACTAGAGGACAACTCGGACGTCGGGCTAGTGATGTGGCTTGGCCGAACTACAAAACAAAACCATCAAAGTATCTAGGGTGCTTTTACCCAGTGTGGGCACTCTAATGCTTAAGTTAGCGATGTGGAGATCTAGAGAGAGCTGAGAGCTAGTAGAGATCTTAAAGAGTTTAACCTCACGTACCTTGTGAGGCTGGAGGTGAGGCCCTTACATAGGAAAGGTGTCATGGGTCTCACGATACATGCCCAAGATCATCGGCCCATCTAGTCCGGAGTTGGTTTTGCACCCAAAGATGGACTCTGAGTAAGTTGATAAGGCTTATCCAGGTCCGTTCAATTTGGGCGACGAGAAGATAAAATCCGTTGACATATGTTGTGATCCCAAGGAGATTAGAGACAATTGACTTGAAAGGAGGCTATGTGGCACTTCGGCAGGTTGGTGGTTGTAATGAACTACTCGGGCCTTGGTTTAGTTGTGTGAACCAAGGTGCCCGAGGTGACTAGGATCACTAAGGTGTTCGAGGTCACTGAGGTGTCACCGTGTCACTTCGTCGCTCCACGTGTCATCATATTATTTGATAGGCCAAATTGTCCCTTATCAAAAATATATAAAAAATACTTCCAAATTATTAGTTTCTCTCGGATAAATCAAGTAGAATTTTTTTCTTAATATTCTAATTCAACATCCCAAGTTTATTGTTTTTCTCATTTCTTTTCCTAAGGGACTTATTTTTCTTTTTATTGATTTTTTTTTGCATGGATCAAATTAACTACATTGTTTCTTTTATTTCCAACCATTGGATGACCATAAATCTAATGCCCATTATATAGATGATTCTTTAGATGAATAAATACCATAAGATTGCATTTTGAAACATAAAACGTAAAGTGCTTATAATTGTTAAATGATTAATTATCAATTTATTTAATGCTTAAAAGTTAAAACTTATTACTTATAAACTTATGTTTTATGAATGTTTATACCTTCCACCATTCTAACTTGGTTATTACATGCCATTTTTATCATTTATAAATTTTAATTAATTTTTTAGGCTTACACCTCGCAATGCCTTGGGACTTACGCCTCACCTTTTTAGGCCATTATGCCTCAATTATGCATTTAACCTTTTAAAACCTTGGATATGTTAGGAAAATACATACAAATTCCATAAATGCATTAATAAAACTAAATTTAAGCCAGATAGATAGAAATAATGTATAACTGTATAAATACCTAGGAAATGTATATTTTAATGATGTATATGAAAAACTATATTAAATTAAAATAGCAAGATGTATAGATATCACAGAATTTTATTGATTATGCCAACAAAGATTCTAAGACACAAAACATATGCATCTATTATATTTTAATTATTATACTAATTATTTTCTATTTTTCCATTTATTCTTTTTAAATTAACAAAAAAGGTTAACCAAATATTAAACTCCCAAATGTAAATTAAAATATCAATTGATAATTTATAAAAATATATAATCTCAACTCAAAATTTATATGATACATATCATATGCAAATTCATAGTTCTAATCACTAAAATAATTATTCCATTATTAATATTTTTACTTTTATAAATTTTCTGAAATTAAAAATTGTTTTTGATATAAATGTTGATTAGTAGAATTGATAGATTCAATTTAATATTATGTTTTTGAATCTTTTATAATTTTTTTTTGTAAATAATAAGTATGTTGTTATTTAATTAATAATATAAAAAATATATAAAAATTTTAAGATACATATCATGTTCAGATTATAAAATTTAAGTACTAAAATAGTTATTATATTAAAATGTTATTTGTTAAGTCAAATCATCTTTTGATAAATGTGAATTTGATAGATTATTTATTCCATTGGTTTATAACATACTAATTTTGATTATTATATTTTTTACTTTTAGTTGGAGAATTGGAGGGCTTAAAAATCAATGTGCAATTATAGATTAGTCATCTATTCATGGTCGGGATGTCCTAATTGTTATTCATATTCTATTATATGAAGTTTTTTTTTTTCTTTTTTCTTTTTTTCTTTCAACTTTTATAAGTTTGGATTTCCTCATAAAATTGATCTTGACACCAACCTCACAACACTTGAAGGGAACAACTCCTTATTTGTAGACTCCGAATTTGTTTCTCTTATGCTATGTTTGGTTTGAAGGAAAAAGTGGGGAAAGGAAAGGAAAGTTAAGGAAACCTTCATAGATCTTGTATAGATTTCCCTAGCTTTCCTTTCTTTTCCCTACCTTTTCCTTCAAACCAAACATAGCCTTAGAGTGTGCCTCACACCAACCTTAGCTCACAACACTTGTAGGCTACAACAACATATTGGGAATACAATTACCACTTATGCTTGTATGTTATCTTTCATGGAGAGATATTTCCAATGCAAGACTACAACATGCTTTGAGATTGATATGAGGTGCTCTATGAGAGGGAGCAAATCCAGATAAAATTTTTGTATGTTTTCATTCATGGGAGGATGTTCCCAATGCACGACTGAAAGTGTTGTGATGATCCATTTTGTGAGGAGGAAAGGAGTACAAATATAATACAACTTTTACCTTAGAGAGAGAGATAAGAAAATGGTTATACAATTTTTACTATATAATAATATTAACATTTACCTTTTAGGCTTAATTTGAAAGGAGTACAAATACAAATGTATAAAGTGCATAACCTTATATTTTATGCGTTTGTTTGGTATTGACGCCATTGCTCCAGAAAACGGTGACACATTAGTGCTACGTTGTAAAAACAGTACTTCAGAAAACACCAATATGTTTGGAACTGTTTTTCCATAAAAAATGATGCTCCAAGCCACACCTTGGAAATCGAGAAGGCGTGGTTTAGAGCAACATCGAACTTAACATTTTATCAGATTGCAGCTCGTTGTTACCAATGAGGACATGATGTGGCAGTGATGTAGACTTCCTTCCTATAATGGGTATCGGTGCTGAAAATAGATATGGAGCTTTGGTACCAAATAGAAAGTGTTGTTATTGCTCTAGAAAACGTCCTACCTAGCAACAACATTTCCAAACAGAAAAAGACACCATTCTTAGAAAACAATGTTGTATCTACAACATCGATGCTAAATATATACTCTATGTATTTTTATTATATATTATGTGATTTTGTAAAAAGAGTGTGAATACAAAATCTTATATTTTATATTATTTTTGTATGCATTTATAGTATACATATTTTTATTTATAGTAGACTCCTTTTTGCAATTATCCATTCCACAAAATGACCTGTTAGTGGGATAAGGATGATCATTTCCCATTTGATTGTTTCCTTTTATTTTTTGTCTTAACAGATATTCGATTTAGAACCCACAGGTTCCACATTTTGGATTTATTAGGCCTTTCGTCCATTGTATCTTATATGGGCCCAAGTTTCGAAAAACATAATATGGGCCCAGACCACTCGAGGCCCGAGGCATGAAAGTTCAAAAGGGTACGGTTGTACCCGCAGTGCAGTCTCTTGTAAGTTGTAAATTTTAGGGATCGCTATTTTAAACCTTTACAGTATCGTTTACCGACCGACCATATATATCTTAACCCGTACCCGGATCTGTAGGCATCAATTGAACTGCTCTGGAGTCCAAACAAAAATGGTCAGGGCCGTGACGGGATCTGTTCCTCATATATGGGCGCCTCACAGGAACATCACCATGCATTGGAGCATCTCCATGAATATTTACGGGAGATGCATGGAAGGATGGGTGTGTGAGACACCAGTGAGACGCAAGGTGTGAGGAGCAGATCCGGTCTCGCCAGGGCCAGTCTCATGGGCTTACTCTTGGACTGTTGAGTTGACTCTCCGCTCCGCTCTGTAAGCGGAGGTGGAGCTGATATAAGCACGTACGAGTTATTCACACAATCCGTGTGAGTGGTGATTCTCACGTGCGAAGGCGAAACAAAATAATAAAACAAAAAATAAAAAAAAAGAAAAGAAAAGAAAAAGAAAAAGAAAAATTTTACCCCTGTTTGTAGAGGGGGAGAGGGAAGGTGAGAGAAGGTGAGGCCACAGCCGGAAATGGGTAAGGTAGTGGAGAAGAAGAAGAAGAAGAAAGGACGACCCTCTCTTTTAGATCTCCAAAAGCGAAGTCTCAGACAACAACAAGAACAACAGCAGCAACAACAACAGAAACGAAATCCTAATTCTAATCCCTATTCTAATCACGTTAGAAACCCTATCGTACCTAACCCTAACCCTAACCCCAACCCCAACCGCCGATTCACTCGCCGGAACCCTTGCCCCGACGGGACCGCCGTGTCATCTGAGAGAAACGAAGGTGGAGACGCCGACGTTGACGAAGATGATGACGATGAACCGAACGGGCGCCGCAGAGAGAAGAAGCTCAAGTTCGTTCTCCGTCTGCCCGCACATCAGCAGCAGCATAATTCGTCTTTGAATTCTGGTTCCTATGGGTCTGATTCGAACGCCGAGGATGATAATGGCGAGACACCTCATAAGAGGCGGAAGATCAATGCTGTGTTCGATGGATCTGGTCACAGTGATGCCGAAAAGGTGACGAATTCTTTGAATTGTGTTGGCGGATGTTGTTATCCTTGGATTTTGTCACTTATAGATTCTGTGACTTAAAAGATCGTTGTTTTTTGTTTTTTCGATCTTGAAGGGGACGAATTTTGCGAATTTTGGAGGAATTTGGTTTACTTTGATCTTTTTTGGCTTCTTGGAGAATCTTTTGTCGACATGGCCTGGATTTCCCTTGGAATTCGCTCTTTATTTGAACTTTCGTCTTGGGTTTCTGTCCAGAATCGGATGTGTATTGTGTTTGACTTGGTCAAGTTTTGATTTTTTTTTTGTTTTTTTGAAAATCGGCGTATGATATCTTTTTTCTATTTTTGTTTTCCGGGTCTTATTTTATTCTCTGTTGCAATTATTTTCGGGCTAATTATGTCTGAAAAAGTGTGAGTTTGTCTTTGTCGTATCAACAGTCTCAGTTTCTAAAATGCATACCCTTCCTGCTGCTTATTTTCTCTCATTCTGGTTTGTGTTGAACTACTCTAAATTATTTTTCTCTATTTTCTCTGCTTGATTATTCAACTATGATAGAAAATAACCATTTACTTAAATGGGTATCTTTTTTTTTTGTTCTTTATGTGAGTTGCAGGGAGCAAAGTCGAATTTTTCCTCGAAAGGGACGGGCAGTCTTCCAGGTTCGCTGTCAATCTACTTTCTTGTTTCCTCCGGTAAGACATTTTCGGAAATTTATATGAAATTATTTGTTTATTAATATTATTTATTAACAGGGACGCAGTTGGAGACTGGACCCACAACGCCTTTACCGGACAAAAAGTTGCTGGTGTTCATCCTCGATAGGCTTCAAAAGTATGTTTTCTGGCTTCTTGGATTTTTTTTCTCCCTTTTGCCGTTCTGCCTTTTACTGTGAGTGCACTGAGGTTTCCCAATCTACCTGCAGAAAGGACACGTACGGCGTATTCTCTGAACCAGTGGATCCAGAAGAGGTGCGTATTGGAATTTGGAACTAATGCATTTAATTTTTATATTAGACGTTCTTTTGTCGTCTAGAGTTTGATCATGAAGTTTGTTATGTATAGCTTCCGGACTACCATGAAGTTATAGAGCATCCCATGGATTTTGGAACTGTGAGGAAGAAACTGGATGGAGGGGCTTATTCTAACTTGGAGCAATTTGAGGTTGGTTACACTTGTTTGGAGTTCTAATAAGTCTATACGATTTTTAATCATTAAAGTTGACTTGTAATGTGCATTATCAGTGTATGAATGATTTTTCAAGTATATATTCATGGTCTCCAAATTATGTTGTGCTCTACTTCTCTTTGATGCACTTTTCTTGGGGGGGGGGATGGAATACTTGATGATCTACTGCTCTTTGATGCACTTTTACTGTGAGTGCACTGAGGTTTCCAAATTATATTATTGGTTACTTCATACATGGGATGGGAGGATAGTAAAATCATGGTTTGCATGGGAATGGTTTTACCCCACCTATATATTTAATTATTTATTGCTGACCTACTGAATAATTTCACCCTGCTGGATATGAAGTCGTTTCATTTTAGATCAACACCCAGTTTGTGAATCGAGCTAATCACCAAACCTACTGGTGTTGTTAAATATGAAGTCTCTAACATTTCGTGCCACGAAGGCTTTATCTCACTTGCACTTCAAATATAGAGTTTTAATTTTGAGCATGCTGGTCTCTTCTATCTGCGATCTTGGAACTTAGGAAGGGGTGGACTGGATATGGATGTAAAGTTTGGCATTCTAGCATGAAGTGCACTCTCTCAGACTCAGACCTGTATTTTCATGTTTTTTTTTTTTTTTTTTTTTAAGATAAAAACGAAAATATATGAAAAAAGAAAACAAATACAACCTGAAGGGGTGCTAAGACAGCACCTCCATCCAAACTAAGGCGAGGCTAGGCACCCAAAGCCCAATACTATAATCCCCTGAACAACTTACCACCCCAACCACCCCAAAACAGAATACAAAAAGAAGCAAAAACCCAAATCTGGAAACATTCTCTTGAGAGAACTGAACTTAACCCGAGCACCATTTCAAGGCTGCCAAGGAACACCAGTCTTCTCCCTTTACCTGTGACATTTCCAACATTTCCCTCACTCTTCATCAACAATTTCTAGAGCTTCCCCTCCCTCTTCCTCCCAATTCTTGCCCCCTTCCCCAATTGCATTTGGCTTGTTATTTTCCTGCTTTCTGTTTTATTCAAAGTGTTCTATTTTGTTATTTTCCTCCGTCCCTCTCCCCTTCACCTCTTTCCTCTCTACACTTATCCTGGACTTCAGATTCCAAAGAATTTTTTGACGTTCCATTTCTTGCAGTTGTATTTTCATGCTTGTCAACCTGAGGTTTTACATTGAGTTGAGCTTGCCTTACACCACTGGCCCCCCTGGATAAAGGAGGAGGGTTGTGTCAAGAAGGCAACTGGCACTAAAACTTTTGCCAAACTCTCATGATCATGGATCCTGTTTTGTCAGCCTGAGTTTTTACCATCATACCAAGCAAAGGTCTTATTTTTAAGTTTTTCTTGATTTATATGTTATCCCTCTATCTTGTATCTCATGTTCTTTTTATTTAGTTTATTAAAAAAGTCTCTCACAGCACATTTTATAAAGAGAATGAAGGATATATAAGCCGACCCTATATAGTTGGGGCAAGGCTTTAGATGAAGATGATGAATGAGGGACATGTAACTTCATTTTTGATAATATAATCTTAATAAAAAATAACCAATTATCAAAAAAAACTTAATAAAAATGAGAGTAAAATAATATATTGTTTATATAAATCAAGTGTTCTTAACCAAAACTATCTTATATATTATCCAGTGTTTTAAAACGCGGAGGCGTTCCACTACCTAGAGGCGTGAGGCGTAATTCAGAACGCAAGAGGCGTTCCACTACCTAGAGGCGTGAGGCGTAATTCAGAACGCAAGAGGCATAAGCCTCCCGAACACAAGGAGGCGTCCTCCTTAAGAGGAGGGGGGTTATGAGGAGGATGGAAATGTAGGGAGATCTCATTTTTTCTTTATTTTTAATAAAAATCTTTTATATTAAGAAGAATAAAGATTCATAACAGAAGTTCAAAGGGGGGGGGTCTTGTCGATGTGCATGAGGCGCAAGAGGCGTACGCCTTATCTTTTCTTCCCTTCCCTTACTATTCTTTTCTTTCCTTTTCTCTTTTTTTTTCTTGCCTTTCCTTTCCTTTTCTTTCCCTTTCCTTTCTTTTCCTTTCCTTTTTTTCTTTTTTTTTTCTGTATTTTCATATCAGATGTGCATGAGGCGCAAGAGGCGTACACCTCAGAGGTGTCAGCGCCTCTGGCATACGCTTCAGGGCATCGCCTCCCACGCCTTTTAAAACACTATATTATTCATAAAATTTACCCTTTTAGACATAAGATATGATAAAAGTAAAAGAAAAACTATGAAACCTTTATATATTATTAACTCAAATTGGAATGAAATCAGAGAACCAGAACCAATATAATCGGTTTGGTCGGGTAGAACCGACCTATTGACAACCCTAATGCTCTCTATGAAATCCAGGTTTGTCTGCATTGGTGGTCTCTTTGGGGACCATGATGGGCAACTTCGATTGAGTTTTTAGATATTGTTGGGGTAGGAATCTTGCTTAGGTAGAGATATTGGCATTGCTTTAAGTTTAAAATTTGCATATTCTCTGGGCCCGGTCAAGATTGGGTAATTTTCTTGCTGATCTATGATACCCAGATACCTATACATGCCTTGTTTGCCAATGTCGGATACGGTAGTAGATTCTGTAGACACTTCTAGATGTACTTTAGAGCATTAACATTTCTAAAATATGTAGAGGCTATGTTTTAACAAATTATACCATAATGAGAATTGTGGTTTGCACATGTTAAAAATTTAATTAAATTTTGGCAGGGAATAGAGAATTGTTGGAGATTTTTGGAGAAAAATTTTGCAATACAGAGAAGTAAGGAATGCAGTGGTTTCAATGGACTGGTCTAAAGTTCTTGGGCCTAATGGTTTCACGATGGCATTTTATCAAGATTGTTGGGGATGACCTAATGGAGGTTTTTGAAGAACTCTTTGAGAGGGGCAGGTTTAATTCAGGAGCAAAGGCGACTTCTATTGCTTTGATTCCCAAGAAGGTAGATGCTCTTCAGCCAAAGGACTTCAGGCCTATAAGTTTGGTGGGGAGTATGTATAAAATTATTGCTAAGGTGTTGGCCTTAAGAATAAAAAAGGTACTTCTTTCTCTGATCTCACCGAATCAAAGGGCCTTTGTTTTTGGGAGACAAATAATGGATCAAATTCTTATTGCCAATGCATGTGTCGAGTTTAGAGGAAGGGAAAAACAAAGGGGGGCCGATATGCCGGTTGGATTTAGAAAAGGCTTATGACATGGTTGATTGGGATTTGGGAATTCCTTATGGAAAAAGAAGGCCAATAGACACTACTCAGAGTTTAGAAGAAGAGAAACAAGGGGAAAAAGGAGAAGGTTCAGAGACGGGGGATAGGGACAACGAGAGATAAAGAAAAACAATCACAAAAGATCAAGAAGTCAAGGAAATAGTTCAAAATGGAAAAGTAAATATTAATAAACTAGTGGAGAGGGAAGTGAAGGTTGGAAAGTCTCTCGGCCTAGTTTTTTGCGGAGGCAAAGGTTTTGCGAAAATAGCATTTGAGAAGTTTGAAAAGAAGAAAAGAGAAGAGAAAAAGAAGAGGGAAGAATACTTAGAAAAAGTAAAGGGGTGGGATGAGGAAGGAGGAGAAGAGGAGGGGCGGGACGAAATTGAGTGTATCGGTGGGAGGGGGAAGATAGGGAATGGGGGAGGAAGATGAGAATTCTTAGTTGAGTTGTAAGGGGTATAAGGAATGGAAGAAGGAGGAAGTTAGTGAGGAACATGCTTCAAAGTATCAATCCAGAGGTGGTTCTTCTTCAAGAAATTATTTCTTGTAATTTTTGTTGTGAAGTTGGTTTGTCAGCTAGACAACCAACATTTTGAGATGCATTGTGTTTTTCAGTTTAATGAATTTCCTTTTATCCTTCAAAAAAAAAAAAAATCTTAACCGAAGGGGTTTTGGAGCAAGATGGTGTAAATGGGTGAAGGGTTGCATATCCTCTTGCCATTTTTCAATTCTGGTGAATGGAGTAGCTAGGGATTTTTTTCCTACTAAGAGGGGCCCTAGACAAGGAGATCCCTTGTCCCCCTTTCTATTTACTTTAGTGGTCAATGTCTTGAGTGATTTAATTACAAAGACAAATGCTAATAATTTGCTTAGAGGTTGGAGAGTTGGGAGGAAGTGGTGGTTACACACTTACAGTTTGTGGATGCCGTTATTTTATTTTGTGAAGGAAAAATAGAAGAGCTTGTGAACCTAAAGAGGATTGTGAATAATTTTGAGTGAATCTCCAACCTTAAAGTGAATTGGGGCAAGAGTTGTGTGGCGGGAGTGAACCTAGAGAGTGAAGAGGTGAATATTCTAGCTAGGCTTTTGGGGTGTGAAGTGGGATATTGGCCATTATAGTATTTGGGGCTACCTTTGGGAGGGAATCCAAACTCGTATAGTTTTTGGTACCTAGTGATCGAGAGATTCACCAAACAATTGGCAAATTGGAAGAGAAACTACATCTCACTGGGGTTAGGATAACTCTCATAAAGTGAACTCTAGCCAATATAATAGTGTACTTCATTTCTATCTTTAGAATTCTAGTGAAAGTGGCAAAATGGTTCAAGAAGATCATGAGGGACTTTTTGTGGGAACCAAGAGACACTAAGAAGGATTGCTTAGTGAAGTGGGAGATGGTTTCTAGATGTAGAGATGATGGAGGCCTAGGAATAGGAAATATCAGGTTAAGAAACACAACTTTGTTGGGGAAATGGTTATGGATATTGCCGTTGGAACAAGATAGATGGTGGTACAGAGTGATGGTGAGCATTCACGGATTGGCAGGCAATGGTTGGGATGTGGGTCTCGATCCTAGGGCTTCTTGTTGCTCTCCATGGAAAGTGATTCACGGTACCTTGCCCTCTATGCTTCCTTACTTCAAATTTGATGCTTGTGCAGGAAACAAAGTGCTGTTCTAGGAAGATGTCTGGGTTGGGGAGAGTTCCCTTAGTGACAGATTACCCTCTATTTATTCACTCTCAGAGAATAAAAGAAAAACCTTTTCGGTTTATATTAATAATTCATGGGGCTTGGGGTTGAGGAGAGGGCTAAGGGAGTCAGAAATGGCAAAGAAAGAGGCCTACTCTCTGCCTCTCTCTCCATGCTTGTAGTCTTTGCTTGAGTGCTGGTGAGACATTCAGACAACTTTTAATCACTTGTCCTTTGTACTTTTTATATGGACTTGGTTCTCTTCTCTCTTTGGAAGCAGGTGGACACCTCCCTTGGATGTGGTAAGCCTATCCAGCCCAGGTTTTTCAGGCAACCGAAGAGGCGTGGTAGAGTCGTGTGGTCATACACTGGTTCTCTGGTCAGTTTGGGAAGAAAGAAATAATAGGATCTTCAATGGAGTGGAGAAATATAAGAAGGAAACTATTGAAAGAATATCCATCAGGGTCATACACTGGTTGAAATCAGTTGACTTGTTTAAGGATTTCTCAGCTGAGGACATTTACAGAAACTGGAGAGAGATTGCAGCTACATCTTCCTTTAGTCCTAAAGTGCAGGAACTATGGTCCTCAACAACACAACACAGAATGAATCTAAAGTTTGATGGGAGCCCTAGAGGCAACCCAGGACTGCTAGGAATTGGGGGCGTATTTAGAGATGGAGATGGTAAAATTGTCACTATGTTTTGAGGGCCTGTAGGAGTAGGAGACTCTTTGAGGGGGGAGGTAATGGCTTTGCTTCAAGGTGTGAGATTTGCCAAACAGATGGGGCTAAACCAAATAGAGATAGAAGGAAATTCTAAAATGCTCATTGACTGGTTGAAATTGGGTAGCTTGGGAGCTTGGATTTATAGACATGCTACAAGGGAGATTGCCAACATAATAAAGGAGATTGGAGCTTCTGTCAAGTGGATTAGAAGATCAGCTAATGGAGTAGCTGATACTTTAGCTAAACAGGGGGCATTGAGGGAGAATCTTTTCTGGGCAGAATTGTAAAAAGATTTTTGGGGGTTGGCACCTTGTTCAGGGGCTGACATTTGTACTTGATATATCTTAATTGATTAATGAAGTTACTGTTTCCAATAAAAAAATGACATTTAGCTTTTAAAGTAGATATAAATGCATGATACAAGCATGCCACATGGGACAACTATTCCTGTATCTGTGTCCATGACTTTAGAAATGGAGAGCCGTATCCTTGTTTCCCTTATCCATGTCCATGTCCACATCAATATTTGGGTGTAATAGTTGCTGATACATTGGCCAGGGAAGGTATGGAAGGAGCAGCTAGGGTGGATTTAGCTTGGGGAATATAAATTCCTGGCCTGACTGAATCTGGAATAGATCAGTATTGGTCCATCTTCTTACTTCAAATACTATCATTTTTCAATTGAAAACTCAAGGTTTGCTTAAACCATTTTGGTTGCCAGTTGTGTAAGGTTTAAATGTATGTAAAATTATATTTTTTAGGTGTTGATAAGTGTAATAAAATAGATTCTAGATGACTTTTTTAGTGGGGAATGGCTGGGGTTTTGGGTTATAAGTCTATAGTTGTAGACTTGTAGGCTGGGGCTACCAGCCTACCACAACTCACCATCTTGTATGTATTTTGAGGATCGAGACCATTTATTGGAGTAAGGCCATCTGACTTTTAGTCATTTAGGCTTGTGTTTGGTTTGAAAGAAATGGTAGGGAAACCTCTACAAGGTTTGTAGAGGTTTCCCTACCCTTCCCTACCTTTTCTTTCAAACCTCTACAGGCAAACAGATTTATTTTATGCATCACTTTCAACCTTTCCTGATGTTCTTGCTGAACTTCTTCCCCCACTGTCCTGTATATGGTAGCTGGACATTGACTTAGTTATTAACTTTTCAGGCTGGTTTACCGATTTTCTGTGGCCTTGTACATTTGTGTGCCTTATAAAATCTATGCATTATTTTTGGGCTATTATTTGATGCCAAACAAGGGAAACCTACAATTATAGATAAAAGAACCACCAGGAAACCTACAATCTTCTTTTCCTTGGATAGATGCTGCGGCAATTAGATTTTCCTCTCAACACACCTACTACAATAGAGTTAGAGAACATGGCAAGGTGGTATCAGTAAAAGATGTGGTAATGTTGGTATCAGCAGGAAGAGAATTAAAGAGGAGTAATTCTACAAGTAGAGGTGATTGGAGAATTTCCAAATAGAAAGTTCAATGAGTTTTAAACCATCAGTGGTAAATATATTTATTAGGGATGTTTCTCCGGGGTTACTAAGCCACATTATAGAGATCATTAATAGAAAATTTTGAGCAAGGTTTAAAGTATTGATACACCCTATATGCATGAACAAGCACATTGGTTGTTTTGATACCACAAAACATCTTTTTTTTTTTATAGTTTTTTTTCTCAAAATTGGTCACGGGGTCAGTGTTAGGCCTGCCTACCCTCTGAAAATGCCCAAAGTCCCCAACACCTTGTATTTGTAGTATCACTGTCTTGCCAATACGATATGATACGATAAGCCTGATACGGGGTGTATCGTGTCAAAATTTTGAACCTTGATTTTGAGAAATAATCAAAGTGGACTTTACTCATTTGATATTTTGTTTTACCATTTTATCTTTTAAAAAATTGTTAATTTGCACATAAGGCTCTGTTTGGGAAGAGTGCAAATACAAATGCTGTCATTTTAATGAACCTTGCATATTTGTATTTGATTTGTATTTGCACTCTTCCCAAATGGAGCCAAAGTGGTGGAGAGGAAGCACTGGAGTGAGATGACTCCTTGCCTCCCACCATTCCATCTTTCTATTATAACATAGATTGGAGCTTTGAGAGGTTCGGTTGAAATTGTGGTTTTGCTAGCCTCTTGGGTATCCTGAAAAGGATAGAAAATGGAAAATTGTTGTTTGCTTAAAAGGGATTCTTTTAACAATTTTTACTGTGATATTGTGCAGAAAGATGTCTTCTTGATTTGTTCAAATGCAATGACATATAATGCATCGGATACCATTTACTTCCGACAGGTACGTTTATTCCCAACTTCAATTTTCTTTTATACCTTCTTTCTATTTGTTGTTTGAAAATATGAATTTTTCTTCAGGCACGGTCCATACAAGAATTGGCAAAGAAGAACTTTGAAAATTTAAGGCAAGATAGTGATGATAATGAACCAGAACCCAAAATAGTAAGGAGGGGTAGGCCACCAACCAAAAATCTTAAAAAGCCACAAGGCAGACCTTCCCTTGAGCGTGCTGGTTCTGAGTTCTCAGGTGCAACTCTTGCTAGTGGAGGAGATGGTGCAATGTGGTCCCACTCTTATGATATCAAAAGAGGACCTCCTTTGGACGGGTCTGGCCCTACTGATACATCAGCAAGGGCTATCCAGGGGTCTGGCAGTGGCGAAGCATATACTAGTTGGTTGGCTGACCATAAAACTGAGAGGAATGATGAATTTTCAGGTTTGGGATTGGGTCTACTTGGTTATTTTTAAATAAATGGTTGGGTTCAATATTTTCTCCTCAGTGTAGCCCACCTTATTAATGCACCTTTTTGTTATGTTGGTTCAGGGTTGAAAGGTATGTCAATGAAGTGTGGAAAGAAACAGTTTATACTGGATGAAAATAGGCGTAACACTTATTTACAATCACATATATTAGTTGGTGGACGTGAGCCTTCAGTATTTACTACCTTTGATGGAGAGAAGAAACTGCTAATGGCTGTAAGTATCAAGTAGTTTTACCTTCTTGAGGAATATATTTTACTGTATACCTATAATAAATTTTACCAGTGCACATGGTCGTATTGGTACCAGTGGGATATATGTGGTTGAAGATATCATCTAATTACTCCCCTAACCAGAAACATTCCCAATACCTGGCCAAAATAGGTGTGCTTGCTTTATGAATCTTAAAACAAAACCCCCAAGAAATAGTGGCCAAAAGGTTAAAAAACGCAGTACGTCTGATGTTTGGAGTCATTTGGCTTGGGAGGTGCTCATACCCTGATCAGTCTGAAGACTGAAGGAGGGGGCTTTAAATTTCCTTGGTAAGTGCATTATTGGCTGTTGATGGTCTGTCTTCCCTGAATCCCTACATTCCCATTGAATACCTTAAGATTCCTCTTTTTCTGTTGACTTTTGAGTGCTCTAATTGTGAAATGGCTACATCTGAATCAGGTGGGTCTCCACTCGGAACATGGTTATACAAGGAGTTTGGCTCGATTTGCCGCAAATCTTGGGCCCATTGCATGGAGAGTTGCCTCAAAGAAGATATCAAGGACGTTGCCTGCTGGGATGAAGTTTGGTCCTGGTTGGGTGGGGGAAAATGATGCCCAACCGCAACAGCTGCAATTGCAGTCAACATCTCCACCAGGACAGCTGCCGTCTCAGTCACTTCCTCCGCTCCAGGTTTCGTCATCTATGGTGTCACCTCGCTTGATGGAGTTGAAAGAAGACAGACCACCAGAGAATCAAGAGCATTCGAAAAATTTGCCCTCAAATGGGCTTTCAAGCAGATTTCCAGCTAACTCTGCCCTTTCATCTTCCGAAGCCACAAACAGATCTGTTGTGCCTACCACGGAGGGTGTGGAAGCTGGTAGATGTTTAAAACAAGATAGTGGGCTTACTTTACTGAACAATGGTGGTAGTGGAGCCATCAGGCCCAGGCCTCCCTTTCAGATTCATCAGGGTCCTATACTTCAACCTGCAATGAATGGTGTTCGGGGTGGATTTGGATCTAACCTTGCGGCTCAGATGGGGAAAGTGGTCAGACCAGCTAGGCCATCTGGGAGTTTTGGTTCAGAAACGTCAATGCCCTCTCGTTCACCTCCTGACATGGTTTCCAGGACTACTAATATTAATAATAGTGGTAGTGATAATAATAATAAAAATAACAATAATAATAACAATACTAGTAATAATAATAATAACAACGTTGTCCATTCAGCACCCGTAAACCATCTACAGTCGGATAATACAAAGCTGCCTGTGACTGGGAGTTCAATGAATCCCAGCAGTATCAGCAGTAGTGCTTTGGTGGATTCTGGTGACAAGACACAGGAAGCAGCAACAGCACCTGGATCTGGGCTCCGACCCATAACAACTTGGCGGGGACTGTCACTTCAGCAGAAGCCAGATACAATTCCTCCCGACTTGAATGTCAGATTCCAGTCACCAGGATCTCCAAACTCCAGCGTCAGGGTTGAGTCGCCACAGCCGGACTTGGCATTGCAGCTTTGAGGATGGTTGGATTGGGTGGTTATTTATTATTTAGCTTGGTAAGATATTATTATTGCAGCTTTGAGGAGTTGCAGCTCCAAGTTGTTGAAGAGGAGGGAGCAAGGCGCATGCCCACACTCTAATTCTAATTGCACTGTAAAAGAGTTTGATTCCCTTGCCCGCCGGCAGCCGGGAGGGGCGTCGTTGTACAGATAATGTATCCTAATTCTGAGGTCCAAAAGGAAACTAAACTTCCATTTGTAACATTAAATCCATCATTTAGCAGAAGGAAATTTTTTTTATTCCAATTAATTTAAATGCTTGGTTTTCAATTTTAAGTTATTTGGTGCATCTCCAGGAAAGTGGAAACCTCGTCCCTCTGCTACCAGAATCAACAGTGACATGCATTGATGGCTCTTTTCTGTTTATCTTGCTGGTAGCTGGTATGGTTTTCTATTTGTGGTCCAGGTTGCTTCGTCCTCTAATGCCGACTAATACCAAGCATTGACGTCAAGGTTCAATGTTCCGATATGTATTGGGCTGTATTGGTCGATATGTATCATATCGGGGGCTTCCCAATATGTATCTATAGTGAGTGTTTTGGGGTCAGATTATAGTTCAGGGGGTAGATGGGTTTTAAATCGACCCTATGAACCAGATTGTAAAAAACTTGAGAAAAAAAAGGAGAAATGAGCCTTGTGCATAGGCCATATATATTTTGAACCTTGCTTGCTGTATGCTCGATCTATGGAAGGATAAAGCAACCATTATTGAATTGCAATGGAGGTATAACCGTCCACCTGGATTTTGTACGTGAGTCTTTATTTGGTTGCAGGAAAATCTGAATCGGATACATGTTTTGTACCTGGTTCGATTTTGCATCTTTTTGTTTGTAAGTTGCAACTATGATTTACACTTCTACCTGATGTGATACATTTTTCTCTTTCTACCTCCATTCTCTTGCATAGAAGGTGATGAGATCTGACCATTTTACTTTTCACAAACAAAGAATAATAGATTAGGTCTGAAGCAAAAGTAAACTGGAACTTACACTTTATTTGTATTTCCATGCATTTGTTTAGATGGTGGTCAAAAGTTCTGTAGTGACTCTTGCAAAATCCTTGATTTAGATCCAATCTAGGTCAAATTTGGATTGTATTTAGAATTTTAGATATTAAGTGCAATTGATAAATCAAACTAAAAATTATCAAAGATATTATATATTATTAATAAAATGAATTGATAATAATTCTCACACGACTTAAGTTTATAAATCTTTACCAAGCATACATTTAAACCAACATTATTGATTATTCTATATAGATGTAGTTTCATTCTTTGGTATCTATAGAAGAATACGAATGAAAAATTTTTTATAATCGATTCCCCCTCCTCCCCATTGATTATAGTTAATCGAGGTTTAAATTCCTATATAAAACTTATAGCTTGTGATGCTAGAAATTCTAATTTTAGTAATGTGAAAAATTGAAGACCTACTTTATGGAAAAGCCCAGGAAAAGGGGTTATACAAATAAACTTTTATGCTTTTAGAAATGACAATGGAGATTGTTCAATTGCTTATATTGCTAGGAACCATCTAGAGGGGAGTCCTTGATGCAAAAGCCTATTTTATTGGTGTACTGTGTGGAAAGCTCATATTATTATCTTAAATTAGGGGTGCAAGTCGGGTTGGCCCGAGTTAACAGTTTACACTGTTTCGGGCTCGGGTTTCGAGTTGGGCCTATTAAAATTTTAACAAAAACCCAACTCTAATCCGAAAAAGTTGCACCCCTACCCTAAATTTCAGGAACCTTTATATATATCAGCATTGAAGGTGATTCTCTTGCGGTGATCTCTTGCCTAAAGAAGCATGTTGATGGGGAGCCGGGAGAGGAGAAGAGGGATCATAGAGTTAGTTGAGAAATAGTGTGTAGGAGTAAGTTGTGTGGTGGTTTGGGGCTTGAGAGTATTAGGAGAAGGAATATGACTCTGTTGGGGAAGTGGTTGTGGAGGTTTCCTATGGAGAAGGAGAAGCTACGGGCTAATGGATGGGACACTGGAATCAGAGCTAGGATCACAAGCAATTCTCCTTGGAAAGCCATTCATGACCTGCTACCAATTTTCTTCCCTAATATCAGGTATGACTTGAATTCCGGTAACTCCATAAAATTTTGGGAACAAACCTAGGTGGGGAGAGCCCCTCTAAAGGATTAATTTCCGTCTTTGTATGCTCTTTCTGATTTGAAAAATGAGCCGATCTCGTCTTTCACCACCCTGTCATCTTCTACTTCTGGGATTGGGTGGAACTTGGGTCTAAGAAGGGATTTGAGGGATTCAGACTTCGACTGTATTTCGAGCCTTCTTGCACTTCTTGATAACGTTGTCTTGGACCCCACTAGGGAGGATTCTAGAATTTGGACACCTACCCCCAATGGAATTTTCTCTTGTGCTTCGTTCTTCAAAGTCTTAAGTCAGTCCACTAGTCCTACCTTGTCCCCTTTCCCTGTTGGTGAGGTTTGGTGCAGAGCTATACCTTTTAGGGTTGGTAGTTTTTGTTGGGAAGCCTATCTGAAAAGAATCAACACTGGTGATCTACTCCAAAAGAAGAGACCTAGTATTTGCTTGTCACCTCAGTGGTGTGTTCTGTGAAAAGCAGATGGGGAGACTGGTTTTCACCTAATGGTGTCTTGCCACTTCGCGAGATCATTGTGGGATTGGGTTTTCTCCTTATTTGGATGCAACTAGAATCCCCCATCAGACATGCATGGCCTTTTCTCCCCTTCCTTTTTTAGGTGGCGGTTAAAAAGGGGAAGGACAATGTGGAGAGGACTAAGGGCTGCAGTATGTTGGACACTGTGGGAAGAAAGAAACTCTAGGTTATTCTCAGAAACTTAGAGAGGAACAACAGATTTGAGGACTATCATACATTTTAGGGCGGTACAGTGACTGAGTGGCTTGGACCCCCCCCCCATACCTAGTGGATTCTTGAAATTAAACTTTGATAGATGTAGTAGGGGAAACCCGGGACAATCGGGGATCGGGGTGTTTTTAGGGATGAAAATGGGGTCATCTCTACTATGTTCTCAGGCTCAATTGGAGTGGAGGACTCCCTTAGAGCTGAGATCTGTACAGTTATGGAAGGAGTCCAGAAAGCTAAGGAATTGAACATCAATAAACTTATAATTGAAGGGGATTCAGAGGTGGTGATAGGATGACTGACTAAAGATAAAATTGATTTATGGAAGTATAATAATGAGAAGAGGAGATTCAAGTGGCTGGTGCGGGAGATGGAAATTAAGACATGTTGGATTAAAAGATCAGCTAATTCCCTAGCTGACGGTTTAGCTAAACAAAAGGCAGAAAGGGATTCCTTGTTTTGGGCTAAGCTGTAACGTTAATGTCTTTGTATTTTCTTTTTTCCTTTCTTGAAGCTCTTTGTGACTCTTGGAAGATAAATATGTTTGTCTTCCACTTATAAATTTTCTACTGATGAACTAATAAAAATACTATTGATAAAAAAAAAGAAGCATGTTGATGGCACTTGCAAATTGAAGACCATTGTCAAAGAGTGTACAAAGCTGGTTGACTATCTTGATTGTGGCGTGTCTTATTCCCATTTGTTCCTCTTAGCATTTATTCTCTTATATAATTCTTTTGTATTTTATTTTACCGTGTATATATATATGATCTTGATTGCTGAATTATGGGCTGTCTTAGGGTAAATGGAATACTATTTGTCGTCCAAATCCAAGAAACGGTCCTGTGTCACCCATACCCGGACCAGTCTGATGGCTGAAAAGCACTCCTTGATTAACGAATTAGTGTCAGACTGTTGGGTATCCACGGATGCAATCAGAACCAGAGCCCAATCGCCCATGAATTAATTTAGCCAGAGGTGTGGACTGTGGACATATTTAACCCAAAAACGAGAGGATATTATCAATTTATCACATCACATCACATGCATGATGCATGGTGGTTCCTGTCTTTGTCTTGTGATGGGTCCCATACATGATGTGTGGACATAAATCAATCCCGAGTCGAGGTGAGTACACGTGAAATGAGTGTGTTCTTTTAACACGCTCACAAACGCGTATGGTAGCCATTAAATGTAACGGCTAAGGAATATTTATTCTTCTCGTTTGCCATCTCTCTCCATATTCCTTAATATCCTCTCTCTTTCTTCTGTTGACGAGACAAAACCGGACCGAATCGGATGGTTGGACTGGAAAAATCCGGAATTGATTAGATGATTAATTTCATTTTATTTTAGAATTATTATTTTTCCAAAAATTATTGATTTGGTCAGTAAATTATTGATTCAGGCGGTTAAATTGTTCAAACCGTTTAATGGTTTGGCCATTCTTTTTTATTTTTTAATTTTTTTGTCAAAATAGGCCATTCGTTCAATTCAAACGGTTGGACTGTTCGACCCGGAAATCGGATCCCTAACTGGTTCGTTGTCCAATTCAGTTTTAAAAACCTTGTTTGAAATAGTTTAGTGACTTCTTTTTTCTTAATCTATGGCCATGAAGGTAGAATTCATTCATTAATGTCTAGACTACAGAACCAAGTAATATAGTCTGACAAAAAAAATGAAAGTAAAACATTAAGGGTCCATTTGGTTTATACTTTATAGTAAGATTTCAAATCTAAATCCCCTATAATTGGAATAGAAATGGTTTATTCCATAGTCTATTTGATTCAAACAGGAATTACAATGGGAATTGAAATTAGCTAGAATGGGATTTCATTTCCAAGGGAGGGGGAGAGAATAGTTGGAATCGGAATGAACCACTCCAATTCTGATTCCAAACCCCTATTCCTGCAAACCAAATGAGATCTAAGAACTAAACCCTCCCCCACTTTATAGCTTCGTATAAAGAAGGCATGGAGAGTCCAAAAGGTGATTTGAGAACTATCATGTGTATTTTTGAATTATAAACCTTGAACCCATACCCTTTCACATTTTCACTCATTTTAAAAGAATAGGTGGACCATTCTTATACGGAAATTAAGTAAAACAGTTGCAAATTATAGTAGATATTTTAGTAGTATTAGTATAAAAGGAGATAGTAATCATTTGTCTAATTTTTTTATATTTTTATAATTTTTATATGTATAAAAAGAATTTTTATTTATTACACTTATTTTTGTTTAATATGATGAATATATAATAGTATAGATGTGTCCAAATATTTTCTACAAAATTTATTTTCAAAATTTTCTACACTTTTTTATATTTATGTGTATAAAAATAATTATGATCCATCACAATTATTATTATTTAGGGAGAATTCACAATTAATAACCCTATACTTTGGGTCTAGTGCCACTTTGGTGATCGAACTTAAAAATGCGACAATTCACATGACCCAAACTTTCTTGAATAGAAGAGGCAAGGATTTGTGACTGTTCTTTTTTTATCAACGTTTGGATGGTTGATAAAGAGAATTAGATGACACTCGAAGGGTATTTGTGCCTTTTTAAATGCTACTTAATGATTGGTTAATGGTAGGTACTAGATTGACACATTTTAAAAGTTCGGGTACTAAATTGTTGTGTTTTAATGTTTGGGGGCCAAAGTAAAAAGTACTAATCGGGAATTTTCCCTATTATTTAATATGATGAATATGGAATATTAAAGATATGCCCAAATGTTTTTATGCAAAATTTATGTAATTTTTTTTTTGCTTTTACATTTTTTTAAATTTTTATTGTTTAATTAAAACATCAAAGGTTGGTACATTTGACTTGAAAGTTGAATTATTGACTCACCACCAAATGGGAAAAACTTTTAATTTTTTGGTTAGTTTTAAATTTTGCATTTCATTTTCATCATTAATAAAAAAAATTTATTATTTAATTATGACATCACGGGTTGACACATTTGACTTGGATGGTTGAATTACTTAATTGCCACCGAATAGAAATATGATTTTATTTTTTGGTTGGTTTTAGAAAACTTGAGTTTTGTATTATTAAAAGTAGTAGATGTAGATTTGATTAGTAGAATTCTCTTTTTTAGATAATTAATAGAATTTATCAGTAAGAAAAATACCATAAAAATAAGATTTAATGAGAGAAAATGGAAATTAATATCTTAAGTATAAAATACAATGAGAGGGAATTAAATGAGGTGATAGTAATTAATACCTTAAATATTTAAGATTTAATGAGAGAGAGTTAAATGAGGTAAAAAGTAGTAATTCAAATTACATTTTTAGTCATCACAAGTAGAGGGGAACTAAATTCTAATGTGAAGTTATTTTAGTAAAAAAAATTTCATATCCTCATATGTACTTTTTATAGTAATATCTATATATAACCTAACAACAAAAATGCCCACATACTTCTCCATTCGTAGAATGGAATCTTTTCATTCATAAAATGGAATAGATAAATATACAAATTAGAGGGTAGTTTTAGTGAAGTCATGAAAGAGGCCAAGTAAATCACAAAAACATATGATACCAAAAAACTTATAATCAATCAATTGTTCAAAGCCTTTCTTGTATTATGCCTTTTCAGCACCATAGAAATCTTCAAGTTATCCCATCTTATAAATTTTTATCATAGTTTTCAAAATTGGACCGAACTGGATGGTTGGACCAGAAAAACCAGAAATCGGTTAGGGGAACGATTTTGATTTTCCCCAAAACCAGATTTTCTTAAAAAACCATTGATTTTGATTAATAAATCGTTGACCCAGGCAATTAACCGTTCAAACAGTTTGAATCGTTTGAACAACTTTAACCGTTTTTTATTTTTTAATTATTTTATCAGAACGGGCCAATTGTTCGAATCGAACTATCGGACCGTTCACCCTGACCGATTCAGTCTCCAGGTCGATTTTAAAAACTATGATTTTTATTTATTTTAGAGCTCAATAGGTATCATAAAAGAGATGACAAATAAGGTGATATTCATCAAAGGGTCAAATGACTCAAATCTCTTCACATACCATGTCTTTTCTATGATATTTCCTTTATTTTATTAATTTATTTTCCAAAAAAACTCCAAATTCGGTAACAAAAAATTTAGGGATATGATTGGAATTATGTTAGATTAGTGAAGACTATATGGACTTTTTGGTCGGCCACCAAACAAGTAACAGACCTGAGCTCAGACTGGGAGGACGACAAACTCAGACCAGACATGCAGACCCTCAATATATGTAAGTGAAAGTGATGTTCCACAGTCTCTCCTCTCACCTAGGTCACGCTTTTCTTCTCCGATGCCAACTTTAAAAATAAAACCATGATCATGGAATCTTCTGGAAGTCCTCTTCTCCGGCTCTCTGTTCTCTCGCAGTATTGAAGAACATCCTCAATGGAGGTACACAGGCCTTTTTATTGCTTTCGCCCGTGGCGGGAAGATTGTTGCTCTCTGTATTTCTTTTTTAGCTGCTCCCCTTTTTTCCCTGGTTCTCTGTGTCGTTTGTTTTTTGTCAATCTGGGCCTCTCTCTCGTGATCTCACCTCTCCTTCTCTCCCTCCCTTTTGGTTTTGGCTGGGTACCTTCCAAGTTGTCGATATTCTGATGAGCATTTTCCACGTTTACTTCTGATTACTTGGCAGAACTGATCAGGAGCGTTCATGTCTATCGCTCGAGGATGGCGACGAAAAGGGCGTGGAGAGAGAATTCATGTTCTCTCCGAATTGTTATGCGGAAATGGTAGCCCAACCACTTCTTAAGTTGTCGAGGCGCCAGTTCTCGGAGCTCTTCCAAGGTTTGGTAATTGGTCTGTGGCTCTGTATATTCGCATTTGATACTGATTGTCCCCCTCCCTTGACCCCCATTCCTTATATTCTCGCAGTCTCAAGGTACCCATTTCAGCTGCTTTTTTTTTTCTTTCTATTTTTACATGATTTTGGATAAAACAGTCGAAAATTCTGAGTTGATCATTTACGATTTTTTATAAATTTCAGTTATTAGTGCATGCCATCTAGAACCTCTGTTTCGTGTTTCCAAGATATTAACCTTATTGTTAGTGGGTAAAAGAGCAGAGTAAAAGAATATTAGATTCAAATTGAGGCTTGAGGGTGATACACATGCCATTCTTCAGCAGTGATAATACCATAAGTAGCCTCTCTTGTTATTTGCGCCATTTCTTTATCAACAATTATAATACCATCAATATCCTCTCTTACCTTTTGCTATAGGATTTGACGTAATTCTAAGGTTCTCTCTGTAGTCTTTACTAGTTAATACCTTATTATGTCCTCGGTCTCGTCTGAAGTGTTGCAATGGCCTAAGATAGTTATTGCAATAAGGTCGATAGAGAATTATCCCAAGTGTTCTTAGCAGACCGTTCTTATAATGCTGGCAGCTCTAGCTGGTGCTTCTGTTCTTGTGGCAATATATATTAGCATCCAAATAAAATTCTGCCACAGAGAACTCTTTTATGAAGCATTACCAACTGGGGGAGGCCCGGGAGGGGAAGAGAGTTATTCTCCATTCAGTACAGTGGAATTCATTGACTGGTGAAGATACAAGTTATGGGTCTGATATATGATTGCCACATTTGGGAAAAAAATGAACGAAGTCCATAATTTGGCTGCAAATACAATTATGAGTTTCAAATAAAGATTTTGCCTTTGGCATTGCTTTATTTTATACAATTCTGCAGGAAATATTCTAGTTGTTTTTGGAAGTGCAACTACATTAAGGTTTTCATTCAAGAATTGGTGAGGCTCTAACTGAAGCTGGGGTGGGGTCTGGCCTACTGTTATTTGTTACTATCTTATAATTGTTGATTTATCTTTGATTATTTATCTTCCCTTGTTCTAGTTATTGAACTATTGTATTTCTTTAGTTCTTGAATTTAGATTCTACTTCCTTCCAGGTTTATAATTGCTTTATATCTCTCAACCAAAGTAATAAAATCTCCAAGATATAAATGCAATTAGGCTGCTGACATCCTACCTATTTTCTTTGTTTGATCTTATAATTTCCTTAACCTATAGATTTAAAATCCTCACATGATTTCCGCTATATCTGATTTTCTTGAAATTTCCCTTCATGCATCTGACCCAATTTTAATCAGATATGTAGAATAGGTTTTAGACTTGCCCTCTACTGGTTTTGGAGATTGCATACCAAATTATTATAATTCAATATATGAAATAGCATTAGATTTGCCTCGTTGCAAACTCAGGAACCTTGACTCGGATATATTTTAAGCTTCATGAAAACTATTGATCCTGCCTCACTGGAAGCCTCAGAAGGCCATTAAGTTTGATATTGAACCTTGATTGTCCTCTTATGGCAACACTTGATGTTGGACAGTGGCTGCATCTTGTGTTCCTCTCCCTTTTCTTCAAGCATGGTATTGCCTATTTCAAGGTTTGTCTCCTAGTTTCCATTATTTAGTCTCTCCTTTGCAAAATTGTTTATATTCTCAAGCTCTTCCTCAATTCCTGGTAACCACTTTGGCTTTGTTCCTTGAAGAGATGATTCCAAACAATTTTTAGCTTCTGTTCTTTTTTCTTGTTTTTTTATTTGGTTTACAAATTCAAGAAGCAGATCATCTTACTGAGTTTTGGAGAATGGGATCTTTAGTGCAGGGATGGAAGCAAGGATCCATGAGGAAAGAAGCCATTTTCTCCCAATTCCTTATCAAATGGAAACTTCATAACTTTTGGGTGTTTCTAATTTTGGTCAATTTGAATCTTTTGATAGTTATTTTCTAGTTTGTTAGTATCTTAGTAACAGGGTTGGTCATTTCAAAGGATCAAATTAAATTATAGTCTTATTAGAAAATTTTGAGAATTTTAAAAGTTGAAATGAAATCATCTCATTTTTCTTTCAGCCTACTTTTCAGGGGCCAAAATTCATCCATCTTGCATTAGTTTGGTGCCGTTAGATAGTTTATGGAGTTATTTATCCAATGAGACCAATATCTTGTAAATCTTATTTGTTTTGGGAGAGTTACGCCTGTTCAATTGATAGGGCATTGATCTATGATAGGAATTTAGTCTTTCTATCTTCTTGGACTTTCTTGGAGCTGTTTTGGGTTTGTTTAGTTACAAATGGATTAGTAAGCTGTTCTTGGAGTTGTGTTATTATAAAGTAAGTGGTCAGTTTTCTAGTTGAGTTTGGAGTTTGTAAAGGGACATCTCAGCCTTTATATTGGGTCTATAAATATAGTCATTGTAATTGAAATTCAGAAGAATTTATTTGATGAACAAAAGTTTGGTCTAGTGAATTCTGGTTGTATCCAGATATTTTTCATTCTTTTATCTCTTTGCTTTCTGTTCTAATAGTAAGAGTTCTTATTCTTATCTTTCTAAACTTTCTCCACCCTAAGAAGGCTGCCACCAGATTTGAATGTTGTAGGATGTAGTCTTTGGTCGTATTTAGGCTTTGGAGGGATCCTAGGCTTATGTTATCCTGCAGTGACAAATCGTGGATATATTGTTCTCTTTGAACCTTGAAGATGTCACAGAAATGTCTCCCCAAGGCCACTTAAAATTACAATCATCAGCTCGGGCTTTGTGGATCCACCCTAAGCTTCACACATATGGAGGATGCCAGCTTTAATGGAGTCAGCATCTAATTGCCTAGGTGCAATGTGCTGTAGGTAGTAAATCATTGAAAACTGTGGTAGAAAGTAAATCCTTGAAATGCAGAAGAAGGCTCATCATAGGTGTTAGACCACTGAGTACAAGCAAAATTCCTTATGGATGTAGTAACTTGAAAACAACTTATTGAAAAAAAAAGTTGGCAGGATATGGATTAGGTGACTCAGATGAAAGATAATGGAAAAAAAGTTTTTTACTCACAAAAGAAGAGCTAAAAGGGGTAAATATACCATGTCCGAGGCAGTAATGGCATCTTATAGATCATTTTGCAAGTGGATCTTTTATGGATTTGGACAAACAAGGAAAGAAAAAGAAGAGACAAAGAGAAGGGCAGAGAGAGGAGAAATATGGATATAAACTTTCCTCTATTCTTGTGCCATGGTAAAATTTCAGGCTGACAAGATTGAGTTTTCAAGTACGAGAGCAGCCACTTTGTGTTAGGAATGCCAGGTGCTAGGTTCATATCCAGTCCACCCCTCCAAAGGCCCCTGATAACTGGAACCAGCATTGATTAATGACCTTTACTCTCTGCCTGATTCCTGCCTTGGGGTTTGGAGTCTCACTAATTTAAATGCAAAATATGGAAGTCAAGTTTCAATGTATAAAGAGGTGCGCCAACTCCTTGGCAGATTCATTGGCCAAACAAAGGGTGGGAAGAGTTAATTTCTTCTGGGCAACATTGTAATTTGAATTGCTTTCTTGGGAGGGTTAAGAATTTTTACCCCTCCTTTTGTACCTTTTCTATTATTATCTTTTAATAAAAGTCTGTCATTTATCAAAAAAAAAAATTAAATGCAAAATAAGATGGAGCCTCTCCACCAGATGAAGAATCTTTGTTCTTAAAGCAAAGAAAAAGATGTAGAGGAGAAAGTCAGAAAACTCTATTGTTTAGAGGTTAGCAGGAGAGAGCTAGTGTGGTATTTCCACTAAGAGAATATAATGAAAATTTGCAGGGCTTCATCCATGGATGTAGGCAATGTTGCTGAACCATGTCAAATCTTGTCTTCCCTGTTTTTTTTTTTCTTTTGTGATTTTTTGGTTTATAGATTTACAGACTATTAAACTATGGCTTTTCTTGTGGATTATTAAATGGGAATTCCCATGACTGAACAGTATTAAACTAGTTTGTGGTGGCCACTGAAGCTTAAAACATCTTAGGCACTGATCTTTCATTATCCATCAGAAGATACTAACCTTTATGTTTATTGGCATCATTGGTCATTGCATTTCAAAGAAAGTTAGGTGTAAATTCTTTTTATTGTACTTACGTAATATTTGTTTTCCACCTTTCAGAAACTCCAAATTGACATCAATTTCAACATTGGCTAATGATCTTCAAGAGATTTTCCAGTTGAAGCACCAAAGTGAAAACCAAGAGCCATCACCGTTTGCACCTAAGAAAATGTGTGAAGAGAAGAAAGATAATAATCAATCAACAAGACCCATGTTTAATCAAGATCTTAATTGTCTCCCTCTTCCTGTTGTTTCACCAGAGTTAACAGAAAACCAGCAATTGAACCAAGCTGTACCAGGTTGGAAATTATTTTCTTACTCAATCTTTTCTTTTCCTCTCTTCATAATGGACAAAAAGCTAATCTCTAGACAGGAAATGGCATGGTGGATGGCATTATTATACACTAGCAGCTAACTTCTCTTTTATTGATTAAATAAGCAACTAAAATGCCATGGAACTTAATTTTGGACTTCTCATTCTCGGCCATCACTTGCAGAATCATCTAGAACTAAAGGAAGACTGAGCATGGGGAACTAACTTGTGCCTGCCAATAGGAATCTGACATTGTTTGATTCATGATCTTATATGGTGTCCACCCATGTTACGTTAAATTATCTTTATGTGAAGAAAAAATCAATTCTTAACATGCTTAATAATGAATAAGATGGTGGTTGTTTCATTTATCCAGGCGATATATATTAGTGACAGAAATTCCAACTATACTTGTGCTTTCATGCAGTGCATACATTCCAAAAGCTATTCATTATTTTCACTTAATCATATAATCAGATATGTTCCATTTAAGAATATTTGATTTTATTATTAAGTGTTCTCGTGTTCTTGTATTTCCAAGTAACCTTGACTACCTCTCATCTTCTTCAAACTATATGCTCTTTTGACCTTAAAATTATTTTTGTAAAGTTGTAGATATGCAACCTTTCACCTATGCGGCTATGCCATTGTGCTTAGGAATGCCAATTAGTTGTAGCCTGTGGAAGGAGGTTCCCATTGGTTCATTGTGACCATTCCTATAAAAGAATTTAGAAAATCTTTTCGTTTTTTTAGCATTTTATCCTCCAATTTATCATTTTCATCTTCTTATAGTTTAAATGAAAGATTGCAGAGGTTTTGAAGAAGAAGAGGGCAACAACAGAAGACATAGCTAGAATTGCTTTATCTGATATTGTCAAATACTTCAATCTTCCGATAGCAGAAGCTTCAAGAAATCTGAAGGTTGGAGTTACTGTGCTGAAGAGGAAGTGCAGGGAACTTGGTATTCCTCGTTGGCCACATAGGAAGATTAAATCTCTTGACACTCTAATACATAGCCTCCAGGTACTCTGCTTTTCTTGGTCTGCCAAGTTGCATTGCATATTTTCTGATTTTGGTACTGCATTTAGGACTGTCAATAGGTTACCTGACAGACCTGAATGAATCCAACCTTATTGTAAGATCTGGGAAAAGTCCTTGTTCCAACGAGTTAGTTCTTGGTCCAATTTACTGGGACTCGTGAACAATTGGTTTTTGCACCAGATGTACCCTAATTCAGTGGAACAAGGACCTAGCTGAACCACTTTAGCTAGATATATCAATCATATATGTACATCACATGGTATCAAGGATTGAAATTTTGCAACGTACCGGTGAAACCCCCCCTCCCCGATATGCCCCTTCAGTAGGTGTTTCAGGGTCTGACCTGGTTCAGGGGGTAGACAGGCTTAAACCGACCCCCCCTGAACCAGTTTGAAAAAAAAAGAAAAAAACTAATAAAAGTGCCCAATGTTTACAGGCCGATACACCCCAACCGGCTTGTCGGCCTGTATCGATATTTAGAACCCTGCATGGTAGACAAACCCTTTCATGCATATGTTTGTGTGTTTCAAATGGCTGCCCAATCCAATCTTGTAATTTTAGAGTTGATTTATAATACCTTTATGATATATTGTTTTAGAAGGCAGAGGTGTGACCGCATGGGATCTTCAATTCCGAAAGAACACATGGTAAGGCTGTCTCAGAACCTCAACTCAAACAACAAATTAAAAAAATCACCTTTATATGACATGCACGGTCTAGGTTCTTAACCTTTACCGGTTTATTACCCCTAGACCCCTTAGGTTGTTTTTCTTCAGTTAGGGACTAGGTCTACCCCAATCTGGCCTAGACCCAACCAAATGGTAACCCCTATATTTCGTTGCTTCTTTGGTCATTTGAGGTGCATTCTCCAATTGCATAGTATGAAAATATCTTCCCAAGACGACAACTAAGGTGATGTTTGGCATCGATGATCATTTCTTGAAAACCACTGCCATGTTGCAGCCATGTCAGCATTAAAAGGAATTGGCGTTGAAATTTCCTTTTGGTTGGCTGATTTTGGTGGTTTTTAGGAAATCAGTTAAAAATCGATTATTAAAATGAACCCTTTTTCAGGGATTTTTTTTTTCTTTTTTTTTTAATGATGATTTTCTGTTTTTTAGCTTATTCCGATTTTTTGAGTTTGACATTGTATCAAGCATGGCATTGACTAATAACTCTAATACAAAAATAATTGGCCATTGAGAATCAGTACCAAACAGACTCGAAACCGATTTCTCAACAATTGGCAAACAACAATTTTTCGAAAATTTTCACTGATTTCTGGATAATCGGCAAGGAGGAATCATTATCGATGCCAAATGTTTTAGGTGTCTTGGGGGATGTATACAATCATTCACAATTTCACATGCTTTAACCAGCATTTTAAAAGTTGTTTGAGGTTAACACCTTGAGGCTGACTTTAAGGTGAGACTTAAGGAAGATTCCCTGAGGCTTCACCTTGGGGCTCAAGCCTAAAAAGTAAAAAGTACAAGGCACAAGCCTCTTGCCTTGATATGTTTCATGTATTTTATACATTCATTAAAGTAGAGTTTTCTTCAAAAACCAAAGTTTCTTAGAAATTGGTGCCACATCAACGATTCCAAAAAAGACTGATTATTTTACTGTTTGGTTGGCCTATTTCTCAGAAATCAAATATTAAAATCGATTCCGATTATTTTTGGATGATGTGGTATCTGACATGGATAGGAGAGAGAGATTTTATAAGCACAAAAATCACTGTTGATAATCACCACCAAACAAACTTATAACCGACTGGCATGACACCAATTTTCCAAACAAGCAATTTCTCGATCTCAGAAATTGGTGATTTTTGAAAAATCTCTACCATCGATCCCAAACATCTCTCAAGTATATTGTTTTTCCTTGTGTGTAAAAGTGATGTTATATGAGTTTTAGCACTTATCTTTAAGAATGTGATTATTGTTTTTTTACTCTTTGAAGGTTATTTGTATTCTATGTAAAAGTAGTCTTTGTCCTTTCTGGCTTTGTATGATTTTTAATGCATCCTTGCACCTTACACCTCAACTCTTTAAGAGATCCCAGCGCCTTTCTAGGTGTTCTCCTGCCCTTTAAAGCCCTGCTAGCAATGGACATGCGTGCACGCACACACATGCAGTTTGCATTTTGAGCTGGTCTCAACAAAAACCGATTTGCAGGAAGAAGCAAAGCGGCAGGAACAGGAGAACAAGGTGGCAGCCCTGGCTGTAAGAAAGAGGCAAAAGATGCTGGAGAGTGAGAAACAAGGCATAGAGAGGAAACCCTTCATGGAGATACAGACCGAGACCAAGAGGTTCAGACAAGATGTTTTCAAGAGAAGGCACAGAGCTAGAGCTTCTCTTAATAAAAGCAAAAGCTAAATCAGTCTCTCCGGCCCAATTTGAAAGTTGGACCATCCATTCAGTTAATAATAAGAGATAACATTGATACAGACAGATAATCATACTTAAAAATAATCCATCAATTAAAATGAGTACTGATTCTAGCATTTTCATTTTCACTTCATTTCATTTTATTTTTTGCCTTTTTTTCGGGTCAGCGTCTGGTAGAGCAGTTGCTTTTCCGTTTGGGTCACGACAACGCGTTCCGTTGGGAGGACAGTTGTGATTGTCCTTCCAGTCCAGGCTTCTTACCTTAGAAGTGTTGGATTGGAACTTTCAAGTTTTGGGACAGTGAGAATGAGTTGGCCTCAACCTGGTCGCTAGTGGGGTCCAGATCTGCTCCCAACAATGACTCTCTAAAATATACACACAACCGGGTTGTACAGTTATGTCCGAAAACCTAATTTTATTTGATAGAAAAATGATTTATGAATAATGAAAAGGGTCATTTATATTTAACTGGAAAGAGACCGAAGTTGCTTGGGATAGAAACAAATAATATGATATAATTAATTAAAAAATGATTTAATCACTAATCATAATTTAATAGTGGATATGGCATTGAATGGAATGGATTGATAAAATAAGATTTATGTAGCAGATTTAGATTTTATATAGTTGGGATAAGGTATAGATTTTGAAAATGGCGATCCAAAATTGCTGGATAAAACTTGGAACAAATTTAAGGAGTGGCAAAGCATGAGTAGAGAGCTCTTCACTTTGAAAGGAATGGCGACTCAAACGCCATATTTGTACTTCGGACATATTAGATGGCAATTCAAAGCCCGGTCTAGGCAATCCACATTTGCTACGATAGTGTTGTAGCCTATCAAAGCCTTTGATTTGCTGTCATGACCCCACCTTGAGTTAGATGAGGTGACTTTTTGATGGGGCCACTGTAATAGATCCAAGGCTATGATTTTATGTTTTACCCTTGCGTGCTACGACACTATACGACAGTGTTGCAGCAAATGCGAACTCAGCTCTGCAAGTAGAAACCCAAGAATGGGGGAGACCACGGCAGTGTCTAGATCATGGGCGGAGCTTAAAATTTTTTGTGAGGGGGCCAAAACCTAAAGTGAAGTGGGAGAAAGGGGAATATGTATGGATTGGCCCATAGGGAAGGCAACCATTGGGGTGGAGAGTTTGGGAGGGGGGGATTTTACATGAAAAATTATATTTCAAATGGAGAATTCTCGGCCATAGGGGGCCCATGGCTCCTTCCCCGCTCTTCAGTACCATCAAATCCATAACTGATCAATCCAGTTCAGAATTTTGTAGTTCCATCGTGCAGAGGATGAATCCTGACCATGAATTAAGGTCAAATTTACGGATAGGATGCGATTTATAAAGAAGGGGGGGGGGGGGGAGATTTACTAATAAACCATGGGGGGCTGTCATTCAGAATTCTGTATTGGGTTACAGAGTAATTAACACTAAAATTAATGGCTGGAAAAATCTTGCTTAGAAAAGAGCTCTCAAAACTCTCACCTTGAGTTTGATTCCATCATGTACCTTTCCGTTTTATCAATACAAAACCAATTGTTGGTGAAATTGATCTCACAACCATTTTTTTTTTAATATGATATGGTGGGTCAATCCAGAACCTCTCCTATCCCATCAGGGATGACTCCAGGTGTCTAAATTCTGGTAGGTTGTGTTGGTGTTGGGATTCTTGGGAAACTTCCTGCTCCACCCAGGTAGGTAACCTCTCTCCATCAAATCATCTAGACGACCATCGACCAAATGAGTATGCGATGCATCCAAGTTAAGATGACGTACCAACGGCTATGGTGTTTGGCTGCCCACTGAATTCTTTTCTTTGATGACTTCACCACGTAAGACCTCTAATCAAGGACTGGGTCATCAAGTCTCAATTTCTCAGAAATATCCTTTGTAGCCAGAAAGCAACTCCGCCGGTTAATACAGCTTGTCTTAGGTCGTCGTTGGTCCCAGGTTGGACAAAGATGGAGGCTTTTGTCATCATATTGATAGCAAATACCATTTGTCTTTTCATGCTCATCCTAAATATATAAATGAAGTAATGTATTGCACCTTAATCCAGAATTCAGATCTCCTATCCACAAGAAGAATCATATCTACAGGATACTAAAGTTGTACATTGGGAATATCTTTCCATGAATGTTAACATACAAATATGGATGATGTTCTAAATATACAGCTGTAGTGAGGCATAGGTAAGTGTAGATAGGGTTCTTGTGGATAGGAAATCCCAACTCATTAATCCAAGCAACATATCAAGTGAGTAAGAGAATGTCTAGTTGGTGGGGGATTTATTTGAATTTTACTAGCGCATCCTAGTTTTTCTACTGTATTCATATGTATTCAAAGCATCTCCCAATATGTTTGTTAAAAGGGTAAATTGTTGAAACCTCCTCTGAAGTATCTGACTATTGCTGAAACTTCCCCTGAAGTTTGGTAATTATAATCACTTCCCTTGAATTTTGTGACAGTTGCAAGTAGATCCCCTTTATTAGAATCTACTAACAAGAGGCATAAAATGTCCAAAATATCCATATAATTACTATTGAAGCCCGTTTCTACAAAAAGAAAATAATACAAACTTTATAAACAATAAAAAAAGAGTTAAAGATGCACCTTTACCTTTGAGCATTTGATATGAAATGGAGATCTGAAAAACAAATTAAGTCAATTTAAGAAAAGAGATTGAAGGTTTGATCTAGTGATTTATATAAGGAGAAAATTTGGAAAACAAACATTTTCATCAAAAGTACCTATATGGGTATTTTGAACATTTTCATGTCTCTTTTTAGAGGGATTCTAACAAAAGGGGTCTGTTTGCAACTATGTCAAAAAATTCACAAGAGGTTTAAGCAACAGCCAAAAAAAACAAAAAACTTATTAGCGGAGGCTTCACCAATTTACCCTGGTTAAAATTGACTTTTGGATATTTGTTGTGTTACCCATATTTTGAACTTATTTTACAAGAATGGAAAGTATGTGCCCGTTTTTGTTCCTATATCCTAAAATGGAAAGAGAATAAACAAAAATAAAAGAAAATCCAAAGAAAAAAAATAAAGAATTAATTCCAAATGTGTATGTATATCCTCTACAGACTACAGTATTCACCAATCCATGTTTCCTCTGTTTTTTCTCTTCCATGTCCATCTGGCTGAGAGCTTGGGTCCAAACCATGACAGCAGGGAGGTAGACAGAATTGATGCCTCCCCAGTCCCCATTCCTAACCCTAATCTTGCCAAGCCATCTTGTACCCAGTCGGAGAAT
Source organism: Nelumbo nucifera (assembly GCF_055504915.1). Taxonomy (NCBI): domain Eukaryota; kingdom Viridiplantae; phylum Streptophyta; class Magnoliopsida; order Proteales; family Nelumbonaceae; genus Nelumbo; species Nelumbo nucifera. The sequence continues at coordinate 65,059,475 of NC_142654.1, read as the reverse complement.
CCAACCCGAACCTAAACCATCTTTGAGTGGCCACCTTCAACCTACTATCATTCACCTCACAGAACTTGGTAGCCCACCCTTTGGGCTCGATGGGTGCGAACCCTAGTCCAGGGGTCCTATCCTGGGACATAGGGTTCGACTCTTGTCTCCAATCCACCACATAAGCCGAGACCCTCCTCCGGAACTTGGCCTTGAATTCCGACCAAGCTTGGTACTTGTAATGGTTCACCACCCCTTCTCCCCTCGTCAACCTCTTCCCTCTGTACCCTTCTCTCAGCTGAAAATGGTGAACTACATTTATCAACGTCGTATCCACTGCTTCCAGCAACACTATCGACTTGTGCCGCTGTTCCATCTTTCTTCTGCAAGTGTAGCCCTGCGTCACTCCCTGAATTGGGTGGGATGTCTGGTTGGACGGCCCAAAGTCCAAGCATCTCATCATAATCTGTGCAATGGGTAGTCCTGATGAAGACGACGATGATCCATGAGATGTTCTCGGCAATGGCAAAAGAGATTTCAGCATGTCAGGAGATGGGTGAAGAGACTTGAGCCATGATGGGGAAAATACGAACTCATCCACATCGACATACATCATCCATGTGCATGAGTCTCTGGCATACACAGCACAGTGCGAGAACCCGGCCTCCTGCGTCTTCGGCCATGGCCAGAGTAAGGTTTTGACGTCGTATCCCTGCAGAAGCAGCTGCTCCACCACCTTCTCCAGGCCGTCGTCGCTCCCGTTATCGTATAAGATGAACTTATCAACTCCGATCTTGGAGTGATAAATCACCCACTCCTTCAAGAACTTTGCCACGTTGTAAACCATCGTACATGCGCACACTAGCGACTTCCCCTTCTCGCTGGTTACTTTACGGGGGCCGGAGTAATAGGCCAACGATGGCACCACCGTCACCTTCTTCTGTTGTCTAACTTCGAGTGAAATTTTGATTCTCTCGTCGTCCCTTCCATTAAACAGACGGCGCAGCGATGCCTCGTCGGGGTGGCGACACCGGAAAACCTCCTGTGAAGAGATCGTAACTTCCGTCCTGACTGCCTTAGTCGCGTCGTCGCCAAACACGCACCGGAGCTCCGATGGGGGCCGGCTGCGGTCTCGACGTTGGTTAACGCCTTTGGCGAACAAGACGACATCATTCTCCGTTGATAGGGATTCATAAGCAAGGTGGCTCCATCGGAGCAACTCAGGCGAGCCTGAATCGTTTCCTAGCCAATAATATTCCGGTGATTTCGTCAGGATCGGCTGGTAAAACGGACGTAGGCGGCGGACGCTGCTAGGAAGGACACACTTGAAGGTGACAAGCTGATGAAACGGCAGAAATCCGGTGGGTCTAGCCGGGGAAGTGGCGTTATTTTGGAAAAGGCAGAAGTAACCATCACTGGAATCCGACGGCAAAGAATCCCGCGGGGAGAGGACGAGGAGGACCTCCCAGTCGGGAAAGAGGATTGCATCCGGTGAAAGTTCCCCGAGAGAAGAGACGTGATGGCTGCTGCGGTGGCGATACTGATTTTCGGTTACTGCAAAGTTGAGGGGGAGATTACTGAACCGCTTTCTAAAGAGCGACGGAGAGGGACGGGATTCTTCGCCGGAGAAGACATCTCTTGAGAGATACAGAGAGAAAGAAGCGAGGAGAAGGACGGAGATAAAGATTGAGAGGGCCGGCGGTGTATGGATCCTCCTTCGCATGTTAACGTTGTTTCCTGCAGAAGGAAAGGAAATGAGAGGTATTGAACATGGAAGAGTGGGGAGGGGAGTCGGCTTCTTCTCTTCCGACTTCTGAGACTACTTTTTTTTAAGGTATCGAATCGAGCTTTCAATTCTTATTCCTAACGTGTGTGGATTGCCTACTACTTTGATTACAGGAAATTTGGGTCAGATCCGGTGACGGCTGTATTATACGTTACATGGTCAGAACTCAGAGTCAGAAACGTAGGGCTGTCAACGGATCGGATCTATATGTCGGGTTTCGATATTACCAGTTCCGAACCGATTATTAATCGGAACAAAAATATTTGTTTATTTAAATTGTATTTTAAAGTTTAAATTTTGATAATATAATCTTAATAAAAACAATAAAAATATTAAATCATTTATATGTTAATAAATTAAATATTTTAATTAATATTGTCTTATTTATTATTTATCAAATCTATCATTTAAAAAAATAAAACATGGTAAAGATTTATAAAAAATTAAAAAAAGAGTATATGTTTAACAAAATAATCAAGCCTGGGTGTGAATTGGTTTGAGATGGTTAAGAATCGAAACCAATCAAATTATTTATTAGGACAAAATCATATAATTAAAACCGTTATAATTGGTTCGGTCAGTTCGGATCTAATATTGGGTAGACTCAAGTACTCAACCCATTGAGAAAGGGAAAATGGGAGATAGATTCGGTAAATATAGAGCTCTACATGCACTATGCTCAGTTACTCGCCATTAACCAACTGTAGCTCTAAACTTCTCTATTAGTAAGATGGATGGGAATGAAAATTTCGAGACAAAGCTAATATTTTGATTATTAGGCTCAGTTTGGAAAGAATATAAGTACAAATATGTAGAGTACAAAATCTTATATTTTATATTATTTTTATTTATTTATACTTTTTTCAAACATAACCTTAAGATACAAAAGGAAGAGATTATTAAGAACACTTTGAAGCATGGTTTTTAAAACCGACTTGGAGACCGAACCGGTCAGGGGTTTGGTTACTGGGTCGACGGTCGGCCCGTTTTAACAAAAAACTAAAAAAGTAAAAGAATGATCAAAACTGTTCGGACGATTAACCAAAGTCAGCTATTTGTTGACCAAAATCAATGATTTTTTAGAAAATTTGGTTTTGGAGAAAACCGAAACTAATCACCTGACCGGTTCCCTGTTTTTCTAGTCCGGTCCGATTTTGAAAACCATGCTTTGAATTTTAAATAGCCAGTATTTGGGTTTGGCCCATGAACATTTTACAGAATTTTAATTTTAACTTGGACTTCAGAGTGGACCGGAGCTATTCAAAATTTAACAAAAAATTAAATTGTTAGCCTAACCCATGAACAGATCTACACTCGAATAAAACATAAACATTTAATTTAATATTAATGATTCGTCTTTTATCAGCAAAGCTTTCAATTTTTGTGGCCAAAGACTAAAAGGAAGTTTTAATAACGGCTCAAGTGGCTGAACTGAATTAGTACCCAAAAAGGAAGTGGTTGAACTGAATCGCTTATTGCTTTTATCTTTTAGTGGAAGAAATAATTGAAGCAGCTCACGGCCACCTTGATGACTTTCACTAAGAGACGAAGAAATAAGTCATTTAGTTTAGCAGGTGAATAATGACGCAACCGGCGGCTTTATGGAAGGAAAGAGTAATTGAATGAAGGATCAATTTAATTAGACACCCTTATAGTTTTCTATATTTATTAAAACCTATGCTCTAAGTTGTATAATATTAAATCACCCCCTCCAATTTTGCATTACTTAATCAAATTTCGATGAGAAACCACTTATATTTTGGTTAGAATGATCATGTGATCTCTTAAAATGAGTGGAAAATGGGTTTAGGGATTCGAGAGGGTTTTGTTTCTTAAAATGTTTATAAGAGAATTATTATGTATATTTTTGAAAAAAAAAAAGAAACTTCATTCATGCACTCACATTTTTCACTCATTTTAAGAAGTCACGTGGCCTGGAGGACCAACTCTGAAGCAGTGTAAAAAGTTAGTTTGGGCTCATCCAAGTTGAATTGGAGGAGGGTAGGTTTTAGTAAACATGTGAAATTATAGGGGAGTGTCTAAGTAAATACATGATTATATGATTATATGAATAGAGAACAACTGGATCTTTTATGTTGGCCATAGAATTCAATGAATGGGTGAATTTTTATTGCCATTTTTACAATTATTCCCTCCTGGACCCTTAGACACTTAGCAACTCGTTGTTTGGCCACCCGACCATCGAGAAGAGAAAAGGTCTGATCGGAATACAAGAGGCTCACATATACAGGTTTCCCTTCATTTCCCTGCTGAACCTTTATTGCCTTCAGCTAATACCATCTCAATTTTTTAATCCTGATTTATCAAGGACCATCAAGTCCATTGATTTTAAGCTAGTATAATTATTGGTTTTCATTAATAATTTTGACCTTTAAAAAATAACCCACTATTAAAAGGATATGGGTGCTCTCTCCACTAAGGAAATAGGTGTTCGCATGTGGGATCTATTCACGTGCGAGCACTTATTTCCAATAATTAATTACTAACTAATAACAATAATTATTAATTAATACAGTAATTAATAGTGTAGTAACATGCACCCATTTCCAGTAATTAATTACTAATTAATTATTAATTAATAACAATATTTACTAATTAATTACAGTAATTAATAGTGTAATTATATAATTACTGTAATAATAACTACTGATTATGTTACTAATTATATAATTACTGTAATTATTATTGTTAGTGATTATATATTTAATAAATATATAATTAGTGATTATAATTAATAATTACTATTATTATAAATATTGTTAATAACTAGATTACTTTAAATTAAAATTATAAATATTGTTATTAAAAAATACTGTTAATAAATTTAGTAACCCAATTTTAATAATTACTGATTATTAAAGTAATTTAATAAATATATAATTATTTATTATAATTAATAATTACTGTTATTATAAATATTGTTAATAAATAGATATTTACTTAAATTTTACTTTAAATTAAAATTACTGTTAATAAATACAGTAATTATTGTTATATTCAAAATAATTAAAAAATGTTATTAAAAGTATTGTTATTGATTATTTAATAAAATATTATAATTACTGACTATTACTAATAAATATTATTAATTTAATTTATTTTTGGTAATTATTAATTTAATGAATATTGTTAATAAATCCTATTCATAAACTTAATAATTACTATTATATTAAAAATAACTAAATAATATTATTAAAACTATCATTAATGATTATTTAATTAAATAGTATAATTAATTACTATTATTGATAAATGTTGTTAGTAACGTTCTAGCAATCGACTCTTCCACCGTTTAGTTCAAATGGATGGCCCATTTTGACAACAAAAATTACAAGCAAAAATTACGAAATCATTATGGCCACCGGTTTTTGGGTCGACAGTTTGATCATCCGGTTCAAATGGACAGTCCATTCTGACAACAAAAATTATAGGCAAAAAATTGAGTTTGTGAGGTCCATTAAGTAGTACCATATGAGTTATGTCATTTGAGTGTATGACTCATATGACCCGAAAACAGAACCGTTTTGGCCACCGGTTTTTTGATCGACGGTTCGGTCATTCAGTTTGAACGGATGACTCATTCTAACAACAAAAAATTATAAGCAAAAAATTACGGAACTGTTTTGGCCACCAGTTTTCGGGTCAATGGTTCGACCGTCCAGTCCGTTCTGACAACAAAATTTACATGCAAAAAATTGAGTGTGTGAGGTCCATTAAGAAGTATCATACATGTTATGTCATTCGAGCATGTGACTCATACGACCAAAAAATGGAACCGTTTTGGCCACTGGTTTTCGAGTTGACGATTCGATCGTCCAATTTGAACGGATGACCCGTTCTAACAACAAAAGTTAAAAAAAAAAAAACCAGCAAAAAACCATTGAATGGGTCAATGGGTTGATGATTTGACCACTCAAGTCAATGGGTCATTGACCAATTCAATGGTTTTTGGCCAGGGACCAGGATTGGGGTAAAACGAAACTGGTTATCTGGACAGTTTCCAATTAAAAAAAAAAAAAAAAAAACGGACGACCCATTCTGACAATAAAAATTACATGCAAAAAATTGAGTGTGTGAGGTCCATTAAGCATTACCATACGTGTTATGTCATTTGAGTGTGTGACTTATACAACCTAAAAATGGAACCGTTATGGTCACCGGTTTTTGGGTGAACGGTTTGACTGTTCAGTTCAAACGGATAACCCGTTATAATAATAAAAAATAAATAAAAAATGACCAAAAACCATTGAACGGGTCAACGGTTCAACCCCCTGGGTCAATGGGTCGTTGACTGATTCAACAATTTTTGGCTACAAACCGAGATTAAGATAAAATGGAACCAGTTGCTCAGAAGGCCGATTAAAAAAATAAAAAACAGACAAAAACCATGGAATAGATCAACGAGTCAATAATTCGATTACTTAGATCAATAGGTCATTGACCGATTCAATGATTTTTTACCAAAGACTAAATCAACGGATCGACAGGTCGGTTCCATTCCAGCCCTGCCAAGCAGGGCCCCTCCGCTAGTATGATTCTCTTTAGTCTCGTAACTTTGGTTTGTTTTCTTTTAAATTTTTATATTGATATTTTTGTTCATATATTTAAAACATAAACTACAAGAAGAGAAAGAAGTAAAAAAGCTGAACTATTTATTTATTTACTTTATAGGGTGTATTGCATTAAGATTAGTAAGCAGTAAGCAGTGGACTAAAGCAATTAATTCAGGAAGATGAGAGGAAATGACAGGGAAGAGACAGGGCAATCATCCATCCATTCATTGGTTTGAGGTGGAGACTTAGAGCTTGTCTCTATATCACACCACGTTTTCAGTGTTAGTGTTTGTTACAATACATTGGTTCTGGACTCTTTCTAATTTGCCAAATATGACTTTTCTGAGCTGGTTTTATTAAGAAAAAAGGGGGAAATTAACAGAACAAACGGTTACAAATGCCAATAGAAAGAGAGAAACGTGAATGAACATGTAGAACCACTTGAAGCTGCCTTTGTAGAGAGATGGACCACCACGATTGTATGTGTGTCAAATATTGTGAATTCTAGATCACCTTTGCTTTAGTGTGTGTGTGGGGTGGGAGTGGGGCCGTGGGGGTTTACATCAACAGAAAAGAAAAAGAAATTACAGGAGACAATTGGTTGCTCAATCCAGGAATCTTCAAGTAATATTCTATTCCCAGCTTCAGCAACTCACTATCAATTTGGTTATCTTCACTTCATTCAATATATTGACATGTACTAATAACCAATCTGCAGCTTAGTTCCCTTCACTTTGTTTGAGGTTTTATATTACCTCATCTACATTGCAAACAGGCAAAACTGTAGAGGTGACCATTTTCTAACCTTGGCCCGCAATGCATTCTTAAATAACAATTCAACTTTCTTCTTCTTCTTCCTCTTAAGCCCTATTCTTTTGCCGGTATTTAGAGGGGAAGGGGGTCATAGTAATTCAAAATATTTAGGTTCCGTTTGTTTTTCGATAAATTATTTATTTGGATAAATGTAATTATCTAGGTAAATTTTTTCCGAGTAAGTGATATCCAGGAAAATAAATTTTCTTTTACCCTCACATTAATCTGAAAAATAAACATGGTATTCTAAATCAATGAGAACCAAAATCCCATTGACCAATATTTTCCCCTCTCAAAATCCAAAAAGCAAACACCCCCTTAAGATACCCAAATAATTGATACCCTCCTTTGTGGAGGGTTACCTGCCCCCTTGTTGAAGCTAAAGCATTCTCTCCCTCTCCTCTCTCTTATCTCGAATAACTGGTAGCGTACAAAAATGCTGGAAACTTACAATTTACTTATTCAAACAAGTTTTACCTAGAAAACACTTGCTTGGATAAACATATTTATCTAGATAAGTAAAAACGAACGGGGCCTTATTTTTATTTTTTATTGTTGTTACTGTTATTATTATATAAAGTTAATGTTTGTGAATAATTTCTGTTCAAACGTTGTAAATTTTAAATCTATTTTTCATTAAATTAGAAGGATAAATATAGATCGTCGGCCGTACACCTGGGCCCAGACTAGATCACTTATAACAGGTGCCAAGTCCAGCCCAGCCCATGATCTCCCCCACAAAACAAGGTAAATTCAGAGAAAAAACAATAAAAAATTGCATTCAATTGATTTGAACCTTCCGGCATCTTCAAAGAGTCTCAAGTTTTATTCTAAAACCTACATACAAAGAAACAGCAAGGGGGAATTTCATCATGGGCTGTAAGAGCTGTTCATGGGCGGTCTCAGGCTGAGCTTTCACTAAAATTCGGATGGGCCCAGCCTGAAGCCCGAACCTGAAACAGCGTAAAAATATCTGATCCATGAATAATTCTAGCTGCAATTTTTTTTGTAATTATTTTTGGATGTATTATTGACTTTTAAATAAAAATAAAAATATTTCAATATCTAAGGTGCCATTTGATAAGTCTTTTTAGGAAGATCTTCTAACAGTTTAGATGTCTAAAACATCTAATGAGCTTTTGGGGTCATGGTTTTAAAGATCTAAACCATTTGGTAAGCACATTAGTCTACCATAGTTTACAGAGCTGTTAAATGAAAGATTTTAGATGTAGAAAGATAGAAAACTTTCAGATTTTTGGCCATTTTGAGCTTTCATGAACTTTTTAAGGCATAGGTCTTTCTGACTTCTGTCTTTCATTGTCAAGTAGAGAAAGACCAAATTTTGATCTTCCAAATTTTGAAAAACCCAAAAAATCACATGAAAAAACTTGCCAAGCACCCCTAAATACTTGGGCCCATCCTAGTTTCTGATAACAACGAAAATCTTAACGGATTGATCGGTCTATTACTATACCAGTTACCAAGTGCATATAATTCAAACCAAATCAACAACCCAAAGTTTTCTTTCATCGAACCACCCACGTGGCGGTGCCATTATTTATATAATCTCTATTTCTTCTTCGAAAAGTTGAAGACTTTGTAGTTTGGGGTGATCAAGCAATACAATGCATGGTTTTCAAAAACGGATTGTACGGTTGGACCGGAAAAACTAGAAATCGGTCAGGTGAGTGGTTCCGTTTTACCCCAGAATCATTGGTTTGGTCAACAAACCGCGGATGCAGGCGGTCGATCTGACTGTTCGACCTGGGAACCGGACCCCTGACCGGTTCGTTGTCTAGTTCGAGACCTTGGTACAATGTGGAGCCATTTTCTACCCAAAGCTTAGTGACGAATTTCTTTCAAAGAATCTCCACCCCAAATTAGGGATGGCAATAGGTGGATTCATGGAGGGTTTTGTAAATTATAGACAATATATGTCTTCTTAAATCTCTCAGTTCATATCTGCCTCAGAACTTGTAGCATGTTGGATTTTGAGAATCTAAATTTTCTTTGTACATGAAAATGCAAAACCCTTCTCGATCCTATTTTCCCCACATTCAAGAATAGGGCAGGTTTGGTTAGAATCCGAATATAATTTCCTATTATTTCTTATTATATATAAGCAATAAATAAGTTAAATAACATGAAGAAACGGTAAAATTTTCCAATTATTTGATTAAGACATGTAAAAAATATATAGGACCCGTTTCTTTTTTTTTAACTATTAATTATTCTTCACATAAAATTTAGAATATTATTAAATTCAATGCCTAATACATAAAGATCATATACTTTCCAACAATATGTGGGTTAGGGAGGGCTGGGTTTAATCCAATACTGTACCCTACTTGTACCCATATGTGTTGTAGAATCCCAAAACCTGTTTTTGACCCAAAATCCGTCATTCAAGCAAAAAGCCCCGCCAGGGTGTATACCCATCAAGTAGGGTAGAAATTGTCATTCGTACCCCAAACAATGAGATAATCCAATATTAAAAGGTAAACAATTAAATTACGTCTTAATTAAGACTTTTCCTTTGAAAATTAAGCTAATTTCATAACATTGAATTTGCTGAATCCAACAATTTCTTGCTTTTGTCTTTTTGGATAAAATAATTAATTATAAAATATTCAAGGGTTTTAGTAGTCTACCCAAATTCAGTTTCAGCCTTTAGAAGCGTATTCACTAAAAAGCATGGTTTTCGAACTGTCGTTGACATGAACGGTCGGACCATTTGGCCGAGGAATCATCTAGGAAATTGGTTCCGTTTTACCCCAAACCCAGTTTCTGGCAAAAAACCATTGTATTAGTCAACAACCCGTTGACTCGGGCGGTCGAACTATCAACCTATCGACCTGTTCAATGGTTTTTGGCCGCTTTTATTTTTAATTATTTTCTAAATTTTTTGCCAGAACACACCATCTGTTTGAACCAGATGGTCGAACCGTCGACCTGAAAACCGATAGCTAGAACGATTCTGTTTCCGGGTCATTTTTTAAAACCATGCTAAAAAGAGAAAAGTGAAAAGCTTTTCAGTTCAGCCACTTCAGCTGTTATGAAATGGCCCATATTCATCCTATGGTCTTAGGAACAATTTTATCTGAACTATCTTCCTGCAAGATTTCTTGACATGTTCAAAACCATTTCTATTTAGGGAGAATGACGATTCAGCCCAGGGTCAGATTTCGTAGGCTCAAAGTACTGTTGGGGTAGGTGCCAATTCGGAATTGATGCCAATTCATGGACGGGCATTGGTGCATAGAGTGTGGATATTTGACATTTTTAATGTTTATAGATCTGCAGTGGGATTCAGAAATCTGCATTAGACCTGTCTGTACTTCTCCGTTCTATTTATTGAAGAGTAAATTGCAGAAACCTCCTGAAGTTTCTGGTTGTTGGTGCATTATATTTTAGATGTTTTTCATGCCCCTCTTTTAGAAGATTCTATTAGAGGGGGTTTACTTGCAACTATATCTGAAAGTTCTAGGGAAATGATTGCAATTACTTAAACTTCATGAGAGGTTTGAGAAATTCACCCTTTATTCAATTTCCCATCTTGTTCATATCAATTTCAATAACTTCACTATTCCTTCTATCTTTCCATGTATATGGCCTATATAATAATCTATAACCTATAAGAGAGAGATTCACGCCCAACTTTACTTAATTCTCATCTCATTCATCTGGGTTCGACTATGATACCGAAAAGACATGATATTGGAAAATTTTGTAACCAATCAATCAGTATCATAAACGTGATAATGAATTAGGTGGAATTTATCAAAATTCACGGGTGAATTTTAATTGGTCAAAACTCTTCCGATACCATATCCTTTCGGTGTAATAGATTTTCCCCGTCCGTACATATCATTTGTAACTACCCTTTCTATCTCTCATCTTGAACATGCAAATGCATGTGTCACAAGACTAGCTCTTGTAAAGAAAAGCAAGTTTCCTTTCTTTGCCTGAGGTTTGTCCAAATCCAAATAATCATCGTAAATAACCTTTTGTACATTTGATTGCAAGAAGGTGGCTCGGGGATCGCCATACAAGCACACGATGATCGGGGACGACCACTTAAGTTATGTTTGGTTTGAAGGAAAAGGCAGGGAAAGGAAGAGAAAGGTATAAAAACCTATACAAAGTTTGTAAAGGTTTTCTTTTCTTCCCTTCTTTTCCCTACTTTTCCTTCAAACCAAACATAGCTTTAGGAGATAAAGGGTCATGCCGGAGGAATTCAAGTGGATATTAGATGAGTCAAGGCAAAGTGTATTATACCGTCATACTCACAGAGAAGGCAATAAAGCAGCAGATTGGCTGGAAAGCGAAGGTCATCAACGTGAGCTGGTGAGCAATTCAATTTCTTATAGAGACTTAATTTCACTAGTAAACATGGACATTGATTTGTACATGACAGTATCTCTAAGACAAAACTATTTATAATTCATGGATAGTTTCTGAACAGTTATAAGTTGGCAGTTTCTAAAATGAGAATAAATGATATATATGCCCTCTTTATGCCTATTGTATGTTTAGACAATGGAGATAAAAAACATCCTATAAAAATTCCATAAAGAAGGGGCATTCGCTCTTTATTATAGATATAGATTATTTTGGCTGATTCTGTTGGTATTCCTGTTTCTGGTATATAATCTTCCAATATTATAAAAAAGAAGAAAGTTTCCTCTCAAATCCACTGTAATAAGACAATGTAAGTCCAGGCCCAGAAGTTTATTCAAGCAAAGGGAAAGGCCCATATAGAGTAGGGTCCAGATTTGACTTGTACCCCAGTTCTAGAGAATCATTTGTTGAGAGATCTATAGATAAATTTGACAGGCTCAAAACACCCAAAACTGGGAGCATTAAGTCTAGTCCCAAGAATAGAAAAACTCCAAATGATACGTCTTGGGGCTTGGGATGTTCAACATTGAGGTTGAAATCGATTGCCCAATTGTGCAATCAGATTCAGATGTCCCAATTTCTGTATTTAAATCAAGTTAAGTTTAACTCATTAAGGCTGTTTTTGGTTTGGTAGAAATATAAAAGATGAAATGATCCCGTATGTCAATTGGAAGCAAAATCTGTTCGGAAGCCCAGTAATTAGCCCAGTTTAATTCGTATAATGTATTAACTGCAAGCCCAATTAATGTATAGTAATTAGGGATGATTACGGGCCGGGCCCGACCGGTTTTATACAGGGTATTCACATCTAAGGTTCAAAGCATTGATACGCTAGGCATTTCAAATGGACAAAAAAAAACTCAGATTAAAATTAATTAAATTTTGAATGTTGGATCAGGACATCTTTGGAGGGGTATTAATGTTTAAAATCGGTCAGGTGTCCAATAGCAGCTGTGATTATGGTCCCATGAAATCGATATGCTTTGTCACATTGTGCTCTCCTAGCTATCTGATTTTGGATCAATGATCCAGAATCTTATGGTTACAAATTCCGCTTTACTTATTTCCCATTTGAATCAAACAGGTAGGAGGAACAATTAAACTATTCTAATTCCAATTACGATGGATTTTGACTCCAATTTCGATTGTGAATCAAACAGACCCTTTGTCAAGCAAACGAATGCTTGAAAAACGTTATATAATGGATAACTTAAAAACTTAAAACTACATCTTCTAACTTAAGTTGCGGTTGTTTGCAATGCAAAACGGGAAATTAGATACAAATTTTGCACCCAGCTTAGTTTTGTATCCATTTTTTGTAATTATAATTTGCAGATCTATCTGATACAAAATTTATACTTTTACCTCAATTACACTCATTGGCAGTACAAATTTTATATCTCAAAAACTGATACAATATTTGCACATATTTGCACTAGCTCCCTCCTACATCAATTCTTTCTCAAATGAAGGGGTGACCACTGACCGCATCATCCCTCTTCTTACCTCATTCCTATGCGAACAACCCTACTCCTACCTCCATTCTCTTTCATGTAAAGGGGAGATGCACATATCATTTTTCCTCTTTTACTCGCGGCAAACAAATAAGGCAAAGTCCAATTTAAATCAGAAATCAGAAGTAAACTAGAATTTACACTCAGTCTAATAGTTTATTTGCATTCATGCATTTACACTATTGCAATGAAATTTGCACTGCAAACAAACAGAGCCTCACATGTGAGGGTGTCAATGGGCCATTTTTGGAATGGACCTTGTCCAGTCCAAAATCAATTTGGATGGATTGGACGGACCAACAAGACATTGGATTGGATCAATCTGGTCCAAAATATTTATTAGATTGTATTGGACCTGGTCCATCCGTAATAAATTTATATTGGATTGGATTAAGCCAATATCTGGTCCCTTGATATAAGATAAGATTACAGGTGCTAATGAATCGTGTTTGGATTGAAATCAATCTAAATCAAAATGAATTTGAACAGATTGGACGGTCCAGACATTAAATTGGACCTGTCCATAATGGTTCAAAATATTTATTGGATTGAATTGGACCTAGGTCTATTTATAATGAACTCACATTGGACTAGATCGGATTGGAGCAAATCCAGTCCAATTGACATTCCTACTCACATGTACCAACTAACTGTCCCAAACTGAAACTGGGCTCTCCTGGTCCGACGTTTCATGGACCGAGACCAGTTATGGGCTTTATTTAACATAGGGCCCAAAATCGGTTTGCCCTAGTTTGAATCTCTAGAATCCTCCATGATATATGTGGTAGTCAGTTCTGCCCTACCACACATGGTACAGAACCAAATGGGCCCAAATCGTTCTTCTCTCCATCCTACTGAGGAGACAAATTCGGTTTGCCACATGTACTTGACTAAAAAGCGTAAAAGCTGGGGATTGAAGACATTGTTGGCGATTCATACATTCCCCCTGTTTATGCAACCTGTGAACTGAACCAGTCATGTCGTCCATAGACACATACAGCTTCATCAATTGTATATCCTTTTTCTATAAATCGGATTTGATCCTCACAACTCTTTATAGCCATTCATTTTAAATATCTCTCCATGAATAAAAATATATAGAGAGAGATATTCTCAATGCATGGCTGTAGGAGTGCAACTTTTTCAAGTTAAGATTGAGATTTTGTCAAAAATTCAATGAGCCTAACCTAAAATCCAAACCCAAACTTAAAACAGTATAAACTATTAACTTGGGCCAACCCGACTTACACCCCTACATGGCTGCAAGAGAAAGTGAGTGGTTATCAGCAAGCAAGTTGACAACTACAACAGCCCTTGTGTTCTTGATTTTAATTTGAGAAGGTTTACAGCTCATTTGCACATAATCACATGCTTTTTTTGGATAATGTTCTTTCCCTACATATATTTACATGTTCATATTATTGAATGTGCCTGATTGAAGTGACGGTGGACCCTATAACTTCATTCCTTCTCAGACACCACCACCACTTCATCAGTGATTCCTAACTTCCTTATGTCGTCAGACTTTAGATTTGATCGGTTAATTTGGCTGAGTGGATCATGGGCTGAATGGTCTGACTGTATGTGCCTGAAGTGACGGTGGGGTCGGATTTTGCATGCCTTGTCCTCGATTCTGAACTCAAATACCCCGTTTTGTCTACACTCAGAATCTCAACAGGGCTAAAAATTCCAACCCCATTCTGATTTTTTGCGAGAGGGATCATTGAATTTAACCTGCCCCACCTTAATCATTCATATTATAAATTTATCTTTTATTTTTTTGAAACCTACTTAGAACTATGTAATTATTAATATAGTCAGGGTGGGTTCAAGGTCTAAGCCAAGGTGAGTGAAAAAGTACCACCCCGCACTGTCCCCAATCCCCAAAGTTTTGGATTTCTCCAAAACCTGCCCCGACCCCAATCAATGGTAAAAAAGAAAAAAAAAAAAAAGATAAAGAAATAAACTGCTGGTCAGGGCAGGGAAAACCCCACAAGGGGTTTGGAATTAGAATCAGAATGGTTGGAGCAGATTTGCAGGAATGGGGGTTTAGAATTGAAATTAGAATAATCCATTCTGATTCCAATTATTTGATTAGATGGAATTAGAATTCGACTCCCATTCTTGATGGAATGGCATTCCCCCATAGCCCTTTTTGAGAGAATGGCCATTCCCTCCCCCTTCCTTGAAAGTGAGAATCAAACCCACATGGAAATATTACCATTCCAAGTCCAATCCTGATGGACCCTTAGATCTCACTTTTTATACTTATTTGACTTGAGGTCAAAATATGCTTAAAGTGGTTACTATTTACCCTAATAACAAGTAATCATATTGACATGGTTATTTAATTAAAGGTTTCTTTGACCAAAGTCAGCATTTTAGAAAGGACCATTTTTCCTTTGAGATTATGATCCATACGGTCTAGGGTCTGCAACTGATCCAAGTCTGACAAAAAGAATTATAATAACTAAGTACTTCTCTTAATTTTAACCATAAATTTACATGCTAAAAGATTACGCAAATTTTGTACCACCTTCCTCTCACCTTTATTTTCTACCATGTAAAGGGAAACTACATCATTTTGCTTATGCAAATAAAAGTAAGCAAAAGTGAACTCTATTCACACTCTTGACCATCTATAGTAGTGCGAATAAAAATTTGCATTATGAAGTCTGAACTCAGGATGTTTATAAAAGATACTGGCCTCGAAACTCTTTCTATATTTAACAATTTTTTGTACCACAACACACTTGATACTAAGGGGCCTTCTTTTTTGGATTTTGATAGGGGGAAATAGACCTGTTCATGAGTCGGGTGGCTCGACAGGCCAGCCCGGCCTGGCCCGACCCCCGTACAGGCTTGAACAGGTTTTTTGGCCCGCGGGCTTAACCTCGGGCCAAAAAGCTCGGCCCGTATAAAATTTGAGTCGGGCTCGAGCTTTGCCAAAATAGCCCGGCCCAGCCCGACCTATAGTTAAACCTAAGTAAAAACCCTATGTGATGTCCATTTTAATAATTTTTTTGATTTGAGAAGGTTGTTGATTCACTTGTAGGCCCATTGTTCATTTAAATAGGGGAAAAAAACATCTGAATTAAAATAGATAATGTTTATTTGAATAGGGAAAATTTTGATTTTCTTTTATTAGGTCAGGCTTCGGGCTCGGGCTCGAGCCTATTATTTTTCTGTTAATGAACACTAAAAGCCCGGCCCGGCCCATGAACAGGTCTAGGGGGAAAGTAGGTCAGTGGGATTTTGGTTATCATTGACCAAGAATCCTATATTCTTTTTTCAAATTATGCGGGGATTAGGGAAAGTTCATTTTCTGACGTATCACTTACACGACCCATCTTCTAGGTGGATAAATAACTTTTCCACCTGGGAGGAAAGCTTTCAACACTTGAATGGGACAAAAATGCCCCTTTAATAATGGATTTTTATGGCTAAAATGGCCATTTCCTTTTTTATTTGGAAAATAAAAGAACATGGGTAAATAACTTACCAAAAAGTGAATGGGGCCTAAGGACGACAACTTTCTCCATCCTCAGTTCCTCACCTAGTACCCAACTTCAGGGACCAAGATTACCTTGGCAGTAGACCTGGCAAAAAGTTGACCTAACCCAACCCGAAAAAATAGGGTTAGGGTCTTATATTTAACAACCCGAATGTGAAAATGACCCGACCCGACCCGAAAAAATCAGGTTGGGTTGGGTCAACCTGCTGATCCGATTGTCAAGTCTAATTGGGATTATTTATGCATTGTTAGAAGTTTCCACTCTTTAATTTTTTCTATTTAGTCTTTACTTTTTATTGTTTACTCTTTAAATTGTTAATGTTCAAGTTTTTATTTTATATTTGGAATTTTAAGGTTAATTTTTTTTTTTTTGACATTTTTCATATAAATTTTCTTTATTTTTTTTAATTTCAATTATTTTTTGGGATGACCCAAATTGACCCATGGATCAACCCTAACCCAAACATTTAGGGTTAGGGTCTAGCATTTGACAACCCAACCCGAAAATACCTTGACCCAACCCGAACATGACCCACCGAACCCGATTGCCAGGTCTACTTGGCAGGGATGGGGATTGATAGTGATACCTAATTGGGGATATGGATGGAGAATGAATTCCTTGCCCTGATTATATATATTAAATATATTATATATTAAACTATATATAATATTATTTATATTATATGTATCAAAATTGTTTAAAATATTTTTATATTTAAAAAAAAATCTTATTTTAAGATGGAAGGTCATTTTTATCCCCGGTAAGAATCAGGTTCAAACATGGGATTTGTCTCAAAGTCGAGATTAAAAACGAGGAATATGGTCCCCACCTTAAAACCGCATTATTTCCATTCCTACTTGCTACCTACATTTTACATCTGACTACACACATCTTCACGTTCCTCTTCTACAATCCACATGTAGCTTGTGGAGCGTTTGGTTGCAAACCTTACTCTTAGTTCCTTTGGGGGCAAAATGGGGCAAAATCGGAATGGGGCACATGCACATCCTTGTCTTAATGTCTTCAGAGTGGAGAAACGCCGTTCACTTTTCCTTTGTTTCTTTGTTTACTTCTCTGGATTTTGTGCCAGAGATGGTCTAAAACTTATCCACAATAATGAGAACCGGTAGGTTTGTGGTTCCCATTTTGGAAAGGAGTTCAGAAGTGGGAACATCTCTCCATAAAATTCACATGGGCACCCCATAGTATGCACCACATGCGCCCCACGGCACATCCTAAATCGTGTATTGGGAACATCTTCCCATGACATGTGCGGAAGATATTTCTAATGTATATTGAGATGTAGGGGTGGGCATTTGTTGTACACACTTTGTGAGGCGTCAAACTGAATTCCTTTCCATTAGGGGTGGATTTGAGTCGAGCAGAGCATTAGGTTCGAGTTCGAGCTTAATTTGAGCTAGAGACTTGAGTTCAAGTTCGGCTATAAGTTTTTTTTTTTGAAAAATAAAAATTATATGTATAAAATTATTTTTTATTTTTTAGACAAAAAGTTAAGAACTATAAAAATTATTTACTATTATACATGAAAAATAAAAAATATTATTATATATATATTTATATGCATGTATGTATATAATAAAAATTATTTATTTAATACTAGGCTCATGAGCCTCACAAGCCAAGCTTTATTAAGCTCAAGCTCGGCTTGATTAGCAAATGAGCCTATATATTGGGCTCAAATTCGGCTCAAAATTCGATTTAAATAGAGCTGAGCTTCTTATGAATCAAGCCGAGTCGAGCTCAAATTGCTCGTGAAAGGCTCGGCTCGTGGCCACCCCTACTTTCCATGAATGACAAAGAGAATCTGAATATGCTTCTTATAGAGCGTTCTTCACACCATCTCACAGCATGTCCTGACTGCATATCTAGAACATCTTCCATACTTGTATTTATTATGTGAAATACACGATGGGATGTTACTGTAAGATCAGTGTGAAAAATAGATCCCAATTGTGACAACGATGTATGTTGTTACATTATTCGGAGTGTTTGATTGGTAGCAAATCTCTAGTTCTCTACCCTTCCCAAGGGAAGAAGAAGGGTAGTTAGGTTTTAATTAAATTTTAGGCAAGAAATTAATTGGACACGGAAGAGCATGCACAAATTGGTTTGATCTCCTCCAGGGAAGTGGGGACCACCGTCGGAGATTGGTCCAACATGTGATCAAATACGAATTGTGGACCCTTGCTTGACCGATTTGTGATTATGATTTGTGATATTGATTGAGATGTTGACTTGCACCTATAAAAATAGAGCAAAGAAGACTGACATCGTCAATGCATATGGACTATACAAATAGTATACCTGGGTTAGGAATTACGACGAATTATGTGATGGTGGGCCTCCGTGTAGCTCTTGGGCTGCAAATGGCTGTGCTTGGCCATTTGGCCTGATATAGTCATGTTTGGTTCATTTTTTATTTTTATCTAAGATGAAGTTTTAAAATGGACAAGAATAAGTAAAAATAGACAGAATGAAAAAATATTGCTATGAAGTAAATGCCTTTTTCTTAAAAATGAATTCTTTTCATATTGACAAGTGTCCCATATAAAAGTGCTTTTGTAAAAGTATTTTTATAAAAGTGTTTTTATAAAAATACTTCTGTAAAAGTGCGTTTATAAAAGTGGTTTCATATAAAAATACTTTTATAAAAGTGCTTTCGTAAAAGTACTTCCATGGTAGTCAGCTAGTAAACATCTATGGCAGCAGTTTTGTAGGCAAAGTTTCCTCAAAGAATAAAAATGAGTTGCTTTTGTGTAAAAGTACTTTTATAAAAGTGCTTTTGTAAAAGTACTTTCACGGTAGTCAACTATTAAACATTTATGGTAGTAGTTTTGTAGGCATAGTTTCCTCAAACAATGAAAATGAGCAAGATGGGGCATGACTATTTTTTATGTTTCAGGCTACCTCAATTTTTGTGATTTTTCATTCTAAAAAGAATGTGGCCTATGGCAAAAATTCTTTAACCAAACACTCTAATGTTATTCATTCTTGCTCATTCTTACTTAGAATGAGCAAGAATTAAAAGAATAAGACCTAAAACAATGAACCAAACATGGCCTTGGTTGCTTAAAAGCAGTGGCACTTGATTTGACTATATTTGGGGGGAATTATCTTTAGACCTGGGCTGAACTGAAGGTTTCATATGTAATCCCCAATGAAGTTTTTCTCAAACTCCTTGGCTTAGGAAGGAGCTTATTTGCCTGAATCTTAGGATCCATTTGAGGGCTGATCTGAAGTTCAGTCAAATTGGTTTAACTGCTTTCAAGTGTTTCAAATAAATTATTTAGGCTTCATTTATTCGCTGGTATTTATTAGGGGTTCCATGGTAAGCCAAGATATCTGAGAGTATTAATTATTTGGATAATTGATACCTTTTTGGAGGCGGATACGTGTATTAATTATTACACAAGAACATTGGAATCTCACCTATCCAAGTAATATAGGTGAAAAAGAATGAGGCCTTAAAGAGGCTGAAGTAAACATCCCTAACAATCATTGACAATTGGGCTCTCTAGAATTTGGCTTCCAGGCTGTCCATGTAAGGCCCACCACCTTGGTAAGCCAGAGGCCGTTCCACTTCAAGCCCTCTGAAAAGGGCATTGAAATTGCTAGTTGTTGGACTAATGGGGTGCCACGTGCTCTTTTTTTCTTCTGTTCATACTCACGTCCACCAACCACCCCACAAATTTGCAGTAGAAATTTAGGGCAAGTGTACATAGTCAAACCTAATTTGATATTTTGATGTCAGCAGGTTTGAGATTGGCACGGCCCACGAGTAAGCCTTTCTTGAACAAAATCAGCAATTCGGATTAGAATCAGATGTTTAAATTAACAAACACAAGCCTAACCCTTAGCTCTGTTACTAAATAAATCAAGCTTTTGGAGAGATGATGGGCATAAGAAAACAAAATATAAACCGGACTGTTTTATGCCGATACAATGGGCTTATGGGCATTAACCCCTGTTCAGACTCTGTCCTTTTTTTCCTTTCATTTCTTCCTTTTTTTTCTCAAGTTGTGAATTGTGGTTTGAGCAGCCCACCTCACCCCATTTTGATAAAAGAGGGCACGCCCTTAGTAAATAAACTAGAACGGTTGAATGGAAAAAGAGAGGCACCACTCTATTTACAGGTATCTGTTGTCTGTTTAGAAGGATTTGTCCCATCCCATGTTGGACTTTTTACTCGTTAATGGCACCCATGTCACTATGTCAGCCATACATGCAAACTTGCGAAGCAAGAGATTGGAGTGGTTGTGGGGTATTATATCCTTAGTATGTGTTTGGTTTCTTGGGGGTTTATCGCTTTAACATTTATTTGAAAAATTATATTTTAAATGTTTTTATTTTAAAGGGCTTTCTTTTTTTAAGATTTTGAGAGGGAAAAAGATTTTCATTGACCAAGAATCCCATGTTCTTTTTTTATATTAGTATGGGGACCAGGGTAAATAACTTTCCCATCAGGGGGGAAGTTACCAACACTTGAATGGGACAAAAACGTCCATCTTAATAATGGATTTTTATTGCTAAAATGGTCATTTCTTTTTTTTTTACTTGGGAAATAAAAGAAAAACTTACCAAGAAAAACTTACATTTACTCGGATATGTAACTTACCAAAAAGTGAACCAAGAAAAACTTACATAAATGTTTCTTGTTGTTTAGTTGGGCATTACTTTAAACATTTCTTACTTTCTACCTCAAAGTAACACCCCATAAAGTATACACTTAAGCATTTAATTTCAGGAAACGTTGGGAAATTGGAGAAAACAATAATTTGACACCAAATGCTTCATGCACATAAATCTAAGTGCTTGTGTTTTTTAGTATTTATTTGATAAATGTTGAAACCAAACAGCGGTTTCATGCACAATAAACGTCAATGTCTATGTGGCACTGATGTGGTGACATTTTTTCAATAAACACCCACGAAACTAAACATAGCCTAAAGTGTTTTCAACCCACGGTTGACTTGGCTAGTTGAATTGTTCAAATCGTTATCTGACTATGATTCTAGGTTCGAGTTTAGTAAAGCCCATAGTTGATCAAAAACTATTAACATGATACAAAAATTGTCCGATCGGACAATTGCACTATTGATACTCAATGGTTGGATCATAAGTTACACACTAAACATGGCATGGTCTAACCTATTCGACTTGAAGAAAAAACAATTCATACTCTAGATCAATTGTTAAAATATTGCCCTTAGTGACTGACGTGGGGAATTATTACTTATTAAATAGCTTCTAACACAGCTATCAAATGCAGTTAATCCAAATTCATCAAAATTGATATGTGCCCTAATTAGCATCTATACATGCACGCATGCACGCACACACACACACACAAGTAGAACTTGCCATGTTTGCGGTCCTCTCCTTGCTCCATTACCCAAACTAAGCAATTCTAGAGGGGCTGCAAGATTCCCTTTAGAAGCACTAGGAGTTGCCACCTAACATGGTTCATCTTCTTTCTTCCTCTACTTTTTATTAGGAAACTAACTATCCCCCACTTTCTCCTATATTATCTCTATCTCTCCCTAATTCATATTTATCTCCTAAATTATCTCTAATTCCAATTTATCCTCTCCACCACTTTTCATCTATATCTATATAAAGAAAGTTTCAATTAAAACATTTGACAATTATTTAAATATTATAATTAAATTATGTTATTGACTTTAAAATATTTATTAAAAACACAAAAAATAATTATAATAGGTTTAATCTATGAAAAATATATTCTCCAAAACTATTTAAATAATAGTCCATTATTATTAATAAACTAAATAATTATTAAAAAATTTCATAAATTTAAATTAGGAAAATAATCTATAAAAAATTGTTTCATATTTATTTAAATAACAATCCATTATTATTGCTTTAATAAATAATAATGAAATAATTTTGGAAAATTATTAAATCTATCCACACCAGTCTAGACCACTTGGTTGAATTCAACCACTCTTGGTTTTACATTAATTAACAATAAATGATTTATGTTTAATTAAAATTAATGTAATTTACCATAATTACATCACATTGATTAATAGTAAATAATTTAGGCTTAAAAAGTAAATAATTTACATTAATTCACATCAATTCATTGTAATTGATAATAACTAATTTACTATACATTTTTACTAATCAACAACAATTTCAACAATTTTTTGAAATTATTATAAAATATTATAAATTATTATTATTTAATTAGTTATAGAAAATTATTAGAATTGTAGGGATGGCAATTTTCCCTATAAAACCATGGCCCTACCTTATCCCACCCCGAACGAGGCAAGTTTTCTTGAATTTTAAATAGGGATGGTGAAGAGACAAGGTGGGGACAAGGAAATTATTTTTTCTACAAATCAAGGACGGGGAGGGGACAGGGTTTGCATATAATTCCCCAAACCTGATGGTAAATTAGTAAAATATTAGTAGATTTAATATTGATTTTTAAAATATCTGTAAGTTTTCCTCATATTCTTGTAAGGATCCCACAATTCCATTTATAAAATACCCCCATTTTGTCATAATCCAATTTCTAAAATACCCTAAATTCCCATAATCTTATTTGTAAAATATCCACAAGTTAGATTATTTTTAGGTGGTTGCCTCGGGGTGGGGAAAACTTAGGGATTCCCTCATCCTTGACAAGGAATGAGTGCCTCGCCTCGAACCCGCCCCACCACCGAGGATGGGGTAGAGTGTCTTGACTACGGGGTGAGGGACAAGGAGGAGTGCCCCATCTCGTGCATCACATGAGCCCCACTAGTATATATTAAAACAATGAAGTCTAGAAATTTTCTACTTTTTTGAATTTTTGAATTTTTTAATCCATGTCATTTTTGAAACTACCAATTAGAAACTCTACTTTCCCAAAAAAAATCTTCCTAAAATCTCTCTCTCTCTCTCTCTTTCTCTCTCTCTCTCTCTATATATATATCTCACATGTTCCAATAACCTAAATAATCTAATATCCTAAAATTTCTCCTAAACAACCTCCCCCGCTATCCCCAACTTTCTCCTAAGTTACCTCTAATTTAGTAGAGAGTTTCTCTCCTAAATTATCTCTAATTCTTATTTATTTTCTCCCCTACTTTTTATCTACATCTATCTAAAAGAAGTTTTAATTAAAAATTTTAAGAATTACTTAAATATTCTAACAAAATTATATAATAACTTTAAAATATTTATTAAAAATAAAAGATAATTATAATCAATTTAATAATATTCATATTATTAATAATTATATATTTTTACAAAACTTATCACAAAATTATGTACAAACAATATAAACTATGATTTTTTGGATTATTCAATCCAAATGTTATTCAAATAATAAAAATCTAACATTAAAAAATGAAATATTATTTAAATATTTCAATAACTAAATATCTTAAATAACAAAATATTAAAATTAGTATTTTAAATCAATTAATAATATATTTTAAATAGTTACTAAATAACTTTCAATTATAATAAATAGACTAAGATTTTATGTATCTAGTTAAATAACTAAATATTTTAAATAATGAAATATTTAACATAACTAGATTTAAAATAACAAAATTATGTATTAATAGTGCTATAATTTTATGGATTATTAAATTCAACAAGTAATTAATATTTTAAAATTTAAAATAATGATATTATTTAAATAAATAAATAATATTGTAAATAACTAATTTCATTTATACCAATTAATAATTCTAAAAAATAACTTTCAAAAAAATTAATGTTTATTAATAATAATTTAAAAAACTTAATTTATATTTATTATATATTTATATATACTAAAATTAATATTTATTGTATTTCAGTAAATATTTATTCTTTTTTGTTAAATATATTTTCGATAATTATGTATAAATCTATTTTTGTTTTGTTATTTATTAGAAAATTTTCAATAATTATTGGAGTTTAAAGTACTGTTTATTTAGCTTTTTAAATTTAATTTATTGTGTATTTCCACTATAAATTTTTAATAATTATTGGAGATTAAACTATTGTTCACGGGTTGGTTCGCCTTAGTTGTAGGTTATTTAACCAACCAAATCGACTTGGTCAAGTTGGGGAGTTGGTCACTCAAGTTATATTGGTTTGGGTTAATTTTCAGTTTGGTCGATCAACTCAAAAGATTTAAGCTTAAAAAATTAAATTTAAATTAAAAAAATTACAATGACATTATTAAAAAATTAAAAAGTTAAATTTATGATATAAAATATTTTAGCGAAAGAAATATTGGAATTTTCCCACTTTTTCGTATTAAAAAAATAAATTTAAAATATAAAATATTAATATATATTTATGGTCGGGTTGTTCCAATTTTAGTTAGTTTACAAATCTTAAGCGAAACTAATCCAACCTAGTTGGGTTGGGAAATTGTTGAACCAAAGCTGACTGGAAATCATGGTTTTTAAAAATGAACCGGTGACCGAATCGGTTAGGGGTTCAGTTACCAGTTCAAACGGTTCGACCATTCAACCCGAATGGCTGGCCCGTTCTGACAAAAAAATTTAAAAAATTGGAAAACGGTCAAAACCATTCGAACAGTTCAAACGGTTAACCGGCCGGTTCAGCTTTTGCTGACCAAAATCAACGATTTTGGGGGAAAAAGCAGTTTTGGAGGAAAAACGGAACTGGTCAGGTGATTGGTTCTCGATTTTTTCGGTTCGACCGTCCAGTCTGGTTCGATTTTGAAAACAGTGTTGAAAATACTAGAAATCGGGTTGGTCGGTTTCATTAGTTTAATTAAGAATGACAATGGGGTGGGGTGGGGATGAGGAGCCTCTCCCCATCCCCATCCCCGCTAATGGGGACAAAGTTATCCCCATCCTCGTCTCCATGGGGATCCCCACTCCCTATGATTCTTTATAATGTCAACCATTATATTTTTGTTTTTATTTTATTTAAAAAATAAAAATAAAATAATTAAAATTTACAATCCTATTAGAAAAGATTCAAACATATTTAACCATATTTCTAAAAATATTAACATATAGACGTATGTATACATATATACATATATAAATGTATGCATGTAGGGAATGCTCTCCTCGTCCCTGCGGGATTAGGGTTCCCAAGAGGTAGGGAATGCTCTCCCCATCCTTGCACTGTCCCCGCCAACGAGGATGAAAACTTCCTCATCTCCGTCCCTACAAGGGAAAATCATCCAAATCCCCACCCCATTTGAGGCGGATTCCCACAGGGATCGAAGAAATGAAGAAAATTGCCATCCCTAAATTTGATAAAAAAACCATCTAAAATTAATTATTATTATTTTTATATTATAAAAAAATATTAAAAATAATATATAAAATATAAATAATTATATACTCTTACATATTTATATTATTTATCTTTTTAACTGAACAAATCCTATGCATCGTTCCCGCTAATTCATTTTTTTAACATATATGTTTATGATTTTTGTACATGAGTATCGATATTTGCGCGCTTACTGTTAATGTCCGTATAACTACTCCCGTCCCATAGTTAATAGACAAAAAGAAAAAGGGTACCTTGGAATTAGTCCATCTCAAGTGTATAATTTACTAATGAAATCCATAGTCTCAACCCAATCTTTTGTATTAAGTGGGGTTACCCCGACAAGCCAATAATGACGCTATAGTCTCAGTGTTTTGTGCATCCCGAGGGGATTATTCCTCCATGTTTCTAATAGTTAGATTCTTGCATAAATGTTTGTAGTGATTTAAATAAATCAGATATTCGACTGTTCTATCCAAAGCAAAAGAGAGAAAACTTGATGTGATTTCACCTGTATGGGTGCACCTTAGCGATTTTGATTATTTATGTCTCGGCCCATCTGAAAATTGTAGTTTTTACATTTGACAATAATATTTTATAGATAGAATATCTTATGTCCCATTTGGTTTATGGGAATAGGGGTTTGGAATTTATTCCAATTGTTTGGTTGGATAGAATTGAAATCTCATTCTCCCATTTTAAGGAATGGCCATTCTCTACTCCTCTTTTTAGGGGTGAGTATTATTTGGTTAAAACCGAATTATTAAACCAATAATTTTGGTTTCGATTTTTTCAATTCGGTTTCTTCGGTTTTTAAATAATTTGGTTTGGTTAATTCAGTTTTTTAGCAATTTTGGTTTTTAGATTTAGAAATTCGGTTAACCGAAAATACTGAATTAACTAAAATTCATTATATAATATATAATATATAATATTTAATATATAATATGCTATATATTTATATATTGATATATTATAATGAAATTAAATTTCATAATATATGTTATAATAATATATGTGTATTATAAGGTCATAATATATAATATTATATATATATTAAATTTGGTTTTTAACTGAAATAACCGAAAACTGAACTAAAAATTTTGGTTCGGTTATTTTGGTTTTATTGTAATTCAGTTTTCATTTTTTTTATTTCGGTTTTAAAAATTATGGTTTATTCGGTTCGGTTTTTAACCAAATAAACCGAATGCTCTCTTAGGAATGAAATCCCATTACTGCTGATTCTAATTCTCATTCTCATTCCTGTCTGAACCAAACATCCTATGGGAATAGACCATTCTGATTTTGATTCTAATTCTAACCACAAACCAAATGGACCCTTATATTTTTTTGATAATTGATATAATATTTTATCAAATTATATATAATATATATACATTAAACTTATAAATATATTTCCTTTAATTTTGTTTATAAAGTTAAAATTAAATTTTTAATTGTTTATATATGGGCCAGCCTGGGCCCGGCATGTATTATTAGGCCCGGGGTGTGGGCCGAGCCGGGCCCAGATAGGCCTCATGGCCGTTAACACCCTGTAAAAATCTGGCAGGGCCCATCCCATGATCATCCTTAGTGCCCCCTTTATGAAAATGGGACGTGTCCAAATAATTCAAACAAAAGAAAAAAAAAAAAAGGTTTAGATAGTCCGATCCCAAGAATAATTCTTTAAACAAATGGAAAATATATTACTAAAAACTTGGTTACACCTGTGAGGCTGTGACGTCTGGAACAGAGTAGAGAAGCCATACCCACAGTCACAAATTTTTTCTTAAAATAATGGTGGGATCCACCAAGACAATTGGTTTAGGCTCAATGTCTTAGTTCCAAGAAAAACCATACGGCAATGCAATTTTTTAATAAATATAAAGACAAGCTTAAATTGATTTAATTTTGGTGGAGTGGATCTGAATCTGATCCTTGAAAATTTTGATTATTTATTGCCATTTTTTATTCAGAAAAACTGAGTTGTTTGTATTAAATTAATAACTTTGTTTTAGCATTAAATAAATATTAGATGGCAACTGTGGGGAGGAGGAAAAAGAAGGCAAGTGCTAGTTGTGTCAAATTCAAGGGCAATAACTTAGGCAGCGTTTGATATGTCTTTTCATATAATCATTTTTTTTGTCTTTTTCAATTTGATAACGAAAAAGCCAAGAAGACTGAAACAACGTGCCTAAAAAATCCAAAAACACTGAAATTCTCGAATTTTTGAAAGTTTCAAATGAAAATTTAGGGTCTTTTTATATGTTAAATAACCTTCAAATGTGCTTTTAATAGCCCATCAGACCCAACTATTAACCAAATGATTTTAATTTTTAAATAAAAAAATCTATAATACAAAAAGACATGGTACCCGAAGAGCTTTGACTAATCAAACTATCCTATAAATTTTGATGAATATCTTTGTCTATATGTTTTACACGGATCATGTATTTCTGATATCTCAATGGAATCCTTTTAAAGATGTTTTTTTTTGGTATTCGGTGCATTAATAATTTCCCCCATACCCTTTTTTTTTCATTTGGAAATGATGCAAATAAGCGTGAATGTAAAAATATAAAGTGTAAACTTTTCATATAAATTATAAAATTGGATTAGTTTTGCACTAACAAATTTATCTTCTTATCAAACAGACTTTTAGCTATAATGAATGCAAACACGAATTCTAATAAAGAATATGCCTTCTTTTTATCAAAACCCGAGTTGAATACAAATTTACTTATTTTTTATTGATGTGTATTTTTACATCTTGTTATCAATGTAAATATACAATGTAAAATGTGTTTTCTGTCATTTGTTAATGCATAAATGTAATGTTACCAATACAGGCAAAAGTGAAGTAGAACTAGAATGCAAATACCTTGAACTGGGATTTACACTCTATTTACATTGTTTCCAAATACAATGTTGCGGATTTGATCCACCTAACACACCAACGAACCAGCCCTTGATTGGCCAGATGCGACTTCAAAAGCTTACGTATATTAGCCATTTGGGCTGTCACAACTCACAAGATCCTCCTAACAAGAGTTACCAAACGGCACCTTAAAATTGAGTAAAACAGAGAGGATAGTAAGGTAATTATAACTTTTACCCACCAAAAATGTTTAAATGCATAAGAAACCAGGGGAGAGAGAGAGGCGGGGAGGGGACTGAGAGCGACTCGCAACAATCATCAAAGGTAATTACAGAGAGAGAGAGAGAGATTAAACTTTAAAAAGAGAACACCGACAAAATAGCCGCTAAAAGTGGAGCTAGAAAACTGCCCTTGAAAAGAAACACAAACACCCACCGCAATTTCTCTCCCAGTCTCTGTGGCAGTGTTGTGTTAGCTTTACCCCTGAAACACAAATAGAACCAGTCGATTTCACGACTTCTTTCTAGTTATGTTATGCTTCCTAGAGTTTTCGTTTTTTACTATTTTTCGTAATCTTGACAGTGCATTTTCTTGTTTACTTTTATATTTGTATCCTTCTTTTTTTTTTCTTTTACCAGTATTTTGTTCAGCTTTTAGTTGCAGCTGAATCTGTTTAGTTTAAGATCTGTGGTTTGGTTTTCTAAGGTTGGTCAGTGGTTGTTATCTTTTGTTTTTGGGAGGGGAGAATGGGTCTCCAATTCTTTATTTTTTCTTGATTTTCTCTGGGTGTTCTTATTGTTTTGTCCAAGTTACTCTCTCTCTCTCTCTCTGGATTTTTTTCATTGTTTCTTTGGTTTTTTTCCTGGATTTACTTCTTCGCAATTCTGTGTTATACAGATGGGTTGTTTTTCTTGCATGAGTCCTCGAAGGGACATAAACAAAATTGAAGACAGTAACCGCATTCAATCTCGCTCTCGCCATTGTCGTACTTCTTCAGGTCTCTCTCTCTCTCTCTCTCTCGATTCCTTCATTTCTTTTTCCTGCTTTAAATCTTCTCAGATTTTGATGCAATTCTCTTTCTTGTTTGCTTTCTTCGGATTTCTGCTCGTATTTGCAGAGAGTAGTAGTAAGGGAAAGGCAAGTAGTGGTAAGCACATCAACAGCAGAAAGACCCCCCCCCCCCCCTCCCCCCCCAAAAAAAAAAAGTGTCAACTATGTTTTTATCTCTGAATTTTAAGAATGTGTGTCTGGATTTTATGTTTTTGAGCTTTTGGGTACGGCATTGTGAAAATTAGCAATCAAATTCTGTTTGTGCATGCAGAACGAGTCAAGGGAAAAGGATCGCTCAATAGTAAGGGCAAAGACAGAGATAACAAACACAATGCAGCTCAAAGCTTTACATTTCGCGAGCTTGCCACCGCCACAAAAAATTTTAAGGCCACTAATTTGATCGGGGAAGGGGGTTTCGGGAGGGTCTACAAAGGGCGCTTGGAAACAGGCCAGGCAAGTTGTTTGACATGTTTGAGCTTTCACTTCTATGTTCTAACCCTTCTTCTCTTCATTATTGCTTTAGTCACTGAGTGATTTTTACTAGGAATTCTAATTGATTAGAAACTTCTTTCATCATTAGCACGATTGAATTTTATTCGAAAAGGACCTGGTGCTATTGATCTTTACTGCATATTCTCATGTTATTGTTTCATGTTGGATTGATTGTCTATATATTGAAATTTAACTGGTGGTTGGATCTTATTTTCGTATTTTGAATTTTCTCATCAGATTGTTGCAGTCAAACAACTGGATCAAAATGGCCTTCAGGGGAATCAGGAATTTATTGTTGAGGTTCTTATGCTCAGCCTCTTGCACCATTCCAATCTTGTCAACTTGATAGGATATTGCACTGATGGCGATCAAAGGTTATTGGTTTATGAGTACATGCCGATGGGAAGCTTGGAAGATCATCTGTTTGGTATTTTTCTTGCCCACAATACTTGTTTTTTTTTTTTTTTTAAATTTAAATTTTGATAGCCTGGATCTTTTATGAATCTGTTTCATGCCCCACAATTCTAGGTTTTTCCTTGTTGCATTCATTGCTTTTGCATAAGAAGATTGAATGATTAGTCATAGTCCACTGGCATTGACCAAATACTTTCACATTGATCATCAATGAAGTGGAGAAACTCAAGGTGAAACATTCTCCAATCAGGAAAAAAATCAATATAACTGCTGCATTATTTCCAAGGTTGTTTATTTTCCAGATCTCCTTAAATGGGGAGGGGGGAAGTTATCAACATGCACAAATCATTATGATGCTTGCTATCATAATGCCTGTTTCCCTGCAGGAATCCTCTTCCCCATGTTTTGGTCCTTTAGGTTCTCATAAATGAACATATTTTCAGAAAAAGTGATTATTCTAATGTATATTTCTTCATGGGTAGAGAAGTCACATGAATGCTTTATTAGTATATCAGCTCTCATTTGAAGATATGATAATTTGGATCTTGGATCCAATCCTTCATGGTGATCCCTGCCCTTACTGTGGCAGAGTGGTGGGTCCACATAGACCCACCAGCAGATGGCCCCACAAGTACAATAAGCAGTGATATTCTCTTAATTGTATAGGATATATACCCTACCATGGTAGGTCTTTTATTGCTTTATCTTTGAATAGATAGAAAATGCTGTTATTAACATTCAAGTCATTGTTGGTGATTGAAATTTGAAATGACTCACCTATTCAGTACCTGTACCTCTATAGTCCACATATATTCATTTTGCAATTCCAATTTAGGTCCTTCAAAAAAAATAGGGAAATTTCAAGATAAATTTGGAAAGGTGCAAAACTTTTATTCTTTTAAGAAAATATTAGGAAAAGTACAGAATTATGTGCTAGAACTTAAAGAATTTTTAGAATGGAATGAGTGGCATTGAGAAATTAAAAGACAAGGCTAGGTGAGGGGGGGGGGGGGGGGTTGCCTAGTTGCCTAGGCAATTGATTTTTTTTTTCAAGTATAAAAACATAAATCCTAGGGTAATTCCTTAGGTTTCATAGCAACTGGAAGCCAAGTAGTGATCCATAATCTTTATAAAAGTATGAACTTCACATTGGAAGATAGAAGAATCAGCATATTCATGAGAATAAAAAGAAGAAAAGAAAATGCAGAAAATACAGGGGTTGATCCCCTGTTTTTTTGTTTAAGTTTTTTCTTGCTATCAGTTCAGATTTTGAAGTCTCTTAGGGTTCAAGATAGCACACACCAACATGTGTGTTGATTGAACCCTAACAAATAAGAAAATTATAAAAACAGAACTACTATATAAACCCACAAAATGAATATATAATCTAATAATTTGTATTTATTATTATAATCTCAAAAAGTAAACAAAATAAAAAAATTCATAGCTTGTGCATAAAATAGCTGGGTGATTAACCGAGGCGACCTTCCCTGGATGCTTGTTGCCTAGGTGTCACCCTGACAACTATGATAGTCCTTTCTCTTCTTGCACATTCAAGTAGTATCTATACAGGGGCTTTTAACAACAACTCGTTAGTAAAAGAAACTCATAAAACACATTAGATGTCACATATCAACACTCAGCTCAACACCTTAACCCAACCACTTGGGATCAGCTACATGTATCCTGTCTTGCCTTTGCACTCTATTCGGATAAAAAATGCCATATCTGGTTTTCTAAACATAATACACGTGCAATCAGCAGGAAAAAGAATAAAAAACCTAAAGATATACATGCGTCAGCCTTGACACTTTACATCCTGTAAAGAAAACAAACATAAACAGGGTGTTTGAAGTTATGCATAGGTTTAGGTTGTTCACTAATTCACTTTTTTCACTTCGGCCCCTATTTAAATTTTATAATTTATTATTCAAAGTCTCATGGATATAAAATTACTCTAATTAAGAGTAAAGTTTAAATTTACAAATTTTCATTTGTCTTCACAATATTCTTCTATTTTACAAGGGACTGATATATTTTGAACCATGGTAAAATATCTACACTGTCAACTTTTAGCAAGCATTTTGATCCAGAATAAACTATGGTTTTTTTTTTTCTCGTTTCTAAGATTCTACAGTTTATAAAACTTACTAGGTACTTCTTCCCATACCCTGAAGGATTAAGAAAGCACCAGTTTTAACTTTTATGTAGGGGTGGCAAACTGTATAAATAAACATGGCCCAATATGATGTATCGAATTCATGGCTTGTTACATTCATTGTCTAAACTACCCCATATTGAAGAATGGAGAGTTACCATTGTAACTTGATATCCCAATATGCTATTGTACCAAGATATCTGTACATGCCTAGCTTACCAGTGTTTGAACATGATGCATACCCAAAATGACACCAAATACTTCATGGACACTTTTAGATATAGTCTATAACATAAATTTTTTAAAGTATATAGTTAAGTTTTAACAAACATACTATAATGAAAATTTGTATATGTTAGAAATTTAATTAATTTTCACATGACATAAGTCTTAAGAAATGACACTTTGATTAAAAAATTAGATACAGAAGCATTATATAAGCATATTGTATGGATACTATACGTATATCTTTGTCCATGATTTTAAGATATGGATAGTTGTATCCCCTTTTCCCATATCCATGTCTGTGTAGATATCTATATCTAGGCATCATAGCTTGTCTCCTTGAGGAAGAGTGGAACAGACTTGTGGGGAGAGCATAAACTCTTCTGTTATTGACAACTTCATATTGGTTGGCTTGTAAGATGTTGCAATTTTAAATTTCTAGTACATCTTATAATCAAACCTCTTGTATTTCTTCTTAGATCTGACTCCTAACAAAGAACCACTTGAGTGGAACACACGGATGAAGATTGCCGTTGGTGCTGCTCGAGGCCTTGAGTATCTGCATTGCAAAGCAAACCCCCCTGTTATTTACCGTGACTTGAAATCAGCAAACATCTTGTTAGACAATGATTTCAATCCCAAGCTCTCTGATTTTGGACTTGCTAAACTGGGACCTGTTGGTGACAACACTCATGTTTCAACAAGGGTGATGGGGACATATGGATACTGTGCCCCAGAATATGCCATGAGTGGAAAGCTGACACTCAAATCTGATGTCTATAGTTTTGGTGTTGTTCTGTTGGAATTGATCACAGGGAGGAAGGCCATCGACTGTACTAAGGTTCAGGGAGAGCAGAATCTAGTTTCTTGGGTGAGATATGTCATTCTTTTTATTTTCCCCTATTCTTGGTGATTTTTCCATTTTTATATATTTAGATGTTTTATACTGCTTGTGCAAACAAAGAAGAAATAAAGTAAAAAGGAAAAAGAAAAAGAAAAGATTATTAACACACCTTGAATACTTTTCCTTTGAGTAAATATATTGTGATTCACTCCTAAGAGATTTGGGGACTGCAGAATCTTCACCATACACCATATTCATGTCAACCAACAATTGGTATATACTGTACTTTAGAACATGCAATCATGAGATGTCTCAAAGTAGTCCACAATTTTAAGTCTTAACCTTTATATTTAGTCTAGTCAAAATCTAATCAGTTGCAAGCCTCATTTCCAACTTTTATGTTACTATGTAGCAAGCATCATATGTTTTATTAGGTGCTTTCCCTCTGGTTACAATGAGCATCTATTTCCCATGTGTAAGTTACTTGAATATTTGCAAAAGGAAATTGATATAAAATGTGACCTAAAACGTATGGAAGAAGTATCCAATCCAATAATTATTTCATTAGGCCTTGCCTTTATTTCATTCACGCTTCTAATTTCATACACTTGAAAATGCATGGAGTGCTTGATGCCTTTCCTTTGTTGACTTCTTAGTATTTTGTTCTTGTGGACTCCCTTCCTGGAAAATTTTGAAGGCATTATTTGATTTTGGTGGATCTCAGTGTGTTGTTTGAACATCTATTTTAGGCAGATTTCGTCCAATTTCAATTCTTCATTCCTAATATACTTCCCAAATACCATCTAGGAGCCTTGTCTTGAGATGTCTTAACATTTTCCAGGGCTATCACAAGTTAAACATGAGGCCACAGAAATGAATGAATTCTAATTTTTCCAAGATATTTCATAAAACGAAATTTAGCACCTTTCAGCATCCATAAGCATCCCAGGTGTACTTGTTAATTTCAGAATTTTCTCTTTCAGTCTCGGCCATTCTTTAAGGACCGCAGGAAGTTTGTTCAGTTAGTTGATCCTCAGCTGCAAGGGCGATT
Organism: Nelumbo nucifera; assembly: GCF_055504915.1. NCBI lineage: Eukaryota > Viridiplantae > Streptophyta > Magnoliopsida > Proteales > Nelumbonaceae > Nelumbo > Nelumbo nucifera. The sequence goes on along the minus strand of NC_142654.1, from coordinate 65,024,490 downwards.
CCCTCTCCGTTGTTTGCACCATGCAATTGCCATAACAGCAATGTGCCTTCAGGAACAGCCAACTTTTCGTCCTCTCATTGCTGATATTGTTGTTGCGCTTGAGTATCTGGCATCTCAGCCTTTCAAAGCAGACATCCCACCAGCATCATCTCCCTCACAACGAGATAATTATGTATTTTCTCAGGAATCCAATTCTATAAAGAATTCTACATCTGTTTAATGGCTTTATCATACAATTAGATTCAGTTCCGATAACTGGAGGTACAAGTAAATTGTACAAGGTCCTTTGCATTGGTTTGTTACAGAAGCCAAATTCCTATGAGAAGAAACAAGGAATCCCCCCTTGCTGCTATCAACATGAAGGATAAAGGTAAGGGTTTTTCTGAGGGTCCTTTTTTGCACCCTTATGGATTGTGGTGAATCCTGTTTTTGATAGATATGTGTACATATCCAGTGAAAAGACAAAAGAAGCCTCTTTTTATAATGGTATAGTTAATACATGTGGGTACTTTTTTCCTTTTAAGACATTTACTTTTTTTATTAGTAATTAGGGGTGTCTCCCCTTTATTAAAAATAATAAAATATGATGTGACATAGAAAAGAAACATTTACATTTTATATTCAAGTATTTGTTTGATCAAATCGTATATATGGTAGAAATTTCAATGACGGAACAGCATTCAGCAATAAAATTTTCTGGAACTTTTTCTTAATCCTTCTATTGTAATCAAGTCCTAGGTTTCCTCTTGGGAAGTTTTCGGGAAAACACAGTTTGTGATGACAGGTCAAAGTGTGCTTTTTGAAAAGATAATTGCATCCTTATGTCATAATTTATTATCAAAAAATAGGGATTCCTTGTCTTTCCACAGGGTATGTGCATCATATATTGAACATGTGTGCATATTAGAACCTTCCTATTTTGCCCTTTCAGTGTTCTAAGGAAATTATACATAGAGTGCATTAGTATATAATGCAGTAGTATGCTTGATATTTTGTTCCATGTGCCTAGAGTATGTGTACGGTGTACCAATAGAAGATTACAATGTTGGGTAACAGGTTTTTGTTCCATATCGGTTATTTCTTTCTATCTTCCAACTCCTGGATGCCTTTCCACTCTGTAATAATCCTCCAAGTGTGGTCATTGTGTATTTTTCAGATACTTAAAAATATGACCTCTCCTGCTTCTATGTTCTGTTGGTTCCACTACCATGAGCTTCTGGGGTTTGTGGATGCACTTTCGTGGCATAGAAACACCAAAATTGTTTCCATTTCTTTATCAGAAACTTTCATTATCAGTGGATTTCTGTTGCATCTTGAGCCAAGTAAATTGATATTGGCATAGCGAAAGGAACATGCCCGAGATTTTTTTCTTTTTTTTTCTTTTATTGGTATTAGAACATGACTGAACATTGAGAAACGCAATTTTGCACTCATTAGATTATTTAGTTGTTTCTCGCATCTCCTGTGTACTATATAGTATAAGCATGTTTGATTTGGTTTTACTGATATGTTCTGTATGTACTTTAGATAATTTTTCTTGAGTTTGCAGTTGAGTGCTTATTTCTGCCTTTGTTTGAATCTGCAGGAAACCTGTTCCCAGTATATGTTTATTAATATGCATATAAGAATGAATGTACATATGAATATGTATATGAACATATGGATTGGGCTGATGAAATCAGGACATAATCTATACGAGAGTGTTTGGTGGGGATGTTGGGATTGGGAAGAAAGATCAAGTTTCTCGGGTGTGCATGTATGCATGCACGTGTGCCTTTTGTTTGCATCTTCAGGAAACCTGTTCAGCTATCTAAGAATGTCATTAGCTTCTTTCAAGTGTAGTACAGAGAGAATGTTAAGATGCGAAAGCTAGATTTTTATGACTAGCCGGAATTTGAGCCAAAACCCAGCTCAGAAGTTGAACCGTTTTTCTCTCTGAGTCAATAGGTCAGCAGTTCAACCGTTTGGGTTAATGGGTCAACCTGCGATGTTATTATTATGAAAAAACTATATTTAAAAATACAAAAAAAAACAGTAACATTGAATGGATCAGATGGATCAATAGTTCAACCATGTGGATTGACGGACAGTTGACTGGAGTCACAGCAGGTTATTTACTTATTTGTTGACTCAAACCAGGATTGTGATCGGATCACCAATCTGACCGGCTGGGTTAATGACTGGTTGAAAGTTGAAACAACTCTACAGTCTACATAACTCAACTAGGAGGTTTTGAGCCTTGACATTCTTTGAAAGTGGAATGGTATTGGTACTGGTACATGCTTCCATTCAACACGTAGATGTCGTTACATGGAGCTCGGATGATCGGATCTGCTACTCGCATGTACCCACTGGACACCACAACTCTACATCGAGAACATCTCCCCGTGACAAATGAGATGTTCCCGATGTGAAGCTATAGAGTATTGTGGGCAGCAGATCCGACTTGTTTACATGATCCACTGTTGAATCCCAAGGGTTGTTTTATAATGGCTTAAGTGACTGAATTAAACGATTTGTTCGCTTTTCACTTGGGCTGCATTTGTTTGTAGTGTAAATAAGGATGAAAGTATCGGTATTGGATATTGTTGGGCAAGTTATATTATAATAGTAGAAATTATTGTAAAACCAATCACAGGATAGCAAGAACCTTTCCTCCAAATTTGTGTGTTAAAATGGGTTTACCAACAACAATAATAACAAGTAAACAATTAAGCCAAGTAACAGAAAAACAGATAATAATCATCATATAATAGCACACCAAAATTTTTACATGAAAAACCTTAAAATCGAGAAAAAACCACGAAACCTATGGTCCGTAAAAGTCTTCTACTAATTCAGAAATTAATGGGTACAAACGCCTTCTCTAGTTGCAATTAGAGGCAAACATCAAGGAAATAATTCTTGGTTCACAAGAACAGCATTAACATCACTAAATGCAAGGTGGATACAACACAAACAAAGGTTTAAATTTCACCAAATTGTTGTAAATCTGAACTGAGAAGTAGAGAAAGGAAGAAGAATTACCAAATCTGAAATGGAGTGGGATTCTTAACTCCAATACTTAATATCATCAAGAATGGGCTTGAAAGGCACATTTGAACTTGATCTTGAATGGAATAAGAGCCAGCTTTTTCCTCTTCTTCACAAAACTTAAAGAACCAGAAAAAATCCTTTCGGTTCTATGTTTTTTTTTTTTTTTTTTTCCGTTTTTTCTCTGTCAGGTGGTTATGAACTTGATGCCAAAAAATTGAAAGGTGGAAGCGTTTTTTCCACTCTATAGCTCCTTTTTTGGGAGCAAATGAAGGTGGGGTGGGCCCCTCCATATGGGCTGGACCCACACCCAACAATTTTCCCCCTTCAGCTCATATGGGGGGGGGGGGTTCACCAAGCTTGCAACTTTTTTGCAGAATTCAAATTTGTCTCTAGGCAAGGACTTTGTTAACATGTCTGCACCATTCTCATCAGTGTGAATCTTCTCAATGTTCAACAACTTCATATCCAACACATCCCGAATCCAGTGGTACCTTACATCAATGTGTTTGGATCTTGAGTGGAAAATTGGATTTTTAGAGAGATTGATAGCACTTTGACTGTCACAATAGAGAGCATATCTTTCTTGCTTCATGCCCAATTCTTGTAGGAACTTCTTTAACCATATGATCTCTTTATAAGCTTCTGTAACTGCAATGTATTCAGCCTCAGTAGTAGACAATGCAACACATTTTTTAAGTTTGGATTGCCATGAAATTGTTCCCCCTACAAAATTCATTAAATATTCCGAAGTGGACTTTCGGGAATCAATATCCCCAGCCATGTCTGCATCAGTGTACCCATCCAACATGACTTTACCAATCCTGAAGCATAAGCATATTTGAGAAATACCTCTAAGATACCTGAATATCCATTTTACTGTTGTCCGATGTTCTTTGCTGGGGTTAGAGAGAAGTCGACTAAATATACCAACAGCATGAGCAATATCTGGCCTTGTGCACACCATAGCATACATCAAACTACCAACTGCCAAAGCATAAGGCACTTTTTTCATTTCAGCTTTGTCTTTCTCACTTGTAGGACATTGTTTAGTATTGAGCTTGAAATGACCTGCAAGTGGAGTAGTCACTGGTTTTGCATTGTTCATGTTGAATCTCTCAAGAAACTTCTTAATATATTTTTCTTGAGATAACCATAACTTCTCATTCTATCTATCTTGAGAGATCTTCATACCAAGAATTTGTCTAGCTGGTCCCAAGTCTTTCATTGCAAAAGACTTGCTAAGCTTATTTTTCAACCTGTCAATCTTGTTAGAATCATGTCCAACTATCAACATATCATCAACATAAAGCAAGAAAATAATGAAATCACCATCAGAAAATTTATTTACAAATAACAAGCACCAAGATAGTGGTACAACAAATTTGACTCCTTCATGGTTGATCATTGTGTATTTATTTACAAATACACAATGATTTGAAGTGGTCATAGTGTACCCATGATCAACCATGAAGGAGTCAAATTTGTTGTACCATTATCTTGGTGCTTGTTTCAACCCATATAAGTTTTTCTTTAAAGTCATACCAACTAGTCCAAATACAACTCAAATAGAAGACATTTTCACCACATGAGAGAATATCTCTTCAAAGTCAACACCCTTTTTCTGATTGAAACCCTTCACAACCAACATTGCCTTGTATTTTAGTTATGAGCCACTCTCATCAGATTTCAATTTATAAACCCATTTGTTTTTTAGTGCCCTTTTCCCCTTTGGTAATTTCACCAGATCATAGGTGTGATTCTCATGCAAGAATTTTAATTCCTCTTGCATTGCTTTCAGCCACTTATCTTTCTTGTCATGTAACATAGCCTCTTGATAAGTCTCTGGCTCTCCCCCATCTGTCAGCATTACATACTCATGTGGAGGATACCTAGTGGAAGGTCTTTTCTCTCTAATTGATCTTTTAAGCTGAACTTGTGGTGAAGGAACTAGAGGTACCTGTTTATTCTGTACTTTCTCTGTATTTTCATTTACAGGAGTTTCATCACTAACTGTATCATTCTGTTCATTTGATACAGTTCCCCCGTGATCACCATCAACTGAAGGTGGGAAAACCGGATCCAAGTTAATTGAACATCAACAGAGAATTTTGGCTTCTCAATTTTCTTTATATCTTCAATTGTTTGATTCTCAAGAAATACAACATCTCTGCTTTTGATCACTTTCTTGTCCACTGGATCCCATAATCTGTACCCAAACTCTTCGTGCCTATAGCCTAAGAAGATGCACTGCACTGTTTAGCCTTGTCATCAAGCTTGGATCTTTCATCTTTAGGAATATGAACAAATGCCCTACAGCCAAACACTTTCAAATGGTTGTATGATATGGCTTTCTCTGTCCAAACTCTTTCAGAAGTATCTCCATTCAAAGGAACTGAAGGAAAAATGTTGATGATGTCAACTGCAGTTCTCATAGCCTCACCCCAAAAGGATTAAGGTAACTTGGCATGAGAGAGCATGCATTTGATTTTGTCAGTAATTGTTCTGTTTATTCTCTCTACTACTCCATTGTGTTGAGGAATCTTAGGAACACTTTTCTCAAGCCTGATACCATGGATCCTACAATATTCTTCAAAATGACCCCTATATTCACCACCATTATCAGCTCAGATGCACTTCAACTTATTCCCTATTTCTCTCTCAACCTTGACATGAAAATACTTGAAAACATCCAACACCTGATCCTTAGATTTCAAGGCAAATGTCCACACTTTTCTGGAGTGGTCATCAATAAATGTCACAAAATATAATGTACCACCAAGAGATCTTTCTTTAATGTAACAAACATCAGTGTGAACTAAATCTAAAACATGAGGCTTTCTACATAGAGGAAATTTATGAAATGCAACTCTACTTTGTTTGCGAGCTAAGCAATGTACACATGTTTCAAGAGGCATACTTTTCACATCAGGAAGAAGATTATCTTTGAAAAGCATCTGAAGCCCTTTTTCACTCAAATGTCCAAGCCTCTGGTGCTAAAGCTCAATGGATGAATCATGAACTGCATTCACCTCTCCTTTGCTCAACCTTGCTTGCATCACATAAAGGGTATTGTGCTTCTTTCCCTTTGCCACAATGAGTGAACCCCGATTGAGCTTCCATTTTTCATCACTGAAGGTGTTTGCATAACCTTTATCATCTAACCTGCCAGTGGAAATCAGATTTAGGCGGATATAAGGAACATGTCTAACATTCTTCAAAATTAATTTGCAACTAGTATTGCTATCTAGACAAATGTCTCCCATGCCAACAATCTTGGATGCACCAACATTCCCCATACGAACATGTCCAAAATCACCTATAGTGTAAGTTGTGAAAAATTCACCATGGGGAGTAACATGAAAAGAAGCACCCGAATCTATGACCCAATCACTGTCTAGTCATGCAAAGTTGACATAATTATCATCACAAACAATAACAAGATCACCCTCGGCTGCAACAACTATAGTATCTTTTTCTTCTTTCTTGCATTCACCTTTTCCTTTGGCTTTCTCTTTTCCAAACTCTGCATTCATTTTTGTAATGTCTTGGTTTATTACAGTGATGACAAATGATATTTTTCTTGGACTTGAACCTTCCTCTAGTTTTATCATATTTGTTACGGGGACCTCTGCTCTTACTTTTTTCCTATCTTTCTTTATTTTTTGTTACAAGAGCTTGAGATTCTGAGTAAGTCCCTTGTTCTTTTCCTCCTAGACTCTTCATTCAACAAAGCATCTTTGACTGTGTCAATGGTTACTATACCATTAGAGGCTGAATTACTGACTGAAACCACCAAGGTTTCCCAACTGTCAGGCAAGGAACTAAGTAACAATAAGGCATGCACTTCATCATCCAGATTCAATTTCATAGTAGTCAATTGATTTATCAAATATTGAAAACCACTCAAATGTTCATACATATTAGTCCAATCTTTATATTTCAAGTGTATTAGTTTTCTAATCAAGGCAGCATTGTTTAAACCTGTTTTTCCTTTTATACGTAGACTAATTTTTTCCATAAAACATCAGCCCTAGTTTCTTGTGCAACATGGTGAAAAATACTGTGGTCGATCCACTATCGGATTTGGCCTACAGTTTTCTTATGCATGATTTCCCATTCATCACTTGACTTGTCACTTGGCTTTACTTCATCACCTCTTATGGGTTTTCAAATGGCATAATTCGATGAAGTCAATTTTATCATAACACCCAAGAATTCCTCCATTTGTATCAACGCAAACAATTAATTTCAGCCAACATGGCTCTGATACTACTGTTGGGCAAGTTACACTATAGTAGCAGAAATGAATGTAAAACCAATCCCAGGACAACAAGAACATTTCCCCCAAATTTGTGTGTCAAAATGGGTTTGCCAACAACAATAATAATAAGTAAACAATTCATCCAAATAACAAAAAAATAGATAACAATCACCACACAATAGCACACCAGAATTTTTACGTGGAAAACCCCAAAATTGGGGAAAAACCACAGGACCTATGGTCCATAAAAGTCTTCCACTAATTCAGAAATTAATGGGTACAAAAGTCTTTTCTAGTTGCAACTAGAGGCTTGCTAACATGAAGAAAATAATCCTTGGCTCACAAGAACATCATTAACATCACCAAGTGCGAAGTGGATACAACACAAACAGAGGATTAGATCTCACCAAGTTGCTGTAAATCTGAACTAAGAAGTAGAGAAAGGAAGAAGAATCACCAAATCTGAACTGGAGTGGGATTCTTAACTCCAACACTTAATATCATCAAGAACGGGCTTGAAAGGCACCTCCTAACTTGATCTTGAATGGAATAAGAGCCAACTTTTTCCTCTTCTTCACAAAACTCAAAGAACTAGAAAAAACCCTTTCGGTTTTATGTTTTTTTTTTTTTTTTTCGTTTTTTCTCTGTCAGGTGGTTACGAACTTGATGCCAAAAAACTGAAAGGTGGAAGCATATTTTCCACTCTACGGCTCCTTTTTTGGGAGCAAATGAAAGTGGGGTGGGTCCTTCCATATGGGTTGGACCTACACCCAACATGTATCGTATTGGATAAGTTGGATATGGATATAGATATATTTTGAAAATGCATGAATATGAATGAAAGATATAGTAACATTTGGATACACTAGTGAAAGGCATACAAATCACATAAATACATTAATAATATTAAACCAAAAGCTGAATTATTTGTGAATAAGATATAAAGACATGACCGATTTAACAAAGAAGTTCCCATCCGGGGTGAACTTCCAAACTCTTTTGCTATCAAAAAACTTCGAGCTTGTGTAGTTCATCTTTTGCTATAAAAAAAAGATATAAAGACATGAGAAATGCATACTTTAATAGGTTATATGAAGAAAAATATTATAATAAACAATACTGGGAGTCTAGAACATTCAAACATTGTACAATAATTATCATTCTTTCAATTTTATAATTATAATCTTCAATTTTTATTAATTTTTGGGGATATTTATTAATTTAGTATTTTATTTAAATAACAACTATTTTTTAAATAGTAAATATGTTTTCATTTTTAACATATAATATTTTTATTTTACACATAATTGTAAAATAAAACAAATAAATCATTTATGGTAGATAAGATGAATTATATTTAATTTTCAGTTTTTATTAAATCTTTAAGGGAAATTAAATCTTAAATTATTCGTTTCACTTTTTATAATTATAATTTTCTGTTTTCCATTAATTTTGTTGGGAAAATTATTTATTTAGTATTTTTATATAGTAACTATTTTTTTTCAAATAATAACTCTTTTCATTTTTAACATATAATTATGTGTCAAATAAAATATATAAATCAACTAAGGTAGATGAAATATATTGTTTTTATAATTTTTAGTTTTTATTAAATTTATTGAAAAATTAAATCTTAAATTATTTATTTCAGTTTTTATAATACTATTTTTAACTTGTATTAAAGATGAAAAAAAAATTCCAGAAGTACTCGATGTACAATTTTGTCAAACTAGACACGAATACACCTCCGCATTGGTGTGTATCGGATCGTATTCACCAATACAATGCAGTACAACCCGGTGTGGAGGCATATCGTACCAATACGCATGACTCATGGGATACGTATCCAGTTGTAGCGTATCCTGTATCCATGGTCATGGATACGGATACGATATGCTCCATATCAAGAGTATCGTATCGATACCTTAACCCTTGGGTGTAAATACAAAATTACACCGATAGAGTTTAATAATGGTCAGATTCTAAGTGTAAAAAGTAAATCAGTTTTATACTCATTTTACAAGCATTGCTTAAGCCTTTGATTGTTCAATCTCTCTCCTCTTTCCTTCACTCCACAATTGAGTATGATCTTCAAAAGCCTAAGCCGCAGTTGGGATTAAATGCTTTCATTTTCATCATAGAACAAGAACCCCTATTTTTCTATGATGAATGATGAATAATGAATTAGTGTTAAATATTTGCAAGAAATTAAAAGGAAAAACAGGAGAAAGAACAATAGCTTTATAGGATTTCTGCATGAAATTTGATAACAGGAAAACCCATGGAAAATCAATTTCTAGGCGAAATCTGGCTTTGGGATCAAAATTTGTAGCATATGTGACGAGAGCTTCGTAGGATTTAGGTTTATAGACTGAGACTCCAATTTTATGATAGAAATTTGGAGCTTCTTTTCTGCTAGTCCAAGCCACGTAGTTGTTGATGGAGGGTGATTTGCCCCGACCTCATAATAAGGGGACACGTGGATGTGACTCGACATAGGTGACAACTCGGCATAGTCAACTCGTCACAAAGTAATACTCCACTACCCCGAACTAATATTCTTCGAGCTAAGATCACCCCGAGCTAAGGGCACCTCGGTACCAAGTCGCAACACCAGCACCTCATTCAGTTCGAGGTGTACGAGCCTTAGCTCGAGAACATCAGTTCGAGGGGAAACCAGCTCGGGCATGCCGATCTGCCCTCGATATAATCCCGAAAGTCACTCCAACGGTTCACTGAATTCTGTGGGATCATGCCTCGTAGCAGCTAAGCATTATCTTCCCGTCCGATCCGGGCGGAAGTGATTAGCCTTATCAACTGATAACGTTATCTCTAGATAATGCGGAAACAAATTCTATCATGGAAAAGATCTTGAAACTACTCTGTAAAGCCTGCGAGGACTCCATTATATAAAGGCCTCCTTCTCGGGGCCCAAGGTACGCGCATTTTACTGCTCACTAGCTCTCTTGCTCTCTAATTATTCTCAGCTCGCATATACTGACTTAAGCATCGGAGCGACCTCGCCGGATAAGCACCCCCGGGTTCTCTGATTCTTTCTGTGTAGATTCTCCACATCCGTCGTCTACTAGAAGTTAAGCCACCACCAACTAGGAGCCCAGATTGCACAACATCAGTTGTAGAAGCTTCTCTCTTGTCCAAGACACGTCTAGGTGTTCACCGTTGACTGAATGATTCCATCTTAGAATCTTGGACATTGCATCGTGGTGGCCACCTACTGACCAAAGCTGTGATCGTGTTGCAATCAGACAATTAAGGTCATGGTGGCTGCCACAATTACAGTTCTTGGAAAGAGAGAGAAAGAGAGAGAGAGAGAGAGAGAGAGTCACACTCTCCATATACATGATGGAGAAGCAGTGGCATTGATGAAGATTGAAACAACGTGGTTGAGACGGAGAAGTTTGGAGGAGAGATATTACTGGGAGAACTAACTTTACACCGATGGAGAGACGAGAATAGTAGTTTTTACTTCATAAATTACAAAGACCCCCCATACTATGGGGTCTGTGACAAAACCCCCCCTATAATATGACTATGAGACAAAGACTCCCTTCTGTTAATCTTCCATTGAAATCTGCCATTGCAATATTTTTTAATTCCCATATTACCCTTCTGAGAAAAACATTGTTCATCTTCCCCCTCCTCACAACACGAATAGCAGTAGGGTAGTTGTTCAGCGGCGGGGACTTCCGAAGTCCTCCCTCTGTTAATCTTCTCCCCCTTCCCCTTTCTCTCCCCAAAAGACCCTGTTTGTACGGCAAGAAGGTCTTCTTCTTCAACTCAGATGCAACTCGTGAGATGAAACTAGCTCTCTTCTCCTCGAATCGGAGCTGTTGGTTGATCGGAAGCTCGAGAATTGGGAAAAAATCGAATACAAAATGATGATGCGCAATCCGGTCGGTCCTAGCTGCCGGTTGCCTTGCCTCTGACGGAGCTGAAGGTGCCTAAAACAAGGAAGAAGCTGAAGATTTCCGGGGAGGAACCCGGTCGGAACACTCTGAAGCTCAAGTTAGTGCTCTAGAGAAGGCAAGGGAAATAAGAGACTTCAAGACCAGAAAGCACAAAAATCACATATCTCCTTCTTTGGGGGAAGGGGGGCCTTTTATAGGCACCTTGGTACACTTACTCCCATACCTCTGCCAGATCGGGTATCATCACCTCCGCCAGATCGGGTGTCATCACCTCTACTAGATGCTAGATCGGCTGTCATCACCTCTGCCAGATGCCAGATCGGGTGTCATAACCGCCACTGTCTTCCTTGTCAGGGCCGTTTCTGCCACGTCTGAGATGGCAGTGGCAGGTGGCCGTTGGAGGGCGGCTGTCATGTGTCAGACCCCTAATCAGTCAGGCGCGTCGCCTCCGTGTACGGGCTTCCTTGGCGTCGGGTACGGTTGTTCAGTCAGGCGACCTAGTGCTGGAGCGGTGTGCGAGGTGAAGTCTTGAGTTTGGATAGAAGTGTGGCCTGAACTGCCCCGGTGTGGGTCAGCTCGGGTTTTTGGCCTTTGTGCTCCTTGTAAGGCTCAGGGCCTCTAAGGGAGAGCTCGGGTTTTTGCCCTTTGCGCTCCTTGTAAGGCACAAGGCCTCTAAGGGAGAGCTCGGGCTCCTCCTTGGGGAGCTTGGGTCGTGGGTTTCTTTTTTGGGGGAGCTCGGGGCTCCTATTCTCGGAGCTCGGGTCGTGGGCACGCTGCCGTGCCGAGCTGGCGCTCCTACCAGGTCACTCTCGGTTGCTTCCACGTGTCGTGCGGCCAAGGGGTCGGGCCAAATCTCCCTCCATCAATTGCCCCCCACTCCCCGTGTCTGGGGTCTTGACCCGGCAATGGGGAGTTCATGGGATGACGGGTGGATTTGCCCCGTGATGCTTTGGCCTTGGTTTGGAGCTTCTCCAGTCTGACCTGCTTGGGCTTTCGACCTGATCGCGTGTAGCTCACGCGCGAATGTCAAACGATTATAAATTTTCAGACGTCAAAAATTCGCACTAAACTGATTTCACCTCGGGGGGGTGCAAAGCCGGTTTTTTGGGGAGCCGTTGGATGGTTTTGATCTTGGCCGTTAATGCGCGAGTACAGTGGCTATAAATAGTGGGGGCCCCTGGTCACTTTCCTTCGCCATTCTTCAGCATTCGTTCCTTGAGCTCGCGTCCAAGGCTGTCAGCTCGCATCATTCTTCATAGTCCGGTAGCTTTTCCCTGGTGAGTCAGCCTTCTTTTCGATTCAATGTCTAGCTTGAGTAGTTTAGATAGTCTTCTAGGGGGGTCAGATGCTGGGTCCACGAACCGAGCTGCTGCCTCTGACAGCCTTAGTGAGCCCGAGGTGGGGCCCGAGGTGAGTCACCTCGGGTAGCTTGGCATCCACCTCCCGTCGAGGTTGGATGCCAGATAAGTTCGGGCCTTCCACCATGACGCCCGAGGGACTTCGGTTCCTTATTGCTCAGTATAACCTGCCCGGGGCGACTTCCCTTGGGAGCACGGTCCGGACGAGATCGTGATATTCCGGGAGCAGCTTGTCGCCGAGCTGCGCCTTCCCTTCCATCCCCTTATCGTCGAGGTCATGAATCACTTTGGCGTTACTGTCGGTCAACTCCACCCGAACTCCATTCGTAACCTTGTTGGGACCATCTCCCTTTGTTGCGAACACTACCTTCCATTGGACCTGGAAATCTTTTCCGCCATTCTTATGCTCAAGAAGCAAGCGGGTCCCTTGCCCGGGCGTAGGCGGGCCTACTACTTGTCTCCCCGTCCGAGGTTCAAGCTTTTGCACGATCTTTCAAATAAGGTCCCCGCATGGAAGCGGGACTACTTCGTGGTTCGAAGTGCTATGGGGTGGCCGTTTCCTACCGAGTGGGGATTGATTGTTCCTGATCCCGGTGCCACGTTAGATAAAGATACGGTGAAGGGCCTCCAGGACTGGGCCCGGCTTGGGCTTGAATGCTGATACTACCTGACGGAGGCCAAGCTTATTTAGGCCAGTCTGAGTTCAGGTAGGTTTCTTGCTCAGAGGCTCGCTTTTGCTTTGTTTTTATTCTTGTCTTTTGACGTCGAGCTCCTTTATGCTGGTGTTATGGAGGCAGAGAAGACTCGAGGTGCAAGCTTGTTTGATGGTATGAGGAGGAGGAAGCGAGCCGCTAAGCGAGTTCGTGGCGATCCTTCCTGGGTTGCGGAGCCTGAGGCAGCGAGAATGGAACCTCCTGGGGAGCCCGAGGTGGCCCATCCAGTTCAGGAAGCGGCAGGGGTCCCCTATGCCGATACTGCTTATACCTGGGCTGTGCCTTCAGTCTCGGGAAGACAGGATGGGGTTGGGAGCGTACTGACGCCGAGCTACGCTCTCCAAAAAAGTAAGAAGGCTACTTGCCCTGAGGAGGTCGCGGCGTGGGCCGATCTTCCTCCGAATCACATAGGCGTGCGTGCTACTTCTCACGCCATGGTGGTAAGTAGTTTTTTTTTTGCCGGGCTGATTTGTTCTCGTTTTGGCAGGTGAACTCCTCTATCCACGCTCTAACAATCCAGACGAAGAGGGGCTTGAAGCGAGCGCAAGCTGCCGAAGAGGCTTCCCGCGCTGCGCGAGTCGAGCTAACGAGGTCTCGGAAGGACAACGAGGCCTTGGGATTGGTGGTGAAACACATGGCGGACCTGAAGCTGGACCTAGAGCAATTGGTCGAGTACCTTCAGGATGATATCAGAGAGAAGACTGAGATCTTCTCTCAGGACATCGCGGAGGCGAAGGTGAAGGCCATTAACGATTACATCGCTTCGTCGCGCTTTGATGACATGATGGTGGGCTTGTACAGAAGGGGTTTCAAGTTGAGCCGATGGATGATAAGGAATACGTACCCCGAGCTCGACATTAGTGCCATAACTACTTCGCGCATCACTCAGGAAATGGCTGCCGCAGCTGATGATGACGTGGATTCTGAAGATGAAGCGGGACCTTCGGGTATTATCGAAGTCACTTCCGAAGGTGAGGAAGATGTACCTCCGGGCTTGTGAGCTCGTTGTTGTTGTCTCTCTTTTTTTTTTTGGAATGAAATGTAAGCAAGATTATTTTGCAATGAATAGTCCCCTTTTTTTGGTTAAGTGTTGGGCAGTCATTTTCTCTTTTCGCCGAACTGACTATGTTGCCGAACTGCTAGACAGGCCCCGAGGCGAGTTAACAGTAAGGCTATACGCCCGATCTGTTCTCCAGCTCGACATTCTGGCCCTCACAGTGCCGAGGTCCTTGTTAGCTCGGCATTCTGGCCCTTATGCTCTAGTAGTGGCTCATGGCCTGCTTAGTTTGATAATTTATAGGTAATATCGTCTTAAGTTGACGATGTTCCATGCTCAGGGTATCTGTTTACCCTCCAGGGTCTCGAGCTCGTATGCTCCCCCGAGTGCTCTCTTTACTCGGTAGGGTCCTTTCTAGTTCGGCCCGAGTTTGCCAACGCCGGGCTCAGGTACCATGACCTTGCGGAGAACCAGGTCGCCGACGCGGAAGTTTCATCTCTTAAAAATGGCGTTGTAGTACCGAGCTACCCTTTGCTGGTACGCTACAGTCCTGATGTATGCGAGGTCCCTCACCTCGTCAAGTAGGTCGAGGTTGGTACGTCGCTCGTTGTTATTAGTATTGTCGCTGTATGCTTCCAACCGAAGTGAGGGGATTTCGATTTCGGCTGGGATGACTGCCTCTGTGCCATAGGTGAGGTTGAAGGGAGTTTCTCCGGTGGCGGTCTTCTCTGTAGTTCGGTATGCCCATAGGACGCTGGGCAGCTCGTCTGCCCATAACCCTTTAGCTCGGTCTAGCCTGGCTTTTAGTCTGCGGAGGATAGCTCTGTTCGTGACTTCTGCCTGACCGTTTGCTTGTGGGTGCGCAACCGACGTGAAGTTTTTTCGGATCCCCATGTCTTGGCACCACTCTTGGAATTTGATGTCCTCGAACTGTTTGCCATTGTAGGAGATCAGCACCCGAGGTAGCCCGAAGCAGCACACTATGTTCTTCCAAAAGAAGTCATGGACGTTTCGAGCTGTGATGGTTACGAGAGTTTCAGCTTCAACCCACTTGGTGAATTAGTCTACTGCCACTACTAGGAACTTCCTTCCTCCTATTGTTGGCGGGAATGGCCCAAGTAGGTCGATGCCCCATTGTGCGAAGGGCCCCAGGCTGGTGAGGTACTTGAGGTCGGCGGCGGGCTAGTGGTGAATATTGGCGTGCTTTTGGTACTTCTCGCACTTCCTGACTAGTCCGATGACGTTTGCTTTCATTGTTGGCCAATAGTACCCCTGTCGTAGTGCTTTTTGTGCGACGGCCCTGCCCCCCAGGTGTCTGCCACATAGGCCTTCATGAATGTCGTGGAGTACGAGCTCGGCTTCGGGAGGCCGCAAGCAGTGCAGGTAGGGGAGCGTGTAGGATATTCGGTACAACCGTTTGTCTATCATGACGTACTTGGTTGCCTGGCACTCTACCCTCCTGGCGGCGTTGCGGTCTGCGGGGAGAGTTCCGTGTAGTAGGAAGTTCGCGAGTGGATCAATCCAGCTTGGTTCTGCTTGGGCGACAGGAGCGACCTCCTCTGCCCCCCGGAGAATTCTAGGCTGAGGTAAGTCCTCTATGTACACAGTTCTCATGGTGTTGTCACTGGTGCTGGCTAGCCGGGACAGGGCGTCGGCCTCAGTGTTCTCTGACCTCGGGATTTGCTTGATGAAGTGTGACTGGAAGCTAAGCAGAGCCTTTTTTACCTTTGCCAAGTAAGCGATCATAGTTGGCTCGCGGGCTTCGTATTCCCCTGTAACTTGGTTGACCACAAGCTAGGAATCGCTGCAGATAACTATGTGTTTTGCCTTTACCTCTTGCGCTAGGGCTAGCCCGGCTATCAATGCCTCATATTCTGCCTCATTGTTGGATGCCGCGAACTCGAAGCGTAGCGTGTACTCCAGTTTCGTGCCACTCGGACCGTGGAGAACTACACTAGCTCCGCTGTCCTGCTGATTTGAGGAGTCATCTACGTGAAGGATCGAGGGCTCTTCATCCCAGTTCGCGCTCGGCCTAACCAGGAGAGATACCGAACTGGGTGCGACCTCACGGGGCTCGGACTCAACCGGCCTAGGAGCACCGAGCTCACCCGAACTGGGAGCCTCGTGCTCAACCGGGTTGAGGACCTCGGAGCTGAACGTGCATTCTACAACAAAATCCGCCAAGGCTTGGGCTTTGATAGTGGTTCGTGGCTTGTACTGGAGGTCGTACTCACTAAGTTCGATGGCCCACTTCGTTAATCGACCAGAGACCTCAGGCCTGAGTAATACTTGCCTCAAGGGTTTGTCGGTGAGGACGATGATGGTGTGGGCTTGGAAATACGGACAGAGTTTGCTGGCCGCAATGACCAGTGCATAGTCTAGATTTTCTATCTCCGGATATCTCATTTCTGCTCCCTGCAATATTTTACTAACATAGTAGATGGGTCGCTGGACCCGATCTACTTCCTTTACTAGTACCGAACTAACCACTTCGTCGCTTGCCGAGAGGTATAGTTCTAAAACATCACCCTCTTTGGGTCGGGTCAATACTGGGATACTGGCGAGATATCTCTTGAGCTCGTCAAATGCGAGCTGGCATTCCGGGTTCCACTCGAACCCTTTGCCTTTTATTGCCTTGAAGAAGGGCAGGCAACAGTCTGCTGATTTAGGCATGAAACGACTCAGAGCGGCTATTCTGCCATTTAGCCTCTGAATCTCATTCACTTTTCAGGGTGGTCTCATATCTAGGATGGCTTTTATCTTGTCCGGGTTGGCCTTGATACCGCGTCGGTTGATGATATACCCTAGGAACTTACCCGAGGTGACACCGAAGACACACTTATTTGGGTTTAGTTTCATGTTAAATTGACGCAGAATTTGAAAGACAGAATGCAGATCTTGTATCAATTAATGCGAAAACTGTGTCTTGACGACCATGTCGTCTACATAACATTCTATCTTTGTGCCAATTAAGGGTTGAAACAGCTTATTCACAAGCCTTTGAAAGGTTGCCCCAACATTTTTCAGTCCGAAGGGCATAACCTTGTAGTAGTACAGGCCGAACTCGGTTACGAAGGCAGTTTTTTCCTCATCGGCCGGGTGCATCCTGATTTGGTTGTAGCCCGAGTAGGCATCCAGGAAGCTTAGCAACTCGTGTCCCGAGGTCGCGTCCACTAGGCGGTCAATCCTGGGGAGGGGGAAGCAATCTTTTGGGCAATCTCGGTTCAGGTCGGTGTAGTCGACGCACATGCGCCACTTTGTCGTTTGCCTTTTTTACCAGAATGGGGTTGGCTACCCAGCTCGGGTAATGAACTTCCCTTATGAAGCCTACTGCGAGGAGCTTCTCGACCTCCTCATCAACCGCCCTCCAGCGTTCTGGTGCTAAGTTGCGTTTCTTCTGTCTAATGGGTCTAACAGTTCGGATCGCAAGGGTTCCTCCAGGGACGCTCCGACCTGAAGTGTTCTGGCGGGGTCTTCTACAGAGACAGAGATGGGAACAGTTTCCTCCGTTGGTGCAGCTTGCTCCTTGTTCTGTTCCACCGGTCGCTCCAGTTCGAGGTCGCTAGTTACCTTGGATTTTCCCTTGAGGGCGGTGACGTAGCACTTGCGGAACTCAAGCTGGTCGCCCCGCACTACCCCGATGCCGAAGTCCATTGGGAACTTCATGGCTAAATAGTAAGTAGACACCACGGCCTTTAAAGCTTGGGTGATTGGCCGACCTACTATGGCATTATAGGGGGAGGGAGTCGCAACCACCAAAAGATTGTGACTGAGTCTTATCGTACTAGGCCACGTGCCGACTTCAACGGGTACTGTGACCTTTCCCATGGGTCTGACCTCTTCTCCGCTGAAGCCGACTAGCGGGGTGTTTGTAGGCTTCAAGTAATTCTCTCGAAACTGAAGTTTATCGGAGGCTTCTTTAAAAAGGATGTTTGCCGAACTTTTAGAGTAAACGAGTACGCGCCGGACTTCGAAGTCGTTGATCTTTACCTTTATGACAAGTGCATCGTCGTGGGGGTAGTGGACCCTGCGCACATCGTCTTCGGTGAAGAATATGGGGTCTTCCGTCCTAGGGCACTTTGGGAGATTTTGTTCTTCTCTGGCGGCCTCCCGGGTTGATGCCCGGGCTGCTGCCGAGGTGCATCCTACTACGATCGATCATCCAACGATCACGTGGATTGTTCCTCGAACTGGTCTTTCCTCCAGGGGCTGCTTCTGCGGTTTGGCTGGCCGGCTGCTGGACTCGGGAGCATCTCTGCTGTGCTCTCCCTGCTGACCTATCTTATTATTATTACTGTTATTATTATTATGCTGTACAAATTTCTTAGGTACCCACGACGGATAAGTTCTTCTATCTCGTCGCGGAGATTATTACAATGTTTGGTGCTATGACTGTGGTCTCTATGGAAACTGCAGTACATTTTTTATTCCTCTCGTTCGGGTTTCCCTTCAGACGAGGTGGCCATTTCACATACGGGGCATCTTTGATCATCATTAAGATCTCAACCCGCTTCGTGTTTAAGGGCGTGTAGTCCGTCTGACCTGCTAAGGGAGCTCGGTATGGCTGGCTTGGATTTGTCCCCCGAGGTGAGTTTCTTTCTCCTGTCATCTGGGTTGGAGGGTTCGCCTTCCCTCATCATTTTTTCGATCCCGCTTTCAGTCCTTTGATTGATCTCCTCCTCTGTTCTTATGAATTTGTCCGCGACCTTGAGGAATTTAGCTACGGTCGTGGGCTGGTTGACTACCATGTGCCACTTGAACTCCTTGTGTGTCACACCCCTCTTGGTTGCCGCGAGCTGTACCGCGGGGTCTAGGCGCAGTGTCTGTAAACACACATCATTGAACCGTTTGACATCGACCTGGGGGCCAGGTTCCTGTACCAGGTGTGGGCCACCCCCTGAAGGTGGTAGTGAAGGCCACACACATGCAGGACTCACTAGCCCTTTCCAGGTGCATTTGTGACTGAAAAGCATCGACATGGTCATTGGGGTCAAAGGACCCATCATACTTGTCTAGAGGAGGTAGTTTGAAACCTTTGGGCATGGGAACTACAAGGAGTTCTGAGGATAGGGGGAAGGGACTGAAAGAATAGGGGCAACTTTTACCTCGTCTGAGCTTGTTTCTTCTTTACCTCAGAGCTCGGGCAGGATGCGGGTGGTAGTTCGGCGACTTCGCCGGCGTCTTCACTGTTGCTTAGAAGGCCTGGTATTGGTGCTACTTGCCTCGGTGTTGCCGAGCTCGATCAGCCCGGACTGTTGGTAGTCCACGGCCAGGACGCCGAATTGGTTCTCTACGAGCGGGAGCTCGAACTTAGAGTGTCGAGGTGCTGACTTGATCGGCAAGGAGGTTCCTGATCCGCCGCCGAGCTGCGAGGTGAGGGTAATTAGTCTTTCCCTCCTACCCGGGGATGAGGCTTAGCTCCTGGAGGGGTTTTGAAGTTGGGAGGCTTCCCCTTGGTGAAGGCGCCCGCCCTGAGGGGAGGACTTGATCGGCTTGGGAGCAGGGTGCCGAGGTGGGAGCTGCGGTTGGTTCAGAGGTAGTTGGGGGAACTGCTATTGGTAGTGATGCTGGGAAATGTGGTGTAGTACTTGCTGCTGATGGAGATGATGTTGCTAGAACTGCTGCTTTTGGGCTTGCATTGCCCGCATGCACTGCATCAAGTCATCAAGCTGGTTCTAGCTGGTTGCCAGAGGGGCAGCGGTCGGTTCGACGAAGGTTGTCTCGATAGGGAGGGGAGGCTAGGGATTCCGTCCGTCGAGAGGGGGATGGTGAACTGTCCGATGCATACAGTGGCGGGCTGAAGGTGTTCCCCTACGACATTCAAGTCGGCATTGTGCCTGTTGCTGCTAGAGGAAGCCATGGAAGCTAAGGTTTCTTTGAGGGAGTTAAAGGTTAGGGGAGGCTTTTTGAAGTCTTCCCACAGACGACGCCAAATGATGATGCGCAATCCGGTCGGTCCTAGCTGCCGGTTGCCTCACCTCTGACGGAGCTGAAGGTGCATGAAACAAGGAAGAAGCTGGAGATTTCCGGGGAGGAACCCGGTCGGAACACTCCGAAGCTCAAGTTAGTGCTCTAGAGAAGGCAAGGGAAATGAGAGACTTCAAGACCAGAAAGCACAAAAATCACATATCTCCTTCTTTGGGGGAAGGGAGGCCTTTTATAGGCACCCTGGTACACTTACTCCCATACCTCTGCCAGATCGGGTATCATCACCTCCGCCAGATCGGGTGTCATCACCTCTGTCAGATGCCAGATCGGGTGTCATCACCTCTGTCAGATGCCAGATCGGGTGTCATAACCGCCACTGTCTTCCATGTTAGGGTCGTCTCTGCCACGTCTGAGATGGCGGTGGCAGGTGGCCGTTGGAGGGTGGCTGTCATGTTTCGGACCCCTAATCAGTCAGGCGCGCCGCCTCCATGTACGGGCTTCCATGGCGTCGGGTACGGTTGTTCAGTCAGGCGACCTAGTGCAGGAGTGGTGTGCGAGGCGAAGTCTTGAGTTCGGATAGAAGTGTGGCCCGAACTGCCCCAAGGTGGGTCAGCTCGGATTTTTGCCCTTTGCGCTCCTTATAAGGCTCAGGGCCTCTAAGGGAGAGCTCGGGTTTTTGCCCTCTCCTTTTTAAATTTCCCTCTCCTTTTTAAATTTAAACTTAGTTTATATATTCTCTCTCATTAATATTAATTTTAATTAAGCCTTAAAGTCTGAGGCGTCAATAAATGCTTATATAATTTAATTAAATGCTCATTTAAGTTACCTTTAGTTATAGCATTTAATATGTCATTAAATGTTATTTAAGTCAAATAACATGTTTTTTTTATACTTAATTAACTCACTAATTAATTAACCATTATGTCAACCTCAATTACTTATTAAAATAACATGTTTTTTTATACTTAAAGTAATCTTTCTTGCATTGGTGAATGTTTCCCAACAAATGCTATAAATTTGATTATTAATATTTATATAATAATAAGATGGATACAAGTTAAATTTATTTATTAAAAATTAAGGAATATATTAACTTGTATAGATAATAAATATCATCTAAATCTACATATAATAAATATTAACTAATAAATGACTTCAAAAGATATTAACTAATAAATATTAGTATGTATACACATACATTTTAGTTCTTCTATTATTTTCCAATGGTTACTAATTATATCCCAATACTTCATATAAATCATTAAAGAATGATTTTTTATGTTTAAATAAATTAGTTATAATCACATAAAACTCATTTTTATTATTGCTCATATTTTTTAAAGATTTTTTGAATTTTCTAGTGTATCCATGCGTATCTGGATTTTTCGTCAGTATCTATACGTTTCCAAAGCATATATTGATATGTCTCTTAAAATTACCTTTCCGATACACCTTGGCATGAATACAAAGGCAGAGGAAGACGATGAACAGTGTCACTGCCATTTCTTGATATTTTTTCAAAAACATTATCCTATTTTAATTATTTTATAAAAATATTACTTTTTATTGATATTGCCCTTATTTGCTAAAAACCCTATATTTTTTTACGGCTCAAGGGCATATCAAAGAGCTCATAGTGGTAGGGCTGCGAATGGTGTCAGATTATCTAAATTTGAATTCAAATTCAACCAAGTTAAGGACCATCCATGTTTGATCCGTTTTTAGTATGACTGAATATGGATTCATCCTATTTTGTTATGATTCAATCAATTTGAATATCTACTAAAATTGATCCACGTTAGTAGCCTTCTCCTTCCCCCAAACATCCTTCCTAATTTTCTCAAATTTTTAATTTTTGTATTTATAAAATCCACATCACTATTAATGGGTTCAGAAAATTCACTCTCATGAAACCACAATAAAGAGTCCGATGTAGTGCCACTTAAAACAGAAATTTTAATGAAAAACTAGTAAGAGCCCATTTGGTTCGTGGGGATAGGGATTTGGAATTAGAATCAGAATGGGTCACTCCGATTCCAACTGTTTGGTTGAGCAGAATTGGAATCCCATTCCCATTTTTGGTGGAATGGCATTATCCCATTTGAGGGAATGGCTATTCTCTCCCCTTCGTTTGGGAATGAAATCCTATTCTAGCTGATTCCAACTGAACCAAAAGATTATAGGAATTGACCATTTTGTTTCTGATTTTGAGGGATTTTGATTCCAATTCCAATTGCAAACCAAAAAGACCCTGACTTTCTAAATTTTTGTAGATTACGTTTGTAATTAACCTATTCTCCTCCACTTTCTCATAAAAAATGTATTATTTTAGAAACCATATTTCCAAAATTGTCCCTATTTTTAGGAATCTAGAAGTAGACCTGTTCATTGGCCGGGTAGCCTGACGGCCCGGCCCCCAGACGGGCTTGAACACAAATTTGAGCCCACGGGCTTGACCTCGGGTCTAAAACCCCGAGCCCGACTGTTTTACGGGCCAGGCTCAGGATTTGTTAAAAAATCCCGGTTTGAGCTTGGCCTGACCCAACTTTTAGGTTAAACAAAAAACCCTAAGTATCCTAACCCCTCTCTTCCCATTCATCTCTTTCTAGTCGAACCTCAATTCTCTCTTCTTAGTAGTCGAATACTCACCGGTGCAACCTCACACTCTTAGGCAAATAGAACCGGCGAACACTCACCAGCGTAACTAGTGAACTCTGGCCGACCGACGGTGAGTCCTCTCTCTCTCATTCCTCTTCTCACTTCTTCTCTCTCAGAATCTCAGACATGAATTCAAGCACCAGCGACGGCGGTGAGTCCTCTCTCTCTCATTCCTCTTCTCACTTCTTCTCTCTCAGAATCTCAGACGTGAATTCAAGCACCAGCGACGGCGGTGAGTCCTCTGTCTCTCTTCTCTCTCTCTCTCTCGTTCCTCTTCGCACTTCTTCTCTCTCCGAATTTTAGATCCGAACTTAGGCACCGGCGAACACAGTCACTGGTGGTGAGTCCTTTCTCTTTGCCATCTTTCTGTTAGATCGAGCTTTGGGCTCAGGCCCAGGTTTCGGGCTTTTTATTAGGGCCGGGCTTGGGCCTAACAAAGTCCTGTTTATGAAGAATAAAAGCCCGGCCCGGCCCATGAACAGATCTACCTAGAAGGAGCAAGCACCCTCATATTCTTTCCTTAAATTATCTCTGATTCCCTTTTATTTTCATCAACTCTCTTGCCAAAAAAAGTCTCATTTAATTCATCAAATGACTATAGTGGTAGAGGAAATGTGGCTAAAGGCCCCGGCCGTACTACACCAACTAGTCTGAGACTTTGTCACTCTTTGGGGTTATATGTTGCTGCTTTCATCTATTGGTGTTGCTCTCTTCAAAGGCTTTCTATTTCTCTCATTTGTTCTAAAATCCTAGATTAACGAGGATTAATGCGAGCCTAGATCTCCTGCAAGAAAAAACTCTACTTATATAGATGGTGTTTGGTTCCGTTTACATTTATTCAGTAAACGTTTATTGAGGGTGTCAAATAGGCACCATTTCAGTATTTTCTCTCTTTTACTCTTCTGCATGCATCGAAAATGAAAAAATCAACTTTGGTTTATGTGTATGCCAACTGTTTGTGGAAGTTATTTTTAAAGCTTCCACAAACGGCCAAACGTTTTTTCACTGTTACACTGATGTGGAGCCTGGTGGCGTCTAGTTGTCATAAACGGTTATAATTATTGCATTTCTCGATTTTACCAACAAATAAAGTATAAACGTTTATTCAATAAGCATAAACCGAACCAAACACATACATAGTATCTAGCCATGCAATGAGAACACCACTACATGCATATTAAATTTATAAGAAGATATTATCAATGTGCGGTTGCATGATTTTGAAATCAGGACTGGACCGAATGATCGGACTGATTCTGTTTCACCCTAAAACCGCTCCTGAGCGTCTGGTCCGATTTTTAAAACCTTGTGCGGCTAAATTCCCAAGCTTTTAATGTCACTTACCACAGAAGATGGTTGCTAAACCCTTCATGGCTTCATCCAATCCAGAGTTTTCTTTTTTCAATAGTAAGTTCTTTAATTCTTGTGATGATTTTAAATTTTATATGTTGAACTTTGAAGTCTTCCTTTACCGATGGTGACGAGTTGACTAAGCCCTAAGAAAACCATTCAAATATGGTATTAAGAAGTACACAAGTCTTTTTCTCTTTTACCTTGTTGATGAAGCAAGATTAACACCAGTCTGGCTCTTTGGTCGTTTCGTTTGTATCTCCTTTCCTTTCTCTTTCTCTTATTACCAAAATAATGCAAAAAAATAAGACTACGGTACAAGGAGATGTTTTTTTCTCTTTCTCTTTCTCTTTCCATTTTACATCGCAGTCATACATGAATAACATCTCATCCTTTTACATGTCAAGGAGATGTTTCCAATGCAGGAAGATAGTATTTTGTGAGTAAATGTGGGTATTCTTGTGAGTAGGTGATTTAGAGTATTTTGCAACCATGTTTTTAAAATCGACCTGTAAATCGAATCGGTCAGGGGTCCGATTAATAGGTCAACGGTTAACTACTCAGGCCAGTGGTTTACTGATCAAAATCAACAGTTTTTGAAGAAATTCCAGTTTTGGGGAAAACCGAAATCAATTACCTGACCGATTCTCAGTTTTTTCAGTCCGACCGTCCGGTCCAGTCCGGTTTTGAAAACGATACTTGCAACCATTGCTGTAGGGATCTACAAACCACTGCACTCTCAAATTGCAAAGAGTTTAGATCAGGTACCAACATTCGTACATCCGGAGCATCTGTCCATGAATGACAAGGGAGATTTTCCTTATATACGGATGCAGTGGCATTTCGGGATGGGAGCAATATTTTAAAAGGAACCAGAACCATTTTGGCCACTGATTTTTGGGTTAGTGGTTCAACTGTCTGGTCTGAATAGATGGTTCATTACAATTAAAAATAATAATTAAAATAAAAAAGCGGCAAAAAATCATTGTTCAGATCAAACAAATTAACAATTCAAGTACCACCTGAATCAACAATCACTAACCAATTCAACAGTTTTTGGCAAAATATCGGTTCAAAAGAAACAGAATTGGTTTATTGGACGGTTTCCAGGCCAAACAGTCGAATCGTTTGGATCAGTCATGGTTCGAAAACCATGATTGGGAGTGTTAATTGGGAGCAGATCTAGACTCGTTCATTGCATCCTAATAAAATATGAACGTCTTAGGGATTATTTTAAATTTAAAATATTAATCACTGGCATATATGAATTCACATTTACACCTCACAAGGCACGTCCCACGACGTCACATCCCCGCTGTATATTAGCTCATGATAATATCAGAAATAATGATTTCATCATCGGTAGGTATTCTCAATACAGGACGAAATGTTCTGGGGGACATTCTGAACTCGTTTTATTTGGGGAGTCGCAAGAAAACGTTGTGGTCGTGGTCGTGGTCGCAACAGATGTGATTTACTTGATTCGTCCAATTATCAAACAAAGACAGAAACCTGTCTAATCCAAGAAATAATACGACAAATACAAATTAGACTTTTGGATTAATAAAGTATTCACTTCAAATGTACTTAGTTCTCTGAGCAACCTGAACATTGTCGGTGATTTAGCATCCTATGAGTCTTCATCAAAGGCTCTACCTTCTGATGTCTTATTCTTATATGGTCTTCAATTGGCTAGCCAACAAAGTAGGGTTGCAAAAGGATCGGATTCATGGTCATATCCAAATTTGATTTGTTGATATTCAAAGTCAAATCATATCATATCTAACGGATATCTAGCAGATTCCAATATAGATTATAATCAGATATTAAATAATATAAATAAATTAGACTAAAAATATGTAAAGTATTATTTATTATTAATAAGATGAGCTAAAAATAACTAAATGAATTGACAATTATTTGTATAAAAGTTGAACATATGGCAATTTAGTGAAAAGACAAACTTCAATCATAGATATAATATAATTTTTAAGTATATATGAGCATATATATTTAAATCAAATTGACTTGAATTATATCGGATCAGATAGGGGTAGATCTGTATTTGATCCAATTATAAAAGGACCGAATTCGAGTCATCCTTAAAAGGATCAGATTTGAATTCAAATTCAGATAACCAGATACTGTTTGCAGGCCTTGAACAAAGGTCTAGATAGAGAGAAGGAATTTGCTGGTGATAGCCCCTGGGACTTTAGGTTCTTGATCCTTCTTGTTGTTGTTGGTAGGGCCCTCCCCCGTTGGCTTTGATTTTCCAAATTATAAAAAAGAATTCAAAGTTGGAAATGAATTTCCAGGGTTTGGAATTCATCTACTTTTAATCATGAGTTAACAACAACTGATGTTTCATATGTGCGGCTGGGTGAATATGGCCACACAGAACGCAGCTAACAACAATACAAAATATGGGAGATGTTCCTGATGTGTGGCTAGGAGGCACTGTGATATTGATGTGAGGATTATGATAGTAAATAATGACGGTGATGATTATGATAGTAAATAATGTGCTCTCAAAATTTTCAACATTTTTTATATTTCTATATCTATAAAAAAGTATTCTTATAATTTTTTATGATATTAAAGATGTGTTTAAAATATTTTTTATAATTTTTTATATTTTTATGTGTTTTCATATTTTATTATTATTATTTATTATTGTTTAATTATGATATCAAGGGTTGACATATTTAACCAAAAGGTTGAATTATTGACTTACCACCGGGATGTAGGGATTTAAATGAAGAAAAAATGATTATTCAAATTATATTTCTGTCCTTACAATTAGAGAATGACCAGATTCAAAAATTAGATATTTTAATCAAACAAAAGTTTTATACTCTCATTTATACTCTTAATAATAGGATAAAGATACTTAGAATAGGCAGCGAAATAAAGTTCTTAAACTGAAGGGTGCTTGATAAGTCCTTATCTTTTTTTTTTTTGTTTTTTAATCCCAATGGAAAGTGTGAATCCAATTCTGCTTTTTGCGTATCACATTTCAAAACATGGAGAACGACTTTTTTTTTTCCCTTTGAGAGTCGTAGAAAAGAAGCCCGTAAATCAAGGAAGGAAGAAATTGCCGGGCGTTTGGTTAGCAAGTAAGAGGAAGGTCCCATTTTCCATGGGTCCATGGCCCATTGGTGGGTGGAGTCCAAAATCCAAATACATGAATGCTAGAGTAGGCACTAAGAACGGCGTTGAAACCATTTCGGAATTCAACGAAACAGAACCGCCTCTCCCATCCAACTCCATCAGCACGCGGACTTCTCCTCACCCATATTGTCCTTTTCCTTATAAAGCTCGAAAGCTTCTTTCTCACCTTGTCACATTCATCGAATTGAACCAAATCAAACCACCTCTATCCGATCTGAAAGAACTTAGTTGTTTATTTATTTATAAATATATTTATATTGTATTTTTTTTGTAATTTCTTATATTATTTATTTTTTATGAAAAGACATGTATTATAATTAGGGCTGTTCATAAGAAGGCCCAATCCAATCAAACCGACCCAATCTAAGTCGGCCGGATTTTCATCAGCACCGGTCGGTTTTGGGTTGTACAAATTCATAAATTAATGGTTTGGGTTAGTTTTGGTTTTCTTGTGTGAAAATCGAAACTGACCCGAACTGAACCGACTTAGTTCCTACTTAACTAAAAGCTGAAATATCTGAAAATATATATTCCAATATCTATATCTAAAAAATATATATTATAAAATATGTCAGATATATATTTCCAGAAAATATATATTCCAATATATTTGTATGTATATTTTTGTTTATATATATATATATATATATATATATATATATATTTCTAAAATACATATTTCAGTTTTAAATATATTTCTAGAAAACTAGGTGGCCATGGGGGGCATGGATGAACTTAGAGCCGAAACCGACCCAAACAGACCCAACCCGACTCAAATCGACCAGGTCGGTTTTGCTTAACATTGGGTCGGTTTCGGTTTCCATCTCAGGTAACCCGACCAGGTCGGGTCGGTTGGAAAAACCTCAGTAAACCGACCCAACCCGACCCGTGAACAGCCCTAATTATAATAAAAATAATTGAAAAAAATGCTTGTATTCTTTTTTTTTATATAAATTATTATGTTTTTTCCTCTTAATAGTTTGCTAAGTTTTACAAAAAATTAATTCAAATCTAATTAGATTTAAATATCTACATCTTTAACAAATTCAAATTCAAATTGAATGATCCGATATAAATTTTATATTATGGAATAGGGTTGTTCATAAGAAGACCCAACCCAACCAACCCGGACCGACCCAACCCGAGTTGGCCGGGTTTTCTTCAATACCGGTCGGTTTCGGGTTGTAAAAAATTATAAACCGATGGTTCGGGTTGGTTTCAATTTTCACACATGAAAACCGAAACCGACCCGAACCAAACCGACTTAGTAGTTAGTAGTTAGTTCCTAGTTAGTAGTTACAACCTATTTAATTCCTACTTAACTAATCTTCTAGTTAGGAATGAGATTAATGGCAAGTATTATAAGACAACTAGACAATGAATTTTTTTTTGAAAAGTTTAAAAAAAAAATCAAAGGATCATAATTTCTATGGTCTTTTACACCAAATAGGCAACCAATTACAATTATAATTAGGTGTTATTTTTTACTTAGATTAGAAGGTTTCTTGAAATATACAAATTCAGTCTTCTTTCTCTAATACAGTTTGACTTTCTATTTTCTTTATAACTTCTATTCTAACTTGGTCCGCCCCCTTAATCTCTCAACTTAACCACAATCTCTAATACAATTTGACTCTCAAGCATGATTGAACTTAGAGCCGAAACCAACCCAAAACGACCCAACTCGATTCAAATCGACCACATCGATTTTGCTTAACACAAGGTCGATTTTGATTTTAATTTTAGGTAACCCGACCAGATCGGGTCGGTTGGAAAAATCTTAATAAACCGACACAATCCAACCCATGAACAGTCCTATTATGAAATTAAATTTGGATATATGTGGATTTGAATCCCATCTCACGCGTTTACAAGTACGTCTATGCGCGGTGGGTCACTGGATCGGGTCATTTCACCAATGAGGGCCGTAAGAAACGATCAGAAAGAAAGGAAGAAAAGGTCCGAGCTGAGGATAAGATCATTGGCAAATGACAATGGATGTTCGTTCTTTCTACTCCGGTTCTTACGTAATCAATGCACCGTTGACCTTGTAATTTGTGGGCCACGTTTTTATAGGCCCACAGCCCACTGATTTAATACCGTCGTAGCTTAGTAAACAATTGAGTTGAAGGTCCAACGGGGCTCCATTAATACGAGGTCATTGAGGGCCCACGTATGATTGGGCATGTTAGATTGACCACTGGATCCACCTTTACCCCGGATCCTACGCAGTATTAAGAACTCACGAAAATATTATGGTTTTCAAAACCGGATCGGATCGGATGGTAGCACCGGAAAATCAGGAAGGTTCTGTTTTACCCCAGAGTGTTATTTTGTCAAAAATCGTTGATTTGATTAGTAAATTATTAATTCAAATATTTGAATCGTTCGAATTATTCAATATTTTTTATTATTTTTATTTTTTAACTTTTAATTTTTTGTTATAATGGACTGTCCGTTCAATTTAAATAATCGGACTATTCAACTCAAGAATCGGACCCCTAACCGATTCGTTTACTAATTCAATTTTAAACACTTTGCAAAACATTACTCGATCAAGTACCAGGGGTGACAATTCCCAGCCTATTTGAAACCTTCGATCGTCCAAATCGAATGGTACATTTGTTTCTTGGGGCTATGGCCCAGTAGTGGACCAGACCAAAATCTTATGGTCCCGAAGCAATTAATCACTTGGAAAGCTTACATCATAGAATGCCATTCATTGGTCCTCGTTCAAATTCAATCCCATTAGGTCAAGTCAACGATTTCACATTGAATTCCCTTGTTTGTATTCGTTGGTGGGGTCTGGAATTGTGCTCGGCTGGATTGAGGCTCGACTCAAACCTAACCTGTTCAGATCGATGTTTTTCAATACCCTCACTGTTAGATTCGACATCCGATCCGATTATTTTGAATTTGGATATTGTGTTTATATAATTAGATGAGATTTACATTTAACTTTATTTGATAATAATTAAAATCTAAATCCGATTATATAATAATAATAGTGGGAATATGTGTGATGCACGAAATTTATTAAGTGAAAGTTAAGTAATAGAAAGGGTAATTTATTAAAATACCCCTTTTAGTTACATGGACTTATTAAAATCTATCTTATAGTTAGCAATTTACTAAAACACCACTTATAATTTGAAATGGATTTAATCAATCTTTTCATTAGATGACAATGGAAAATGATAGTGTTGACCCTAATATTCATTTAAATAAATTTAATCAAAAGCCAATAAAAATAAAAATATCATTTTTGCCTTTAATAAAACATGGGCAACCACTCTATTGGCTATATTTGGTCAATTTTGCTTTCTGTACAAAAAAAAAAAGTGTTAAGGGCATTTTTGGAATAAAAAATCATGACCTAATGGCAAAACAAACACTCCTTAATGAAATGTTGGTTAAATAAATATGTTGTAAAATATATAAGATGTTTTAGTAAAATGAAAACTATAAAATAGGTTTAAGTAAATATGTAAAACTATAAGGTGTGTTCTATATACTAATTAGTAATTATTCATATTTTATATACTAATTTAAAAAAAAAAATTAATGAAACTGAACAACCTAATCAACTCGACCCGAGTTGGTTGGTTTTCTAGTATTTTAGGTCAGTTTTGATTAAAAAATTTTCCAATTTGACCAAGTTGGATCAATTTCACTTTGTCCATTTGTAAACTGACAAAAAGCGAATGACCTAACCATGGATATATTTTAATATTTTATTTTTAAAATATAATTTTTAAATCTTTGAACCGATTGACCAAACCAGAAAATCGACCCAAACCAATACAATTTGACTGGTTGATTTTCACAAAAGGTCTGTTGGTTTCAGTTGACCAACTCCTCAACCTGACCAGGTCAATTTGGTTAGCCAAATAACCTACAACCGAACTGAACCAACTCATGAACACGCATAATTTCAGCAAAATTAATAGTCTCTTCTCTAATAAATAACAATAGTTTAATCTCCAATAATTATTGAAAATTTAAGTGAAAATACACTATTATTGAAAATATATTGATAACGAAAATTTCATTAATAATTTTGTAATATATTAAATTATTATTAATTTCAATAATATGTTATAATTATTTTTCTACTTTGAAGAAAATTTTAAATTATTACATAATTCCGTTATTTTAACTATTTAAAATCTAGCTATGATTAATATTTAGTTACTTAAATATTTAAATAATCAATATAATATTTAAATTTTTATTTGAATTTTATTTATTTAAAGCTATTACATATTATTAAATATTTGAAAAACATTTAAATTGGTTATCTAGAAAAACATAATTTAAATTGTTAATACATAATTTCCTAATATATTTAATAATATGTAATTGCTTTAAATAGAATAACATTTAAATTGGTTATCTAGAAAAACATAATTTAAATTGTTAGTACATAATTTCCTGATATATTTTGTAAAAATATAAAATTATTTTTTTTTGTATTTTTAACAAATATTTTAAAGTTATTATATAATTTTGTTAGAATATTTAAATAATTCTTAAATTTTTTAATCAAAAATTTCTTTAGATAGATATAGATAAAATGTAGAGGAGAGGATAAATAAGAATTAGAGATAACTTAGGAGAGAAACTCTCTCCTAAATTAGAGATAATTTTGGAGATAAATAGGAATTAGAAATAATTTTGGAGAAAGTGGGGATAGTGGGCAAGGTAGTTTAGGAGAAATTTTAGGAGAAGAGATTATTTAGGTTATTGGGAAAAGTGCATATCATTGGTTGTTTAAAAAATGACATGGAATTAAAAAAATCAAAAAATCAAAAAAGGAGAAAATTCTAGGCTTCCTTGTTTTAATATATATATATATATATATATATATAGATTGATTTTAATGTATAAAATTGTATATAATTATACTTAAAATTATAAAAGTACATTTTTACATATTATATTATATATGAATTTATATAAATTCAGTATGTTATATTTATATTAATTTATTATAAATAAAAATTGAATGATCATATCCTGATTTTAATAATAAGACTGGATTCATATACAAATTTTTAATAATAAGATCAAATCCAGATTGTTTTGAATCCGATCATTTATCGTCCTAATCCAAATGCTAATGGTCTAACCAGAAAAACTATTTGGCTTCATCTTGGACAATGGTCAAAACCATAAAAAAAGACCGTCTTAGTCAGCCATCCAACAACTGGTTCATTGATTCGGGCAACACATTAAACCATTGGAAGACATGATCCTATCCTAAATTTCTAAACTCTAAACCTAAACTAAAACCCTGAACCCTAAAATCTAAATTTTAAACCCTTGAACCCTGAACCCTAAAATTTAAACTTTAAACCATTAAACCCTAAACCTTAAAATCTAAACTCTAAATTGTAAACCCTTAAATCCTAAAATCTATACCCCTAAACCCTAACCTTAGACCCTAAAATTAGTGTATAAAATGGTTGTGGTAGGGCACATGTCCTCCAGTGTAGTAGGAGGCAAGTATTTTTCCCAACGATTCAACCACTAAGTTAATAATAGGGAAATTCCCGATTAGTATACCCTGTACTTTGGGCCTATTGCCATTTTGGTCTCTGAAATTTAAAACGTGACAATTCAGTACCCAAACTTTCCAAATGTGTCAATCCAGTACCTATCGTTATCCAGCTGTATGTGGCATTTGAAAAGACAAAATGCTCTTCAAGTGTCATCTAATTCTCATTATCAACCATTCAAACGTTGAAAAAAAAATGAATAGTCCCAAATCCTTGCCTCTTCTATTTAAGAAAGTTGGGGTCACGTATGAATGGTTGTCACATTTTGGGATTGTTCATTTTTTGTCAATGTTTGAATGGTTGATAACGAGAATTAAATGACACTCGAAGGGCATTTGTGTTTTCCCTTAATAATAGTTCCTCCGTATACATTTTCTTCATATGTTAGTTCAGTTGAAATTTTCAACCAAAGAGAGATAATATCATGTGGATGAATGGGTAGGCTGGTCTAAACATAGATAAGAAACAATTCTTGCTTTAACTTTTAAGTGCTAAATTGAACCCAACCCATTTATAGTAGGGTAAAAGACTTAAACATACCTTGAATTTTCATAAATTGACTTAAATGTACCATGAGTTTTTCAAAAAGACTTAAATATACCTTGTTAGTTAACCCCACTTTACTTAAACATACCCTCCATCAATGAAAAGGCATATTTGAAGTCATTTAAATTTTAAAAATCCTATTTTTTTCCACTGGTTCTATTAACAAATAAAGATAACAAAGGGAGAGAGAGAGAGAGAGAGAGAGAGAGAGAGTAGGGAAGAATAAAAACAGGTACTAGACTAGTTCAATAGTTGTGTTCAATGACTCTTAAAATCTTTTACCCTTTTTTTCAAATAGATAAATGTAGGAAACATTGAGTGATGAATTCTCGGCACAAAAAAGTAGTGTAAGGCCCAAGAAATTGAAACTTTCTAGTTGTCTAGTCTAGAACCTTTTGGACCAATCATGGTGGTTTTGATCTTCATTAAAAGTGTGAATGTTGAGTAGAAGTTTTTTTGACTAAAATTACCCTCTATTTCTTTGTTTGAGAAAGGGTATAAAAGTCATCTTATTACATCTTTAATGCCAGTTTTAATGGCTACTAAAATGCCCATATTTATCTATTTATTCCATATTTAATTATAAACGTTGGAAGTGTAACTTCAATTATTACTTTCTACTTCATTTAATCCCCTTTCATTAAGTCTTATATTTAAAGGTATTAACTCCCATTTTCTCTTATTAAATCATATATTTAAGTTGTTTTTTATTAATAAATGCTATTAATTATATTTATATCAATATTTTTTAACAATATAAACCCATAAATTTTAAAATTGACTCAAAAACAAAATCATTCTTTATCCAAGTGGTAGCTAAGCAATTCAACCATTTGAATCAAATTGATTAACCCATGAAGTCATAGTTAGGTATTAAAATTTCTAAAATAGAAATAAATATAGAAATTTATAAAAATGTAAAAAAAAATTACACATTTATGATATTTTTATTAATAAAATTTAAAAACAAGCATAATAAACAAGAATTTTTTTATTGATAATGAAAATGAAATACATAACTTACAACTAACAAAAAATGAAATTACTTTATTGTTTGGAAAATATCAATAGTTCAACTTTTAGGTAAAAAATTAATAAAATATAGAAATGCAAAAACGAATAAAAAACATTAATTTTGCAAAAAAAAAAACATTTAGACACATGTATAATGTTATATAATTGCCATATAGACAAAAAGTAAGTGTGGCATATCATGATTATTTTTACACAGAAATACAAAAGCAAATTATAGAAAAAATTAAACATATCTACAATTCTATATTTAAACTACTATTAAAAATATGAATAAGATTTTAGAACTTTCTTTTGACTTAAATACTCAATTTTGAATTTAGTCCATATTTAACTGTGAGGTTTAAATTGTAAGTTGAACTACTACTTTTCACCTCATTCAATTCCTTATATTTAAATCTTATATTTCTTTAATAAATGGAAAAAAAAAAGATACACCAAAAAGATAAAACATTAGAAAAAGAAGAATCTAGCCAAGCAAATAGACCTGTCAATGATACCTAAAACTTCACAGCTTGATCCAATTATCATATATTTAGATGAGGTGTTTATGTAATTAAATTTGGATTTTGTAATTTGCATCTAATTAATAAGAAAAAATACATATTTATAAAAAATTTTGAGAGAGAGAGAGAGAGTGCTATACTCACCACCCATATGAGTTTGAAAATTTTAATGTATATTTTGAAAATTTGAAAGCAAATGAGGAATAAAAGAATTACAAGGTATATTTAAGTCTTTTTGAAAAGCTCAAGGTATTTTAAAGTCAATTTATGAAACTCGGGGTATCTTTAAGTCTTTTACCCTTTGGCCCCATTTGCTTTTTAGGAAGTTACTTACTGGGGTAAATGTACTTACTTGGGTAAGTGTTTCATAGGAAATATTTGCCCGAATAAGTGTATTTACCCATGTTCCTTTATTTCCTAAATAAATAAGACAATGACCATTTTAACCATAAAATGCCATTATTAAAAAAGGCAATTTTGTCCCATTCAAATATTATCAACTTTTCTCCCGTGGGAAAGTTATTTATCTATTTAAGAGATGAATATCACTTACCCATGTAAATTATACGCAGGGAAAATAAATTTTTTATGAATCCCACCTAAATCATATCAAAATGGAAACCAAAATCTCATTAACCAATTTCCCTCTCTCTCAAAATTCAAAAAACAAACAGATATTTATGTTATTATGCATGATGCATCAATGCTGTCATATTTGCCATATAATGTTTATCCATGTGCCTTAGCATCACGTCCATACCACCCACCATTCGAAAAATATTTCCAAACAAACCGAGTAAAATACGACTGGGTTGTTGGGTCCAATTTGATTTTGACATATTTCAATTATTAATTCTATTTTCCATTTCAGCATCTTATTATAAGTGAACAGAAACAGACGAGCCACGCCCAGAATGGGTCAACTGCCGAATTGCATATTTATAGGACGATTATGATCGTTTTCAGGTGGCCCAAAGGCGCAAGACCAAGAGGGATTGATTAATATCTTTGTGACATGAATCACCAGATTGATTAATATCTGACTTATCTGTCTTATCTTGCCAAACAGGACCCGCAATGGAGAATTTTCCTTGAAATTCAATTAGGAGTTTTTGGACTATTAGACTGGATCAAGGAAACCCAGCAAGAAAAGAATGGGCCAATGTGTGAAGGGTGCGCGTATCAATGCAACGTGAATGGGTCGTTTTTTGAGTCTTTTGACTGGGTTTTCATATTTACACATTACGCATACATACATATTTATCATGCACAATAAAAAACTAGTAAATGACCCCTTACTAGAGAATCAGTAATCTTAAATTTATATTATGAAATTAATAATGTTAAATTTATATTTGGGAGAATGACCGATACCCTTAGTGTCAGAATTTGTAGGTTCAAAGTACATTTGGGGTACATGCCAGTTCAAAATTGATGCCAATTCACGGGGGGTATGAGTGCATAGAGTGTGGTTTTTGAACGTTTTGAATGTTTATAGCTATGCAGTGGGAATTAGATTTCTGCATTGGGTGTATCCGTATTTCTCCATTTATATTTATTAATATTTTAAATAATTATTAAAATTTCAATAAGTATTTATTTTAAAAAGTAGTTTTTCAATGATTATTAGAATATAGATAGTTTTCTTTTATTATGATACATAGAGGATTAATGATTAATTGAGATTGATAGAATGTATGCAGAAATGATTGTGGATAACAACTTTTACATTTTTTTGCATTTTTTTAGGAATGGATTGAAAATGGTGGTAGTGGGTTGATGGTTTTAGCAACAACTTTTCAGAAAATACCACGTGTCTAGTTTTCAAAAAATGAGAAGGCCATGTGTCTAAATAGTGGGGAACTGTAGCCTGGTAGTGGGTTGTGGGCTTTAGCAGGAATTTCTCAGAAATTGCCGTATGTCTTTTTTTCTAGAAAATGAGAAAATCACTTGGTTGAATGATAGTAATGGACTATGGGCTTTAGCAACAACTTTTCAAAAAATGTCATGTGTTTAAATTTGAAAAAGCCACATCTCTGAATGATGTGGGTTGTAGCCATAAGACTGACTATGATATGGAAAACCATATCATATCTAAAAACCTCTGCTACTGCCACGTACACACCAGTTACAAGAGTTATTTAAGTAACAGTAATTATATTTTTTTATATGTTAATTAAAATTTAACACTTTAACCCATCCGTTAATCTCTAATCTTCTGTTACCCATTCTTCTATCCTTCGAGTTCCCTCTTCTGGTCAACTTCTTTGAACTCTCTCTTCTAGTTGAACTTCTCCTTCGAGTTCCCTCTTCTAGTCAACTTCTTCGAGCTCCCTCTTCTGGTCGAACTTCAAGGGAACAAATTTGCTCTGAAAAAAAATTACAATATGTTTTTTGGCCTAAAGATCAGTGGCTAATTCATTCTTAAGAAGTTTTGCCCTTTGATATCAGGTTCAAACATTTTTAGCTGAATAAATGGGCACTTAATTATTCAGTATTTGATCATGACAAGTTTCATCCTGAAGGGTATTGGCACTAATGAATTTCTGTTCTGTAAACTTACTACACATTAACAAAGTATGAATTGAAGTTTGAAAACTGCATGAAATTGACATTAAACGAGCAATGGAATTCATTTCCAAGTTGCCAGAAAGCAACCCTAAGAATCAAGAATCAACCTACAAATATACATGTATTCCAAGTTTCTTTTTCATTAATTCCACCAATACCTCATTGGGTAGATCCCTACTGCAAGTTCTGTCACTCCAGCACTTATTCTGGTCTGTCAATATGGCCCGCAAGCCACCTACAAGAGAACAAGACTCGTCATTCCCACTCCAACATATACACAAATGTAGAGAAGAGGGATCTAATAACAGTGTCTAGCGAATGAGATAACAAAACTATAAATGTGTTTGCCATTGCTGGTTGGTGTCGTCCACAGAGAACATAAAGAAAATCAAATATGATATCGAATACAGAGAGAGAAGGAGAGAAAGACAGAGAAAGAGGAGATAGAGATTTACTGGTGGTTAGATGTCGCCGCTGGTTCCATCCTCGCCGGTGATGTGAAGTCTAAGTAAGAGAGAGAAAGAGTCGACTATGGGAGAGATTCATCCGAGGAGGAAGAACGAATGGAAAGACCTTAACATTTTTTTTATTTGAAATGAATTTCTTTTTTGAAATGTGATTTTAATTGTTGTTGAAACTGGTTACTTGCGATACCCTGAATTCATCAAAACAGAAAGTCGAAGGTGATTGGTCCATCTCATCCGATATGATATGGAAAAGATACTTTTTCCATATCATAGATTTTCCCTATATATATAGATGGGTAAATTTCTGAAACCTCTTCTGTAGTTTTTGGCTCTTGTTAAAACCCCCTTAATTGCAATCATCTCCTTTGGACTTTCTAACCATGGTTTTTAAAATTGGATTGGCTCAGATAGTCAAATTGGAAAACTTGGGAACCGGTTGATCAGTTATGTTTCACCCCAAAATCGTTTTTTGGCTAAAAGTTGTTGATTTGGTCAGCGAACCGCTTACTTAGGCGGTCGAGCTATCAAATCGTTAACTCAGACAATGGTTTTTGGCCATTTTTTATTTTTTATTTTTTAAATCAAAACAGACCATCCATTCAAACCAGATGATCAGACCATTCAACCCAGGAACCAGTCCCAGAATGGTTCCCTATCTGGTCCAGTTTTAAAAACCTTGTTTCTAATAAAGTTGCAAGTAGACTCTCTTTGTTAGAATCCTCTAAAAAGAGGCATGAAAATATTCAACATATTTTTACAATTACTTTTAACCAAAATGTTTATTTTCCAAATTCTCTCTTTATAATAATGCTAGCTCAGACCTTTCAATCTCTTTTCTAAAGTTGATTTTATTCCAAAATTTCCTGTCGTATTAATTGTTCAAAGTAATGCTGCAACTTGAATTCTCTTATTTTTTGTGTATTGTTTATAAAATTTGTACTATTTTTCTTTTATAGAAATCAGCTTCAATAGAAATTACATGGCTATTTTAGATATTTTCATACTTATTAAAAATTTTAGTAAAGAAGGTCTACTTGCGTATTAAAAAAGTTCATAATAAATGATTGCAATTATAAACTTGAGTGGAGGTTTTAACAATTTATCCTAATAAAAAAAGGATAATCTTTTTAAGATCATCCAGCTTCTGCTTTTAAAATTTTACTTTTGTGTTATATGCTATTAGACCGACCTTTTAGGGGCCCACTTCTGGGTGGGATCAAAAGGTCCTAACACTCACATTGCGGC
This sequence comes from Nelumbo nucifera, assembly GCF_055504915.1. Lineage (NCBI taxonomy): Eukaryota > Viridiplantae > Streptophyta > Magnoliopsida > Proteales > Nelumbonaceae > Nelumbo > Nelumbo nucifera. The sequence continues at coordinate 64,985,161 of NC_142654.1, read as the reverse complement.
TCAAGGTCTAAAATGGCGATAATCGGTGCACCATCTGAATTTGTCGCATATAACTCTAAATACCGTCTCTGTCAGCTTGTCTAAGTTCAAACCCAAAATCCCATTTCGTCTGAACAAAGTTATAATCCATCCAATGCATTCCCATAAAGATTTGAATTTGACTATCTTAGTTTCAAGTGTAATGAATGGAAAATTTTGACTATGACCATACAGTGAGAGATTAGCGTTTCTATAAATGAAGCAACCATAGAATACTTCTCAATTATCGCAACAACTCTTAATTGATCGATGTGTCAGTAAAATGTTATGATGCAATTAGTAATTCAAAGATTGAAGTCAGTTACGGAATTGGGAATTTTCTGTTTGGAGGGGGGGGATTTGTTTCTCCTTGATCGGTTGATCCGATTGTCAGGTTGTATAAAGAGAAAAGAAGATGGAAAAGGGGCTTAAAGTTTCACAAAAAGTAGAGAATAAAGAAAAAGGAAAGAGGACGTTCAAAAACAATGGATAAACATGGAGACATAAAATAGATGTTAATCTTATTTTTTAAAAAGATTTGTGCTTAAAGCGTGTGTTTAGAACTGTGGGCGCTTATTTAATAAATGTTGTTATATAGGTGCTATTTTAGCATTTCCCTTATTATGCAGATCTGAAGCTTTATTTTAGTGTTCCTTCCCCTCAACGGGTATGCATTTATTCACTATTTTGCTGATGTGGTGTCCAATGGCATCTAAATGTCAATAAACAGATTCATTATTACTTTTTTCGGTTTTACAAACAAATCAAATACAAACATTTAGGTTATGCTTGGTTTGAAGGAAAATATAAGGAAAGGAAAGGAAAGATAGGGAAACCTTTACAAACCTTGTATTGTTTTCCCTACCTTTCCCTTCATTTCCCTATTTTTTTCTTCAAACCAAACATAACCTTAGTGAATAAACACCCACAGTTCCAAACATATACCAAACTAATAGAATAACACCCATTTATTACTTTACTCCACTCCTAAACTAAGGCTTTGTTTGGTTTGAAGGAAAAATGCAGGGAAACCTTTACAAACCTTGTACAGGGTTCCCCTACTTTCCCTTCCTTACCTTTTCCTTCAAACCAAACATATATAGCCTAATAGAATAACACTTAAAAAAAAAAAAAGTAGTTTGGGGGCCAAAGGCTCAACCTTATTACCTAGTTCCATCGAGTATGAATTCAGTCCTCACAAAACCGTCACTCAACCATTCTATCACAAATTCACATCTGGGCACCACAGAAGGTGCCCTACAAACACCCCGCTCTATTATCACCGTATTCAAAGCCTTTTATATATTTTATTCAGAGGAGATATTCCTAATGCACAACTGCAAGTGGTTATAACTAGGTGTGAGTACTGTTGTATGAGGACTGAATCCCAATTCAGCTCGGCCTCATTGCAGGGGAGCTGAATATCACCCTTTTTGTTAATTCATTGTCTGCGTGGTCTCATAAAAGTAGGGTCACAGAATTGGCATCATTTTTACTTTTTTCTTTTCTGATGATCAATTTATTCAGATTCAATCAACTTGGCTATCCATTGGTATGCTAAAATCTAATCCTCTTCCTTGTGATTGTAAATTTTGCTAGCTCATCAGGTGGGTGTCTCAACTGCAGACTAGTGGGTTTTTTTTTTTTTTTTATTTGCAAAGCAGCCATTAGTGGGTTTTCCTTCTTTCATTTGGCAAACTGTCTCTTACAGAGGTTTTTGGAGGCATCCAAATCAAATGTTAGGAGTGTCAGGGTTTGAAATCCAAGTCAAGGAAGTCTTGAGACAAATAAAAAAGAAGAGAGGTTGGAGTTCTTTTAATAAAGCAGCGTATCACCATGTGAGGAAACGGAAATTGAAATCAATGCAATACAATTACTGGCTCAAGTTGATCAAACATTTTAATGAATTAATGGATCCGATCTCTACAAGGACCAAGTCAATTTGATTGGTTCACCGCGATCCCTTGCTTTGACTCGTAACTATAAGATTCCTCAGAGGGTTATTAATCCCCAACCCCAGGTGCCAACCGTGTCACCAGTTGGCACCGAAATCGGATCTGCTCCTCACATAGGGCGTCTCACACGCGTTTCACACGCGCATCCTATTATGCATTGAAAACATCTTCCGTATTTATAAGCGTGAGAAGCAGATCCCGTTCCGTTGGCACCGTCGAGTCTTGACTCAAAAACTTGACGAGAACGGAGAGAGTTATTTAATGCGTACGTGCTGCTCAGGGAAATGGGGTCGTCCACCGTGATAGGTTTGACGACTACAGAAGTTGAATTGTTAAAACTAAATTTTGCTTGAAGGAAGAGCTGAATTTCTACTGTAAGTCTGTAATTCTGAAATTAAAAAAGTATAAAAATGAAAAATGCCTATAAAAGTGAATAATCCATTAAAAAAAGGAAATAGAAAACTGAATAGGAATCACTAAGAAACTGGAAGGAAAGATCAAAGTCGAAGACTGACTGACCCATAATAAGAAGACTGTCAAGGAATTCCTCTCTCCTATTTCCCCGTTTCCATCCCGTCTCATCCTTTCTCTGTTTCTGCCTGAATCAGTAAAGGAGAACAGTGAAGAAAACCATGTTGGTGTCAGAAACAAGTTGACAGAAGGGAGCTGACATGGGTAACTGTTGCGGAAGCCCAGTTGATACCCAAAGCCAAAGCACCACCAGACCTTCAAGTCCAGGTACTGTCTCTTCTCCTTGTTTCTGTTTTCTCTTTGAACATCTTCTCATATGGGTTCTCTGTTTCTTCTTTGCTATTGGCGCTTGCTTCTTTCTTTGCCACCTCCTTGGGTTCTGTATTTCCTCTTATCATGTGCAAGAGAAATTCTGATTTGCATCTTTCGAATTGGGAAACTTGGAAATTTCTCTCTCAAAACCCAGCGTTTTGTTTTTGGCTAAATAATTCATCAATTCTCTATGAATTCATGGGTTTATCCGTTTCTGCTTTTAGTTTCAATTTTCGAATATGGTGATATAAATAACCATTTATTTTCCATAATATTTAAATGGGTTTCACTTTTTTGGTCCAATGTTTTATCCATTCTTCGTAATTTCACATGGGTCTCGCTGTTTCTGCCATTGGTCTGTCACAGATTCTGATATAGCGATACTAACCACTAATTTCCCCTACCTCTAGACGGATTTTCTTCTGTTTCCTTTATCTCAAGTAGCTTTCCTTTTTTGCCCCAAAATCTCAAATGGGTTCTCTCTTTTTCTTTCATATCCTCAACAGGATTCTCTTTTGCTTCCACAATTCCATCCCATAACTTTAATTCTGTTTCCTTTTCTCCCCGTTTGTTGCACAGGGACATCAACATGGACGTCGAGAAACGCCAGCAGCTTTTCCAACAGCAGCGGTAGCACCAACACCCAGTATTCGACAAGCAAGAGCCTGGATGAGAAGTTCCCCAACGGACACATCTTACCAAGCCCGAACTTGAAAGTCTTCACTTTTGCAGAGCTCAAAGCAGCAACCAGAAACTTCAGATCCGATACAGTGCTGGGCGAGGGAGGTTTTGGAAGGGTTTTCAAGGGTTGGATTGATGAGAAGACGTTCGCTCCTTCCAAGATTGGTAATGGAATGGTTGTTGCAGTCAAGAAATTAAATTCGGAGAGCTTGCAAGGATACGAAGAATGGCAGGTAAATTTGGAAAAAAAAAAGCACAAGGAAAAAAGTAGAATTTCTTCCATTTTTACTTTTTTTAGAGCACTTCGGGTTTCAAATGATAAAAATGCTCTTCAAACGCTACTGCTGAGTGATGTATTTTGATTTGTATAGATTAACTGTAATTTTTATTTAGTCAATAACTCTTTGTAAGAATTTAATAGATAATAATTCTTACTCTAGTTCATTAAATTTTCTTCATTACAATGTTTTTAAGAGCAGACCCTTTTTTTTCTTAATTCAAACTATCACTTGCATACAAATGTACCTAATTAGTTAACATGAATTGATGAGATGGTTGGATTTGTAGAATGAGTTTTTGCCCAGTCAGAAAGGAATTTAGAATGGTGTAATGGGTGTAGGATATTATTTTTGACATTTAATGTTTTGTATTGTTTTATCCTTGAATGCTGTTTATTAATTATCATCAATGGCCAAGAACTTGAAGGAAGTGTTTTTTTTCCTCCCTTAAAAAAATTACCAGTTCAAATGGTTTTGAAGTTGGTAGTTTTTTTTTTTTTTTTCTGCTACAGTTTCGAAGTTGGTAATGAGAACATGGAGATGAGTAAACCATCTTTTTCACATACAGGGCCATTGCTTGGTGCAATGGTAAAATCTTGGGCTGACAAGCATAGAATGTGGGTTTGAATCTACAAGCAGCCAGTTTGTGCCTAAAAAGGGCCAGTCCGTCCTCCTAAGACCTTGGATACCCGAGTCCATAATTGAATAATGGACCTTTAGGGTATCTCCAAGCTAGAAAATCAATAATTTTTTGGCCTAATTGCCATGTTGGCATGGGTTATCATAGACTGCAAAGCAGGACAGCATTTGCCTGGCCAATTCTAGAAAGTTGGGATTCAGCCTTCCTTGAGTGAGTGTTCACATTGTATTAAAGGAGTAGAAGCCAAGTTCAATATCACATCTGCCAACTTGTCTCCTCTCTCTATCTTCCTCTCCCTTCTCCCCACAAACTTGGTTTCATTTAAAATTCCTTTTTCCATTTTTGAATTTTGAGCCAATATTTATATGATAATTTGTTTCCATCTTTGTCTTTTTATGGTGCAGTCAGAAGTGACTTTCTTGGGAAGGCTTTCTCATCCCAACCTGGTAAAGCTCCTCGGATACTGCTATGAGGATAATGAACTCTTGCTCGTTTACGAGTTCATGCAAAAGGGAAACCTCGAAAACCACCTTTTCAGAAGTAAGGAAAACCTTGCGCTCATTCTCATAGATGTGCAAACAAACACAAACATTGGAAGATGAACTTGTACACATGAAACAAGCTGATCTAATTTTCAAATTCTCACATTATTCTTATCCAGGAGGTTCAGCTGTACAGCCACTTCCATGGAATTTACGACTCAAAATAGCAACTGGTGCAGCTAAAGGGCTAGCTTTCCTGCATACATCAGAAAAGCAAGTAATCTATAGAGATTTCAAGGCCTCCAATATCTTAATGGATGCAGTAAGATTTCTGAACCAAAATGCTTTTTAATATACAAAAAGATTCTTTTGTGGGTATAGAAAGAGACTTAATAAATCTTTTCATCTTTTGTTCTATATAGAATTTCAATGCAAAAATATCAGATTTTGGGTTGGCAAAAAATGGTCCTGCAGCTGGAAATTCACACGTGACAACACGTGTTATGGGCACATATGGTTATGCAGCTCCAGAATACGTTGCCACAGGTAATATTTTCTGCCTCTGCTTCTGATTCTCCCCAAGTCTTCTCTGTTTCGGTTTAAACCTTAGGATTGAATTTGGACTAGGCCTGATTAATTTGGTTGACAAACAAGTCCATGCCTTTTAAAGTACTCCAGTAGTTGTACCTGGTGTTATATAGCTATATAAATGTAACTATCCACATCCAATTTCTTTTATGTAGCAATTGTGCTGTACAGACAAGAAAATTTACTCATAGTGATTCTAACATCTGAAACCATGAGACCCTGGTTGATCTTTCAATAGTGGATTTGGGCCTTGTCATGTATGACATGGCCAGAGCAAGTCCACCTTTTATAATGGAACCATCTCCAAGAGTAAAGACCGGAATATGGTTGTTTCAAGATTTCAAGGAATTTAGTTCCTTTCAATATCTTACTAGAAAATGGAAATAAATCCATTTTAGACAAGGATATCATGGTTTCAAATGCTAGCAGACAGTGCAATAAAAGGATTTCATTTTCAAACACCTCAACCCTTTTTAATTAGTTTGAAAATATACAAGATTTGGTACCACTAACTTGGTAAATTAGCCAACCCCTCCCCTCCCCCTTTTTCTGGTAAACTGGAAATTCAACCATGTCCTCCTTGAACAGGTCATTTATATGTGAAGAGCGATGTTTATGGATTTGGGGTCGTGTTGCTTGAGATGCTGACAGGATTACGCGCACTTGATACAAACCGTCCAAGTGGCCAGCACAACCTTGTAGAGTGGTTAAAGCCATCTCTACATGATAAAAGAAAGTTAAAAACCATGATTGATTCTAGGCTGGAAGGCCAATTTCCTATGAAAGGTGCAGTACAGTTAGCTCAGCTAACTCTAAGTTGTCTCGGATCAGAACCAAAGAGTCGCCCATCAATGAAGGAAGTTGTTGAGACTTTGGAACGGATTGAAGCTATCAAAGATAATAAACCAAAGGAATCCAGAACCAACTCTGCACAACCTAGAGGCTACCGCCACGGCCAATCCCCCTTGCACCATCGCTCTCCTCTTCACCCGAGGCAAGAAGGTGGTAGAGTAGGAGATCATGCCTACCAACAACCACCCAGACGAGGGTAGTTTGGGTACAAGATGGCTCCAGTGAAGTGAATGACCATGCACAGAATGCACATGAGGTGATTGTTTCTTATTATTAAACGATCCCCATTTTTTGTTAATGCTTTTACAAGTCTTTTGGATGTGATGATTGATGAATTAGTGATTCTGTCGAGTCCTTAGTATTGCAAGGTGAAATTATGTATGCTTTTATATATAGAACTTGCAAGCGTTGTGTAATGTGTATCTTCTTTTTGTCTCTCTTTTTCTTTCGTTTTTTTTTTTTGAGGGGGTTTAGAACTGATATACATATCTAATCTAATTACAGCAGTGAAACTACTGAAGCTCTTTCTCTCTGTCTTGCTTTAACTTTCACAAGTCAATCTTGTCATGCTATAAAATTGCTAAAATAACATTTAGTATTCAATTACAAGTACTGTTTGAACTTTGAAGAAAAGGAAAAACATACATAGAGGAAGGAGGGAGACTTGCTAGAGACGTGGAGTTCAATTCATAAATTTGGATACCCAAAGCCATTGCTTTCTTTTCCCAGGTTATCCAGCATGGCAGCATTGAGGCAAGAGGCCATCTGATTACAGCTTTAGGTGATTGAACAGAATGACTTCATGCTTTGTTTTTCAGTAAGTTAGTAATGAGGTTGTGAATTCCTCAATGGTTGAAGGCTTGATGCTGAAATTGAGTTAATTAACAATAACCTTGAATGTTTTATTATTTAATTATTTTATTCGCTAAAAGAAGGACAAATAAGTCATTCAGTTCAGCCATTTCACTCTTCTTTTACATTATCAAATGGCCCAGAAATAAAACTATTTCTAGACCAACAAGAGCGAAAAAAAAAACCGTTATCCTTTGGACACTCTTGAATCTTGATGCTTCTATTTATTCGCTAATAAAAAAGAATTAAACCCTGTTTATTGGCCTATATTTCTAGATATCAATATTGTCTCTGCTTTCCAAGAGATTCTATCCTGATCATCTCTGCTTTCTATATTTCAATCAAGATGGGTACGGCTTGTGGTGGTAGCTTGATCAAGCTCGTGGGAAGCTTGGGTAATTGACTAATTTCACTGGGAACTCAGAAGCCCATCTTTTCTGTGCTATCCGTTGGTCACACCAGTTAGAGGTGTCAATTGGACTGGATCCAATCCGATTCGGTTCAATATGAATCCATTACAGATGGCTTAGATCCAATCCAATCCGATGAATATTTGGATCATTTTGGATCAGTCCAATCTAATGTCTGGACTGTCCAATCTGTTCAAATTGGTTTTAATTTAGATTGATTGCAACCAAAACCTGGTCCATTGACACGTGTATTCTATCTTCTAATAATGGACCGGATATTTCTTCAATTTCATCGAATCCAATATAAATCCATTACAAATGAATCAGGTTCAAGCCAATTCAATAAATGCTTTGAACCATTAAGTCTGAGTGGTCCAATTCAATGTCTTATTAGTCCATCCAAATTGGTTTTCATTTAGATGGGGTCCAACCCAAAGCCGGTCCATTGACACCCTTACACCCCTACACACCACATCGTTGGTGGAAACAAGAGGTGCATAAAGAACCATAATGTTGAAGAATGGGCCTTGCCACAGGGTCGGGATCCTTTCATTGTCATGCTTGACGTGGGGACCAAGTTGAGTTGTCAATATGATGGATCTCTGATGCAGGGATGGATTGTTGGGCTGCTCAAGATATGGTGGAAAAGTACATTTTGTGGAGGGACTTGATGAAGCTCTTTTATGAGTCTATCAAGGTAGCAGATAAGAAAGGCAGTGAGAGCCACTGTTAATAACACGAAGATGGTGCTCTGCTCTTATTTCTTTAATTTCTTTAAATGAGATCGTCCATGTTTTCAAGGTCTTACATGGAGAAACCTGGTAGAATAAGGCCATGTTTGGAACCAATATTGTTTTTTGAGAAAATGGTGTTGCATTGGTATGCCGTTCTATGACTTTTATCCTTTTTTTTTATTTATTTTTTGTTCTGGACCATTGCTATTTGCTGCCAGTCATTTTTCAATATCACATCAGCATCTCTTTACTGGCAGCGGTAAAAAAACGAAAAAACACCAAAATTAATATTTCCTCAAATCACACCTTTCCTGATTTTGAAAGTATAGTCTAAGAATGTTTTTCGGAAAAATGCATAACCAAAACAGCAACAGATTTCAGATGTGGCACTGATAGCATCGGTTCCAAACACTGGCTAAGTGAACTCAGATCAAGAGTGCAGCAACGATAAAAGTAAAACAGAGCACAGACGTGGTGTCGGTGAAGGAGTTCGAACTTGGCAGTTATGACAATCTTTCGTTTCAAATCCAGAGAAGCACATCTTATGGTCATCGGCTCTAATCCTTACGTCATATATAATCCATACTCTGGTACCTTATACCAGCGCCCAAGTAATTTCCTTGAATCCAGATTTCTCCACCACAACTGTTGGGATATCGATGTGTAAAACTACATGTCACAATGGTTAGGATATCGAAGTGTAGCTACAATGTGATGTGAAGTGGGTGTGAGGACCATTCTCTTAACTGTATTGGTAATAATGTTTTAAAAGCCGATCTGGAAGTCAAACTGTTGTCGTGGTAGGGATGGCTTATATATATATAGAATTTTTTGAGGATAAAATTTATTGTTCCATATTTAAATTTATCTATAAAAATGATGACAAATAAGATAATCGGTTATTGATACTAAATGAGTTGAACAGATGTAATTTTAAGATATTCAATGCATTCAATTCCCTCTCATTAAATTCAATATTTATGTTATTAACTTACATTCATGTTCATTGAATCGTATATTTAAGTCATTTTTGTTTTTTCCAAGTTCTCATCATTAAGTTCTATTAATTAAATTCATACTTAATAAATTAATAATTCCAATAATATAAAAGCTTATGCTTTTAAGATCTACCTAGAAAAATGTGTTTTCATCTTGGTGGTGGTAAAAAATTAAACCATTTTGGGTCAAATGGGTCAATCCATGTTGCCACGATTAAATAATAAAATGAAAAAATTTAGAAATTAAAAAAATTGGGAACATTTTTTACATATTAAACAATAATAAGTATGATAAATAAGAAATGTTTTTATTAATGATGGAAATGGAATGTAAAATATAATTGAAATTAAAAATATTTTCATATTCTCTCTCATTAAATCCTATATTTAATATATATTTTTCTCATCATTAAATTCTTGTAATGAAATCCACAATATTAATTTTAATAGTATAAAAATAAATATTTTGAAAAGTAATTTGAAAAAAAAACCATTTTCTTCCCTCCTGATGGTGGGCAAGCAATTTGGCCATTTGAGGTCAAATGGATTAACAAATAATACCATAATTAAATAGTAAAAAGTATAATAAATAAGTATAAAATATAAGAAGTATTTTTATTAATGATGAAAATGGAATGTCAAATTTAAAACCTACCTAAAAATGAAATGTTGTCATAGTCAAATAATAAAATTTTGAAAAATAGAAAATTCAAGAATCACAAAAATTAAAAAAAAAAAAGATAGAGAAAATTTTGGGCACATATCTAATGTTAGATATTTATAAAAAATAAAATATTGGGTACATCTTTAATACTATGCATTCATTACATTGAACAAAAATAAGTATTATAGATAAGAAATCATTTTATCAATGATGAAAATGTAATACGAAATTTAATATCAACCTAGAAATCAAACTATTTTTCTTTTTGGGTGGTGGGTTAGTGGTTTGGGTCAAATGATATCATAGACAAACAAAAATTAAGTCTGATAAGTAAAAATTATTTATATAATGTAAATGAAATATATAATTTAAAGGGAAAATTATAATTAAAGCCGGTTGTACATTTAAAATTAGGTTGCAAGTTGATCTAGAAACCAACAAAACTCTGACAACCGGCTCTACATTTCAAATTATAAAAACCTTCATTGTGTCATCGGAGGACATGGGACTCTTAATCCATGTTGGACACAACAGAAAGCCTATATCGAAAATAGGTTTTTATTTTCTCTCCTGATCCCTCTGTCTCTTAATCTTCCTCCCTTCTCTCTCATTCTCATAGTCATCTCTCGATCTCCCGCTCCCTCTATCTCTCCCACTCTCTCAACTTTGGTATGTAGCCAAATCAAAATCTCTCTCTCATTCTCCATCAATCTCTCTCATTCTTCTCCTTCTCAATCAATACCTCATTCTCCCTCTCCCTCTCTCGTTCTTTTTTTTTTTATTTCTCTTACAAACTTATACAATATTAATCAGATAGTATAAAAAAACTAAAGGGACCAACCACTTGTACAATCAAGTTATAAATTTCTGTCAAGTTGGTATAAATTTCATAGTCAAGAGTTTCTTGTGAATTTTTATCAAATTGGTGTAATGATTTTTGAACCATACCAAGTTGGTCTCATGTTTTTTATTCAATTTGATTAATACCATACAAGTGTATAAGAAAACTAGAAAAAGAATGAGAGAGGAAGCGGGAGAGAAACTAAGGGAAAACAACAGAAATTAAGGGAGAAAGAGAGATCGAACTAGAAAGAGAATGAGAGAGATTGAGGGAGAACAATAGGTAGAGAAAGAGAGAGAATGAGAAAAATTGATAGAGAATGTAAATACCGAAACCAAAAACCATTTTTATTTATTTTTAAATCACATAGTCGTTGAGTAGAGAGAGGTGACTCTGAGAGTGAGAGAGTGAGAGAGAGAGAAAGGAAGAGAAATTAAAACGCTTTTTTATTTTTCAATCACCCAAAATTAAGAGGGTAATTTTGGTATAAGACATTTGTTGTGTCCAACATGGATTAAGAGTCCCATGTTGGCAACAGCCACATAAGCCTCCAATGACATAGCCAGGGTTTTTATAATTTGAAATGTAGAGCCGGTGAGTTTTGTCGGTTTTAGGACCAACCTGTAGCCTAATTTTAAATGTACATCCCATTCTAACTATAATTTCCCTAATTTAAAATTAATCCGAAAGCAAATCTATTTTCTTATATAGATGGTGGGTCAATGATCCAACTTTTCAAAGAAACCCATAATGTCATAATTAAATAATAAATATTTAAAAAATGATAGAACACAAAGAATGAAAATGTACAAATTTTGTAGAAAACATTTGAAAACATTTCTAATGTTATATATTCATCATATTAAATAAAAATAAATGTTAAAAGTTAATTTTATTTATTATAGAAACGAAATACAAAATTTAATAATAATAATAATAATAATTGATGGTGCGCGATCTGGATACTCGTAGCTGGAAGATGATCTAAACACCAGTGGCATGGCGAGCTGGACCAACCTGCAAGATAATAGATCAAAGAACTTGGGGTGGCTAAACCAGCGAGGTCGCTCCAATGCTTAAATCAGTACTATATTATGGATGCGAGCTGAATACTTAAACGCTAGAGTGCTAGTGAGCAAATAATTGCACATACCTTCGCTTTGAGGATTGATGCCCCTATATAGTTGAGTAGTCGTGAATCCTACGAAAAGGCTCTGGAATCTCTGGGCTACATAGATAAGATCCGTTCCACTTTCGAAGGAGAGCAATGCACTTGATAAGGTTTATCAATTCCCTCCAATTCGTATGGAGTGAGGATGAGCCTTGTTAATGAACGTCGTAAACCCGGGGAATTCGGAATTCGTTGGAGAAGCTTCTAGAGTCGATTATGTGGCGCTTCGGTTCTTTAGCCCCGATCTTGCACCTTGGTTCTTTGGCTCCGAACTGGATTAGGTACCGAGGTGCCTTTATGGCGAGGTGCTCAAGGTCCTGAGCTCCCGAACTACTAGCAACGTTCCCTTGCTGAGTTGTCATCCTATTGGCTAATCGCGTCCACGTGTACTTCGGTTGCTAGGTCGGGCCAACTTACCCCATCATCAATTGCCCCCCCACTCCTCGTGCCAAGGGTAGCAACCCCGGTGCGGGGAGTTCACGGCCAGCGCAAGCAGGTTGGCCCGATTCCTTCTTGGTTCACCTCCCGGTTTTTTGGTCGGACTGATGTAACCCATGCGGCTCAGTGGAAAAAACCAGATCACGTGTCGGGAACACGCGGACTCGATGTGGTTTATAAACTCTATGGATGCCAAAAACCGTGCTCAACCAAAATCTTTCCTCGAAGGGAGTGCGGCCGGTTTTCATGAGAGCCATAGGATCGCATCAATCTGACCGCCAGTTCCCGGATATGGTGGCTATAAATAGGGGGGACCTAGTCCCCTTTCCTTCGTCCTTCAAAGTGCATTCGAGAGTTGAGGTCGCACATCTGTTCTTCAGCTCGCGTCTTGTATTCGGGGTAGTTCACTTCTTCTTTCGTCTTTTGGTGAGTTCGCCTTATTCCGCCCCTCTTTACTTCGAGTTCGCTTGTTCCTTTTGTTCATTATGTCTGGCCTTAGTTTAGATAGCCTTCTAGATGAGAGCGATGAGTCCATTGGGGCCAAGGTGGGTACCTTGGCATAGACTACGGGGCTTCATCCTACCGAGGTGGGCACTTCGGCACAAGATGAGGACCCCAATCCGTCCGAGGTAGACTCACCTCGGCGAGAGCGAGGTCTTCGAGGTCTTCGACAAGATCGTGGTCTTCGAGGAACAACTCGTAACTGGCCTTCATTTTCCACTCCACCCTTTCATAGTCGAGATCATCAAATTTTTTGACATTGCCATAGACTAGCTCCACCCGAACTCCATTCGTAATATTGTAGGTACCATCTCCCTTTTTCATGACTATAATCGACCTCTTGACCTTGACATTTTTTCCTCGATCCTTTCCATCAAAAAGAATTCGGCCTATGTTCTACCCCAGCGCAGGCGTAGTTACTACATGTCTCCACGCCCCAGGTACAAGTTGTTACACGAGCTCCCCAACAAAGTCCCGGCCTGGAAGAGGCGTTACTTCGTAGTTCGTAACGCGGAAGGGTGGCCTTTTCCAACTCACTAGAGACCTGCCATCCAGGACCTCGACGTTAGGCTAGATAAAAAGTGCAAGAGGATGTCTGGACTTGGGCGAAGCTAGGCTTGAAGTTCAAGAACTTCGTGACTGAAGAGAAGCTCGCGCAGGCCGGCCTAAGTCCTCCCGGTAGGTCACTAACTATTGTACTCTTTCTCTTATTTTGTTTTGCTTCGATGACATTGCATCTGACTCTATTCATTGCCTTGTTGCAGTTATCATGGCTGACTTCTCTGCCAATGAGCTCTTCAAAGGAATGCACAAGGGGAAGAAGAAAAAGAGGGCCTCCAAGAAGGCCCGTATTTAAGAGGAGGTTCCTACTTCGGGCATTGGCGCCACCTCCTTCAAACCTCCAGCTAACACCGAACATACCCTGGTAATTGACCTGGTCGAGGAGGACAAGGGTAGGGATTCCCTACACCAATTGCCCAAGGAAACTACATCCTCCAAGGCCCAACAATCTCAGGAGGCCATCCCATCGAGCAGCGACGTCCCAGCTCAAAGCATCTTGAGCCCAAAGCTTGGTCTCCTCAAGAGCGAAGATGCAGTCTTCCCTGAAGAGGTTACTCGGTGGGTCGAGCTACCGGCTGTGCAGCTCGGAGGAAGAGCGGCGACACACTGCATGGTGGTATGTAACCAACCTTCAACCTTTCTGTACTTAGATTTTTTCTCAATACTTATATCTCGTTTCTCCTCTTGTCAGGTGAACTCTTCGATCCATGCTCTGGTCTACCAGTCCGAGATGAATTTGAAGTAGGCTCTCGAAGCCAAGGAATCATCTCGCAAGGCTCACTCCGATCTGAACCTAGCTTATAGCGAGAACAACAGATTATTGAGGGATGCGCGAGCTCAGAAAGAATTATTGACCGTTCTGATGGTGGAGAAGGAGGAGCTGAAGGAGCATGAGGCAACCCATAAGAGAGAGGTCCAGAACCTCGAGGAGCTAGTGAAGTAGCGAACTGACATCTTGCTTCACTTGATGGAGGAGGCAAAGATTAAGGCCGTCGAGGAGTCTTCGGTGGAACAACGCAAGTTGCTTTTCGAGACCGAGAGGGCAGGCTACCGCAAAGGCTTCAAACTCAACAGGTGGTTGACCCGACATGAGTTTCCTCACCTCGACCTCAGCGCTATTACCACATCAAAGATCACCGAGGAGATGGCCCTCGAGGCAGCTAAGGACCCCGACTCCGAGGAGGAGGAGAGCGATGACCTCTTCGGCGAGGAGACTGTGGAAGGGGATGAGGGAGGTGATGCCGCCGACGCCACAAATGATCTCATGGAGACTGATTAGCCCACCGACGCTGCTACTAGGGGCGAAGAGCCCCAATATAATTGATACTTCTTGCCTATTTTCTTGGACCCCCCATACATAGTGTATGTCCCGAGCCTCCGAGATCAGTTGTAGTTGTTCTTCTCTCTATATTTTTTTTTCATGTACTCAGAACTTTTTATTAATGAAACATAATGATCCACAGAACCTTTTGTGTGTAAAAAAGTTTCTTGAGTGTTAGTTATCCCGAAATTTTTCTAAGTGGTGGTTATCCCGAAGTATCAAGCTAATGAGTTGGACTCCAAACAGGAATAACCCAATGTTGTTGTACGACAAGGTGGATGGACACTGTAGGGTATGTACCCGACCTATCCATGCACGGGCTACTCACTTGTCCAAGCCGAAGAGGCGATTGGGACTTGTCACGCTTATGCCAAGAAGGTGTTTAAGACTTATCTGCCCATGCTGAAGAGGCGACTGGGACTTGTTTGCCTATGTCGATGAGGCGATTAGGACTTGTCTACCCATGCCGAAGAGGCGACTAGGACTTGTCTGCCCATGCCGAGGAGGCGACTAGGACTTGTTTGCCTATGTCGAGGAGGTGATTAGGGCTTATTGTAGTGTCGAGATCTTCTGTCAGCTCGGCACCATGGCCCTTAGGCTTCTGCGAGTGACTCAAAGTCCTCTCTCCAGCTCGTCATCTTGGTGGTTCCATGGTCTTATAGGAATTTTAACTTAGAGTTGCGGACTCATATGTAGTACCTTCTTAGGTTGTCAATGTTCCATGCCCGAGGTACCCGCTTCCCTTCCAAAGTCTTGAGCTCGTATGTGCCTTCCCCGAACACCCGCCTTACTCGGTACGAACCTTCCCAGTTTGGTCCGAGCTTACCTATGCCGGGCTCAGGTACCATAACTTTCTGGAGAACCAAGTCGCCAACACGGAACTGCCGCTTCTTGACTCGAGCGTTATAATACAGAGCTACTCTCTGCTGGTAGGCCGCAGTTCAAATGTAGGCTAGGTCTTGCACCTCCTCTACCAGCTCTAAGTTGGTACAGAGCTCGTCGTCGTTTGTTTCCTCATCATAGGCCTCAAATCGCAATGTGGGTACCTCGATCTCTGTCGGGATCACCGCCTCTGTGCCGTACGTGAGGTTGAAGGCAGTCTCACCCATCACGGTCTTGGTAGTAGTTCGGTAGGCCCAAAGGACACTAGGCAATTCGTCCACCCACAACCCCTTTGCTTGAGCTAGGCGAGCATTCAATCTGCGAAGTATCGCTCTGTTAGTTACTTCTACTTATCCATTCGCTTGGGGGTATGCCACTGAGGTGAAGTTTTGCTAAATCCCCATCTCGACACACCAGTTTTGAAACTTAACATCTTCAAACTGCTTCCCATTGTCGGATATCAGCACCTAGGGTAGTCTGAACTGGCATACTATGCTTTTCCAGAAGAAACTTTGTATGTTACGGGCTGTGATGATTACTAGGGGTTCGGCTTCCACCCACTTCATAAAATAATCTACTGCTACAACCAAGAACCTCCTCTGCCCTGTTGCTGGTGGGAAAGGATCAAGGATGTCGATTTCCTACTGCACGAAGGGCCATGGGCTGGTGAGGTATTTCAAATCAGTAGCTGGTTGGTGGTGGATATTGGCATGCCTCTGACATTTGTCACACTTCTTGACGAGCTCAAGTGCATCTGCCTTCATTGTGGGCCAATAATAGCTTTGCCTTAACACTTTCTATGCGAGGGCTCTACCCCCAAGTGTCCACCGCACAACCCTTCATGGGTGTCGTGAAGTACATGCTCAGCTTCTGAGGGTCGCAGGTAAGGGAACATGAAGGAACTCCTGTACAGTTGTCCGTCTATGAGGACGTACTTAGCTTACTGACGCTCTACCCTTCGAGCCGCATTGCGTTCTACAGGTAAGGTCCCGTGGAGCAGATAACCAGCGAGCAAGTCAATCCAGCTTGGTTCCACCTACAACACGGGAGCGACCTCTTTTGCCCCCCTCCCCCCCCCCCCCCCCCGAGAATGCTGGAATGAGGTAAGTCCTCTATGTACACAGTTCGCATAGTGTTGTCGCTCGTACTCGCTAGACGTGACAAGGCATCGGCCTCAGCGTTCTCGGACCTCAAAATTTGCCTAATAAAGCATTAGATGAAGCTATGCAAGATCTCTCTAACTTTGGCTAGGTAAGCTACCATAGTTGGGTCGCGGGCTTCGTACTTGCCAGTGACTTGGTTGACCACTAGTTGTGAATCGCTGCATACAATGAGGTGTTTCACTTTCATTGCCCTTGCTAAGGTCAGCCCAACGATCAGTGCTTCATACTCTGCCTCGTTGTTCGATGCCTCAAATCAGAACCGGAGTGCATACTCCAGCTTCACCTCGCTTGGGCCGTACAGTATCAGTCCTACACCGCTTCCCCGCTGGTTGAATGAGCCGTCAATGTGGAGGATCCAGGGCTCCTCGTCCCAGGTCGGTACCACTCTGACTGGGCCTGGTGCCGCACTAGCTAACGCTCTCGTCGTGTGAGTGAGCTTGGTCAATTCGAGGGTCGCTGCACTGAACATGCATTCTGCTGTGAAGTCTGCCAAAACCTGGGCTTTGATTGCTGGTCGTGGCTCATACCGGATATCGTATTCGATCAGCTCGATGGACCACTTCGCTAATCTTCCAGACACCTCGGGCTTAAGTAGAATCTGCCTCAAGGGTTTGTTAGTGAGAACAATGATAGTGTGGGCCTGGAAGTATGGGCGAAGTTTTCGGGCTGCTATGATCAGCGTGTACGCTAGTTTCTCAATCTTCGGATACCTAGTCTCTGCATCCTGCAAAACTTTACTAACATAGTAGATGGGTCGTTGGACCCGATCTACTTCTTTGATCATTACCGAACTAACTACTTCATCGCTTGCGGAGAGGTATAGTTTTAACGCGTCCCCTTCTTCAGGCCGAGTTAAAACTGGAGCAGTACTTAAGTACCTTTTCAGCTGGTCAAAAGTGAGTTGGCACTCTTCGGTCCATTCAAAGTTCTTGCTCCTTTTTATAGATTTAAAACAGGGTAGGCATCGGTCTGCCGATTTAGACATTAAGCGGCTTAGGGCAGCTATCCTACCAGTCAGCTTCTGGACTTCTTTTATTTTTCAGGGTGGTCTCATTTCTAGGATCGCTTTTATTTTTTCTGGGTTGGCCTCGATGCCACGTCGGTTGACTATATAGCCTAGGAATTTACCCAAAGTGACTCCAAATACGCATTTCTTCGGATTTAATTTCATGTTATATCTTCTTAAAATTTGAAAAACATCATTTAAATCATTCAACAAAGAGTTTGAAAACTGGGTCTCCACGACCATGTCATCAACATAACATTCTACTTTATTGCCGATCAACGGCTCAAAAACTTTGTTTACAAGGCGTTGGAATGTTGCCCCAGCATTTTTCAATCCAAAGGGCATGACCTTGTAACAATATAGCCCGAGCTCAGTTATGAAAGTGGTCTTGTCTTCGTCAGCAAGATCCATCATAATGTGGTTGTAACCGGAATAGGCGTCCAGAAAACTCAGCAACTCGTGCCCTGAGGTTGCGCCCACTAGACGGTCAATCTTCGGCAGCGGGAAGCGATCTTTCGGGCAAGCTCTATTCAAGTCGGTGTAGTCAACGCACATGCGCCACTTGCCATTGGCCTTCTTCACCAGAACTAGGTTGGTCACCTAGCTCGGGTAATGGACTTCCCTGATGAAGTCTGTCGCGAGGAGCTTCCCGACCTCCTCATCGACTACCCTCCAACGTTCCGGGGCGAGGTTGCGTTTCTTTTGTCTTATTGGCCTAACTAAAGGGTTGGCGTTAAGCTTGTGAGTTATAATTTTTGGATCAATCACGGGCATCTCTGCCGCGGACCAAACAAAAATATCTAAATTTTCAAGTAAAAAACTTACTAGATGGGTTCGAAGTGGTTCGTTGATCGAGGCACCGATCTGAAGAGTTTTGGTTGGTTTGGCGGCAGAGACTGGTATGTGGACCGTTTTCTCTTTTAGGGCAACTCATTCATCGGTATACTCTGTCGGTTGCTCGAGTTCGATGTCCTTGGCTAGCTTTGCTTTTCCTTTTAAAGCGGTCACGTAGCACTTGCGGGATTCGAGTTGGTCACCTCGCACGACTCCCACCCCGTAGTCAATTGGGAACTTCATCGCTAAGTAGTAAGTGGACACTATCGCATGCAAAACGTGCGTGATAGGCCGACCTACTATCACATTGTAGGGGGAGGGAGTTGGGACTACTAAGAACGTGTGCTCAAATCATACAATGTTTGGCCATGTGCCTACTTCCATGGGTACTATCAAGGGTGTATCTGCCAGTTTCAGGTCACTCTACTATAACTGTAATTTGTCCAAGGTCTCCTTGAAGAGTATGTCTGCTGAACTGCCTGAGTCTACTAAGATGCGTTTCACCTTGAATTCGTTGATCCTTAGGTTCACTACTAAATAATCATTGTGTGGGTACTGGATCCCGCGCGCATCGTCCTCTATGAAGTAGATCGGTTCTTCGATCTGAGGTCGCTTTGGTGGGTTTTCACCTTCGTTCTCCAATTCGCGGGCCGAGGTCCTCCCAGCTGCTGATGTACATCTAGAAATGATGGACCTACCAATGATCATATTGATCACTCCACGAACTGGCCTTTCCTTTGGTAGCTGCCGAGGTGGCTGCTCATTCTGCCTACTGGTCTCGGGGGCATTCCTCCTCTGGTCCCCTTGTCGGTCTGCTTGCCCCCTCTCTTCTCACAGGATGTAATTCTTCAGGTACCCACAATGGATAAGTTCCATGATCTCATCGCGGAGATTCCTAAAATTTTCCGTGTTGTGTCCATGATCTCAGTGGAAATGGCAGTAAACATTTGGGTCTCCCCTTAGCCTAGGAGGCCATTTGACGAAAGAGGAATCCTTAATAGCCATTAAGATCTCTCCTCGCTTAGCATTCAAAGGTGTATAGTTTGTTCTCTCCACGGGCGGGGTTCTGAAGCGCCGACCTGACTTGTGCCCACGCGAAGGGGACCGACTTCTTCCCCTGTTCAAGGACTTGCTCTTCTTTCTTTCCTGCCCACTGTTGCTCGTCCCTTCATTCTCTCTCTTCCTCTTTTCCACCGGTAGATTGTCAATCTTTTGGTTGATCTCCTCCTCGGTACCGATAAACCAGTCTGCCAACTTAAGGAACTCGATGATATCTTTTGGTTTGTTGGATACCACGTGCCACTTGAACTCTTTATGGGTTATTCCTTTCTTTGCCGCGGTGAGTTGCACCGCTGGATTGAGGTCCGGTATTTGCAGGCAAGTATCGTTGAAGCACTTTATGTAGCTTCTGATTGATTCTCCTTCCCTCTGAACCACATTCAGAATGCTTTCTTGCGACCTCGGGCATTTCTTGATTGTAATGAAATGCGCAGTGAAAAGATCGGCAAACTGTGCCCAGCTTTTGATGGAGCCGGCGTGAGGTTCCGATACCAGGTTCGGACCACCCCCTTGAATGTGGTGGAAAAGGCCACACACATGCAGGATTTGTCAGCCCCAGCTAGGTGCATTTGAGACTGGAAAGAATCCACATGATCATTGGGATAAACGACCCGTCATACTTATCTAACGGGGGTACCTTGAAGTCTTTCAGCAACGGGCTAGGAGCTCGGGAGAGGAGATGACTAACAAAGCAAGGGAGGCACAGTCTTCGTTGCCACCGAGCTCACTTCTTCCTTTTCTTTAGCTCACTCTTCTTGTTGGCTTGGCTTTGCTGGCGAACTGTTTCTGGCCGAGGAGCGACGTGTCTTGTGGCGTCGCCATTGTTGCTTCTTCACCGGTTCAGCGTTGGTGCTGCTGACTTCGGTATGATCTGGTATCTCAACATCATTACAAACATTGTCGCGAGGTGGATCCTGGTTCCTTCTTGTCGAGTTCTCCTGATTGTGGAGCTCGCACAGGCTATCACGAGGCACCGAGGGGTCCTGCCTCGAGTTCGCACCTCGAACTCTGGGCTGGTTGTTATCTCCTCGCAATCCATTGTTTTCCAGCTGGGAGTGCCACACCGGATTGGCCCTGTTGAGCTGACTATCCTTGGGCCTATTTCTAAAATTTCCTTGTGAGACTAGGGGAGTGCGCTGACCGTCTCTCCTCCCACAGGGTGAAGCTTGACCCTTGGGAGGAACCGGCACCTGCGAGGTCCCCTCACCTTGATGAGGGGATCGATGGACATTCTACCTAGTTCTAGGCCGATTTTGGTTCTGGCCCTGGCGCAACCCTGGGTGCCGGGGTGGAATTGACTGCTAGTTCAGCTGTAGTGGTGGGAACTGTTGCTAATACTGCTGGTATAGGTAGTACTGCTGATACTGTTGGAACTATTGGACCTGTTGCATCTGGATCTGTATCGTTCGGACACACAGAACGAGGTCATGGAATTAGGAGTGCTCGATTCCAAGGGGAACCACAGATGGCTCAGAGAAAGTTACGCCCACTAGGGGAAGCGGGATGCTCAATTGCGTAGTGCCTTGTGGTATGGACAGTGATGGGACCCCTGAAGCTGTAAGGGGAATAGTAAACTGGCCGATGCATACTGTGGGACATTGGGGGAAGGTTGATTGCTGATCTTGCCCCCCGGTGACATTCATCTCGATGCTTTTCCTGGTGTTTCTGGAGTAATCCATTGAGATAAATCGAAAGCTAGAACTGTAACTGAAATTGGGATGACCTTTTGATCAGTTCCCACAGATGGCGCCAATTGATGGTGTGCGATCTGGATACTCCTAGCTGGAAGATGATCTGAACACCAGTTGTGTGGTGAGCTGGACCAAACTGCAAGATAATAGATCAGAGAACCCGGGGTGGCTAACCCAGCAAGGTCGCTCCGATGCTTAAGTCAGTACTATATTATGGATGCGAGCGAAATACTCAAATGCTAGAGTGCTAGTGAGCAAATAATCACACATACCTTCGCTTTGAGGATTGATGCCCTTATATAGTTGAGTAGTCGTGAATCCTACGAAAAGGCTCCGGGATCTCCAGACTGCGTAGATAAGATCCGTTCCATTTCCAAAGGAGAGCAATGCACCAGTTGATAAGGTTTATCAATTCTCTCTGATTCGGGCAGAGTGAGGATGAGCCTTGTTAATGAACGTCGTAAACCTGAGCAATTCGGAGTCTGTTGGAGAAGCTTCTAAAGTCGATTATGTGGTGCTTTGGCTCTTTGGCCCCGATCTTACACCCCGGTTCTTTGGCTCTGAACTGGATTAAGTATCGAGGTGCCTTTATGGCAAGGTGCTCAAGGTCCCGAGCTCCCGAGCTACTAGCAAGGCTCCCTTGCTGAGTTGTCATCCTAGTGGCTGATTGCATCCACGTGTACTTTGGTTGCTAGGTCGGGCCAACTTACCCCTCATCAATAATAATAATAATAATAATAATAATAATAATAATAATAATAATAATAATAATAATAATAATAATAATAATAATAATAACAACAACAACAACAACAACAACAACAACAACAACAATATAATAATAATAATAATAATTGTTATTTGCTACAAGCACTTAAGTTTATTTTTAATCATATTATTACTTTTGTTAATTTTCAACTTCTATCATATACCTAAAATTCAAGTAATTAATATGAAGAAAAATTTCTTACATGCAATGTGAGAGATTCGGGTCCCCATGGCGAACCCATACCTATCAAGGATCAGGGATGGTGGACAACTTTTATCCCTAACTGGGATCAGGGTTAGGGATAGGGATTTATTTCAGATTTGGGGTTGGGACGGGGAATATGAACCCCGCCCCTTTACCATTCATAGTTGCAGGTCACCAGTTCGACTATGTAGGTTAAACTGGATGGTATAAACATGAGAGAGAGGTACATATAAACATGTATTTTATCAACAAAACATATACTTATTTTTATGATTTGTGTGTATATGTATATATTATTTTATGTTTAGTTTATATTTTTAATTCAGTTTTATATTTTTTTATTTGTAAAAAATACTAAAAATTATAATTTTATGCAATTTTTTTTTTTGCAAAAAGAAAAATAACAGGGCAAGTTGCCTTGGGATGCATAGATATCGAAAAGTTACCCAAGATATATAAAAAAAAAAGATCAACCCAATGGGACACAAAATTATGGCCTCCAAAAGTTTGCACATCTTATACATACATACATACATACATACATACATACATACATACATACATACATACATACATACATACATACATACATACATACATACATATATATATATATATATATTAATAGGATTGCGGTGCTCTCTCCATGCAGGGAGTAAATTCCCACGTGAGAGGAACCCATTTCCTATTAATTATATAAATATTGTTAGATAAATATATAATAGTTATTATATATAATTAAAAATATTGTTATTATAATTATCTAATTATATAAATATATAATAGTTATTATAAATATAATTATCGAACCGTTCAAACAGTTTTGACCATCTTTTAATTTTTTAAAATTTTTTTTGTCAAAACGGGCCGACCATTCGGTTCGAATGGTAGGACTATTCGACTCGGTAATCGGAGCCTTGACCAATTCGGTCTCTAGGTCGATTTTCAGGTCGACGGTTCGGGCCACCAATTTTCGGGTTGATGGTTCAACTGTCCGGTTCGAATAAACGGCCCGTTCTGACAACAAAAATTTTAAAAATAAAAAAAAGGCCAAAAACCATTGAACGGGTCAACAGGTTAACGGTTCGACCACTTGGGTCAATGGGTCATTGACCGATTCAACGGTTTGTAGCCAAGGATCGGGATTGGGGTAAAATGGAACTGGTTGTTTGGACGGTTCCCAATTAAAAATAAATAAAAAAACGGACGACCCATTCTGACAACAAAAGTTACAAGCAAATAATTGAGTGTGTGAAGTCCATTAAGCAGTACCATATGTGTTATGTCATTCGAGCGTGTGACTCATATGACCTGAAAATGGAATTGTTCTGGCAACCGATTTTCGTGTCAACAGTTTGACTATCCGATTCAAACAGATGGCCCGTTTTGACAACTAAAATTAGAAAAATAAAAAAAAATGACCAAAAACCATTGAACGGGTCAATGGTTCGATCGCTTGGGTAAATGGAATCTATTCATGCGAGTAGATTCCCACGTGAGAGCAACTCATTTCCTATTAATTATATAAATATTGTTAGATAATTAGATATATGTAATTATCTAATTATATAAATATATAATAGTTATTATAAATATTGTTAGTAACTAGATATCGAATCCTTCGAACAATTTTGACTGTTTTTTATTTTTTAAATTTTCTTTTTGTTAGAACGGGCTGACCGTTCGATGCAGTAACCGGACCCCTGACCGGTTCGGTCTCCGGGTCGGTTTTAAAAACCATGATGTTATGTCATTCAAGCATGTGACATATATATATATATATATATTAATAGGATTACGGTGCTCTCTCTTTTGCAGGAAATGGAATTTGCGAGTAGATTCCCACGTGAGAGCAACCCATTTCCTATTAATTATTTAAATATTGTTAGATAATATATAATAGTTATTATATATAATTATAAATATTGTTATTATAATTATCTAATTATATAAATATATAATAGTTATTATAAATATAATTAACGAACCGTTCGAACGATTTTGACCTTCTTTTAAATTTTTTTTGTCAGAACGGGCCGACCATTCGGTTCGAACGGTCAGACTATTCAACTCGGTAACCGGACCCCTGTCCGATTTAGTCTCTGGGTCAGTTTTCAGGTCGATAGTTCTGGCCACCGATTTTCGGGTTGATGGTTCAACCGTCCGGTTTGAACAGATGGCCCGTTCTAACAACAAAAATTTTTAAAATAAAAAAAGGCCAAAAACCATTGAACGGGTCAACGGGTTAACGGTTCGACCACTCGGGTCAATGGGCCGTTGACCGATTCAACAGTTTTTAGCCAAGGACCAGGATTGGGGTAAAACGAAACTGGTTGCTTGGACGTTTCCCAATTAAAAAAAAATAAAAAAACGAACGACCCATTCTGACAACAAAAATTACAAGCAAAAAATTGAGTGTGTGAAGTCCATTAAGCAGTACCATATGTGTTATGTCATTCGAGCGTGTGACTCATATGACCTGAAAACGGAATCATTCTAGCAACCGATTTTCGGGTCGACATTTCGACTATTCAGATCAAACGGATGGCCCGTTTTGACAACAAAATTTAAAAAAAAAAAAAACGACCAAAAACCATTGAACGGGTCAATGGTTCGATCGCCCGGGTAAATGGAATATACTCATGCGAGTAGATTCCCATGTGAGAGCAACTCATTTCCTATTAATTATATAAATATTGTTAGATAATTAGATATATGTAATTATCTAACTATATAAATATATAATAGCTATTATAAATATTGTTAATAACTAGATATCGAATCGTTCGAACAATTTGGACCATTTTTTATTTTTTTTATTTTTTTGTCAGAACGGGCTGACCGTTCGACCCGGTAACCGAACCCCTGACCGGTTCGATCTACGGGTCAGTTTTAAAAACCATGATGTTATGTTATTCAAGCATGTGACTCATACGACCTGAAAATGGAACCATTCTGGCCATCGGTTTTTAGGTCGACGATTCGACCTTCCGGATCAAACGGATGGCCCATTCTAATAACAAATATTAAAAAAATAGCCAAAAACCATTGAATGGGTCAACGGGTTGACGATTCGACCACTCAGGTAAATGGGTCATTGACTGATTCAACGGTTTTTGGCCAGGGACCAGGATTGGGGTAAAACGAAACTGGTTGCCTGGACGGTTCCCAATTAAAAAAATAAAAAAAAATTGATGACCCGTTCTGACAACAAAAATTACAAGCAAAAAATTGAGTGTGTGAGGTCCATTAAGAAATACTATACATGTTATGTCATTCGAGCGTGTGACTCATATGACCTAAAAATGGCTAAAAATTGAGTGTTGACTATTCGGTTCAAACGGATGGCCCGTTCTGACAACAAAAATTAAAAAATAAATAAAATGACCAAGAACCATTGAACGGGTCAATGGTTCGACTGCCTGGGTCAATTGGTCATTGACCGATTCAACAATTTTTGGCCAGGGACCGAGATTAGGATAAAACGGAACCGGTTGCCTGGATGGTTTCCAATTAAAAAATAAAAATGACCAAAAACCATTTTATAGATCAACGGGTCAATGGTTTGACCACTTGAATCAATGGATCATTGACCGATTCAACGATTTTTTGCCAGAGACCAAATCAATGGATCGACGGTTCCATTCCAGCCCCTGCGAAGCAAGGCCCTCCGTGATCAAATAGTTCAACCACGTGGGTTGAACAGTTTTTCATCAAATAGTGGATTTCATGCAAATTAAACCCGAAATCTTAAGCGGGTGATGGTTCAAACTTAAAACAGTTCAACCAGGCGGGTCAACAACAGGTTGAAAAACAATGATTGCTAGGCTAGTAAGAGATATCCTTGTGGAACCTGGTGAGAGAGGAGTTCGGGGTAAACGGATTAGCTGCACTTGATGGCTGTGACAGGGCCTGTTCAAGTTCAACCAATAATAACGATTAATCCATTCAGTCCCTTGCTTTTGGTCAAAAGGATATTAAGCACTTACCCCACACCCATGTCAGGCCCAAAAACGTTCCCAACAGGCGACAGCCTCTGTCCAACAGCCCAAACTTTTCGCAGTCAACTAGGGTATTGATTCACAACTGATGATCACTGTTAATTTTTTTTTTCATTCAAGCCCGGCCCAGTCTGAGCCCGTATCAGCCCGTACTTTATGCCGGCTAGGCCCAGTACTAAAAATCTTTGGCCCAGAGAAAGCACATCTCTGTCCATGATTTTGAATATAAATATAAATATAAAACTAAAAAAAAAAAAAGCCTAACCCGAAACGGGCCACAATAGCTTGGACTTAGTACGTGAATAAGAATACAACGGGTTAGGTTCGGGGGATGCCCCGCCCTGTAGGCAATATGCTCTGCTTCCATCCCTGGTGACAGGGTGGGTTCATGGTGGTATATCCATTTTTCTCCAAAATTTTTCTATTTCGAGGTAATTACTTAAAAATAATCTAATTAATGGATATTTCATAAATAGGATTATAGGAATTTTAACGTATTTTAAGAAGTGAATTAATAATTTGGGCGTATTTTAGAAATAGAAATATGGGATCCTGGATTTTAAGAATTTAGGAAAAACTTAGATTAATTTACCATCAGGTTTGAAAAATTATATGCAAACCCCATCCTCGCCCTACCCCCAATTTGCCACAAAAATATTTTCCCTGTCCCATTTAAGATCAAAGAAGCCCCTATTTTATAGAAAGAATTGTCATCTCTAACGTAAAATATGTTAAAATTAAAATAATTAAACAAAAATGCTATAAATATAAAAGGGGATAGAATTATGGGGAAAATTGCCATCATACGCAAACGCAATACATCTTATGCACTGTCTCATTTTAGAATTGTCTGACGTAGAAAAATAAAAGGGGATAGAATTAAATTTAAAAATTAGCTTTAAATATAATGTTAAATAAAAATTAAATTTAAAAAAACATTACAGCATAATGCGTTTTGCCCCTTATGATGCATCTTACACCATACGTTTGGTACGTTGTGTCATCTCATATAGGTCCACGTCAGCCAGTCCGTTCCAAACGGTTCAATTGGTGGTTGGACCCGCTTGGCAAGAGACACGGGAATGATGATGCGACTGAGAGAATATTAAGGGACCCATATGGCAGGGAGATATATGCTCACATCACTGTCCTTTTTTTATTTTTAATCAGTTGATACTTTGGGCCCCTTTGGTTTTCAAGAATAGGGTCAGGAATCACAATTGGAATGGGTCATTTTGATTGAGTGGAATCCTATTCCCGGAATGACATTCCCCCATTTAAGAGATTCTCTCCTTCTCCCTTAAAAGTGAAATTCCATTCTAACTGATTCCAATACTGTTTCTGATTCCTATTTGAACCAATCAGACAATAAAAATGTACCATTCCAATTTAGATTCCCAAAGATTTTGATTTTCATTCTGATTCTAATTCCAATTTCAATTGCAACCAAATGGGCTTTTGAATTATCATAAACCCAAACAAAATAACTCTAACCAAGTCCAATTTTATGAATATAGGGTGGATTTCTTCTGACCAGAATGTCAAACGAAGTTTTGGGGTTTTGTCATTTTGTTTCACTCAAATTTTGAAGTATTATTAAAAAAAATAGTATCAAATTAATAATAACCCAATCCAACCTATGGCAAGGGTGCTTCAACCCTAACCAGATCCAACCTGATCCTTCAAAATAATAAGCCCAGCCCAATCAAGTCCAGCCCATCTTACAAAATGTAACACTAACTAGGGCTACAAGTAGTATTTTTCTTTGTCCATGCTTAAATTGAAATTCAATGCGGTCAAAGGTGATTCGAAGTTGTTCTGTTTACACTTGAAATTTAATTTATGTTGTATCTATTACTAAAGTTGATCTTGATGTTGTGTTTTTACTAAAAAATCACGAGTTCAATTCCATACGGTTATTTGTTCATTATATACAAATCAAAGTCATTTTTATTTCACTTTATTAATCACATATAATATTTTTATTACTTTAGTTTAATTTATTAATACTTTTCAACATCCAATATAATTGCAATCTGAATTCAACACAAATCTCATGGGTAAGCTTCAATTCAAACATGAATATCAACAAACCTAATTTGGTTCTAGGTATACCCGATTTGATCCAAACCGTTTGCATCCTTAAGCCCTTAACCCTATTCCAATTCCAAGTGTTCATTCGGGAGGTTGAGTTAAACATTCAATTAAGCTGGTTTCTGAGGCGCTCTAGATAAGTTATATAGAGATGGTAATTTGACATGTTCCCATGGGGTTCTGCCCCACCCTATCCCAGTTATATTATATTATATTATATTTATAGGTAGGTTTAAAAAATAAATAAACTTGCAAGTATGTAAGTAGGAATGATCTGGGCGGGGCGGGGTGGAGCAAATTCGGGGATCCCCATTCCCTACAGGGATTGGGGATTGGATTAGGATTTTTATCCCCGATGGGGCTTGGGGCAGGAATGGGACGGGGCATTTGAGTTTGGGGTCGGGGCATGTAAAACCTGGCCCTGTCCATGCAAGTCTCAAAAAGCCATAAGCCACTGAAGTTCAGCCTAGTGTGCAACTTGGGTAGGCCTGGGATGAAGCTTCCTAAATATTTGAATGAGCCTAGCCCAAAGGCCGAGCTCAGAGCAATGTAAAATGCGAACTCAGGCCAATCAGAACCAGAGCTGTGCCTCTACTTCAGCCCTCCCAAACGGGCACCAAATAACTCAATTTCAACGTTTGGGACTTGGGCTATGTTTAGTTGCAGTGCAATTTTATTTGCACTTGTATAAATGCATGGGAGTGCAAATGTAACAAATTCAAATTCTCGTTTAATTTTATTTTGGATTTTACTTTATTCTACTTCATATCTTAATTCACTTTACTTGTACTGCAACCAAACAAAATAAGTTAAAATTTGAAACAAAAATAGATCAGAATTTACACTTAAATCATTTGTACTGCCATGGTTTTAGATTAATGCAAATTTTTTGCATTGCTACCAAACCCAGCATTAGGTTTAAAATGTAAGGGGTTTTACCGTTCAGTCCACTCCTATAAACCTAGTGCTCCACTCAGAAATCTGAATTGCAGTCCCCTCCTAATGTACTAATAACCCCCCTATAAACCGCATCCTGTACAAAGTTTAGGGTTTAAGCTTGAAAGATAATTTTTTTTAATGAAAAGGTGGTCGTGGAAGGAGCCAAATAAACCTCCAGCTTTCATAGTCAAGTAAGGTTAAGCCCAAAAATTGCTCGACAAAAATCTAGATGTTTCGGTGAGATGACTTGAGTCTCATTATACCAAGTTGCATCCGTACGAGGTGAATCCTAGTAGCTTAAAATGCATGTAATTCAAATTTGCAGCTGAAATCAACAAAACTGGAAAAGGCAAATCTTAGGCCAAGCTAAAACTGACCTCTCCACGTTTCTGCCTTTCAGGTCTGTCTTTAGACCAAAAAGTTCAACGCCGACAAGGAATTAGGAAAGGGGCCCTCAAGATCATACATACCGCAAACCTTTGAACTACCTTATTTGTTTCTTGGTAATTGTTAACTGCTTTATTTGTGTCTCTTCTTTTCCTTTTTCATTTTAGATCTTGTATCATATTCTGGTGAGCCTCTAAATGAATACGAAAACAGCTATTCATAGGGAGCCATTGCATACCTGATCATGATGCTAAATGCCCAGTCTGGAAAAGGATACCTGGTCAGCTACCACGCACCCTGTGTGTAATCATAAGATTCCTCTCTCACAAGAGGTATTTGGGTTATCATAGTTAAGGCTGGAGATTGGTAGCAACCCTACAACCGATCATGAGGTATTTGGGTTATCATACTTAAAGGTTGGAGATTGGTAGGAACCTTAGAAAACCCTATAACCTCATCATTATAAGGTTGTTTTGTTTACTGGACATTGTACGTGAGAATGATCTCTTCTACCATACATGTGAAAATGGAATCACCAAAATGGTTAAAAACAATATGATTTTGTTGATGTGGCAGTTGTTTTTGTTTTCAAAAAAGACCTTGTTACCTGTTACCGATAAGAAAGAAACATTGGAAATATCTCAATTGTCATTTGCGGGAGATTTTTCTGATCGATGTCTTGGGAATATCTCTCCATCCATAATAACATATAACAGGATTAATTGTTCTCCATGTATGACTGTGATATTATGTGGATAGGTGTGAATAGAATTGTTGTAGATAGGAAATCCGGACTCATTCCAATATCGAATGTGCACTATCTTCAAATTAAAATAGTTGGACCCTAGCTAGTTGTCACTATAAATTTTGGTTGCACATGCTAAAGAGCTTCCTACATCTCTAATCCTCTAATAGGGTGAAGCTCAGGTTTCATTTTTTATATATAACTAACAAAATAGGGTTTGTTATTTTATTCTCCATGCTTTCTTTTCTCTAAAAGCATTGAATGAAGAAAGCCTTGGGAAAGTTAAATAAATAAAATCCATAAGCACACTCATCATAATTTTCTCTCCTTTTCTTCTTTTTTTTTGTTAAAAAATAAATAGAAGCAAGAGATTTGCTAAAATCTTGACTCTTTTGGGTATTTTTTAAGGTTTGATGGATGATGTGGATGACCTCGAGAATGGAGAATTGGACTAGAATAGTACTCTGATTCTGCAATTGATTTTAATCATGACACCATTATGATGGTGATGAATAATAAAAACATGCTCTCATGGGATATGTTGGGCCAAAATTCAATTACATTTGATTAA
Organism: Nelumbo nucifera; assembly: GCF_055504915.1. Lineage (NCBI taxonomy): Eukaryota > Viridiplantae > Streptophyta > Magnoliopsida > Proteales > Nelumbonaceae > Nelumbo > Nelumbo nucifera. Next base: position 64,954,048 of record NC_142654.1, on the reverse strand, counting down.
TGGAAGGCCGGTTGATTATAGTTGCCAATCTCTCTCTAAACTGGACCTATTTAGCCGACACCTGTTTTCAATCATTCGAATTCAAAACATGGTTTATTATAGGGCTGCAAAGATACTTAGGTCATCTTTGGTTTATTGTTTTAATTTTGGGTTTCATTTTTTTAATTCTTGTTCAATTTGGACAAGAATGAATAACATTGAAGTGTTTGGTTGTAAAATTCTTGTCAGAAAATTGAGATAGCCTGCAGCATGAAAAATAATCATGCCCATCTTACTCATTTTCATTCTTTAAAGAAATTTTATGCCAACAGTGGTTTAGATCTTCAAAACCATTTGCCACAGATGTTTATTGGCATATTGCTGTGGAAACTTACACAGATGGACATTGACTGCCGACTATCCATCAGTAAATATCTATGCTGATGGTTTTGGGAAAGTAGGCCGGCGGTTTATGCCCGTTGATAGAGTTTTTTGGAGAATGAAAATGGGCAACATAGGGCATTTATCAATTTAAAAAAAAAAAAAAAAAACAAGCATATTTTAGGAAAAAACGTTTGGTTCATAGCAATATTTTCTCAGTCTACCCATTTTTACTCTTTCTTATCCATTTTAGAATTTCATCTTGGATAAAAATGAGAAAGAATGAGAGTTGAACCAAATATTGTCTGAATTTTGAATTCAAATCCGATCAAGTTAAGGTGATCAAAATTTGACATAGATAATGCCCCCTATCCTATCCCATATAATCTAATTCAATTCAAAGAGTAGTTTACACAATTTATTTTCAATTCATTATGTTCATGATATACAATATCAAAGTTATCTTTAATTCATATAACTAATAATATATAATATTTTGGCCATCTTGAAATCAACTTATTAGTGTTATTCAATATGCTATTGCAATTCAAAATCAATCCAATTTTTACATAAATATGGTAGATTGGATTCTAATTTTTACATTCAACTATAATATCAGTAAAACCTATAAAAGTGGTAATTCTCAAAGAACAGTTCAACATGAGGTCCTCGAATAAGTTTTTATTCTCTAACATGTCCACTCAAGTGAAAAACCATTGGACTTGAAGTGTGGATAAGCATAGGCACACTTATATCTTGTGTTGAACTTTAATTAACTATAATGGGGGCAATGATGATTGAACACTAGACCACAATGACCAAACAGACTTTGAATAGGTTTTTTTACTCTCTAATAGTAACCAATCAGGTGGTTATTTATCATATTCATGAAGATTTTGATTGGTCAAAGCCCTTATGGTATATGCAAAGTCTTTCCAGCATCATAGTTTTTTCCATATGAATCAAATTTAGGCTTTTCTATACCCGATTCAATCTTATCCATCTGCAATCCTACACTTGATTTAGAAGGTCCCTTGTGGGGTAAAGAGTCTGAAGAGGTCATGGATAGAAAAAGCATACACTCATGAACATAAATGATGAAAAACAAAACAAGAGTGAAAAATAAGTATATGCATTAAAGATAAAAAAGAAAACAAAGTTTAAAATTTTAGAATACATTGGTATATATATATATATATATATATATATATATATATATATATATATATATATGTGATCTATTAAATCTCAATGGATTAAATTCGCAACAGGATATTGTAAGTGGTAGAGTATCTGTGCTGTCATTATACATTGAAATTCAGCCTTCTGTTACATGGATTCATTTATAAAAATCCATCTTTTAAATCGGACAAATCTATCAATTTAGACTTAAAAGATACATATAGAAAATACATATCCGAATTGGTAAAGGAGAATTAATCGATTAAACTTGTTCATAGTTGTTATAATGAGTGAGTGCATCCACTGCTCCACAAAGTTGAAACAAGGAGGTATTCTATCCATCTACAGTAGTACCATTTTCTGTTTTCTGGAAACAATGAAAACTGGGACTCAAGTTGTTTTAGCTGGGCTACGGAGTTAGAAGTGCATGTGTCTGAAAAAGGTGACGGTACAGCGAGAGCATGTGCTGGGTCGCCAACCGGCTACGATCACTGAGTTGTACACAACAGCCCTGTAATACCAATTCATTGCAGCCGGTTCCACCATCTGATCACTGATCTCCCTCCCTCCCGAAAGGGACTGGCAACAACAACCACGACCATCCATCGCTGGTGAGTGGTATGAATGCAAGCATAATAATAACTTCAGGTTTTGCACCGACAAGTGTCTCATCACCATTAAATAATAGATTAAATGTTCTTCTGTTTTCTGATTAGGACTAGGTCAAATTTACAATTAATAAAAAGCTTACATTTGAATAAATTGATCCGGCGCCTATTTGATTGGATTGAAATACGGATATATCCGAATTCAATTTGATATTTGATTCCATCTAAGGATTTGATTGGCTCACAAATGTGAATTTGAATTGAATCCATTAACGATGTTGGATATTCGAATATAATTCAATTTAATTTTTATAAAATTTAATAAATTATTAAAAGAAAAAAAATATATAACACTCAATCTGAATCTAATCAAATCCAATCCGTTCGGTTGGCAAGGTGTCAATCGATTGGTTTGTAAAGATTTCTGTTAGTTGTAGTGGAGAATTGGGAATCGAATCTTGTCTGCACTTAGGTTAGGGAGATTTACGGGTTTCAGGGATGGGTTACTCCTGCTGTGTAGCCCCTTAAAGAAAAAAATTATATATGTATAAACAAAAAATACAAACTTTTTTGAATTATTTTTATCATATACATGTACATATTTTTTATAAAATTAAATAATATTATAAATTACAAAAATATAATATAAACATATTTATAAATAAATAAATCTATCTATATATATAGCAAGACGGTCCACATCACCATGCCTCTCCTTGCTCCAAACCCCCTTCCTAATTTCCTTTTTTTGTTAAATTTTTTATTGTTTTAATTCCACATAATTACCCATTAAACCAATAATGAAATAACATAGGCTTAACTATTTCTAACAACCATAAATAAAGAGAGATTTGCTTCTTCTAATGTTTAGTTAAGTGGCACCACTTTCTCCTCAATTGTCTCTAATTCCTGTTTATCTCTTAAATTATCTCTAACTACTATTTATCTCTAATTTAATAGAGAGGTTTTCTATATCTCTAATTCCTATTTATCCTCTCCCCCACTTTTTATCTACATCTATCTAAAGAAAGTTTCAATTAAAAAAATTTCAGAATTATTTAAATATTATAACAAAATTATATACTAACTTTAAAATATTTATTCAAAATACAAAAATTAATTATGATAGATTTAATAATATTCATATTATTAAAAATTCTGTATTTTTACAAAATTCATCATAAAATTATGTAGTAAAAGTATAAATTATAATTTTAAAAATTATTCAATGTAAATTTTATTCAAATAATAAAAATTTAAAATTAAAAATAAAAAATTATTTAAATATTTCAATAAATAAATATCATAAATAACAAAACATTAAAAATATCTAAATAATTATATAAAAAATATTTAATATTACATAATAACATTAAAATAATGAAAATTTTTAAATATTTTACATAATTTTTAAATATTTAACATGACTAAATTTTAAATAGTTAAAATAACGAAATTATGTAATAAATTGAAAAAAGAATCTTAAATGTAGAAAAATAATTATAATAGATTCATATTAATAGTAACTTAATATTTTACAAAATTAATAACAAATTATGTAATAATAATACTAAATATAATTTTATGGACTATTAAATTCAAAAAATAATTAATATTTTAAATTTTAAATAACAATATTATTTAAATACCTAAATAATATTGTAAATAACTAATTCCACTTATATTAATTAATAATTATAGAAACTAACTTTAAAAAAATTAATATTTATTAGTAATAATTTTATAATAATAGTGTATATTCATTATATATTTATATATATGCTAGAATTAATATTTATTGTATTTTTTGATAAAAATTTTTTCAATAATTATTTATGAATCTATTTTTGTTTTGTTATTTAACAGAAAATTATGAATAATTATTGGAGATTAAACAACTGTCATTTAACTTTTGAAATATAATTTGTTGTATTTATTGTATTTTTGTTATAAATTTATTTTTAGTAATTATGTATTTATTATAATTTATTGCTTAATATTTATTATAAATTAAACTATTATTTTAAATTACACTATTTATTAACTAACTTAATATATTTTTAGTATTTATTGTAGTCTTGTAATTATTGTATTTTTATTAGATATCTACTATATTTTCATTATAAATATATTCTCAATAATTGTGTATTTTTTGTATAAATTTTCAATAGTTATTGGATATTAAACTATTTTTATTTATTAGAGATTAGACTATTAATTTAGTTGAAATTAAGATTGTTCAAGGATTGGTTCATTTCGGTTACAGACTGTTTTGCCAACCAAACCGACCTAATGAGGTTGGGAGTCTGTTACTCAAAACCGACTAACCATTAGTGAAAACCTGCCAACTCGGGTTGTATCGGTTTGGTTTATTTGTTCAAAAGTTTTAAACTTAAAAGTTAATTTTAAATTTAATAAATTATAGTGGTATTATTAAAACTAAATTAAAAAATCATTTATGATATAATAGATTTTAGATTAATAAATATGAGAATTTTCTCATTTTCCGTATTAAAAAATTATATTTAATATATATATGGTCGGGCCAATTCAATTATGGTTGGTTTACAAATGGCCAAACCGAAATTGACCTAACTTGGTCAGGTTAGAAACTGACCAACTTAGGTTGAATTCATTTAGATTGATTATAAAAAAAAAAAAATTAAAATATAAAACAATTATATAGTTTTATGCATAGTTTTCAAAACCGGACCGAACTGGATGGTCAGACCAGAGAAAACCAGGAACCGGTCACCTAATCGGTTCCATTTTCCCCAAAAACTGGATTTCCCCCTAAACCGTTGATTTTGGTCAAGGAACTGCTGAGTCGGGCAATTAACCGTTCGAATGGTTTTGACCATTTTTTGTTTTTCTTTATGTCAAAACATGTAGAGCATTCAGTTCGAACGATTGGACCGTTCGACCCAATAACCGGACCCCTAACCAATTCAGTCACCAAGTCGGTTTTAAAAATCATGATCTTATGTATTTCTATTGTTTAGCTTTCGCTTAACAAAGATAGTGCATTACACTCATCCCCGCTAGTAAATAATATAGGAATATTTTGAATTGACTATAGGGTGATCCAAATTTGATTTGATCTTATTATTGGATCCTATCTAACCCGAAAATCCAAATAGATATCATTCCAATAAAAGTCCATTTGCAGGAATTTAAATCAGCCCCCCACAATATCCCACAGCACATCTCTGCCGTGTAATATGAACATCTCCCAATAATATCATCATCATTTCTGATATCATCCGGAGATATTCTCAATACACGATGAAGATGTACTGTCAGACGTGGGGGGCAATCTTATGGGGGCTGATTTGATCACCCATACACGGGGCCAGTTACCTACGAGACCACACCACAAGACTCTAACGAGTCTACAGCCTCACATCTCAAAAATGTTGTTTACTTTATTCATAATTAGGTCGTAATAAGATGCACAGTTGTAGGGTGGTACTTTGCGTTGAATCATTTAGTTTAATGCGTTTACACGACGATTGCGTTTCACACAGTACACACTTGAAGTTGAAGATGGGAGGTTTGCGAGGGTCCGGCAATTCGGATTACGCTTTTCAGGGGCGATTCCACAGTAAATCCACTGTATATGTGCAGCAGTGCAGGTAGTTCGGATCAGCTGTGCATCTAGAGCAATTCTCATGGTGTAGTTTACTGTATAATTCTGAATTTTACATCTACAAAAATTCAAAATGTTAAATACCTTCACCTTATACATTTGGCATTAATTTCGAGTTAGTTGTATTTTGGGCCTAAGAATAAGACGTTGGGCTGAACCACCATTCTCCCAAAGTTCGGAATGGTGCCTACCCCAATCATCATTCCCTCAAGTAGGAGATGTTCAAGGTGCACGGCTGATATGTCTTGTGAGGTCGGTATAAAGTACAGTTTGTAAAGAATAGATCATATCTCCAGTGCAGAACGGGCGCCTTATAAACATATCCACCATCCACCATAGGAACATCTTTCATAAATAATAATTTATAAATATGGGAAATGTTTCCGGTGCACGTGAGGCACCTCATGTGAGGAACAGATTTGGCTCCTCCAATACAGGGTTACAGCCACACATAAAAAAGGAAGAATGACTGATCAATCCAGGTTAGAATTTTATAACTTTACTGTACGGAAATGAATACTGACCGTAAATCAATGCCAAATTTACGAACACAATACAATTTATTGGGGCTACTAGTACTACGTGGTGCTGTAATTCATAATTCAGCATTGGGTTGCAGAGTAATTAACCCCGTGAAAAATACCTCTCGTACTTGTATGTTGCCAATTGCCAAGAAGAGATATTTTGCTGTGGGATTAGCGTGACGTGAGAGTACCATGCGGGGGTGCCTTTAAAAGCATTTATTGTGAAGCTTGTGGTAAAACCAAGACGACTCCAAGATCTCGCATGAAATTACGAGCTAAAGTGTTAGGCTGATCACTTGCTCCGAAATAATCCAAATATTTTACTCCAACGCTGGCCTAGGGCTGCAAAGTGCAAACATCAGATTTGATTTTGATTCAATTTTAAATTAGATCCAGTTATTATCGGATTAATGTTGATCCCAAAATATGGAGGGATGGCGTGGATAGCGGGTACGGTCCTATCCTTTGGTTTTGTTTTCATGGGGTTTAGATATGCGCCCCACAACGTCCGACAGCACATCTCAGCCGTGTATTAGATATCTGATAACATCATCAATTCAGTAATATCATCAGGAGATGTCCTCAATACACTGCTGTGGAGCGTTATGAGGCACAGATATGAACTCGTTTTTATGGAATTGTTAATGGATTTCAAAAGTTAGATATTTTTTGGATGTTAGAAATTGCATATGCCGATTTAACCTCTAATAAAAAAATTATTATTATATATATAATATAATTATGTATATGTGTTTTGTATAATTATATAAAGTTCAAAATTGTTAAATTTAATATTTCATTTGTATATACATTTATTATATATAAATGAAAAATAACTAGATTGTATTAAAACTTTTCAAGTTTTTCGTCATTTTAAACACAATAAGATGGTAGGGATTAAATCCAAATCATCAAAATGTAGATCTAGAGATTTCATAATCGAATGCTAGTTTTTTATGAAAGGTAAAATAAAGTGTATTAAACTAAAGAAAAAGATACAAAGTTTGTGATATCTAATACATCAAAAGGATATTTATCTAACAAAAAGTAGTCCCGATTGATAATTTTACTTTTACAAGCAATCTGGTGAGGTGAAACATTGTATTTCCTATTTATGTGAGTACACTCCACAAATTGAAATTGTTGAAGGAGATTGATCGTTCTACTTAGAAGATGCAGTAGAGACCAATGGATGGCTGCTTTTCCTTGTAGGGCTTGAATAGATGTTTGTGAATCTTAGAAAACCAAAATGTGTTGCTCAGAGCTTGGAGTAGACCTTGATATATAGCAAAGAGTTCTGCAACTTCAACTGAATTCACAGATTTTTGACCTCCTGAGATTTGAATACATTCCAATTGCCGATTGAGGAGGATAGTTCCAAAGCAAAATTCATTAGGAGAAATCTTCCCTGCATCTGTAAAAATGATGCCATCTATATGGTTGCACAGATATAGTTAAGCTAGAGCTTGAAATTGGTAAAGGCTCATGCACAATGGGAGAAGTTGAAAGATTGTTAAAAATATTATTATTTTTGTGTAAAATCCAATGATTTGAAATAATAATGTCTTTGAACAATTTTTCATTTCGCGCAAATCAAATGTAGTAAAGTGCAATCACATACCAACTAAGAGTTTTAAAAACTGTTTTTCTCAGTGAAAAGAGTACGCAAATGCAAAATGCAATCCAACCAATTGAAATAATGAAAACAGATTGATATTCCAGGGTGAAGCAAAAAGAATGGATTGGGTGAAAGAACAATCCAAAAAGAGGTGGTTCAAAGTTTCTCGCCCCCATTATCCTTTTGAAATTTAATTTGTACATAGTGTAATTTTAGTTTTAAAAGGAGAGAGAGAGAGAGAGAGAGAGATTTTTTTTTAGGGGGGACAAGTTGAACAAGAAAATGAGATAGAGAGAGTATTAAGGTTAGGGAAAAATGGCCTGAGAAGGTTTAGATCTATTTTAAAGAATATATATATTAGAAAGTGATTCTTTACATTTTGGTTCAAGCTTGGGGGGAGGGGCAAAGACCCACTTTATAACGTTTTCTACCCAGCCTCCACTTTGTAACCGTGTAAATAATGGTTTTAACAAAATGTTTGGGGGGCCAAGGACCTCCACCAATATACTTGGCTCCACCCCTGCCTACAACCAAACCCTAAGGCTGTGTTTGGTTTGAAGGAAAAAGTAGGGAAAGGTAAGGAAACCTTTATAAATCTTGTATAGGTTTCCTTGCCTTTTCATTTAAACCAAACATAGCCTAAAAGTCCCATGATTGAACTGGGCTTCTCTGTACAACTACAATGTTTGAACTCTTAGGGCCTATTTGGTTTGTAGACAAGATCAGAGTCGCAATCAGAATTAGAATTAGAATCAGAATCCTCAATAATCGAAATCTAAATCACTTATTCCTGGCACCTGTTTGGTTCAGCCAGGAATCAGAATCGGAATTATCCTAAATTTTCAAGTTTGCCAATGTTAAAAGAACCTTGGTAGCAATCCCGAACTACAAGGAGGAGGGGAAGAAGGATGGTCGACGACAATCTTACTTCATCGGAGATGGGGTTGGCTAGCAAAGAGGAGGAGGGGACGAAGGATTATCGGCGGTGGTCTTACATCGCTGGAGATGGATCAGTAGCATTGGCGGCTATGTCTTTTCCCAACCAAACCACGGGTTGTCGGCCCGCATAGAAAGACATGCAAAACGAGGCCTTATTTTTGACTTTGAATAACTCTCCAACATCAACTGCTCTTATGAGGAGAGATTCAACATCCTAAAAAACTTTCTTCTTTGGATTATTTTGTGTGTTTACAATGCATAAGTTGTAAAATAGAACTAGTAAAAAAAATAAAGTAAAACCTGAAGCACAAGAAATCCGAAATAGTGCAAATTAGTACCGTAAGTTGGGTTATCTAATTTAAAGAACTTCAATTACATTGGTTGAAATAGGGGGTTCGGTCCCTTCAAAAAAACGAAATTGGGGTTCGGTCTTGATGTGGCTAGCTAGGCCCAGCCCATTACGGGCTGAGAGGCCCGGCCCACTAACACTTGACAGTGCCAGCCACAGCAGGGGGGAGCCTTGTTGCCTTCGTACGGAGTCAACCACGGAGCAGTTAGGCGTACTCGCAAGGACCTATCGCCTGACTTCGTACGGCTCTCATCTAATGCATTCATCTTCACCTGCCTCTACCTCGTTCAAGTATAAATATGAGGTAACTCTCCCTTGACAAGGGATCCAGATCCCAGAATCCTAATCTAACTCCCGCATTTACTTCCAATGCCTTGAATTAAACTCTTACACCTACCTTACTTCATTAGCATTTACTCCTAGGGACCCAGTGCATCCGAGGACTACCATAGAGACCTCGCATGCACCTTCCCCCACCTTAAACCTCGTACTAACTTGAGTGTCGGAGCCTCCGCCTCGAGTCTCCACCCAAGTCCTCTGACATCTCTTGTTTTCCAGTGCCTCGGATCTCCAGGAACCTCGTCACCAAGCCGACGACCCGTAGTCCTCAACTTCTACCGTACTCAGAAGGGACCATCTCGCCTCGTCCTACAGTCCTTGGCTTCGGCTTACCCTCCTCTGAATCCTCAAAGCCTTCAGCCTACCTTCGAAACTTGGGAGCAAATTTACCTCGTTGCCCACGGCTAATCCGAGTGGCAACAATTGGCACCGCCTGTGGGAAACGTTGTTGAGATGATTCCTTAAAACTCACAAGAACAAAAATCTCTAAGTCCTCCTAAGTTCGAAAGTCATGGTGCGAAGAACCAGGAACAACCAGAACTTGGTCACCTACGAGCAGTTTCAAGCAGTCCTTGATCGTTTGGACCGCCTCACTCAGTGTATAGAAGAAGTCTGCCCCTGAGCAGGAGGTCCCTCTCGAGGTGACCGCCCCGCTAGGGTGTCAGAGGATCAGGGCCGATGCGAGCACATCGAGCCCCCAGCCCTCAGCCAGGGCGACGATCAGTTGGCCGAGCAATTGGAGTCGAGCAACAGCCGACACCCCAATTCACCTCGGAGGAATGTCTGACCTCCCAGCCGAAGAGAAGAAGTGCCCGCACGATCCAAAGACAGTCACCAGCCTTCGAAGCAGCATCACCGTTGCTAAAGGGAGATCCCTAGGGATGATGGTGGACACCTTGGCCGCCCCGGAGTTCGCTCCTAAGAAGAGAGACGGCATCACGCCACTCCCCCTCCTGTCTCAGATCTCTGGGACGTTTTGAACGATCGTTGCGCACGTAGGGGAGCTTAGAAGCTAGCCTCGGAGTACTCGGGGATTCGAGCTGATACCCACCGAGTCTGTGAAGATAGAACTGGGGCCCACGCCCACACCGATCTAGGGCTTGCCGAGCTCAGGTTCGTCAGAGACGAGCTCCGCCAAGTCAAGGAGAGCCAAGCTGACACCTCCGCTAGTCACGACAATTTCGCCAGCCACATGGACGCATTCACCCCGAAAATCATTTCGGAGCTTCTGCCTGCACACTTCAAGGCTCCTACTTTGGAGATGTATGATGGTTCCTCGTACCCCGATGACCACCTGGAAAGTTTCAGAGCACTCATGATACTCTATGGGTATTCCAACGCCTTGATGTATCAAACTTTCTAAGCCACCTTCAAGGGAACAGCACGTTGCTGGTTCTCCAGCCTCCCCCTGAGGTCAATCAGTTCATGGGAGCAGTTCGCCAACATGTTCCTCATCCGCTTCATCAGCAGTAGACGGTGCTAGAAGAGAGTCGTCTCGCTCATGTCCAAGCAGAAATTGGGCGAAAGCTTGCGGTCTTACATCGACCGCTTCAAAGAGGAAGAGCTTGAGGTTAGAGACCTCAACCCCATGGTCTCAATTCACGCTGCCATCAATAGACTCCGAGCTGGCTCCGCCCTCAGGTGCTCGGTCACCAAGACTGAGTCGAAGACAAAGCTGGAGTTCCTCAAAAAGGCCCAAAAGTACATTGCGGCCGAAGAGGCTTCGGTCGGGGATCACCAAGAGAAGGAGGCCGAACGCAGCGGTGGGCCCTCGGGGAAGAAATGGAAGAATGAAGACCGCCGAGGTGATAGCATTAAAGATAATAGGAAGTTGTCGGTCCCGACCATGACTTATAGCCAATATACGCCACTCAACTCCTCCCGGACCCAAATCTTGATGTAGATGGGTGAGGAGAAGTTCATGAAGTGGCCAAAGAAGATGAAGAGGAACCCTAAGAGGGGGAACCGCAGAAAGTACTACAAGTTTCATCGCGGCGTCGGCCACAAAACCGAGGACTGCTATGAGTTGGAGAACAAATTAGAGTCCCTCATCCGCCACCGGCATTTGAAGCAGTTCGTCGGGGGCGAAGCTGACGCTTCATCCTTCTAGCAGCAGCAACATCACTAGCAGGTCGCCGGAGTCATCAACGTCATCGTCGGGGGCTCGGCCTCGTCCCATAAGGCCTATGCCAGGCGGTTGAATGTCCAAGGGCCAGCCCCCAAGAGGCCAAAGCAGTAGGAGGACCTCTCCTTTACGGACGAGGACATCAATGGGATTACAGACCCCCATGACAACACGTTGGTGATTTCGGTCGTAGTAGCAAACTTCCTAGTCAAGAGGATTCTCGTCGACAGTGGCTCCTCGGCAGACATCCTCTTCTATGAAGCTTTTGAAAAGATGAAGATAGATCTAGAGTGCCTCCAGCCCGCCGACGTCCCACTGGTCGGCTTCTCTGGCAATGTCGTTAGGCTGGAAGGAAAGATCACCCTACCAGTCATTGTAGGAACCAAGTCTTGGCAGGTGACAAGGATGACGAAGTTCTTTGTCGTGTGGATCGACTCCCCTTACAACGCAATCATGGGGAGACCGACCCTTCACGCTCTGCGAACAGCTATGTCCTCCTACCACCTCGCCCTCAAATTTCCAACTGATCACAGTGTCAGAGTTGTTTGGGGGGGATCAGCATATCGCCCGTCAGTGCTACATGGCAATGCTGAAGGGCAAGAATGAAGAAGCATTGCCACAGGGCTTTGACCTCAGGGAGGAGCCAACGAGCCAAGGCCAACCGGCTGAGGACCTCGTCTTGGTTCCCCTGGATGAGGACAAATAAGTTTCCTCAAAACTAATGCCGACATCTTCGCTTGGTCTGCCACTGACATGCCCGGAATTGACCTTTCGGTCATTATTCACAGGCTGAGCATGGACCCGAGCGATGAAAGGCCATAGGAGAGGAAGTTGACAAGCTACTCAACATGGGATTCATTCGAGAGGTATACTATCCTAACTAGCTGTCGAATGTGGTTTTGGTTAAGAAAGCTAATGGGAAATGGTGAATCTGTATTGACTTCATTGACCTCAATCGAGCTTGCCCAAGGACAGTTTTCCTTTACCAAGAATAGACCACCTTGTCGATGCCACTGCAGGATATGAATTGCTCAGCTTCATGGATGCCTTTTTCGGATACAATCAAATAAAGATGCACCCTGAAGATGAAGAGAATACCTCATTCATCACCGAGCACGATACATACTGCTACAAGGTGATGCACTTCGGGCTTAAAAACATAGGAGCTACCTACCAGCGTCTTGTTAATAAAGTGTTCAAGGACCAGATGAGGAGGAACGTTGAAGCCTATGTAGATGATATGGTGGTAAAGAACCTGAAAGCCGAAGCACACACCTCGAACCTCGCCAAGACCTTAGACACTTTGCGGAAGTTCAACTTGAAGTTAAATCCCAACAAGTGTGCTTTCGGCGTCACCTCGAGCAAGTTCCTAGGCTTCATCGTTACTCAACAAGGTATTGAGGCCAACCCTGAGAAGATACAGGCCATACTGAACATGGCACCTCCTTGGTCGATGAAGGAAACCCAGAAGCTCACTGGCTGAGTGGCGACATTAAACATCATGTGAAAGTCAGCTGACCGATGTCTTCCCTTCTTCCGAGCCATCAAGAAAATGAAAGACTTCTAGTGGACAGAGGAATGTCAGTGAGCTTTCGACGAACTCAAGAAGTACCTTGCCTCCCCTCCCCTCCTGGCCTACCCGGTCCCAGGAGAAACTCTATACTTGTATCTATCAGTTGGGAACGAAGCAGTCAGCTCATTACTGATCAAAGAAGGTAGAGCACAGAAGCCGATATATTACGTCAGTAAGGTACTGTGCAACGCCAAAACCAGATACCCCAAAGTGGAGAAGCTGGCCTTCGCTCTCATGGTTTCGGTCTGCAAGCTTAGGCCATATTTCCAAGCTCATGCCATCACAATATTGACAAATCAGCCCCTCAGAGCTATCCTCGCCAAGCCCGAGGCCTCGGGGCGTTTGATCAAATGGGCCATCGAGCTTTCTGAATTCGACATACAGTACTAGCCGAGGCATGCCATTAAAGCATAAGCCCTTGCAGATTTCGTGATGGAGTGCACCTTCAAACGAGCTCTCCCTCGGGCCCTAGAAGATGAACCAAGAGAAGGGCACTTGACTAGAGATGCTCCCCCCGCTTGGAAGCTTTTTGAGGATGGGTTGTCCAATGACAAAGAAAGTGGCACTGGCCTTATCCTCCTCACCCAGGACAACTCAACCCTCGAATATGCGTTGAGGTTCGACTTCCCAGCATCCAACAGTGAAGTCGAGTATGAGGCCCTCCTCGTTGGACTGCAACTAGCCAAGGACCTCGGCTCCTCACATGTTGGAGCCTTCAACGACTCTCAGTTGGTGGTGAACCAGGTGAACAACGAGTACGTAGTTAGAGAACAAAGCATGTCCAATTAGCTCGCCAAAGTCCAAGAGCTAACCCGCCATTTCTAGCACTTTACCCTGTAGAAAGTCCCACGAGCTAACAACGTGAGGGCCAATGCCCTATGCAAGCTGGCAAGCACCTCGGGCACGGTCCTTGGCCACACAATTCACGTTGAGAAGATACCTCAGCTGTCGATTAAAGAGGTCAAGTACTACGAATAGAGGCCGAGCCATCATGGATCGACCCCACCATCAATTTCCTTCTGATGGAACAACTGCCCGACGACAAGAATGAGGCCAGACGACTCCAATGTCAGGTAGCCCAATACACCTTGCTTGAAGGAAAATTGTATAGAAGATATTTTACCCTGCCTTACCTGCGAGCCCTGAGGAAGGGGAGTATGTGCTCAGAGTAATTCACGAAGGCAACTACGGAAACCACCTCGACAGTAGGGCCCTCACCCAGAAGACATTGAGATAGTGATATTTTTTGCCAACACTTCACAAAGACGCAACCGAACTCGTGCGAAGATGTGATTAGTGTCAAAGGCACACCAACATATGTCATCAACCTGTGACAACCCTCTCAGCCCTCAACAGCCCCTGGCCCTTCGCTAAATGGGGAATGGACCTCCTCAGCCTTTTCCCACAAGCAACGGGGGGGGGGGGGGGGGGGGGGGGGGGGGGCAGGAAGTACCTCGTCGTCGCCATGGACTAATTCACCAAGTGGGTCAAGGCCGAGCCCTTAACTACTATCACAGCTCGGGCGATCCAGAGCTTCTTTCGGAAAAACACCATCTGTCGCTTCAGCCTCCCATGCTAGTCACCGACAACGGGAAGCAGTTCGATGACGCCAAATTTCGAGAGTGGTGTGCTTCCTTCGACATAAAACAGCATTACACCTCGGTGGGCTACCCCAAACAAATGGCCTAGACGAGGTTACCAACAGAACCATCCTAAACGGACTGAAGATGAGGTTCGACCGAGCTAAAGGCTTATGGGCTGACGAATTGAACAGTGTACTCTGGGCATACGAGGCACACCTCAGACGACCACGGGAGAAACTCCTTTCGGCCTAACCTACGGTATGGAAGCGGTAATCCTAGTAGAAATCGGCCAGCCAACGCTTCGAGTCAAAGCCTACAACGAAGTAGAGAATAGTAAAGCCCTTAGAGCCAACCTGGATTTGCCGAAAGAAGCCCAGGAGTAGGCGCAAATCAAGGTAGCTGCCTACCAGCAATGTGTGGCCCGCTACTACAACTCAAAAGTAAAAGAAAGACACTTCCGAGAAGGAGACCTCATCCTTAGAAAGGTCATGGTTCCCGAACCCAGAGTAGGAAAGTTGGGTCCCAAATTGGAAGGCTCCTACAGAGTCAAGCACATCCTCGGCCCTGGAACCTTTCACTTGAAACACTTGGATGGAAGACCCGTCTCCCAGATGTAGAACTTGGAAAACCTTCGAATGTATTTTCAATAAATGTAACTGCTTGTGGCTAAGTGATGAATGGATGAAGCAAAAGTTCCTCTTTGCCTCAAATGTTGAATGAATGTGTGTCCTAAGTCCTCAAAAACCCTTGGCTTCGCGATCTACTGATGTGCAAAACCCTCCTCCAAGGGATGAGCGCTCGGAACGGACCGATGCTGAAGGCTACGACGACCCTCGGACGAGCACCTCGCTAGAAACATGCATGCTAGGGTAAACGAGGCCCTTCATGCTCATCACCTCCTTGGTGGACGATGACCCCCTCAGCACGCCAGGGTGGACGAGGACCTACATGCCTCATCACCCCCTCAGTGGATGGATGGTGACCCCCTCGGCCACCTACACTTAGCGCAATAAAAATGACAACCCCGATTGCCTCGGCAGTCTGCCTTGGCTCAAGCCCCCGGCTTCGCCGGTGTGATGCCTCGGCTTCCTCTAAGGAATCACTTGGTGGAAAACAAGCCAGGTGAGTTGCACCCTGATAGTGCCGCTCCACCTTGGCCCCTCATCCCCCCAGGTACCTCGGTGATATACCTTGGCCAACGACCTCGGCTACAGCACCAAGTCACTTCGGCCATGCCTAAGTAAACACTTAAAAGGAATTCTGGAGCCAGGCGAGCCTCACTTCGGACGTGTGGCCCTGCCTCGGCTCTCAATGCCCTAACTACTTAAAGCGAGTGTGTAGCAAACTATATGTTGTATGAGCGAACTATACGTGTTTTTGTGTGTTGTGGGCTTGTCGTTCAGAGGGCCAAGAACCTCTCAAATAGAAAAAAAAAGAGAAGAGAGAGAGAAGAGAAGAAAAAAGAAGGAGAAGAACACAACATACAAAAAACACATAGGATATACAAAAAATGGCTTCATTCATCGTTGTATTTCTATACGGCCTTTACAAAATGTTTTTTGAGACCCCTTGGGCTGAAAATATGTACATTCACAAAAAAAAAGGAGAAAACAACAAAACAACAGAATGAAACAGAAAAGGGGGGAGATCCATGCCTAGGCCTTGTTGCCGGTAGAAGGAGGATCGGAGTCATTAGCAGCCTGGGCTTCATCAGGGGCATCTGGAATCACCTGTAGCCCCTCGACGTCAAAGTCCGACATCACCTACAGGAGCGCCTTCTTCGTATCTTCAATCTCGTCGAGGTCGGACGTCGACGCGTACTCCACGAGCGCATCCAGATACTCAGAGGACTTCTTAAATGCCTCCACTGCTTTGGTTGTTGCCTTCTTCGCCTGCTCCACAGATGCTGCAGCCTCAATAGCCTTCTTCTCTGCCTCGGCAACCCTTCCTTCAGCACCGGATGCCTGCCTCTACACCTTAGAGACGATACTCTCCAGGCGAATTCTCTCCATATGCTCCTTGGAAAGACCTTGTCGCGCCTCTTTTAGCTGTATCTTGAGGCGTTCCCCAATTGACTACTCATCCAGGAATGCCTTCCTAAATTTTTGGTACTTTTCTTTAGCGGCAGTAGCAGTCTTCTGAAGCTTCTCCCTCTCCTTTTGGAGCTTATCCTCGGCGGACTCCTAAAGCTTCTCCTTCTCTTTCTCCAGTTTGTCAATGTGGGAAATCGCCAACCTCGTCTAATCCCCTAAACCAACGAAGTGTAGGCAATTTTGCAACAGAACCAGTTAGTGAACAAAAGAGGAGGAAGAGAAGGAAATACATAAGATACAAAATAAAAAAAAAAAAAAAAAATCTTACCTCTTCCAGATGGTACAAGCCCTCGTCATAGATAACCTTGGGGTCGCTCTACAACAAGCGGTAACGATCTCATGGGAGGATCGCCCCGCTCACCAAGGACTGGTTGAACCCTTCGTCCTAGATGGAGTCCCCTTCGCAGAGTTGCCATTGTAGATGGAACACATTGTCAACCCCTTTGGCTCTCTCGGGGAGCTCCTACACTAATGGCGGAGCCAAAGAATGCTCGGATGGACGCTCCCCAGGCGCAGGTCTTCTTGCCATGTCTTCAGTCGGGCATTCGGCGTTGGCCACCTTCCGCGGCGGCTCCTCCTTCGGTGTGTCTTCGGCAGGCCACTTCCAACCCGTCTCGGCCCCCTCTATAGGCCTTATCGACACCTCGGCCCCCTTGGCTGAACTCCTCGACACCTCTATGGACTTTTTGGCCCCCTTCGCGAGCTCCTGGGGCGCCACCATTGGTCATTTCCCCTTGGCAGAAACATGCTGATTTCCCCCCTTCTTTGAGACAAGGGGACAACCTCTTCGCAAGGCTGCTTCGGCATCTGTGCCCCTGCTTTCTTCCGAGCCTGCTTCACGCAGGCCTTCTCGAGCAATCACTGCTTGGCATCCATTGGTATCTCTATGAACAATAAAGGAAAATGGTCAACACAACCAGTCGAAGACGTGGAAGGCATGCGAAGTAACTACAAAACCTCTCCTACCAAGGGGGGCAGGGCTAATCCCAATGAACACTAGGGGAATCTCCTCCTCCACCAACGGCTTCACCTGGACTGTCTCCATTACATGCAAATGAGCCACGACAGTGGCCTGCTCATCTCAGACAAAGGGGGACATTTCTCAACAACTACACAGGCCTTCCCCCACTCAGACCTAAACCTCCAGCCTTTGGGGCATAAGACAAAGAAAAATTTGTCCTTCCACCCATAGGCGAATGAGGGGTTATGCACTGGCTTCCCACTCCGGGGATGGAAATAGTACATGTTGGCAGCTTCCTCAGCGTGAACATGGCACGAAACCTTTTTTATGTCAACTCCACATCCCAAAGCCGAGCCCACACCAACATCGCTATTATGGTCCTAAGGGCGTTGGGGATGAGCTGACTGATAGTGATACCGTACCACTCCAGTAACTCAGAGACTAAAGAAGGAAGGGAAAACCTAAGGCCAGACTCTAAAAAATGCTAGTAAATACAGATTTCCCCCTCGTTAGGGGTCCACAGTCGATCACCTACATTGGGAACCCTAAGATCGTAGGACCGGGGTATGTGGAACCTCCTCGCCAGGGATTTGACTTGGCCCACCTCCAAGGAGCTGTCAAACTCCGAGTGTGGGACACTAGCGCTAGCCACCCTTTGGGCAACGCTCCCTCTCACCGGTCCAATGGCAAGCTCTGTAGCATCTTCCCCCTCAGCCTAAGGAGACCCTTTGAGCTCCCTCGGCGACGCCGACACGGTGCTTTCACGGGGAGAGCCATCGCCTCGATGGCAGCCCTCAGCACCCCTAGAGTATACTCTTTCCCTGAACACTGCTATCTCCTATTGAAGAGGGACAATGGCCAAGGAACCTAATGTGGAGAGAGGGGAAGAGGTCTGGGGAGAGCTCCCTCCCAAGGTGTTTGGGCGTTCATGGCACTCAGGGCCGGAGTTTGAGAAAGACATTGTGAATTACCTAGAAGATGGTGAGGAAGGTGAAGACAGGGTATCTTGAAGGATTGAGAACCTAGGAGCTGAGTTCACTTGACAGCAAGGGCGCCTAAGTTCAAATAACGGGGAAAGTCACCACTAAGGCCCCTATTTAAAGGAAAATGGACGGCCCAGATCTCGCTGGATCCGATGATTGAGGCACCTCCGCCTCCACCATCCAACCATAATGTGCCACTCGGCACTCGTGAAGACGAAACAATGCCCAAGCAATGACTCAGATCACTACAGATCCAATGGTCGCAATAACCCTCCGCTTCTGCAAACCAGCTATACCGCACCCCTCGGCGTGTGCCCTCTGAAGATGAAACAATGTTGGATGAACCGCGAGCCCTTCCATCATGACCCACTGGGCGAATCGCTCAGCCCAACAAACGCGCGCCTATCTGGGTGACCATCCTCCTCACGGGGGACCCCTAACGTGACTTGACCGTACATAACACAGGACCATCCCCACTAACCTGAGGCATCCATGCCACACGCCTCTCCGAACCAATGAGGGAAAACGCATACAAAGTGAAGGCGACGCCACTGCGGAATACCCCTCGGCTGACGAACCTGAAGGCATAACAGTCGCTACTCTATACGGCTGAAGCCGAGGCCTTACCTCGACTATCATCTCCATTACTAGTCGAAGTCAAGACCTCACCTCGGCCTCGGGAGTGGGGGGCAAGTGATGTGGGCTAGCCAGGCCCAGCCCATTACGAGCTAAGAGGCCCGACCCACTAATGCCTAACAGCGCCAGCCACAATAGGGGGGGGGGGAGCCCTACTGCCTTCGTACGGAGCCAACCGCAGAGCAGTTAGGTGTAATCGTAAGGACCTGTCACCTGATTTCGTATGGCTCTCATCTGGTGCATTCATCTCCACCTGCCTCCAACTCGCTCAAGTATAAATATGAGGTAACTCTCCCTTGACAAGGGATCTAGATCCCAGAATCCTTATCCAGCTCCCGCATTTACTTCCATTGCCTTGAATTAAATTCTTCCACCTACCTTGCTTCATTAGCATTTACTCTTGGGGACCTTGTGCATCCAAGGACTACCATCGAGACCTCGTCTACACCTTCCCCCACCTTACACCTCGTACTAACTTCAGCGTTGGAGCCTCCGCCTTGGGTCTCCACCCAAGGCCTCTAGCATCTCTTGTTTTGCAGTGTCTTGGATCTCGAGGAACCCCGTCACCAAACCGATGACTCGCAGTCCTCGATTTTTACCATACTCAAAAGGGAGCATCTCGTCCTCGGCCTTGGCTTACCCTCCTCTAAATCCTTAAAGCCTTCAGCTTGCCTTTGGAACTTGGGAGCGAATTTACCTCATTGCCCTCATCTAATCTAGGCGCAACAGGTCCCATTAAAATTTTAACAAATTCCAAACCCA
This sequence comes from Nelumbo nucifera, assembly GCF_055504915.1. Lineage (NCBI taxonomy): Eukaryota > Viridiplantae > Streptophyta > Magnoliopsida > Proteales > Nelumbonaceae > Nelumbo > Nelumbo nucifera. The sequence continues at coordinate 64,933,764 of NC_142654.1, read as the reverse complement.
ATACAACCCAAATTGCACCCCTAGTGCAAATGAAATTGCACTAGCCTATGCGTTTTTCTTACTTGTGCTATTTTACCTATTACTATTGAGATTGGATCCCTTACAAAAATTTTCAACATGATCTGTACTGCACATCTCATATATGATTATCATCCCAAAAGTATGGCCTTGTTCAATGAGTATGAAACATGTTTAATATGTATGACAATAGGTTATCAGTAGTGATTTGGATTACTTACTATTTATATCTGATTTTTTTGGTATTCATCTATATTTATATATCTATACTAATATTAAAATTATGAATGAATTTGTGAAACTTTTTTTTATTAAAACATCCCTATTTTTGAACTTACTTTATTTATGTCAAGGTAGAAATTGTAATTTGAATTATTATTTTTCATTTCATTCAATTCTCTCTCATCAAGTCTTATATGTAAAATATTAACTCCCATTATTTGTTATTAAATCCTATATTTAAGATATTTTTCTCATCAATTAATAAATTATATTAATTACATTTGTATCTTTAAATAATACTGAACTCATACTTTTTTTCAAAAACGATCCAAACAAGTGGCAAGTAAATATTTCAACATTCCTATTCAAATGGATTAACCCATATTACCATAATTAAATAATTAAAAGTAAAAAAATATATAAATTTTATAAAAAAATAATACATCTCAAATATTATACATTTATCATATTAAACAAAAAATATGATAAACAGTAATTAATTTTATACACAAAATCATAAAAGATTATAAAAAATTAAACACATATTATAATTATCATCATCATTTAAAATTGTGATATGCACATTCATTAGTGATAACAAAAGCATGGGATATCAGATTGGGCTTTTGAAACTTAGGCTTAGTTTCGAAAAGCGCAAATGAAAATATATACAGTATAAATACATACAGAATATAAGTTTTTGTACTCTATACATTTATATTTGTACTTTCAAACTGTGCCTTTTAACACCCAACACTTGATGAAATTGTACTCTTGTACCTAAGAAAGTTAGGGCCTATTGGGTTGACCCCAAAATTCACAGCTAGCAGAGCTGGACTCGGTTTGTGGATAACAGTAACAAGTTAACAACTACCCTGAACCCACCTATGAAGAATATGACATTACCCTATACTAACAATGGGTAATCCACATAAAAGTTGACAACTTTTAAGTGGGGCTCCGAATCCCATGTGGTCACTACGACAACTCCGAACAGTACCAACAGTAACCTCGTGTCCGAATCATGATAAGCCAGTTAGTCTCACGTGCGAGACCCTTGTTTATAGAATTATAGTTATAGAGCTCATGCGGTGTATCCTTCTTGCCTTCCTTGTTTACTGTTTGAAATTTAAGGTTCCGTTTGGTTTATAAAAACAGGAATCAGAATTAAAATCGAATGAGTTATTCTATTTTTATTCTTAATGGAATGACATTTGGCTATCTGAAGAAATGGCCATTGCTTCTGTCTCCCTTAGGAATTAAATCTCATTTCAGCTTATTCCAATTAAACACACCATGAGAATGAGAATAGATTATTTCCGACTCTAATTCCGGTTAATAACCAAACAAACCTTAAGTTAAAGACGAGGTTGCCGGCAGCCAGTGGCACGTGATAAAGAATTTTCGTGTTGTATTCAGTTGGCCCAGTGTAAGGAATAGATCCGTAGACGATTCGGACTCCTTTATCCCTTTTTAAGGGTTACGTCACTAATAACTTTTTAACTATGAACACCCTGTTTGTAGAGAAAATTTCGTACACTAAACTAGTCACGCAGCTAGACAGCCTAGACTAGTACTCTAGTAACAAGTACATAGAAGAACAGAAGCACAGAGACAGAGATAGTAGGGTCTCTCCTCTCTCTCTTGTGCATGATATAGGTTCCAGCAAGGCGTGCCAAGCAGAGCAATAATTCCGTCAGACGAGATGCAATGATGACGATAGATGGTCAAAGCCCTCCCGAGTCCGACTCTCTGAAACTGAAAGTGAACGCCGTGGGTGGGTGGGTGGGTCGGTTATCGGATTTCTAGAAAACATATTGAAATGGGAATCTCTCTTTCTTCTCTTCACACTTCACACTTCACACTTCACAGTCTGACTGGTGGGTCCCGATCATCGCGCACCGTCGTCCTGCCCCATCATTAATTCCACTGACAAGACCTACCTCCACCTTCCTGTTCCTGTCAACTAATTCTCTGACGTCTATTTATTAGTCAGTACTGAGTAGTGACTCCTCTTAATTACTCTTCCTTTCATTTCCCCATATCTTTCAGGTTATTATTTTTTAGATTAATTAAATTATATATATTGAGATTATATCATCAAAGTGCCCTTATAATATTTAGTTATATTTTTCTCCTCTCTCTTTCAAGTTTTTTATTCGTGGCCTAGGAATGGAGACTACAATTGTTCATAACCGGGCCGGGCCATGAACTGGTTGTAAGGTATCAACTGGTTGGTTGATATTTGATAATGTATTCTACTGATTGTAAGACGGTATTCATGTAGTTTGTACATTCTCTTAAGCGATTTTTTTTTTTTGGATTTTGAGAAGGGGAAAAGTTGTTGAGTGGGATTTTGATTTTCATTAATCAAGAAATTTGTATTCATTTTTCAGAATTATATGGGAATCTGTATGTGTATACCAATCTCCTAGGTGGATAAATTAACTTTACCATATAGGGGAAAGTTGCCAAATTGAATAGAACAAAAATGCTTCTCTTAATAATTAATTTTTTATGATTAAGATTGTCATTACCTTATTTACATAGGAAATAAAAGAATATGGGTAAATGCACTTACCTTAGTAATACTTACCCAAATAAATACATTTACCCGGATAAGTGGTTTATCGAAAAACAAACAGGTCTAAAATATTCCTAATTATAGGTTTTCGGGATGGGTTACCCCATTGTATAGTATAGTTTGTAGCCCTTGGAGAAAAACAAAAAATAAAAAAAGGAAAAAAAATAAAAATTAAAGGACGTTTGGCATTGACGCTGATTTCTAAAAAATCAATGTAGTGTTAGAGTCATTTTAGTGCTAAAAGAACCGGGAAATGAGTTCAGATCTCCTGCCTATACAAATTCTTTCCACGTTTATCACAACCACACATGAAAAACATCTCATCCCCTGCATAATATTATGCAAGGGGAGATGTTCCAAATTCACGGGGATAGTGTGTTGTGGGTAGAGGTGGGCAAAATTCTCGTGGGAAAGAGATCCAAAGTCTACTGAAATTTCCATTTGCTTGGCTGGTTTTGGTAATTTTCATGAAATCTACTAAAAAACGTTTCTTACATTCCTGATTTTCAGCTGATTCAACATTTATGAGAATCACCATAGCATTCGACGTGGCATTGAACAATAACTTCAATGCAAAAATAATCGACCTTCGAAACTCATTTCTAATCATACTTAAAGTTGATTTCTCAAAAACTGGTTTACATAACAGATGATATCAAATAATAAAATTTACCTTTTTTTAAAAAATCGCCAATAAAAAATAAATAAGAAAGAATCAACATGGATACCAAACATCACCTAAATGATGATATGTCATGTCATATTTAATTAATATAACTATATTTTTGGGGTGATTTTTTTCTTAAATCGACGAACGTGTGTTTATTATCAGAAATGAACGAAAAAGTTCTTTTCTCTGTTTTTAAAGAAATTTAAAACGAGGGGATTGTCTCATTGTTTGCTGTCATATTAGTGATGGTAATAACACGCGACATTGTTTGCTGTCATATAAATTGTTACAACAGAAAGTATACAGTGAAGTACACTATAGTCCACTGCAGAAATCTGAAATTATAGCCCTAATAGTACTGTTTTTCAATTTTTTTATTTTTTTGTCAAAATAGGCTGGCTGTTCGGGTTGAACAGCCAGACCATTCGAACTGGTAATTGGACCTCTGACCTATTCGTTTTTAAAAACCATGCCTTATAATCTATTAGTAGTCTCCCATAAATCACATCCTGCCTGTAAATTTGACATCAATCCATGATCAATATTCATCTCACCTATACGATGTGGCTAAAATTTCTGGGATGGGCTGAACATCATTCTCCCAAAAGTATAAACGGATTTGGTGTTAGTGATTTTATGAGTATTTGTATTCATTGGACGAGGGACTGTTCTTCTATTGACCATTTATTTTTCTGAATATCATCCCTTTGTCTCTCATTTTTCATTCAATTCACCATTTATTTCCTCTATATCAACCATTTGTCTCCCATTTTTTCATTCAATTCATTGTTATTATATTTCTATTCATCATTTATTCTCTCTGTCAACCTTTTGTCCCCCATTTTCTCATTCAATTCATTGTTACTATTATTTCTATTCACCATTTATTTTTCTCTATATCATTCCTTTCTATCCCTCATTTATTTCTCTATATCCATACTTATATTTAAAATTCGTATTTAATCCTCACAAAATTATTTCGCTATATTCACAGTCACAACCTATTGTATGTATATATTAAAAATATCTCGGGATAAATAAAAATATAAAAATACAAATATAAAGATATTTTCAATGAATGACCAGAAAACAACGGTGTGAAAACGGGTTTGTGGTAACCGATAACTGAATCAAAATTCTTGTATTTAATGTTTGTATTTAAAATTCTATCTGTATTTAATATTCATATGTACCAGCCAGTTTCAGATTTTTTTTCTTTTTCTTCATGGGTGTACAAATGGGTAGCTCATCTAATAATTTTTTTCGGTGTCACCTCATTCATTTTCGATAAAACGAGCAAGTAAATTGTGGGTCCCGAAATGAAAAGAAATCCGCATTCGCCTTCCGTTGTGATAGAGCACACAACAAAATATATATTTTCAGAATATGGGTTACTTAAGTAATAAATACTCTCTTGGAGAGTTGGTTGAAAAATCAATAAAGCTCCAACCTTGCCCAGGCAATATTTTTCCATATAAACGAGAAACTCATTACCTGAGTACCAGAAAACAAATGAGATTTTTGTATTATTATATAGGTTTTTCTACCTTTTCGTACCCTGTAAATACTTTAAAGCAAGGTTTTTAAAATCGAATTAGACAATAAATCAGTCAGGGGTCCGGTTGCTGGGTCGAATGGTCCGATTGTTCAAATCAAATGAATGGTCCATTCCGGCAAAAAATAAAAATAAAAAACAATCAAAACTATTGAGCGGTTTGGATGGTTCGACCGCCCGAATCAGCAGTTCAAATCAACGGTTTTTTATGAAATAATGGTTCTGAAGTAATATATCATCTGACTGGTTTCCGATTTGATCCAAATCCAAAGATAGAACCGCTATCTATCTTTGGATTTACAAGTGGCTCCCTTTGTTTTAAAATTTTGATAAATCAAGCGTCCTCTACACGGAAACAGGACTTCTATACAATAAATATGGTAGGTGACTAATAACACCATGGTCGCTATTTTTTGTTTTGAGTCATGGTAGCTATTTTGGGTGAAGGAAAATAACAGAAATTTTGTATGGGCCTGAGATGGTGAATTGTTGTGATGATCTCCTACCTAACAAAGGAATTGATGAAAGATGCATGTTTAAGTTGATCAATGATAATTCTCAAATTTCTAGAGATTTGGCTAGTCTTATTCATGAAGATAATTTAAGTTTGCCTATCATTAGAATTAATTAGATTTTGTTAGGCTTTTTTACTTTGTTTTTCTTTGGGTGGGCTTGAGATGGTGAAGGAGAGCTATATATGCTTGGGTTATGGGGCAAGGCGGGCTAAGTCCTCCCTGTTATTACAAGTTTTCCTTTTGAAATGGTTAATAAAATTTTAGGTTATCACCTCTCCACCTAGAATAAAGTTTGGGGTAAAAAATATATATTCATTATGGAATTTGGACCAAAATTAAATTTTGTCTTCCTTTGATAACCACCAAAGCATCTCTCTTTAAAGTAATAGACTGGTCCTTGGATGTGTAAATATCTAATCTAGTAGAGCAGTCCACCATTGAAAAAAGATTTAAAACAACTTTTGATAAGGTTGTAAGAATATTTATTAGGTGTTTATTTAATGTGCTTACAATGTTATACCTACTGGATGAGTCCTCACAACATTTACAACTGTACATTTGGAATACCTCTGTACTTTATATCTTTTCATTCATTGGGGAGATGTTTCAAATGCACAACTGTAAGTGTTGTGAGAACAGTGACCACATATTTTGTAAGGACTGAATCCGGATTCCCATCACAGTACCCATGCTCATACCAAACCATTTTCAGATTTGCCATCCATCACAATACTGGTGCTCGTACCAAATCATGTGGCTTTAGCTGCATTGTCATCACAATGTTCATACCAACATTTTCATCCTCTCATTTCTCATATATATCGTTATTTACTTTTAAATTAAATTTTTAAAAATATCATCATCATCATCTAAGCCTTATTCCAGCCATAAGGATTGGTCGCATGAATCTTGATTCACCATTTCATTATCTTCAATGTCAAATTTTTAAAGATGTGCCAAAATAAAAATCGTCACAGTTTGTACTTTGTATCATATCCGATAATTCATTAAATTCCTCCTTCCCTCTTAAATATCTTAGCCATTTCTATTTAATAAAGTAGGTGTAAATTACTAAATTTGATGGATTCTAATAACGTAATGCATAAATTAGATGATGGTAATAGATTGAGGGGCAATCCAAAAGCATTCCTAAATATGAACTTTGACTTGGATAGGAGATGATATAAAAGTTTAAAATTGTCAATTCAAACCTAACCAAATTTTCATTTACTCTACATGGAAAGAGTGCAAATGCAGGTTCAGTGCATATATATATTTGGTAAGAATGCATTTATGTATTGAAAGTAATAGTTTTTATAATTTTAAAGATATATTTACACTCAAAATAAGAGCAAATATTGCATCCCTTTTTGCACTCAAGGTTGATAAATGTTAAAAAAAGTATATTTCAATCCTAGGATTCTGTCTTTGCATCTATTACAATAAAAAATTGTTTGATAAGAAAGTAAATTTATTAATACAAAACTAAACCAACCAAAATAGGCTCACCATATTTAAAGTTAACTTTGGCTGTTGGGGCTAGGCTGTTGAGACAGTTTTTGGGCTGGGCACGTTCTGGGCAGTTCACCTATTCATGCCCATGCTTTGGATTTTGGTCCAAATAAATTAAGATATAATTACTAATTTATCCATTTTTATGATAACATGGCATTTCCAGAAATTCTATCAACAGCCTAAACTCTTGGCCCCAACAGCTAAAGTTTTTTCCCATATTTGCTTTTATATATTTTTTTTAATTTTCAAAAATGAAAATAAAAATAAAAATACATAAATTTATCAATGACCCAAATTCTCCGCCTCTATTTACGCCATTTTTTGGACAACGGTACCAGCAAAATACCACGTTGAGACATGCCACCAAGCCATCGCTGTTAGGGATTTTCCCCCTCAACTCAATATCCGATTACCCGATTTCGATCCGAATTCATTCGAATTCGTATACACACTGGAATTTGGATCTAACCTCATAACCGATCCGATTAGACTTGATTGGATCCGATCCAATTACAGCCCTACTGTTACTCGGTGTGAACAAATCGTTGAGGATTCTTCGAAACTATAAATATGGGTTTGACTCTCTTTCTCTGTAATAACTACTTTTCCAGTTCTCCCTCTGTGGTGCTTTCCTGTTGCTATGGATTTGTCGGAGAGGAAAATGAAGTTCTTTCTTGGGTTCCCGATCGTCTTCTTTCTATTGCAGGCAAGGGATTGATGACTCTTCTTACTATTTCAACGTTACTTTTCGGTTCCGTACCAGGAATTTCTCCCGAAATCCCTTTTAGTGATCATCAGCGACTAGAAATTCGAAGTTCTTAGCTTAAGATTTTTGATTCCTCAAGCGCAGCTGGGAACTCCATAGATATCTCGCAGTTCTTTATTTGGATTTTTTTTTTGTTCTTCAGTTATCCTATATTTGAACTTGTTTCTTAGCGCGTGAGACACTGAGACCGATTCTGTTTCTTTAGCTGGTTTGCACTATTTGCTTTATGCTTTTTGCTCGATGATAATTAAATTTGAGATATCGGATCGAGCTTTTAGTTAAGTAGTATATATGCAAATTAGTAGTTATTCTGTCCTGTTGTTTTGTCATATATAACTTAAAACAACTCATTAAAGTTAATTTTTACAGGAAATTTAATCTTCCACTTCCTCATCCTCTCCTTCTACTTCTTCTTCTTTCAACTGTTGTAGTTTTCTGTATCATTAATGAAACGTGGCTAGATAATCTATAATAGATTATGGAATATCATCTCCCTAATTTGATGAACCTAAAAATTGTACTGCTTCATTTTACAGGTTGTAGGAAAGTAGTATAGTATGCACCGTTAAAATATGACCATAATTTATGGAGCTGCTGAATTATTGGTGTCCCCTAATGTGAAGTCTCATTTATGCAGAGCATATTTGTATCTTTAGTAACTGCAGAGAGTTCCAGTGCACGGCTTCTTTTGATGCCCAATACCAGTTTTAGGTGAGGCTGTTACTATCATTCATAAACTCGTTTGGTTAAATTATAAGGCACATAGCAAGGGAATAAACAGATTTTGTAAGCAAAATCTTAACACATTTATGCAAAACTAAACAGCTTTAGATGTTCTCATCCCAGGGAGTTTCCCTTGTATGAGTTTGTATTGATATATTGTTTCGTTTTCCTATGAAATCTCCACCATCATGCTACCGAATACTTTTTTTTTGTCATTATTGGCGGTTCTTCATGGTGAATTGCTGCTGAAAAGATGTGTCAAGTGTTCCTCTGACATGACAGTGGAAAGAATCATTTATGATGCATATTGTGAAAACACAGTCTCACTTAATAGCCTTGTAATCTATTTTGGAGATTCCCTTCGTTATGGGGTTTGTAAAATTTATATGCCATTGACTTCTATATTGTGTCTCAATTGATATCTAACTCTTTTCTACCCCCTCCCCCCCTCAAAAAAAAAAAAAAAAAAAGAAGGAAACAAAAGAAATTTATATCTAATTCTTGATTGTCTCAAGCTTTGGTGTTCTATATTTCATTTAGTGGTTAGTTACTCTGGTCTGGTATTCTTCTCTGTTCAGGGAAAGACATTCAGAAGAGTATTGTGCAATGTATGATATATGTGGAAAACGTAGTGATGGGAAGGTCTTGAACTGCCCTTATGGCTCCCCTTCTGTGAAGGTATTTGTTAGCAGAATTCCTTATTTTTCTGTACAGATTTGACATGTTAAGGTGCGTTTGTTTCTTATTTTCAAATTTATTTCTAAAACAACGAGAAAGTGGTTTCAGTATGAAGTCCAATTTGTGGATTTATGTTTGTTCTTTTCTGAATGTATCAGATTTTATTTTTAGCACTGCAAACGGATTGAATCAAATTCAGATAGGGGTAATCTGAATTCGGTTCAATAAGAATTATGGGATAATTTAATTCAATTAAAATCCGATGAATTTGATTCGATTAAATAATTCAATATTCAATTAAAAAACCCATTTGACTTGATCATCAAGGAACAAAGATGAATGTTTACATTTGACAAACTCCTATTCAATAAAAATGGCAAAACAATCAGATTCATAAAAAAGTAGAACAATCTTAGAACTGAAAATGTCACAGTTAACATACTTGTTTGGTTGTAAGTCCTGTGTTGGGAACTCGGTGTTGGTGTCCAATGTTTGGAGATTTGAAAATGGAAGCAGAGAATGCATGACAGGAGAGGAAGTAAGGTACCTTGTAATCTGTTGTGGACTAGTGGTGCAGCCTACACTATGTCCTGCATCATCTGGTGGTGTTCCTCTCTTAATGACAACTCCTCTGATGTATGATGAGCCATGAGAGTTTTGCTATTATGTTTTGGGCAATAGATGAGTGTTAGTCAACGGGGCAAGGTAGTGACAGTTATTTGACTAGGTGGTCAGTGGTCAGTTGCGGTGTTTTAAAAGCGCAAGGCGCAAATTATTAAAAAAGCTAAAAGATAAAAAATGTCAGAAAATTGAAAAAAATTCCAAAAAAAAATGAAAAAAATATTAGACATAATATTAATAAAAAATATAAGCATAAATTTTAAAATTAATGTTTTAAAAAACCTATTATCTAAAATTAAAATACATAAACATAACATGTAAAGCGTATTCAAATGAAAATTTAAAAATAAAATCAAACATATAAAACATTGTTAAGCATATAAAACCCACAATGTAAAACATATTACATTCTTGATCCTACGAGCCGCCTTTGTGCCATGCCCCTCAAGGCAAGCCCAAACAAGGCCATGTTAGGGTCTTAAATTCTTAATTAAAAATAATGATTTTATAATTTTATTTGCCTTTTAAGAAGATATTTTATTAAGATGAATAAATGAACAACATTAGAAAATAGAGGGTTCTTGGAGCTTCATAAAAGGCAATTAAAATTATAAAATCATTAATTTTTGTGTGAAAATTAAGAAATTAAGACCCTAACATGGACTTATTTGGGTTTGCCTCGAGGGGCACGGTCTGGGAGTTTGGGAGCGGAGCCCCCAGCCCAGCTGCTAGGTTCAAAAAACCAAAAAAGCATAAAATTTTCAAAAGGCGCACGCCTTTGAAAGTGCTGTGCCTAGGACCTTGGCAAGGCACCTACCCTAAATGCACCTCACCTATGAGGCGTGCCTTTTAAATCACTAGTTAGTTGTCAATTAGGTTAGGTAATAGGAAAAAGGTAATATATATTATATGGATTTGATCTGGTAACTTAATGGATCGGATATTCCAATCTGATTTCATTTGTTTAACTCCAAATAGATATCTGAATCCATCGTAAATGTATCGGATTCGAATTTGATTGATATCTGATCCAATTAGAACCCTACTTTTACTTGTATTGTATTGTAAATTATTGTTGTTCTCAGATAGTCCATTCATTTTTGTCTATGTCCAGCCTGATGAACTACTTTCTTCAAAGATCCAAAGCTTGTGCCCAACAATCACTGGCAATGTTTGTTGTACGGAAGTTCAGTTTGATACATTGCGGGCACAAGTCCAACAAGTAAGTTTTTTTCATTAAGTTTCTTTTAATAGTGACCAATAAGAAAGTGACTTTTAATAGTGTTTGTTCTGATTTTTTTTTTCAACTGTTGTAGGTTAACAATGTCCTGTTGTGGATTAATGTTTTTGGTGCTTTCTTTTTGTTTCTTTCTTCCATGCTAATATGTAATTCTTAAGTATCATTTTGGATGATTTTAACACTTCTATCAGGCATTGTATCTACTACTTTTGGTTCTTGAATCTATGCTTGGTTGTATACATAAATAAATACACGCTTGTGTACCATTAGTAAGTGACTCCATTTTAGAGTTTCTAAACCCAATGATGCAGCAATAATAAGCCATTCTACTTCAAAAGATATCTCATGGGGACTTTTATAGAATTCCAAGGAAATTGTAAACCTTGGTGGAAGCATGTGGGTTTAATAATAAGATGCAAAGAGAGAGACATACTATTGTAGGCTATGCTCTTAATTACTTTTAAATTGTTACTCAGTTGTTTTATCTTTGAGTAATTCATTTTATTAACCTTAGATCTTTCTGCATAATTACTGGCTAGGTAGTTTTTCCTATTTAGTGTAGACAGACTACTTTGTTATTCTAGTTTGATCAACAATGTGGTTTCCCAGAATGGTTCTCTATATTTATCCCTTAATTTTATGTAATTGTTGCAGGCAATTCCTTTTCTTGTAGGTTGCCCTGCATGCTTGAGGAACTTTTTGAACCTCTTTTGTGAGCTTACTTGCTCACCTAATCAGAGCTTATTCATCAATGTAACATCTGTTACCAAGGTCAGGAATTCCCATTAGTGCTACATATTTTGTTCTAATCTAATGTGATGTTACTCTTATGCTGTAAATTTTAACTAAGTTCTCTCCCTTTTTATTGGCCCTTTTGGTTGGTTAAGAAGGATGGTAGTTAAATCTGGTTAGGGATTTAGAGGAGGAAACTGTTGAGTTTTCTTCAAGGTTAGATTTGGTAATATCAGACTGGATGGTTGGATGTTGATGCTACTATGCTGATGATCTTGTAATATTTTGGGGTGTGAAGTTGACGTCTAGACTCGGGAGTATCTTGGCTTCCTTTGGTAATAATTCAAGATTTGTAGGTTTCTTGGAGTGATGAACTGATCAGAAATTCTAAACTTGTTTGGTCTCTGGTGGTAATAGGTTCATTGCATTGCACATATTTATCTTCTGTATTCGCAAAATCACTTCAATATCCATGTGGTTACTTTCAGTGACACCATATAGAAGGATATGATGTAATGGAAACTCATTGTATCATATAGCTGGAAACTAAAATATACGTACTTCAAAGATTGATGAAAGCTTAAGCTTTTTAAGAATGAAAGCAAAAGGAAAGCAGTTCTCTTTCAAGCTGCTAAGACAAGAAACCTAATTTTGAAGAGTCATGATTGCAGGACTCTTCAATTTTGATTTTTGACTTAGGAAGGGGTGCTTTAGATTTTTTGGATTTCTTAGTGATTTTTGAGGAGGGTGGTTCAAATCTTGGAGTTTTTTGAGGTCTTTGGAGGGAGCATAAGCCTTTTCTCCTGTTTCTACCTACTCCCATGAAGAAAGGAATCTTTGTGGGCGAAGGTTTCTATGCACTAGAAGGGTGGTTAAGGCCTCTAAAGGGGGTAAATCTATTTTCCGTCATCTACAATTGATTTCCTAAGCTATTTTGGGAATTATGGAGGATAATGAAGTTGGATACAAGTCCACTAGGTGGAGGAGGTGCTAGTGACCCTTTTGGGGCAAGAACCATAAGTGCAGTTAAGTTGGATGGTACAAACTACTTGGAGTGGTCCCAAGCAGCAAAAATGGCTATTGGTGCTTGTGGATAATTGGGGTATGTCACTGGTGAAGAGAAGAAGCCTGAAACTAACTCTTCCTGGTGTGTACAGGCAAGTTACATGGTGATGATCTGGCTGTGCAATTCTATGTTACCCCATATAAGCAATAACTTTTTATGGGCTAACACAACTAAGGAAGGGCATAATGAAAGTTGATCTTCAGGAAGTTTGTTGCTTTTGAAATTGGTAAAGGTGATTGCATCAGATTATGGAAGGAGGTGTTGTGTGAAGACTTTGTGTCAAATCTCAAATTATTGATTACAAGTTCGAGAAAAAGAATGGAGTTCCTTGACATGTTTGTGCTTTATTTTCTTCTTAATTAAAATGTTTTCATGCACTTTTTTCTGAACTGATAATTTTGATGTGTTATTCTCAATAGCAATTTATCTTCTTTTTTCCTTTGCAGTGCAATTGTTGCTTTACATGTCTATATGATGTATTCATAAATATTTTTCAAATTAACAATGATTTGATTAGGGTATTGAACTTCATGAAAATAATGTTACTTGGTCACTTTTTTGTTAGGTTAACAACAATTTGACTGTGGATGGCATTGATTTTTATGTGACTGATAATTTTGGTGAAGAGTTGTATAACTCTTGCAAGGATGTGAAGTTTGGGACCATGAATAGTCGAGCCATGGACTTCATTGGTGCGGGCGCTCAAAATTTTAGAGGTGAGGAATGTTTCTGAGATTTCATAAAAAAATCTTTATTCCATGTTATGTATATATATGAAGTGGTAACTTTCATTAACTTAAGGAACATTGGTACAACTATTACCTTCCAAAGAAGGTGATCTCTCAATTCATAGCAGACTTACAAACATGCCCATAAAAGAGTTTCCCTAGTACCCCCTTGCTTTCCCAAAGCATCAGCCAAGGTGTTCACTGACCTTCTAGCTAGCCCATTTGAATTGTATCTAATCTCCCATGTTAGGTTCAAAATTTCCCTTACAACTTATCTAAGGGACCAAGTGCCTAAGCTATTTGTCTGCATCCAGCCTATTACCAACTTTGAATCTCCCTTCCACTTCTAAATGCTGAAAACCCATCTGTTTAGCCAATCTGAGTCCTTGCAGTAGTGCCATTAATTCTTCCCCGAGTCACCAATTACAATTTGTCTAGAGAATAAGGACAAGATTCTTCCTTCCATATCTCTGAGAACATCCCCAACTCCTGAGGGACTAGGGTTACCTACAGAACTGCCACCAAAGTTTAGCTTTACCCTCTTTTGTTGAGGAGGGGACCATCTTTCATGAATAGTAGGAGCTGAGGAAGAGGAGCCCTCTCCCATACCCCATCCTCTAAACAAGTCATCTACTGTAAAAGCCTTGAACAGATCCAATGTTTTCAGTGAATGTAAGACCTTGATGATTATTTCTTCTACCAATTCATCCTTTGATTTTCCTTGCCCTTGGAAGGTCCTAATGTTCCTCTCTTCCCAGATTGCCCAAATAATAGATGTTCTCGTTGTTCTCCACATCACACTACCCCATTTCTTTGGTTGTTGGAAGAAGCTCGAGTCAAAAAGGTGCACCACACTCGATGGAGGAGTCCACCTGTAACCAAAGAGATGAAAACCAATTCCAAATATGAGTAACAAAAGAACAAGATATTAATAGATGGTTCATCGTCTCTCCACTAGCCATACAAAGACTACAGACATGTGGGGATAAGCAACGGTTTGGCCTCATTTTTTGAAGCACATCCAAAGTATTGATTTTTCGGAGGATCACTTCCCAACAAAAAGCCCTAATGTTAGGAGGTATAGGAACACACCGCACTTATTTAATAGGAAAATAGATAAGCAAGTTGGTTGGCTACAACAAGGCATTAAAGAAAGAGGGGCAAGAGATAACCCAAAGAGGATTCTGACCAAATTCTACTATCAAGACAAGATTGGTCCAAAAGCATTAAATTTAAAAGAAAGAAGAGTTCATTTGCAATGCACACTTTTGAGTCCTTAGTAGAAACCACTATCTGCTGATTCGGTCAAGCTTCTTGTGAATGGAAAAGGGGAAAGTTGTAGATTTCAGCAATAGGAAGAGAAAGAGGAAGGAAAGGAGAAGAAGGTCAACTAGGATTGTGTATCATAACCCTAGCCACCAACCCCTCATTCTATTTATATTTAACTTAAATATGAGATATTACAAAGATGCCCTTAGTAGGGCGGCAACTCAAACTCAAACTTAAATATGAGATATTCTATTTATATTTAACACCATTCTGCTGTGGACTATAGGAGCAACTACTCTGATGGACAACACCATACTCCAACAGATATGAGGCAAGATGTCTCTCAAAATATTCCCTAGCATTGTCAGATCTGAACATCTTTATTCTCGTTCCAAACTGTGTTAGTACCATCTGGTGGAATTGCCTCACCAAGGATGGTACTTCATCGCGGGATTTCATCAGGTAAATCCAGGAATATCGAGAGAAATCATCCACAAATAGGAGAAAATAGCGATAACCGCCCATTGAGGGAACATGATAAGGGCCCCACACATCCGAATGAATAACATCAAAAGGAGAAGAACATCTTTTATTACTAGGTTTAAAAAAGTGTCTACAATGTTTTCCAAGTTCACAACCTTCACACTTCAAACTTGACAGGCTCACAGACTCAAACAGTTTTGGAAACAAAGAACTCAAAGAAGAAAAAGACAAATGACCTAGACGATTATGCCAAAGCATAATCTGATCCACAGATTTTGACTCACTGTCCCTGCAAACATGATTACTTTGGTGAAGAGGGAGAGCATCTAGGAGGTAGATTCCATTTACTTCACGACCATTCCCAATCGTCCTCTTTGAATCAAGATCTTGCAAAATACAGCGTCCAGGAGAAAAAATTACTGAGCAGTTCAAATTCTTAGTCAAACTACTAACAGATAATAAATTGGTGCTCAATTTAGGAACATGGAGGACAGAGGGTAAACAAATGGAATCATTAATCTTGACAGATCCCTTTCCAGCAATAGGAACATGGGATCTATCAGCTGTGGAGACCCTATCTCTGCCAGAACAGAGCTGGTAAGAGGAGAAAATAGTGGAGCAATGGGTCAGTGACATGTGAACTACCTGTGTGGGCAAAGGAGGTAGAGTGAGCTCCACCTGTGCTACCTGTACCTTGTTGTCCGCTTGCGGCTGAACTAGAACTAGCTGTATCCCTCTAATTCAGAAGTAACCCAAACCTCTCAAGCTCGGCCCTTACTGCAACGGACTCCAAAGCAGCTGTAGTAGGGGGGCCGGAGTGTCACCAGTAACTGCCATGTGCGCATTTCCTTTCTTATTCTTCAATCTGGTCGGCACAAGATGTGGGTGAAGCTTCCAACAAGTATCTCTTGTATGCTTAGGCTTCTTATAGTAGTCATAGACCAAGTCCCTTTTGTCTTCTTTCTTGTTTTCATTGCCATTTTGTTTAGATTTCACAACACTTACTATAGCGGATTGATCAGAAATGAGATTCTTCATCATTACATCCCTCCTGCACTCCTCTCCTGACACAAAGGCATATGCTTGGGAGAGAGTGACACTGTCCCTGGAAAGAAGATGCTGTTGTGCAATGTCATACTCAGGGTTAAGGCCAGCAAGGAATTCGAACACCCTATACTTCACTAAGTGTCTTTGATAGGTAGCTGCATCCTT
This sequence comes from Nelumbo nucifera, assembly GCF_055504915.1. Classification (NCBI taxonomy): domain Eukaryota; kingdom Viridiplantae; phylum Streptophyta; class Magnoliopsida; order Proteales; family Nelumbonaceae; genus Nelumbo; species Nelumbo nucifera. The sequence continues at coordinate 64,917,167 of NC_142654.1, read as the reverse complement.
GGTGGTTTCCCAAGCAAAAGTCTCTAGATGGTCGATCTCCTGCCACAGGGTCTTAAGGACTGAAAAATAGGCTACAACAGATCTATCTCCTTGCCTTGTAGCAATAATCTGATTCCTCAGTTGATAAGCCCTAGCAACATTCTCCCTTTGTGAATAGGTTTCTGCAACCCCATCCCATATCTCCATAGTAGTATTTGCCCATAAAAAAATTTTACTTATATGTGGCAACATGGAATTACACAACCATGTCATTACCAATATAATTTTCCTACACCCACCGGGAGTTGCCAGTTTCAGGTTTCACCTCTTCACCAGCAATATACCCCAATTTTTCACGAGCCCCAATGGCCATCTTTGCAGATTGGGACCATTCCAAGTAGTTTGTACCATCCAACCTAACTGTAGTAATGGTTCCAGCTCTGAAGGGGTTTCCAGCACCTCCTCTCACAAGTCCCATTTCATTCCCGAGCTTATATTCAACTCTGTGTCCCTCCATGCTTCTTCAAAAGGGTACAGAAACAAATAAAAAATGCAGCAAGAACAAACAAAACACCTTCTGGAACCAATGACACTCCTTTGGTGTCCTGGACTTTCTTCCCACGAAAGATTCCTTTTCTGTGGGATGAGAGAAGAGAGAGAAAAAGCAACTGCCCTCTCTAGGAGCCTCCAAACCACGTGGGACTTGAATCGCCCCCTGTAAAAAACTCCAAGGAACCCTAAAAAAATAGGGCGCCACTACCTAGGTCAAAATTGAAGAGTTCAACAAAAACAAGACTCTTCCCCTTTCTCCAGATCCATCAACAAAAACAAAACTCCAAGAAAACCTAGACCAGCTACAGGGCATACAGATCCATCAAGAAAATCCAAAAACCGGGCTTACCTGAGAGCTTCGATCAACCTCATAAATCTCCATGCAATCGGCCGATCTAGGGCTGCATGAGAGAATCACTTCCAGAAACTTCAACCTGCTCTGATACCAAGTAGAAACCACTATCTGCTGATTCGGTCAAGCTTCTTGTGAAAGGAAGAGGGGAAAGTTGTAGATTTCAGCAATAGGAAGAGAAAGAGGAAGGAAAGGAGAAGAAGGTCAACTAGGATTGTGTATCATAACTCTAGCCGCCAGCCCCTCATTCTATTTATATTTAACTTAAATATGAGATATTACAAAGATGCCCTTAGTAGGGCGGCAACTCAAACTAAATAGTTACAGTAGAAGATCAAGACTGTAATCAGTCTTGAATCCTAATAGGTTTTAGGTTTATAGAACAGAAGAAAAGTGAGAGAAAGGAGAGAGAATAGAAGAGAAACAGGAGAACACAAGTGGTTGAAAGGAGGGACAGATTCTAACAGATCTGCCGCCGCCACTCTCTTATTACTTATAGGTTATGTTTAGTACATAATGGAAAGGACACATCTGCCCTTAGTACTTACATAATAAATAAAGTAAATAAAAGCTGAAATAAATAACAAGTGAATTAACAAACTGACTCAAACTGACACTACTATAACTGAAACAAATAACTACACATGCTGCCCTACGAACACAGTGGGGACCACTGCAGTGGGGCCCACATCAGTGTTCTCTACACTCCCCCTCAAGTTGGGAGTAGATATCTATCATTCCCAACTTGGATAGGTTTGTCTCTAACTTCTTCCTTGGTACAGCCTTGGTGAGGATATCTGCGAGCTGCATATTAGATGTGATGTACGGAAGACACACTTCTTGTGATGTGACCCTTTCTCGCACAAAATGTCGATCAACTTCGATATGTTTAGTTCTGTCATGCTGCACTGGGTTGTGGGTTATATTAATAGCTGCCTGATTATCACAATACAACATTAAGGGCTTTTCATAGTCAATACCCAACTCTTCAATTAGTGACCTCAGCCATAAGATTTCAGCCACTCCATTAGCCATTGACCTGTATTCCGCTTCAACACTAGAGCGGGAAACAACACTCTGCTTCTTACTCCTCCAAGAGACAAGGTTACCTCCCACAAGGGCACAATATCCAGAGGTAGACCTTCTGTCATCAACACTCCCAGCCCAATCGGCATCTGTATAGACTTCCACCCTCATGTGATTATTGTTTTTGAGCAGTATACCTCTACCCGGGCATCTCTTCAAGTATGCTAATATTCTCTCTGTCGCAAGAAGATGAGAAGTTCTAGGGGAGTGCATGTACTGGCTAACAACACTAACTGCATAGCTGATATCCGGCCGAGTGAGGCAGAGATATAGGAGCTTTCCAACCAACCGTTAGAACATAACTTTGTCTTCAAGAGGCTCCCCGCCCTCTGCACCAATCTTGTGATTTTGTTCGATGGGTGTATCAGCCGGCTTAACACCCAACTTTCCAGTTTCCGCCAACAGATCTAGAACATATTTTCTCTGAGAGATAAAAATCCCCTGCTTGGATCTAACAACCTCAATACCCAAAAAGTACCGTAGTTGCACCAAGATCTTTCACCTCAAACTCTTGATGAAGGAGCTGTTTGAGGGACTCAATCTCATGACTGTCATTTCCTGTCACCACAATATCATCAACATATATTGCAAGTAGTGTCAGAGAGGACTCCACCCTCTTGATGAATAGTGTATGATCTGTCTGGGCCTGTACATAACCAAACTTTCCAAGGGCTAATTTGAACCTATCAAACCAGGCTTTAGATGACTGATTCAAACCATACAATGCCTTGTTCAGTCGGCAAACCTTCTTACCTGTCTCTGTATCATAGAATCCAGGAGGCAACTGCATGTAAACCTCTTCCTGTAAGTCTCCATTCAGAAAGGCATTTTTAACATCCATCTGAAATAGGGGCCAAGAATGATTTGCTGCAAGGGATAACAGAACTCGGATGGCGGTCATCTTGGCTACTGGGGCAAAGGTCTCCAAGTAGTCTATACCATAAGTCTGAGTGAAGCCCTTTGCAACCAGCCGGGCTTTGTACCTTTCAATAGAGCCATCAGCATTATGCTTCACAGTGAACACCCATCTGCATCCCACCGGTTTCTTTCCTTTTGGTGGGTCAACCATTGCCCAAGTATTATTCTTCAACAGGGCATCCATTTCGACTTGCATTGCATCTTTCCATTCTGGAACTGATAAGGCTTCTTGCACTGTTCTTGGAATAGGGACATCGGCAATGGAAGTGAGATAAGACCGGTAAGATGGAGACAGTCGATCATAGGATAAGAACTGTGAGATGCTGTGAGCTGTAGAAGTGGTGCAATGTCGTTTCCCTTTGCGAATGGCAATAGGGAGATCAAGGTCATCCACAAGAGGGGAAGTGGCAACAGTGAGAGGTATCTCAGTATGCTCTGGATCTGGAGTCGCAGAAGGAACTGGAGCTGGCCGGGACTGCCGATGACTAGGATCAACCTGCCTGCATCGCCTGTGATAGACTCTCAACTCCGGCTTCCTCTGACCACCCTCACCACTACAACCTTCATTATCCAGTGGAATAGGTAAAGGAACAACCCCACTCAAAACAGCCCCACTTCCACTCTCATTGCTCTCCCCCTGAGGAAAGAAACTCAAAACAGCCCCACTCTCACTGCTCTCCCCCTGAGGAGAAACCCTAGGATAATAGGGTGTCTCCTCAAAGAAGGTGACATCCATGGAGACAAACCGTTTCCCTGAAATTGGATCATAGCAGTAATAACCCTTTTGAGTTTGTGCATAACCAAGGAAAATGCATTTGGAGGCCTTAGGTTCAAACTTGGAACGATGAGGCCTAAGAAGCTGAACGAAACAGGTACAACCAAAGGTTTTAAGGGGAACAATGAACAACTCCTCGTCTGGGTATAGAAGGGAAAAGGGGGTTCTCATATCAAGAACCCGGGAAGGAACTCGATTAATGAGATAAACTGCCGTGAAGATAGCATCACCCGAGAAGCGAATAGGTACATTGGAGGTAAACATAATGCTTCTAGCCACCTCCAAGATATGCCTATTCTTCCTTTCGGCAACGCCGTTCTGCTGTGGTGTATAAGGGCAAGTGCTCTAGTGAATAACTCCATGGCTAAGAAGGTAGGAGGTCAATGGCTGAGCAAAGTATTCCTTTGCATTATCAGATCTAAGGACTTTGATTGGTCCCAAACTGAGTGAGAACCATCTGATGGAAGTTTTGGGTCAGAGCAGGAACCTCATCCCGAGAACGCATAAGATATACCCAAGAAAAACGGGTATGGTCATCAACAAACAGTAGAAAATATCTGTACCCACCCATAGAAGAGATATGATATGGTCCCCAAACATCAGTATGCACAATATCAAAAGAGGAATTACTCCTTTTATTACTTAAAGAATAAGAGGTTCTACAGTGTTTGGCAAACTCACAACTCTCACACCTCAACTTTGATAACTCAACAGACTCAAATAAAGTAGGAAACAGATTCTTCAAAGACTTAAAAGACAAATGACCTAATCGGTTATGCCAAAGCATAACCGAACTCACAGACTGGGAAACAAAAGACTTCTTATCCACTGACTCCTCCCGACGAGAACTCTCTCCAAGCAGATAGATCTCCTTCGTCTCACGGCCAGTCCCAATCACCTTCCTCGTCTCCAAATCCTGAAAAACACATCGGTCAGGGAAAAAGGTTACTGAACAGTTCATGTGTTTGGTAATACTACTAACTGAAAGCAGGTTAGTATCAAGCTTAGGAACATGCAAGACAGAAGATAAAGAGATAGTATCCGATAGCTTGATGTCCCCCTTGCCCGAAATGGGAACAAGAGAGCCATCAGGAATGGATACTCTGTCTCGTCCAGAGGACAAGTGATAAGAAATGAACAAAGATGGCAAGCTAGTCATATGGTCAGATGCACCTGAATCTATTACCCAGCAGTGGTCAGTATTACCTGGAGCTGAAGCATGGTAAGCTGAGGCTCGAGTACCTGAATGTGCAAATGCAGATGTGGCAGGAGCTGATGGTGACTGAGATGGCTGAGCTGAACTCCCAACTTCCTTTTCCAACTGTATGAGGGCAGCCCGAACAGCAGCTAAAGTCTCTAAGGATGTGCCTGATGAGGATGCTGAATCAGTGTTCACGGCCACATGAGCATTACCCTTCTTATTTCTTAGTTTTGCTGGGACCAAGTGAGGATGTAGCTTCCAACAAGTATCTTTTGTGTGCTTGGGTTTCTTGCAATGTTCACATACCAGATCCCGTTTATCTTCCTTCTTCCGGTCCCTTTCTCAGTCACCCCCTGGCTTAGGTTTAATAGCTGTCAAGGCTGGGAAGGAGGGCTGAGGTTGCATCATGACTTTCCTCCTGGTCTCTTCACTATGCACCAGGGAGTATGCTTGAGAAAGGGTCACACTATCTCTTGTCAATATCTGTTGTCGCACAATGACATTCTGAATTCAAACCAGCCAGAAACTCAAATACCCTATTCGTCTCGACTTGCTTTTTGTGAGTCTGTGCATCTCTGGGACTCTCCCACTCAAGGGTCTCTAGATGGTCAATCTCATGCCACAGGGATTTCAAGGTAGAGAAGTAGACAGAAACTGGCTTCTCTCCTTGTTTAAGGCTGTTCACCTCACACTTTAGTTCATAGGCTCTGGCAACATTAAGGGGTTGGGAATAGGTTTCTTTCACAACATCCCATATCTCTTTGGCTGTCTTTGCCCACAAGTAATTTCGGCTGATATGTGGCTGCATAGAATTACACAGCCATGCCATAACCAAATAGTTCTCTTGAACCCACTTGGTGTATGTTGGGTCCTCTTTGGAAGGTTCTTTCACATCTCCCAAGAGGTAACCCAGTTTTCCCCTTCCTCCAATAGCCATCATGGCTGATTGAGCCCACTCCAAATAATTTGACCCATCAAATCTCATAGCTGTAATCTGAAACCTAGTTTTAGATACACTACCATAACTGTGGTTTCCAAAACTACTACTTTCTCCCTGACCCTTAAACTCCATATTTGATCAAGATTCAGTGGCTACAAACTGTTAGAGCCACTATACCAGAAAACAGAGTCAAACAAGCAGGTCTGAAATCTGATCCGAAACCAACACAAATCTGATCTGATCTGAAACCAACCCAAATCTGATCTGAAATCAATCGCCTATCACAGTATATGCAAGGAATCAACTCAAATCTGATCTGAAATCAATCGGCATGCACAATACCAGGCAGCCTATCAATCTGAGATGTTATTTTCTGAAATCACTACTGTGGGGCCCATTGCTGCGAGAGCAAAATTAGGGTTTCAACTGTAGGTTTGAAATAAGTGCTCAACTGCACTCTCCAAGCAGTCCGCACAAGTGGGACTTGTCGTAGGGCAATATGAAACCCTAAAAACTAATCACCTCTGAGAAGGGGGGGGGGGGTCGGCCCAACAGTCAAACCCTAGAAACAAACTTAAACACAGTTCGGCAAGTCAAACCCTAGAAACAAACTTGAACACTCGGCTCCTCCTTCTAGATAGGTCCAACCTATCTCTCAACTGATTGCAGTCTCTGAAACTCAATAAAAAAAAACTTATGTACTTCGGTTTACTGTCTTCTAGGGTTACCTGAACCCTAACCTTCGCTGCTTCTTCCTGATTACCAACTCTCTGCAAGCCACGACAAGTCTTCAACTGCTGCGAACCTCCTGGTAATCTCCAAGATTCAGCCACCGAATACTTCTTCAAAGCTTCCAGCCCTAGCTAGTCCTCATGTGGTCGGCTGGACTAGACACACATGAGAAGCCCTAGATAGGCTCTAATACCAAGTAGAAGATCAAGACTGTAATCAGTCTTGATTCCTAATAGGTTTTAGGTTTACAAAACAAAAGAAAAGTGAGAAAGGAGAGAGAATAGAAGAGAAACAGGAGAACACAAGTGGTTGAAAGGAGGGACAGATTCTAACAGATCTGCCGCCGCCACTCTCTTATTATTTATAGGTTATGTTTAGTACATAATGGAAAGGACACATCTGCCCTTAGTACTTACATAATAAATAAAGTAAATAAAAGTTGAAATAAATAACAACTGAATTAAGAAACTGACTCAAACTGACACTACTATAACTGAAACAAATAACTACACATGCTGTCCTATGAACACAGTGGGGACCACTGCAGTGGGGCCCACATCAGTGTTCTCTACATTTACAACTCTTTTAAAAATAAAAACTAATGGGCTCAAGGCCCAACAACTTCTTAATTTAAAAGAAAATAAACTAAACACAAATCGGCCCATTCAACATCCTTCAAAGCTCTTCTCAAGCCCAAATCTCAAGTAGTTCTATGCATCTTACTTCTTAATATAAAACATTTTTACTAAAAATAAAGAAAAATGAGATCCCTCTTCTTCTTCTTCTTTCTCCTTCCTCCTCGTCCTCCTCCTCTTAAGGAGGCTTACACCTCCTCGTGTTCAGGAGAGGCTTACGCTTCTTATGTTCTGAACTACACCTCACACCTCTAGGTAGTGGAACGCCTTGCGTCACACCTCCGTGTTTTAAAACATTGCTTACTTACTGGACTGATGCAAAAGAAATTGTTTTGGTTGAAATCAGTATAAATGTTGAATATCAAAATAGATTGTTTACTTTGTTGGAACTTAGAAGCTTTCAAACACCAAATGTTTCAATCAATATTTTCTACTTATAAACAAAAAATGGCTATGTATATGAGATGCTAGCTTGGAAAGTGTTGCTATAATTATGCTATTACACAATCTTTAGAAAACTACCATATGAATTAAATATCTTGGTTCCATTACAACTTCTAGAATCATTATGAAAAATAGCTCCGACAGAAATTTTTTTTTTTGATGAATAACTGATTACTTCATTGAATTTTAAGGAAAGTGTACAAGAGAAAGTGAGAGAGAGACAAGCTCTCTTATCTCTCCCCTTTAACTTTAGTTATAATTACAATTACAGTTGTGCCTAAAATGTTTGAATTCTCCCAACCCCTTGCTTGGCTAGTGCATCAGCCATTGAATTAGCTGTTCTTTTCACCCATTGTATTCTCAGTTCCATGTCGTTTGTGATCCATCTGAATTTTTTCTTCTCATTATTATACTTCCACATCCTACTTTCCTCATCCCGTAGCCAAGCCACTACCAGTTTGGAATCCCCTTCAATGATTAGCTTTCTAGCATTCATGGTTGTAGCCCTTTGCACTCATTCCATAACTGCCATTACTTTCGCTCTTAGTGAGTCTCCTTCACCTGCCGGGCCTGAGAATAATGCACACACTTAACCCTCCTCATCACTGAATACACCTCCAATTCCTGACCTTCCTGGGTTTCCCATGCTACTGCCGTCAAAATTAAGCTTTATAAATCCTCTTTCAGGAGGGGTCCAGATAGGAATAACAGGCTGCTTATTGACATTTGAATCTGCCTCTATCCAGTTTCTAATGATATCATCAATGGATATATGTGAGAAGTTTCCTAAGGATTTCAGCCATTGAGCCTCTCTAATTAGAATTGATTCAATCATGGCCTCTTTTGTTCTCTCCTTTTCTCTAAAAATTCTTGCATTTCTTTCTTCCCACACTACCCAGATTATTGCTGCCCTAGCACTCTTCCACATTATGTCACCTATCTTCTTCGGCGAAGGACAGTAAGTTGGATCAAAGAGACTTTTGATGTCAGCCGGAGGTGTCCACCTGCATTCAAATGAGGAAAAAAGCCATTCCCAAATACCAGCAACAAACGGACAGGTAGTAAACAAATGAAAGCAAGTCTCACTATTAGCCTTACAAAGAAAACACCAGTGTGGGGAAAGACACCACTTTTTCCTCTTCCTTTGTAGCCAGTCAAAAGTATTTATTCTTTCGTGTACAACTTCCCAACAAAAAGCCACAATCCTAGGTGGGATAGGCTTGCACCATACCTCCTTAACAGGAAAATATTGAGGGGGACTAAGGGGAGGTTGGGTTAGCACTTTGAAGGAGTCACAGGAAAACAGGCCCGAAGAGGAAGGTGTCCAAATTCTTTCATCAGACTTATTAGGATCAAAGAAAGTTCCTTCAAGGTTTTGGATTAAAGAGAGTACACTATCAATTTCTGAATCCCTTAATCCCCTTCTAAAGCTAAAGTTCCAATCAAAACCATTGACTGAGTTTGAAGGGACTAAGAAAGTTGAAATGGGCTCACTCTTGAAACATGATAAAGAATACAAAGAGGGGTATAAGTCTTTCAAAGGGGAGTTCCCATTACCAGATTTGATTCCAAAATTTGATTAAGTTGCCAGAATTGAGTTCATACCTTACAAGAGGCAAGAAACAAGGTAGAATTGCTTGTATGGCCTTCCAAGGTGAAGCTCTGGTAGCCCGTTGCAGTGATTCAGCATCCCATCCATTGTCCAACAGCCCGCGTATACTCACCACCACCCTTGCTCATAGTTTCTCTCTTTCTTTTGGCATTCTCCATAGCCACTTCCCTAATAGAGATAAATTTCTTTTTTGAATATTTCTTATTCCAAGACCCCAGGCTTTTTATCTCTACTGACTATCTCCCAGCACACCTTGTGATCTCTTTTCTCTTCTCCTGGCTCCCATAAGAAGTCCCTTATTAATTTCTCAATGCTCTTGCTTACTCCCGCCGGCATTTTGAAGACTGACATATAGTACACAGGGAGGTTTGCTAGGGTCGGCTTTATTAGTGTTATCCTACCTCCTAAGAAATGTAGCCCTTTTTCCAACACACCAGTTTCTTTGTCACCTTTTCTACAACTGGATTCCAAAAGCTTGAGTCCTTCGGGTTGGCTCCTAAGGGTAAACCTAGGTAGCTTAAAGGCCATTGAGAGACATTGCAACCCAAAATTTCAGCACAAACTTCCAACTCTCTATCCTCCATGTTTACACCTGCAATGCAACTCTTCTCGAAATTGACTTTTAATTTGGATAAACTTGCAAAGAGATGCACTGTCTGCTTTAGGTTCCTAATCCACATCACATCATCCCCTTCACAAAACAATAGGGTATCATCAGCAAATTGTAAATGGGTAACCGACACCCTATCCTTTCCCCACTCTCCAACCTCTTAGATCAATCAAGGCAGAGCAGTTTGGTGTCCAAAATTTAGAAGAGCTCTATTTGATTGGGAAGTTAAAGAGTATGTAGATCTACTGGAAAAATTACAATCAGTGGAGCCTCAGGTGGAATGGAAAGATTCAAGATTGTGGAAAGAATCAAGAAATTGTTTATTTTCAGTTAAATCCTTTTATCAGTCTATCTCTAGATCAAGTGGGGTTGTCTTAGGGGTGAAAGGCATTTGGGGAAACCCTATTCTGCCAAGGGTGGAAGCGTTTGCATGGTTAGTGGCTTTGGGTGGTATTTTGACTTTGAATCACCTTCAAGGTAGAGGTTTTCACTTGGCTAACAGATGCTACCTTTGTGAGAATGCTGAAGAAAATGTGTTCCATTTGCTGGTTGAGTGCTTTTTCTCCAAATTTATTTGGGGCTTTTTCTTTAGGCTTTTCAAATTGGGTGGATGGTTTCCTACCTTGGTGGAGGAAATCTTCTCTAAATGGCCTAAGATAGCTGGGAATGTCAAGGCAAAGATCACCTGGAGTTGCATTCCTTTTACAATATGTTTGGAGATTTGGAAAGAAAGGAACAAGAGAATTTTTAATGGGAAAGCTCGTTCAAGGGACCACATAACACTCCTATGTGGTAAACGAGTCATGGACTGTATCTTGATTCTCCCAAAGTTCGAAGGTGTTAGAGAATATCAACCTATTCAAGACCTCACCTAACAGTTTAAGCTTTTAGGTTGAATGGTTCTTTGAGATGGTATCAGAGCCATTTTGACCAAGTGGTCTAATGTTCGATCCTTGTTACCCCCATTATAATTAAATAAGTTTCAGCACAAGGTATGGGTGGGCCTGTGCTTGTTTACGCTTCAAGCCCAATGGGCTTTCGTGTGAGGGGGCGTGTTAGAGAATATCAACCTATTCAAGACCTCACCTAACAGCTTAAGCTTTTAGGTTGGATGGTTCTTTGAGAGAAGGAATCCCAAAGGAAGATCTTAGTGCTGGATTTTGGAACGCCTTGCAGCTTGCTTGATGTGTTTTTTTTTTCTTTACCTTTTTCTCTCAGTTCTTTGTTTTTAGCCTATGCTTATTTGAATCATCTTTGTTGCTGGTCTTCCCTTGTATTTTTCTTCTTTTGCTCTTTCTTGTAAGGCTGTACTTAAGTGATATCTTATCACTCTCAGATGTACTATTTTTTTCTTATTAATAAATCTTTCTTTTTATTGATTATTGATAAAGTTCAGATCTGCACTAGTATTTAGTTAGAAATAGCAGTAGAAGAAGGTTAGAGGAGATAGAAGAAAGAAGAAGAAGAGAGAAGAAGAAGAGAGAAGAAGAAGAGAGAAGAAGAAGAAACCAGTTGAAACTAGAGAGTGAAGTCAACTCTCTCTAGTCGGCCAGGTTATATTTATAGTTTTCTATAATAAAACAAAAAGTTTGTTATTTCCCTACTTAAGCATGGGACACATCACTTAACTTAAACATTACACCTCACACCAAATAGAAATAAAAAGACCAAACTACCCCTACATAGGCGACACTAAAACTCCCCCTGAAGCTGGTGAGTATATATCATATAGTCCCAGCTTATTACATATGTAGTCCACTCTTCCCTGACTCAACCCTTTGGCGAACAAGTCTGCCCATTGACTTCCTGTGTTAACATATGCAATATCTATCACTCCACTAAGCACCTTCTCTCTCAGAAAGTGACAATCAACTTCTATATGTTTTGTTCTCTCATGAAAAATCGGATTAGAAGAGATGTGGACTGCAACTTGGTTGTCATAGTAAAGCTTTATAGGAGTGTCAATTGAGTACCCCATCTCCTATAGAAGATTTATCAACCACACTAGTTCACAAGTTGTATGTGCCATGGCTCTGTATTCAGCTTATGCATTGCTTATTGCCACCACTATCTGCTTCTTACTCTTCCATGTCACCAAATTACCCCCAAGAAAGGTATAATAACCTGTAGTGGATCTTCTATCAGATATAGAACCAGCCCAATCAGCACCGGTGTATCCCACTATTTCAAGATTTCCTTCACTCTTGTATAACAAGCCACGAACAGGAGCTCCCTTCAAATACTGTACAATCCTTGGAACTGCATCCCAATGTGGAACCCGAGGATTTTGCATAAACTGACTCATCACACTAATTGCAAATGAAATATTTGGCCAAGTAATGGCTAGGTAGTTTAGCTTACCCACCAACCTCCTATACCTTTCCGGGTAAATACTTAATGGTGTATACCCACTTACAACTTACAGAATGCTCACCAGGAGGGAGTGTGGTGAGATCCCACGTATGATTATGAGCCAAAGCTGGGAGTTCTTCCATTGCATGGAACTACCTTGGAGAGGCAAGGGCTTCTTGGACACTCATAGAAACAGAAATAGAAGACAACATAGAGACAAACTGGCGATGGAAAGCAGAAATGTGAGGTAGAGAAACATAATTTGAAATATAATGAAGTGTGCAACTACGTTTACCTTTCCGCAAGGCAATAGGAAGATCAAGGTCAAAATATTGGGTGGGGCCGATGTGGGAACAATTGCCGGATCTGTTGATAGTGAAGAAGCTGGAGGGGGAGCTGGTACATGTTGTCAATGTGTATACACTTGTCGGATAGGTGGCCGTTCAACAAGGAGTTGCACTAGAGGCAAAGACTTAGTCACAATTGGAACAAGTGGAATGGGGTCCTCAGTGGGAACTGGAAGTGGAGATGGAGAAGAAGAAGAAGAGACATCACCTGACCTAGAAAAAAACAGAATAAACTCAAAGAAAGTAACATCAGGACACACAAAGGAATGTCGAGAATTGGGGTTATAGCACTTATACCCTTTCTGGGGTCTGGGAATAGTCAAGGAAGATACACTTAGTGGATCGTGCATCTAATTTGTCCATTCTAGGTCCAAGATTATGGACAAAACATACAAACCCAAAAACCTTGGGAGTAAGAGGAAACAAAGTTGTGAATGGAGAATGACCTTCAAGGATGGGCGTGGGCATCCGGTTACTAAGAAAGCAAGATGTAAACTCAACATCACTCCAAAAATGTTTGGGTACATTCATATGGTGCAAAAGGGACCAAGCAGTCTCCAAAAGATGGTGGTTCTTTCTCTCAGCCACCCCATTTTGTTGTGGGGTGTAGGTACATGAGGTCTGATGGATAATGCCATGTTGTTCCAAATACTCTTGAAACAGTGTATAAAAGTATTCTCGGCCATTATTAGTACGAAGAATCTTAATGTGTACACCGAATTGGTTGCGGATTTTAGCATAATATTTTTGGAAAATGGAAAACAATTCACTCCTTTCTTTCATAAGATAAAGCCATGTCATCCTTGAATAAATCATCAACAAAAATAACAAAGTATTTGTAACCATTGTATGACACTATTTTATTTGGACCCCAAATATCTGAATGAACTAAAGAAAAAGGACTCGACATACGATTATAAACCCTAGGACTAAAGGGGACATGATGATGTTTCCCCAACTAGCACGACTCACAATCCAAAGTAGAAAGACTACTCAATGACGAAACAAGTGACTTAAGTGCTTTAAGCGATGGATGACCAAGTCTACAGTGCCATTAAAGAGGAGAAAGAGATGTCTGAAGAGCTATTGACAAACCACCATCACCACCATCAAGATAATACAATCCACTAGCTTCATGCCCTCCACCAATCTTCGTCCCCGTCTTGAGATCCTGAAAAACATAAGAAGGGTAAAAGGTGATAGAACAATTAAGAAACTTGGTCAGCTTACTAACAGACATAAGATTAAAAGGAAATTTGGGAACATACAAAATTGAGGGCAGGGATAAATGGTCTATGTCAACATTACCAACACCACAAATAGAAGATGTGGAACCATTAGCAAGGGTAATAGAGTGTGATGTGGAGCATTGAGAAAAGGAGGAAAACACACCTGGAGTCCTAATCATATGATCAAAAACTCCAAAGTCGATAATCCAATGGGAGGGTTTGGATGCCAGACAAGTCATACCTGAATGTGCGAGGGTAGCTATATTCTATTGAGACGTGGCCTGGATAAACCACTCATACTCATCACGTGGGACACTCATCATCTCCTTCCTGGAGACATCTATAGATGTAGAAGGCATCTGATCAGCTTGTTGAATATCCTATCTTGTACTATCATAACTAGCTATTGCATGATTTGCTCAAGTTGAAGGTGGGCCATGCAAATCATAACAAAAGTTAATGGTGTGTGTTGACAGGTGTATTATATGTACTGTACGCGGGTTTAGTGCCTGCAGGGGTATTTTTGTAATTTTTTGTAGTCCTCTTGTGTTGTACGGCTAGTATAGTATAAATACAAATGCTTCACTCGCATGAAGTAGTTCTTTTGAGGCCTTAAGTCTGTAGCCTCTTCTCTCATCTTCTTCTTCTTCCTTCCTTTCTTCTTCTTCTTCTGCTCAACATGGTATCAGAGCAGGACCGACTAGGCCTGGAAAACAACCAACTAAGGTCTCTCTTCACTGCTGCATAGAAGCTATAGTCCTGATGCTCGAAGACAAGGAAGAGGAAGCATTCCCTAATGCTGCGATTAGTCTTCACTGCCGAGTAGGGTTCTGCTACAAGAAAGTTGACTGTTCAACTTCCTAGCGCAGAACAGGGTTCTGCTTGTTGTTTTTTGGGGTTGCTCGACTAAGAAGACTGTAGAAAACCATCCCAGATGTTCGAATAAGGGTTCTGGCCTGTAGAGAAGATTGGGTCCATGAGTGTACTGCCTATTCACAGTTCGGGTGACCTGGGTACTGAACTGAAGTTTTTCTGTTTATGGTTCTCTTCTTGCACTCTTTCGATGGACTGTTAATGTCCAGAAATCTGAGTAGGGACTGTTCAGCTATTTTGTTTTTCCCTCCTCCGACTGTGTGTTGCTCTATTCAGCTCTCTAAGGGACTGTTGTTGAGCCCTAAACCCTAAGTGACTGTTCGGCTGCCCTGGAAAGTGGATATCAGCCGATTAGGTGTGTTGAACCACCACTTGTTTTGCTGTATTGCTGTTCCTACTGATTAGGTGTGGATATCAGCACTTGTATTGCTGTTCCCACCGTGAAGCTGCATGAAAGTTGTAAAATTGTAGGTCATCTAGACCTGGTTACACTGCAAGTGCAGTGTTCGTATATTGTTCTGTGGACTCCTACAAAGCGTAGGTCATACAAACTAGTATTGCAGCTGCAGTGTTTGTGTTTGGTTCTCTGTGAAACCGGAAATCAGCAAGTGCCTAGTTGTGGACTGTTGCAGCTCTGTAAGGCAGTGTACCTTTGTTTTTGTGTTCTTCTAAACCTAGAACCATGAATAAGGAAAGATTGTGGTGCACTAATTGTCAGAAGCTCCGGCACACCAAAGATACTTGTTGGGATCTCCATGGGAAACCAAAGTGGGCTCAGGATTTACCTAAGAAGCAAGGTTCAGATGTAATTAGAAGACCCGGGCAACAAGGTACCAAGAAACACCACATGATCAATATGGTTACTCGGGAGGATCAGCCCTCCACTTCTACTGTGACTCAAACACCACATGGCCAACATAGCTACTCTGGATCTGACCCAAGGGAAGATATTGTAAACTCCTTCCGTGACCATTTGGAGCTTTATGGTAGAGCAATTCGCCAGGTGGATGCTCCTCCCACCACCTCTTTTGCATCCACATCAGGTAATCTTGCCACAGCTTTCCATGCTGCTTCTCACAACCTTGACTCTCCATGGATCATCGATTCTAGAGCGTCAAAACACATGACTGGTATGTCCTCTTACTTTCAAACCTATCACCTTCTTTCCGGAAGAGATAAAGTGAGACTAGCTGATGGATCATACACTTCCATAGCTGGTCAAGGAACTGTCTCTCTTCCCCTCGGCCTTACTCTTTCTGATGTTCTTCATGTTCCAAAATTCCCTATGAATTTGTTCTCAATCAGTAGTGTTACAAATTCCTTAAACTGTTTTGTGACTTTTTTCCCTACCTATTGTGTGATTTAGGATCTTGCCTCGGGGAGGACGATTGGTAGGGGATGTATGGTTGATGGACTCTACATGTTGGAGAATATGGCTGGCCTTCATGTTACAGAGTCTATGAGTCAGTTCAAAAAAAGTAAAATGTATTTGTGGCACTGTCGTCTGGGTCATTTGTCTTTTGAGACCTTGAAATTTGTTTTCCTAGAACTGTGTAAGTCAATGTTTGTTTCTAATCTTTCTTGTCAAACGTGTCAGTTAAGCAAGCATCGTAGAACTCAATTTCCTCAAAGAAATAGTAAATTTGAGTTTCCTTTTCACATTGTGCATTCTGATGTGTAGGGCCCTGTTACTTTACCTTCTGAGAGTGGCTACAAGTACTTCATTACCTTCATTGACGATTATTCCAGATATACTTGGGTATATCCAATGCGAACCCGTGAGGAAGTACCAAAAATTATCCAAGATTTTCAGCGGATGGTCTTCACCCAATTTCAGACCGAGATTCAAATATTTCAGTCAGACAATGCAAAAGAGTTTTTTCATAGTGACCTCACGGAGTTCTTTGCTTCACATGGCTCTCTTCATCGGAGCTCTTGTGCCCATATGCCACAACAAAATGGGGTGGTTGAATGGAAGAACCGACATCTACTTGAAGTGGCAAGGGGTTTACTACTCCACATGAATGTTCCCAAACGTTTTTGGCTTGAGGCTGTCCTTTGTTCTACATACCTCATTAACCGAATGCCCTCTCGTTGGTTAGAGTACAAAGCCCAATATCAGCTTCTCTTTCCTAAGGCCCCTCTTCTTTCTATCCCTCGTGTTTTTGGTTGTCGGTGCTTTGTCCAAAACCTATCTCCCACCCGGGGGAAATTGGACTCCCGTGCTATCCCGTGCATATTTCTTGGCTACTCATTCTCTCAGAAAGGGTATCGTTGCTTTGATCATAGTTTTCAGAGATTCTATGTCTCCATGGATGTTACCTTCTTTGAAGATGAGCCCTTCTTTCCCATTTCTCCTCAGGGGGAGTGTAGGCATGAGGAGAAACTGGTTCAGCTTCCTCCTCTTCCTAATTCTTCTCCTTCTCCCCCTTCTCTTCCTGATCCTCCACCTTTCTGTGTTTTTTCTCGTCGTCATAAAGGCCAACCAAGTTCAAGAGCTGTGGGGAATCCAGAAGCTGTACCTCAAGTGCCATCAAACTCCTCGGGGGAAGATCATACTCTCTCAGGTAACTTGACTCCCAATGATGGTCCTGACCTCCCTGTTGCTAATGATCTTGACCTTCCTATTGCCCACAGGAAAGGTGTTAGGTTGTGCACTACTAAACACCCTATTTCCAACTTTGTTTCCTATGAGAACATCTCACCTTCATTTCGTGCCTTCCTTACCTCCATTGACAGTATTCCTATTCCCAAGAATGTGGCAGAAGCTCTCTTAGTACCAGAATGGACAAATGCCATGAAGGAAGAAATCGATGCTCTTCATAAGAATGGCACGTGGGATCTTGTTGATCTCCCTAAGGGGAAGGATCCAGTTGGATGTAAATGGGTGTTCACTGTTAAGCATGGGGCTGATGGAACTGTGGAGAGGTATAAAGCTCGTTTAGTGGCGAAGGGTTTTACTCAAGTATATGGAGTTGATTATGCAGAAACCTTTGCCCCTGTTGCCAAAATGAACTTTATTAGAGTACTTTTCTCTCTTGCTGCCAATCTGAATTGGGATCTACATCAACTCGACATCAAGAATGCCTTCTTGAATGGTGACCTTGAAGAGGAAGTTTATATGGTTCAACCCCCGGGTTTTTTGGCTCAAGGAAGTGAACAAAAAGTGTGCAAGTTAAAGAAGTCTTTATATGGGCTGAAGCATTCACCAAGAGCTTGGTTTAGCAGATTTCATACTACAGTTCAGCAGAGAGGATACAAGCAATGTCAGTCAGATCACACACTGTTTGTAAAAAGGGTAGAAGGTAAAATGGCTGCCCTAATAGTATATGTGGATGACATAATTGTTATTGGTGACTGGAAGGATGAGATTCAAAGTTTGAAGGGCTTCCTTGCTACTTAGTTCGAAGTGAAAGATCTAGGTGTTAGACAGTTTTGTATGCCCTTAGCTTCAATCAGAATGATGTACTTTATGAGTTTATTGTAAATGAATAAAGATACATATTTGATTCATGTTCCCTTGGTATGTTTCTGTGTAATACCCTTAAACTGGACACTTAATGAGACTCGTGTTAGTTTAGAATGTTCACAGCCAGTGGGTCGGTCTGGGGAGACCTATCCTGATAAGGCTGACACTGTGGTGCCACCAAGTCGGTTGGGGTGGCCTGTCTCAGCTGCCAGGGTGAGACCCTAGGCACATACAGTGTAGGATTAATTGAATCTTTGAACTGGACCAGATTTCTAGTATTGCCCTGGACCTTGGAGATTGATGGGCAAAACTGGAAAGTTACACCCGACCCCTAGACTCGATTATGATACTGCACTAGGTGTTGGATTGGGCTATCTTTGATGTACCAATCAGTGAGATCCTTAGCGGGGGTCAAAACCTGGGTATGTTGGGACAGTCCGAGAATTCATCTGAGTGGGTGATCATAGTGACAGGATCAGCCCCTTTGTCGGACAAAGGTAATGATCGGGGATGCACTCTCACTGATGGAAACCAAGACTGCCGGCAGCCGATTTCAACCGTTGAGATTTGTTTTGCAAAATATATTTTATATAAGATATAAAAGTATATATGTTATGGTTTCTAAAAGGTTTGCAAAAGGTTTTAATTCCCGGGATCCATATGAGTGGAGAGTGCAACACTGTTCCTTGCAGCCGAGGGAGAGGTCCTCTCTTGTCGGGCAGTGTATGATCATTATGGGCTGAGAGGTTAAGTGTAAGACCATTGAGGATAACACCTGATGGGCTAATCTTGCATCTGCCGACAGTCCCTGGGTGTTACAAGGTGGCTTGGCCCAGGGACCACTTAGTGTAAGTGTTGGGCCCGTAGAGCCCATTTGATGGGTTTCAGGGGGTACACTGTCTTCAGCAGTGCATTCGGCCAGGGCCTTGTAACAAAGGTTGGGCTGAACCCATGTGGCTGTTGTGTAGATCAATGCTTGGGTCCCATGCCATACAAGGAAGCCCAACTGGGCAGCAGTTAAGAGGGTTAAGTGAGCACATAAGCTTAATGGGCCTAAAGCCCATTTCGAACTGGGCTGTTTATTTAGTTAATAAAGGGGCGAAATCTGAAGTGGATCAGCTAATAGGATTGGGCTTAGACCCTATCCACTTAGAGAGTCCAAGATCCAAATAAGATTTAGATCTGGAAACCTCCTAATTAGATTAGGAGATGGTTGATCTGATCTCCAGATAAGATAAGGATTATCCCTTATCACTTAAAGGGACTTCTAACCCAAATGTGATTTGGATTAGCAACTCCTAATCTGATTAGGAGCTGATCCCTTTAAGATTATAAAAGAAGAAGGGGGCGGCAGCCTAAAAACACACAGATCATCAGGTTTTCTTTAGTGCTGAAATCAAGAAGAGAGAATTCTGCTCCCTGCAAATACTCTCTTGCCGCCTCCCTGTTCTTGCCGCCCTGTTTGCCAGTTCGATCTCCACTTGTGGGAGAAGTCAAGATTGGATCTTGACATCAGTTCTTTGAGAAAGGATTGAAAGGAAGCTGTGCTCACGTACTATCTTGTTGATTCTTGCAAAGGATAGAGTTCTTGGAGAAGAACACTGCTGATTTTGCTCCACCTGCACTGCGCCATCTTCAGTGGGAGCAGTCTTTGGATCCTTCCTTGGGCGTGAACACCTTCGTTGGGAGATATTACTTCTCCATATCAGGTATAATCCTTCCCACTCCTTTTTGGTTCAGATCTGGTTCAGTTTATGGTTCAGAATTGATCCTTGAAAATATGATTTTCTAAATGGGAATACGATTCCCAGTTGAAGGGAGAGAAAAATTTTTGAAATTCGCCCCTTATTCCGCAATCTTTGGGCGTCCATAGGATGGATCTCTCATCCCTTCACTAGGACCCGCTAAATACTTCCTTGGAATTGAGGTTGCCCGATCAAAAAAGGGTATCTTCATCTCCCAAAGGAAATATGTCCTAGACTTGCTTAAGGACACTGGAATGATTGGGGTTAAACTAGCTGACTCTCCCATTGACCCCAACCATAAGTTAAGTGACAGCCAAAGTGAACCTCTTAAGGATGTGAAGCAATTTTAGAGGCTTGTAGGAAGATTGTTGTACCTCTCTATGACTCGTCCAGACATAGCATATGCTGTTGGTGTCCTTAGCCAGTTCATGCATGCACCTAGGTCCACTTATCTTGAAGCAGCGGAAAGAATACTGCGGTATCTTAAGAAGTTCCCGGGTGTTGGCTTATTATTCCAGAAACATGGACATTTGAGAGTTGAAATTTACACAGATGCGGACTGGGCTGGATCTCAAAGTGACAGAAGGTCTACTAGTGGTTACTGCACATTTGTAGGAGGGAACCTTGTTACTTGGAGGAGTAAGAAGAAAACCGTGGTAGCTAGATCTAGTGCTGAATCTGAGTACCGTGCAATGGCACACGGAGTAGCTGAAGGTATGTGGATAAAGAATCTATTGGGAGAGTTGGGTTGTCCAGTAGACAAACACATGATTCTACTCTGTGACAACAAGGCAGCTATAAGTATCGCTGCCGACCCAGTACTACATGATAGAACAAAGCACATTGAAGTTGACAAGCACTTTATCAGAGAGAAAATCATCACAGGCAAAGTATGCACTCCATACATCAGCTCTGAAGACCAATTAGCAGACATCTTTACAAAGGGGCTAAACCATTCTAGACACCAAGGTCTCTGTGACAAGTTGGGCATGATTGATATCTATGCTCCAACTTGAGGGGGAGTGTTGACAGGTGTATTATATGTACTGTACGCAGGTTTAGTGCCTACAGGGGTATTTTTGTAATTTTTTGTAGTCCTCTTGTGTTGTACGGCCAGTATAGTATAAATACAAATGCTTCACTCGCATGAAGTAGTTCTTTTGAGGCCTTAAGTTTGCAGCCTCTTCTCTCTTCTTCTTCTTCCTTCCTTTCTTCTTCTTCTTCTGCTCAACAGTGTGCCCTTCCATACCACAATGCGTACACCTCCTTGGACCATCATTACGTCTTGTGCCACGAGTTCCCCCTAAATCTCGACCTCCAATACGTCCACTACCACGACTATACATGGGTCCACCACCATCACTACGATCGGGCTGAACTCCCCGAGCTCCACCTTTAACTCCATGACCCTCTCCTCTTGTCACTACAAAGGCAGACCTCTCAGAGATATTAGAGTTCTCTATAGGTCCAATAGAAATCCTCCAAAGTCGGGCAAACACCTCTTCTAGAGAAGGAAGAGTTGACCCACCTAGTATGTGTGCTCTCACTGGTTCATATTCAGATTTTAGCCCTGTTAAAAATCCGGTTACATCGAGTTGCTCCCTTTGTTGTTGTTGAATCTTAACATCAGAAGTGAGGGGGTGGTATACATTCAACTCATTATGAAGATTCCTCATGCTAGCATAGTATTCCTCAAGAATTTGATTACCTGTTGCAGATTAAAGTACTCCTGATAAAGCTGATACACTCTAGTAGTATTGTCTTGTCCAAAGCACAATTTATTGGCATGGTCCCAAATCTCCTTGGTTGTATCTAAGAACATAAAATTTACACTGATCTTGGGTTCCATACTATTCCATAACTAGGTCATAATTTGTGCATCTTATTGTTCCCAGCCACTATGTTCTTGAGATTCAGCAGGAGGTTTTTCTTCTCTTACATGCTTCACTTTCTTCTTACCCCTAAGAAAGACCTCTACGGATTTTGCTCAAGGCACATAATTCTCCCCATTCAATTTGATAGAAGTCATCTGAACATTCAGGTAATTGGGGGGGAACCATAACACTAGACTTGAGATTCAGCAGGAGGTTTTTTTCTTTCTCCCTTTTTTTCTCTCACCTGTATATCACACGCCTAATTCACTTTTCCCACACTGCACACTAATGACAGATTGTTGCTGAAGACACCTACTGTCACATCACAGTTTTCAGCAATAACAGTCATTGATATTCTTCACTCTCAGCACCACAAAACTACCCAAATACACACCATAAACATAGCAACTCACTAACTACTCGATTCACACTGAAACACCCATATAGCCCACCTATTTGATCAACAAAAAACCAACCTGCACTCGACTGTTCACTGTACCACCTGAAACAACCATCTTCGTACCATTGATTAGAGGGTTTACAAACCACCACAAACACCCACTAAACCACAGACCGGAGGAATGAAAACCTCCAAAAGGGAAGGGCAATCACTCCTTTTCGTCCCTTTTCCTTATCTCCAACAGATGATGAAGAAATCTTGAAAACCCTAGGCTGAATGACAATGGAAAATAATTCTGGGCAGATCTGAATTTGTTATAGTGGCTCTGATACCATGATAAAGTTCAGATCTGCACTAGTATTCAGTTAGAAATAGCAGTAGAAGAAGGTTAGAGGAGATAGAAGAAAGAAGAAGAAGAGAAGAAGAAACTGGTTTGAACTAGAGAGTAAAGTCAACTCTCTCTAGTTGGCCAGGTTATATTTATAGTTTGCTATAATAAAACAAAAAGTCTGTTATGCCCCTACTTAAGCATGGAACACATCACTTAACTTAAACATTATACCTCACACCAAACATAAATGAAAAAGACCAAACTACCCCTACACAGTCGACACTAACAGTTACCAAAAAAAAATTATCAATGATGGGTAAGGAAATCAATAAAAAAGCAGTATAATAATTTCTTCCCTACTAGTTATATATAATGGCATGTAATTACAATGGAAGTCGTTTACACTCCTAGAATGTTCATCAGGTAGAGTAAGGATATAGTGGAACTCAAAAGGGCATAAATTTCTTTTTGTACATATTTTCCCTCCCCTCCTTCCGGAGGAGAATTCAGACATTTATTCAAAGGAGGCTCTCTGATTAGTGCTCCTGATGACCCGGGAGTTGCATGAATTGGAGGTGACTTTTTTTGGCATGGAGGCGAAATCTTATTGGACTATGGCAACCCCACTGGGGATGCCAACTCCACCAAGATTGAGGTCATTACTTTTCTGAAGGGGCTTAGAATTGCAATGCAACAGCACTTGAAACCTTTCTTCATTGTAGGTGACTCAGTTAATACAACCAGATGGATTCAAATTATAGAAAGTGGTCCTTGGATATCGGCTCATTTCTGAATAATATTAGGGACTTGATTGTGCTCCTTTCATCTCACATTATATGGGTTCTAGGTTATCAAATACAACTGCAGAGAAGAAATTGGGTACAGCAGGCTTTTTTGTATAACGATAACTTCTTACCTCAGTGAAGGAGGCTGTGTCTTTTTTTTTCCATAGCTTTGTATATTCTCTCATGTATATTTTTTACCCCTATTTGTTGAATATACATGTCACTTTTTTTTTTTTTCTGAGAAAAATGATTTCTAGCTCTGTTAATCTTCCATTGATATGTCCAGCAGACTTCTCCTGTTGCATGAACTGATATTATTTGATGGTAACTTCTTATTGTTTCTATAAGTTCTAAGGGGGATGTTATCCTTTCAACCTGTTCATAAGAATGTAAGCTAGCAATCCACTACTTCTAATTCATTTTGTTTCTGATTGTTTTACCAGAGTGGTTTGTATTTATTGGTCGTCAAGCTGACCTTGATGTCCCCGGTTCACCATATGCCATTAATTTCCGATCAAGCATCTTTGAATCTTCTGGGATGAAGCCTATGAATGTGTCTGTTTATTCATGTGGTGACACTTCTCTTGGCTGTTCTTGTGGTGATTGCCCTTCTTCTTCCACATGCTCTGGTTCTGCACCCCCTCTCCCTCACAAGAAACATTCTTGTTCTATTAGTATTGGGTCCCTAAAGGTAAGGAGGAATGCTATATAGAACAATTGATTCTTTTCGTTTATTTACAGTTTTAGGAACTCAGTTACTTCAGGATGTATTCGTTGCATCAATTTCTTACAATATTAATGATTAGGTAATACCATGGGATATGGATATTTATTTGTACCTCTTCTTAGTTTTGCATCCTTATCATCTTGGTCATATCTTCTGATTACTGCAGGTCAAGTGTGTTGAATTTTCATTAGCCATTCTATATATTGTATTGGTTTCTTCATTCTTGGTTTGGGGCTTTTTTCACCGGACAAGAGGAAAAAAGGGCCCAGTTTCCAGGTTGAAACCTTTGTTGAATGCTGTGGATGAAAGCGAACTCCATTCTGTTAACAAGCAGAAAGATGATATCCAAACCATGCAGGTGTGTCTCATGTACCATTGATGTACATTTATAAGTCATGCAGTATTGTAATATGTTTAAGATGCAAAACCAAATACTTACAAATGAACTGCAAGGATCGCAGATTCAAATCTAAGCACTTTGGATAGCATTTGGATTAACAACTGTTTGTATGACAACTCTCCAAAACTGGACATGGGTGTTTATATTGAACACCAACCCCCTAGCCACTTCTAAAACATAGTATTTTGTTCTTTCAGTCACACCATCTTGCTTTGTATCAATAGTACAAGATAATTGGTGGATAATGTTTCTTTCCCCTAGATAATTGCTATAATCAAATCCAGGTTTCATCATACAAGTCCATTAATACTGCTAGTTTGATTTGCTAAAGACTTCTTAGATGGATAGTCCAGAAGGTTAATCCCAGTGACTTCACAAGTACTCTAATCATCTTTTCTGTGCCTAGGCCCTAAAAAAATACAACAATCAAGAAAGAAGGTTGTACAATTTTAAGTATTACTTATTAGTCAAACTATTAATTTATTTTGATCAGCAGAAGAAAAGATTTATTATAATAAATTGGAATTGAAGTTAGTACATATAGGAGACAGGACTTCCCACCCAGAAAACTACACTAAGGATTACATAGTAGCCCAAAACAATTGCTGCCTCATAAGCCCTTGCTCAGCAAGGGAATCAGCAAAGCCATTTGCAGTCCTTCTCACCCATTTAAATTCAGCATTTATGTCCTTTGCAATACTTCCTACTTCCTGAAAGCATGTTTAAGAGTCCACAGAGTATGTCTGTTACAGTTAGCCCATGAAACAATTAGCTTTGAATCCCCTTCCACCTCCACCTGTCTGTAACCCAATTGTTTTGCTAATGGAAGACCTTCCAGCAAAGCAAATAATTCAGCTTTCAATGAGTTCCCCATTCCAATAGGTCCTGAATATAGATCAGTATCCTGCTTTCCCAATTCCTGAACACACCACCTATTCCTGCCTCTCTTCCCAGACAACCCAAACTATTGCCGCCTTTGTAACACTCCACAATATCCCCCCTCTTTTTCTTTGGTTGCCTCAAAAGGAAGATAGATGAACCAATTCTGCCATGCAGTTTGAAACTTCTCTCTTCGTCCCCCCTTCCCCTCACCCACCCCACATACCCATTCTTTGAGATGCCTCATTCACATCTCCTACTTCCCTTACCTCTTTAAGCTAGGATTTGCCACCTCCCAAGAACACTTCTTGCTATTGCCTATCTCTCTGCCTAGGCTTTTCCATAAACAAGCAGATTGTCTATCTCCTTATTACATTCCTTTGCCTTGCTATCTCTACCCTATCCAGATTCTATTACAAGTTTTTCACTTTCCTCTCCCAATTACCCCAACATTTCTTCATCTAAAGCTTCCCCACCCAAGAAAAAAACAAATGCAACAATATTTATGCCTTCCCATGATTAATCATCTGCTTCAAAAGTATTTTCCTATTCAAAGGAATACCTTGACACAGACCCCCACCTCCTCTTCTAGATTCTTATCAGTCATTTCTACAGACGAACCATTGCCACTTTCGTCTCCATTAGACTCCACTGCCATTGAATGGGTGATCTTGCACTTATGATTCCTCACATTTAGCTGAGTAACAAGAACCATGAAAGCTCTCCTACACTCTCCATCCTTGGTTTTGAAGAGGTGATTCTATGATTACATCCAATAATATCATGGGTTTAACATCTCATGAATTTGACATCTGATGCCAGGAAACATTAGCCTAACCTGAGCACCAAAAGTGATATCCACCAGAAATAGATGATGGCTCCCCTTAGATTCCTCTTCCTTAGGAACTGGAAAGAAACCATCACCATGCTCATGCAGCTTGAAATCTTCAAAAGTACTGGCAAAGCATTTGGGATTGATTTGATGCCAGCCACGTCATCTCTGGAAGCAATGATAGTGGGTGGAGCCACTATTTCAGGGAACCCTTTGCACCACATGGAATGATCATCTTCCAGTGGACCCACTGGCAGAAAATGAGACATACTTTAATCTCTTCATGCCATAAACAGAGGAATCAATGTGAGTTGCTAATAAAAATAACAAGCAGAATTTGGACTTCCATGCTTTGAAGATGGGCCATATCTAGCTAGTGATCCCCTTTGAAGCTTCTTTGAAACCCCAGTTCTCTTCCCCTAGTCCTCTTTACAATTCTCACCTTACTTTTATCTATAAGGGTATAAACGGAAACTATTTGTATGTCACTGTTATTAATTTATTTGGTCTTCTTCCACTGTGATTATTGTTGAATTTCTTTTTATTTTTTTGTTTCTTTTTCTTTATGATTTCTAGATACATGACGAGGTTCAAGTGGTGAATGGTGTTCAACTTTCTGTTGTGCAAGGCTACATATCAAGTTGCTACAGGTCATTGCACCTGCTGTCATTTCCAATGTTTATGAATTATAAGAGCTAAATATTTTGTGTTTATTAAACAAAAGAGTCTTGTTCATTGCATGTCTTTTCTATGTTCAGGAGATATGGAACATGGGTTGCTAGAAACCCAATGCTTATTCTATGTTTGTCATTGGCTGTTGTTCTTCTGCTCTGCTTAGGTCTAATTCGTTTCAAAGTGGAGACACGGCCTGAGAAGGTAAACAATAAGCTTTCACATGACGTTTTTATCAGCTTCTATACCCAAACTCAACTATATGGAGGGCTTCCATGTCACATGACTTAATAATGTCCATCTCTTGCATACTATGTTCTGGATGTTTATTACTTTATTACATTATGTTCTTGTGTGGTCATTCTATATTTCAGCACTCTATGATATGCACCCAAGGAGCAAGTTGTGAATCTTGTGATCAAAAGGAGAATGTTTTTAAGCTATTTGGAACAGGAAAGATCTATAAATAATTTCCAACAGAACTGATGACAAAAGACTTGTGAGGCATATTGATAACTCTATTTCATCTAAAATAAAACCATACCAACAGTAGACTTGACCTCTCCATTCTAGTCTGGTCTTGACCATAATCATCTCCATTAAATTGGATATATATTTTTTTGTTTTTTTTAAATTGGATAAAGATGCTCTTATGATAACATGTGGCAGTTACATGACAACTTGAATAAAATTTGAGGTTGAAAGAAACTTGTTTAGATGATCAAAGGAAACAACATGAGATTATTAGGGCTAGACCATTCATTATCTCCATTAAGTTGGATAAAGATGTTGAATTCGGAGAGCTTCAAAGGAATATCCAGGAATATGCTTCAGCAGAATGTGGTGGAATTGTTATTCTCATCTCCCAGTCCTCCAAGAGGGAAGAGCCTCCCTCATCAAGGAGAGGAGAAGGAAGTGACTTTATATTTTGATGGAAGTGCAAGTGGAAACCTGGGAACAGCAGGAATTGGTGGTGTGTTTAAGAGAAGGGATGGTCATCCTATTGGGGCTTTTAGTGGACCAATTGGGGCTGCAGACTCCACAACGGCAGAAATTTTATCTGCTTTAACGGGGCTCCGTATCATCAGAGATCTAGGCTTGACTCATCTAACAATCAAAGGAGACTCCAGCAACACGATAAAGTGGCTGGGGAAGAAGGAAGGAGGACCTTGGAGATTGGCCCACTATTTAAATGAGGCTAGATATCTGTTAAATCCTTATCTGTATACATTTGCTGGATTCTTAGGGAAATAAACTCTGTAGCTGATAGTTTGGCTAAATCTGGTACACACAGGGATATTTTGTACAATGATAGAAATATGTCTTTGTAACCTCTGTGTAGCCTGATTGTACATCATCTCATGTACTCTCATTTCTTTCTTAATCAAGTTAACCTTTTTTCTCAAAAAAAAAAAGATGCTCTTATGTTAGCTTGTAATAGTTACATGACAACTTAAGTAAAATTTGAGTTTGAAAGAAACCCTACTTAGATACTCATAGGAAACAACAATAGGGAGATACTCTAATGAGACTTCTTCTTCTTCGTCTACTGCTACTACTATGTTGTGTGAATTCAATTACAAAATATGATCATGATGTAATAACATGCAGACCCTGATTGATATCCCATATTCCTATTTATAGAGATTGTTTCTAGGCATTCTACTACTACTAAAATCCTAGTGAGATCATTCTAGCTATATGTTCATAATATTTTCACATACTGTTGCAGCTATGGGTAGGTCATGGGAGTAAAGCTGCAGAAGAAAAACAATTTTTTGACAGCCATCTAGCACCATTTTATAGAATTGAACAGGTATTGTTTTTTGCTATTGATAATCTTTATTACTGCTTTATGGTTCTTGTTTCCATTATATGTAGGGTTATAAGCTGGTTTCAGCTTTTAGTCTAGCTTAGCCCCAAGCATGAACCTAGCTCAGGATGACAAACTCACAACATGTGCTGTAATATAAAGGTGTAGTTGTTTGATGAGTCAAGTGTACTAATCTATTTCTGTTTTATGCATTTTGAAAGAAATTGTATCTTGTAGATTACCAATGATATCATGAAATGTTATGTTATTCTATGTGCTTGAGTCTATGCTGATGTTCAGTCAGCTGCATAAGGTTTATTCGTGTTTAACAATTGCCTTAGACACACGTGTTGAGATTAGCAAGGAGTCACTATTCTAAGTTAAAGTTCTATTAGAAATCTTCTAATTCCCTCTTAGCTTTATTCCCAAGGGACAATGATTTCATAACTTGCTAGTTTATTGGTACGGTTCCACCTCACTGCTAATAGTTGGAGATGACAATAATGACACCATAAACCACTGTATCTGTATGACATTATTTTCCCCAAATCCAATAAATGTGTTGAAATGACATTGAATTGGATTTTCAATGGAGATATTAGGTGTATTCTTTTTCCTGAGGGTTTGTTGTTCATATGATAATTGATAAAGCTTTGTGAGGAACAAATGACATAGCACTGAATGATTGTTCTTTTTTCATCTTTGTTTCAGCTTATATTAGCAACAATTCTTGATTCAAAGCATGGGAGCCCACCAAGTATCGTGACAGAAGATAACATTCAGTTACTCTTTGAAATACAAAAGAAGGTATTAGAGTAATTGTTGTTACTTTTCATGTATTTTTCAATAAAGTGACATTTCCTTGATATAGGAGGTATCATCTACTAGTAAAACAGTACAAGAAATCTTATAAGCATCTAAAGAGAATTTACAAAATTGATGAAGATTATTTAGTATCTCCTTCAAAATAAACTTCCCTATTCCTCTGTAAGACCATTTCTCACAAGATACAGTTGAGATATGGTCCAGAGGACCAGATGGAACAGAAGGCCATGCTGTAATAACTCATGAGGTTCAGAGGAAGAAACCTGTCCAACCTGAAACATCAATAGGAGTTGGTGGACCTCTTGGCTCTTTTTCATTTCCTGACTAATTTTCTTTGGGAGCTATTGGTTTTCTTTTTAATTCTCATCCCCACATTTGTGATGTTGTCGTTTTGTGGCTCTATATTTTGGTGGGTTGTACTGAAGCCTTTTATTTGGGCTACATTTCCCCGATTTTCTATTTATAGGGACTCCAGATCTGATAGAAACAAGATGTACCATGAACTGACATGGTTGCATATGATTTGTTGTTTCTAACCTGGTTTCAACAACTTGTTTCTAGCACATCCAGACCCATTTGTAGGAGCATTTGGAAGGAAAGGAACTATAAAATTTAAGGAAAAGAGAGATATTTAGCTCATCTTTGTCTGGATGCTTGCCCCTTCTCATGGACTGGTTCTTTTAGGAAGAGTAGAAGTTCAGGACTGTTATCAGTCTTGAACCCTAATGGATTTCAGGTTCGAAAATAAGAAGAAAGGTAAAGAGAAAGGAGGAGGAAGAGGGAGGAGAAGCAGTAGAACACAAGAGTTGAAAAGGAGCAGAAGCTTAATGTTCTGCCGCCGCCACTTTAATTAATATTTATAGGTTATGCTCATTACATGGAAAGGACAGATCTGCCCTTAGTCTTTACATAACAAATAGAGCAAAAATAAGACCCAAACAAATAACAACTGAAACAACTAAATGACCAATAGCTAACCCTAGGAAGACTAGAACATCTTCTACCCTACGAACACAGTGGAACTGTAGCTGTGGGGCCCACATCAGTGTTCTCTACACTCCCCCTCAAGTTGGGAATAAATGTTTATCATTCCCAACTTGGATAGATCCGCCTCTAGCTTCTTCCGTGGTACAACTTTGGTGAGGATATCTGCCAGCTGCATGTTGGAGGTGATGTATGGGAGACACACTTCTTGTGATGAGACCCTCTCACGTACAAAGTGTCGATCAACTTCAATATGTTTAGTTCTGTCATGCTGCACTGGGTTGTGTGCTATATTAATAGCCGCTTGGTTATCACAGTACAACATCAGGGGCTTCTCATACTCAATACCCAACTCCTCAAGTAGTGATCTCAGCCAAAGAATTTCAGCCACTCCGTTAGCCATTGACCTGTACTCAGCTTCAGCACTAGATCGGGAGACAACACTCTGTTTCTTACTCCTCCAAGAGACCAGGTTACCTCCCACAAGAGCACAATATCCAGAGGTAGACCTTCTGTCATCAACACTCCCAACCCAATTGACATCCGTATAGACTTCCACCTTCATGTGGTCATTGTTCTTGAACAGTATACCTCTACTCGGGCATCTCTTCAAGTATGCTAGTATTCTTTCTGCTGCTAGAAGGTGCGTGGTTCTAGGAGAATGCATGTATTGACTGACAACACTAACTGCATAGCTGATATCTAGCTGAGTGTGGCATAGATATAGGAGCTTTCCCACTAATTGCTGGAACATAACTTTGTCTTCAAGCAGCTCCCCACTCTCTGCACTACTCCTGTGGTTCTGTTCAATGGGTGTATCTGTAGGTTTGACACCCAACTTTCCAGTTTCAGCCAACAGATCTAGAACATATTTCCTCTGAGAGACAAAGATCCCCTGTTTAGATCTAGCAACCTCAATACCCAAAAAGTACCGTAGTGTACCCAGATCTTTCACCTCAAACTCTTGATGAAGGAGCTGTTTGAGGGACTCAATCTCATGGCTGTCATTTCCTGTCACCACAATATCATCAACATATACTGCAAGTAGTGTCAGTGAGGACTCCACCCTCTTGATGAACAGTGTATGATCTGACTGGGCCTGTACATAACCGAACTTCCCAAGGGCTAGTCTGAATTTGTCGAACCAAGCTCTAGGTGACTGCTTCAAACCATACAATGCCTTATTGAGCCGGCAAACCTTCTTACCTGCCTCTGTATCATAGAATCCAAGAGGCAACTGCATGTAAACCTCTTCCTGCAAGTCCCCATTCAGGAAGGCCTTTTTAACATCCATTTGGTACAAAGGCCAAGTGTAACTTGCTGCAAGAGATAATAGAACCCAAATGGTGGTCATCTTGGCTACCGGGGCAAATGTCTCCAAGTAATCTATACCATAAGTCTGAGTGAACCCTTTTGCAACTAGCCGAGCTTTGTACCTCTCAATGGAACCATCCGCATTGTGCTTCACAGTAAATACCCATCTGCATCCAACTGGTTTTTTTCCTTTGGGCAAGTCAACTAGCTCCCAGGTATTATTTTTCAACAGGGCATCCATTTCAACTTGCATTGCACCTCTCCACTCCGGGACTGATAGGGCTTCTTGCACTGTTCTTGGAATAGGGACATTAGCAACGGAAGTGAGATAGGACCTGTAGGAGGGAGATAGGCGATCATAGGACAAAAACTGGGAGATGCAGTGGGCTGTAGATGTGGTGCAATGCCGTTTTCCTTTACGGATGGCAATGGGAAGGTCAAGGTCATCTGCAGGGGGTGAGGTAGCAACAATGGAAGGAGTCTCTGTGGGCCCTAGGACTGTAATATCTGGACTTGGAGCCGCTGAAGAGGTTGGAGCTGGCCGGGATTGCTGATGACCGGGATCAACCTGCCTGCATCGCCTGTGATAGACTCTCAACTCCCGATCCTTCTGACCACCTTCGCTACTGCAGCCCTCATCACCCACTGGAATAGGTAAGGGAACAACTCCAAAAGTATTAACCCTGCCCTCACTACACTCCCCCTGAAGAAAAGGACCCAAATCTCCACGCTCACTACTCTCCCCCTGAGGAGAGACCCGAGAATAGTAGGGTGTCTCCTCAAAGAAAGTGACATCCATGGATACAAACATCTTCCCTGAGACAGGATCATAGCAGCAATAACCGTTTTGAGTTTGTGCATAACCAAGAAAGATGCATTTGGAGGCCTTGGGTTCGAACTTGGAGTGATGGGGACCGAGAAGCTGAACAAAACAGGTACAACCAAATGTTTTGAGGGGAATAGTGAACAACTCCTCATTTGGATATAGAAGGGAAAAAGGAGATGACATATCAAGAACCCGGGAAGGAACCCGATTAATAAGATATACCGCCGTGAGGATAGCATCACCCCAGAAGCGAATAGGGACATTGGAGGTAAACATAATGCTTCTAGCCACCTCCAAGATGTGCCTATTCTTCCTTTTTGCAACCCCATTCTGTTGAGGTGTATAAGGGTAGGTGCTCTGGTGAATAACCCCATGAGTAAGAAGGTAAGATGCCAATGGCTTAGCAAAGTATTCCTTTGCATTATCAGATCTAAGAACTTTGATCTTGGCATCAAACTGGGTTAGGATCATTTGGTGAAAGTTTTGGGTTAGGGTGGGAACCTCATCTCGTGAACGCATAAGATAAACCCAAGAAAACCGGGTATGATCATCAACAAATAATAGAAAATATCTGTACCCACCCATGGAAGGAATGTGATATGGCCCCCAAACATCCGTATTCACAAGATCAAAAGGAGGATTGCTCCTTTTATTGCTCAACGAATAAGAGTGTCTACAATGTTTAGTAAAATCACAGCTTTCACATTGCAATTGGGACAACTCAACAAACTCAAACAAATTAGGAAACAGACTCCTTAAGGATCGAAAAGACAAATGACCCAATCGGTTGTGCCAAAGCATAACCGAACTCACACTCTGGGAAACAAGTGACTTCTTATCCCTTGACTCTTTCCGATGAGAACTCTCCCCGAGCAGATAGATCCCATTCGTCTCACGGTCAGTCCCAATCACCTTCTTCGTCTTCAGGTCCTGAAAAACACACCGGTCGGGGAAGAAGGTTACTGAGCAGTTCATGTGTTTGGTAATACTACTGACTGAAAGAAGGTTAGCATCAAGCTTAGGGACATGTAAGACAAAAGACAAGGAGATGGTATCTGATAGCTTGATGTCACCCTTGCCAGAAATGGGGACAAGAGAGCCATCAGCAATAGATACTTTATCCATACCAGAAGGTAAATGATAAGTGGTAAACAATGAAGGCAAGCTATCATATGGTCGGATGCACCTGAATCTATTACCCAACAGGGTTTAGTGGTACCTGGAGCTGAGGCATGGCAAGCTGAGGCTCGAGTACCTGAATTTGCGGATGCAAATGTGGCGGGGGCTAATGGTGACTGCGGTGGCTGAGCTGAGTTCCCAACTTCCCCTTCCAACTGTATAAGAGCAGCCCGAACTGCGGCTAAGGTCTCTAAGAATGTGCCTCTCGTGCCAGACGAGGATGCTGAATTAGTATGCACTGCCACATGAATGTTACCCTTCTTGCTTCTTAACTTTGCCGGGACCAAATAAGGATGTAGCTGCCAACATGTTTCTTTTGTGTGTTTGAGTTTCTTACAATGCCCACATACCACATAACTGCTGTTCCCAATACTGCCTTCTGCCTGATTCTTAAGCTCCATTTCGGTCAAGAACCAGAAGTCTCAAAATTAGGGCTACTACAGTCAAAACCAGCACTTGGACTATTAACCACAATCACAAAATCAGTATAGAACCAATCTGTACTCACAGTAGATGTACATGAAACAGGTATAAAACTGATCTGAAATCAGTAACCACACATAACAGCAACAGTCCGAACTGTTTTCACCCCCTTAGAAGAGTTCGAAACCCCAAAAGAAAACTGAAAAACAGTTTGAAGAACAATCTGATATGCTGAAGCCAAATTGGGGTTTTAATCAGTCCTAAAAGCAAATTCTCAGCC
This sequence comes from Nelumbo nucifera, assembly GCF_055504915.1. Taxonomy (NCBI): domain Eukaryota; kingdom Viridiplantae; phylum Streptophyta; class Magnoliopsida; order Proteales; family Nelumbonaceae; genus Nelumbo; species Nelumbo nucifera. Next base: position 64,882,772 of record NC_142654.1, on the reverse strand, counting down.
GTACACTCCAGACAGTACCGTACGGATAAGGCTTGTAGTAGGGTTAATATGAAACCCTAAAACTGATCAATGTTGAGGAGAGAACTATTAGGGTTTGCCGCAGTATTAGATCACAAGGTTCAGTCCAGTACTAGGGTTTGCCGCAGGATTAAGACAAAACCCTAGAGAATAGAAAGATAAACCCTAGAGTGGTTCGGCTGCCCTTGCTAGATAGGTCCAACCTATCTTCTCTGATAGTACTTCTCTCAGAAAATAAAAAACTTACAATAGGATGTTGTTCGCTGCCTTGCAAGGTTACCCGAACCCTAGCCTTCTCTGATTCTTCCTGATCACCAATTCGCTGCAACTGTGGCAATTCTTCAAACAGCTGCTAATCCTCTGGAGATCTCCAAGAACCAGTCAACGAACTCTACTTTCTCAGCTTCCAGCCTTAGATGGTTCTCATGTGGTCGGCTGGACTAGACTCACATGAGAAAACCTGGCTCTGATACCAAGTAGAAGTTCAGGACTGTTATCAGTCTTGAACCCTAATGGATTTCAGGTTCGAAAATAAGAAGAAAGGTAAAGAGAAAGGAGGAGGAAGAGGGAGAAGAAGCAGTAGAACACAAGAGTTGAAAAGGAGGAGCAGAAGCTTAATGTTCTGCCGCCGCCACTTTAATTAATATTTATAGGTTATGCTCATTACATGGAAAGGACAGATCTGCCCTTAGTCTTTACATAACAAATAGAGCAAAACTAAGACCCAAACAAATAACAACTGAAACAACTAAATGACCAATAGCTAACCCTAGGAAGACTAGAACATCTTCTACCCTACGAACACAGTGGGACTGTAGCTGTGGGGCCCACATCAATGTTCTCTACAGGAAGAAGGATTCTGTGCTCAGTCAGAATTATGTATTGTGTGTAGAGGTCCTAGATCATAAAGCAGATTTTGTTGTTCAATCTTATTCTGTTTGCAATTTGCTAAATATAAGCTCCTCTCCTTGAACTCACCAACCACAGGACCTTTATCAAGTGGAATGATTTGGAGAAAAGCCTTTACCTTGGAGAAGCTGGATTGTGCTAAATCCTTTCAAATGGAAAAAATTCCATGGAATGTTTAATCAAAGAATTATGGAATGAGCTAGCAGAAAATAAGCCCTTTGGATCCAATGCTTGCAACGTAGACTTATTCTTCAGTTCCAATGAGATTCCTCCAAAGTTTTAGAAAAATGAGACATTCATTAGCTTCTCTTTCAAGCATAGAGTACCTGAACATGAGACACCATCCTTGAAGCTATGGTTTGTCATACACCCTATGGTATCTTTTGAGCAATCTTTGATGTAACTTGCAAAGCTCACCAACTCCACATTGGTCCTAGTTATCTGGGGTCTTGGGAGGGGTAAACTGGATACGGTCCTAACCTTCGGCACTCACCAAGTTTGCATCAATAAACAAAATTTGTCTTGGTTTGCATACCTAGTTTAATTACAACTCCCAAGACACTAACCCCCTTCATTATGACTTTATATATACCTGCATAATTTTGTTTTTAAAATGGGCTATGAATTCACAAAGTGTTTTTGGATACACACTCAACTTCAATTTCTCTCTCCTATTCTTCTTCCCATCCACAGAAAATACCCCTAAATGCCTTATATTTCTTTCTTTTTGTCCATGGAAGTAAGAATTCTCAACAATGACATGAAGGAAATCAAAGATCTTGTTAGTACATTTTTTTTAATAAAGTTAGAAGACCTCCTTGTGAAAGGTACCCTTTTCCCCCAACTTGCTAACCTTTAAGCGGCCCTTTTAACCATTGGATCTTTTGTATGCTATCAATAGTGGATTAATTCCAGTCAACAAACCTAAATGGTAGAATTTAAGGTTTTAAAAATTAAAACATCTCAATTTCCTCATACATTCATCTGAAATTCCCTTCTCTCAATGCAAACCCCTACTAGCAGACCATCTTGTCTCATGATTCAAATTTTCTTCAACTATTACTTACTGTTAATTAATCTAATATTAACATATCAAGAAATTTACCTTTCATTCCCACAAATTAACAGGTTGATGGAATTCGCGCGAACTATTCTGGCTCAAGTGTTTCCCTATCTGACATATGTTTGAAGCCACTTGGTCAGGAGTGTGCTACTCAAAGTGTTCTGCAGGTATTACAATTCTTCTTAAGCATATGATGTGGTCTACATATAATAGGTCATCTCTTCACTTGTGCCATTGATTTGGCATACAAGAGATCAGTAGTGTACTGTTCTCTATTCTTTGGTTAAGGATATGATGGGCATCTAGGTTGTATGGTACTGCTTGAGCTTGTAGTAAGAGAAAAGGATAGAATATATTACCATTTTTATACAATTTAATTGGACATGTGGAACTTAATGCTGAGACCCCTTAAAGTGGCATTGAGATATAGTGCTATATTGGCATATCCACCCAAGTTTACAGGTTAACTTGTTCTGGATCCATCAACTAGTATATATTAGAAAGAATTTGCTGTAGATGGCCATACTTATGGATTTCACACTGATTGATTAACTAGCCCAACTTGGAGGGTTGTCCCTCTCTTTCAAATATGGCAGGTTGAGCTTCATGATGACTGATCATTCTGATGCTCTTTCTGCAATCACATGGTCATGTATTCATTTTTATGGACTTCATGGCTTTTGGCTATTGATGTATGTGGATACTTGTGCCTTACTTTAACCAATCTGACTAGTTGTATTAGTCACCCTTGGATAAAAAATTGAATAGTTGATGCCTAGGTGAAACTTTGAAACAGTTAGCCTAGTCTGAAGGGGTCCCAAGTGCCTAATCCTGATTGATTGATGCTTTGAGAACACTGATTTTATCTAGTTATATGCCAAAAAGCCCAAAAACATCCAAGTCCAAACTACCCCCCCTCCCCCCCCCCCCAAAAAAAAAAAAAAAAGAATCCCTGATAATCTTAAATGAGACGACATCAAATCGACCTAGCTACACTTACCCAAGAAAAGATATAACTCCACACAGACCAGGCAAAAGAAAATGGCCTAAAATACAAACTCTAACCAGAATTGGAGATGCCTCAGCTTCAGACAGCTTTGTGCCTAGTGAGTTTCACCATCTATGGTCTTGTCTTTGTTTGCCTTTTCTTATCACTTCTACCATCCCAGATCCTTTGTTTAGTTTTCTGACTTTCTTCCTATTAATTGAGACCATGGTGTTCTGTCACAAAACTGAACTGGTTAACAACCAATTTCTGTTAAATGAAAACATAATGTTATGGCCTTCTAATTATTTTCTTTTATTTTTTACATTTTTGATTGGACCATGTTATTTGCATATTAGACTGTCTCTTGTATGATCATTTTTTTATCGTTAGTGTGATATGGGATTTTATACCTGCTTATCTGCATGCTAAGTTGCTAATTGCACTATTATTAGTAATCATACATGTTTCTCCTGAAGATTTGGTTGCTTCATAATTGGTTACCATTCACATGTTATTTATTTGAGACATTTATTATGCATGTGGTTGAGAACAACACATTTCCTTCCCTGTTCAGCATCCTACTGATATTATCTTAGAGTTTTTACCTTTGCATATATACTTGGAATTTTTATGGTATCATTCAATTGTTTCAAAAAAATTGCATTGATTGCTTTTCCCTTCACAGTATTTCAAAATGGATCCTGATAAGTATGATGATTATGGGGGAGTTGATCATGTCGAGTATTGCTTTCAGGTATATTTTAATTGCAACTTTGTTGCTTTGTATATTTTATTGTGCATTTCCCCTCTTTATAATATGTACTTTAAAGTAAATGATTTTTTTTTCATTGCAAAAAAAATTCTAATAAAAAATGTTGTTGATGGATTCAACAGAAAGGTTCAATCAATAAAATATCAATAACTCGAGCATTAGTAAGAGAAAATTAAAGGGAAAAGAGATAAGAACTGCTAGAATCAGTTTAGGGTTGATAGGTATCATACCTCAATCTATTGAACCAACAGCGTGCTCAAAATTTCTTTTTTTTTTTCAAAGAGAAGGGAAAAGTACAGAAATACACATGGAGGGGACAAACAGTCCTCCCAAAAACAAATTATAGACTGAAAGCTATCCATATTGCTAAAAAATGAAGAGAAAAATAAAGCAATTTATAGGTGAATAAGTTTTGGGTGGAACACTGTTCCAGTGTGATTACATGTTAAAGTAAGATAAAAATGCACTTTCTATCCAATAAAAAACTAAAAAACACATTAAGAGAAAAGAATACTCTTTTTGTTGACCATTTTGTTTCCCATGATTTCATGCCTGTATTTTTCTGAGCATTAATTTCATACTTTAATATCAAGTTATTTTTGCAGACATTTTTCTCACTGTTAGCTTGTGTAAAATTTTGCCCTACCTGGTTGACCCATCTGTGCTCTTACTTTTGTGGCTTTACTTTTTCCTTTTCCAGCATTATACCTCTGCAGATACATGTATGAGTGCATTCAAGGCTCCACTTGATCCAAGCACAGCATTAGGGGGATTTTCTGGAAACAATTATTCAGAGGTAATATAATTTATATAAGTAATATATTCTGATATGTTGTTGAGATGGTTTGAGTATATTGTAATCCTATAGTGATGTTTTATGTGACAGGCTTCTGCATTTGTGGTAACTTATCCAGTAAACAATAAGATTGATAAATCAGGCACTGAGAATGGAAAAGCAGTAGCTTGGGAAAAAGCTTTTGTTCAGTTGGCAAAGGTTTGCTATTGATATATTCTGTAATTTAGTTCTGTGAAATTATTTCTTTATAATAATGATGACTAAGGTTCTTGTGTGATTATTATATATATTTATTCTGTTCTATTGCTTATAGGGTATTTTATTTTGGTGTGCTAGAAACCTGAGGTGATATAATCAAGTCTAACTTGAAAGTCGCATAATCCACATACAATGGCTCTTTAACCTAAATATGATGGAAAATAAACTAAATATCATTTCTAAAAGGTGTTAAATTACTGAAATAAACCATTTTATAGTAAGGGATTCAAAACAAGTCTCCCTTGACAAAACTTAATAGAAACAAACAAATGATAAAGTAAAGAATTTAATTCATAGTTGAATTGATTTGAATTGCCTGAATCATATAAATAATATGATTCATGAATCAAATTGTAAGATTCAGACAAAAATCATAGGATTTTCACAGAAAAGGATTCAGACATAAGATTCAAGTAAAAACCCTTAGGATTCATGATTCAAATTGTGAATCATATCATAAAATCATAATATTTTGACAACATTGATTGGAACTTTTTTTTTAGCACTTAGAGGATCTCTCAGTCCCATCTTTAGGATTGAGGCTGCCAAGAGCTTATGTCCACATTGTCAATGTGGCTAGAGCCTTCATCTTGACACAACCCTCTCAGCTGCTTAATTCTCAAAGATTCTATCAGCAAGTGGGAGAATACCCAATCAACGCAGTTGGATAGAATCTGCTTTTGAAATAGAATTAGGCAATTGCATTATTTCTCTGATATGACGTCTGATTTGGCTTCTAGGATGAACATCTTAATTTAGTTCTCAACAGTATTTGACCGAAATACCATCCAATTCCAGGGTGAAACATCTAATAGTTCTAGCATCAGCACCTCATGGTTCTTTCCATTTGGTGGCTTCTACTCAAGGGGTAAGCTCTGATTTCAGAACTTTTTCCTCTCACATGCTCCAACAAACTTTTGTAGGTCCATGCTGCAACTCCTTCCATATGAACCGGCTTGGTAGGTGTTAGTGGTTAACATCATCCAAGAGTCTTGGGTGCCTGATCAGACTAAATGAATAATTTCCAGATGTACCATATTATTGGACTTGCACAAATAGTGGAGTCCAGATTTGTGGTGTGTATAATAAACTAGTGATTTATTGGAGGGATAAAAAACTCACCATATCCATCTTCAAAGAGGAAGAATCCATAGCATGTCCAATTATTATGAACTTATTAGTAATCGGATCTCTTTTGTCACATATTCCTAATTGATTGCTTAACAATTTACTATTCTTTTGTTATTTTTGAGTTAGAATTTGATCCAGTTTTGTGTAACAGGAAGTGCTGTTGCCTATGGTACAATCTAAGAATCTCACACTTGCCTTTTCATCGGAAAGCTCTATTGAGGAAGAACTGAAAAGAGAAAGTACTGCAGATGCCATAACCATTTTGGTGAGCTCTTCAACTTTTTAATGATACTGCACTTTTGTTATTATGCTGTATTAGTCTTAACATCCCGTATTTTTTACCTTTGAATCAGATAAGCTATCTTGTGATGTTCGCATATATATCATTGACTTTGGGAGATTCCCTTCGCTTGTCTTCTTTCTACATTTCATCTAAGGTATAATTGTTATCCTTCATGTAATTGTATTCTCCTTGCTAACTTTCTTACAAGACATTTGATCTACCAAATGTTGCCTTCTCAGGAAACATAATCCTTTTTTGGCAAGGTAGTGTCTCATTTGGTTGTTTTGTATGACATATATATAGTGTCTGTTAACGGTTCTTATACTTAATCTGCAGGGGCCTTTTTGTCTTTGTACTCTTTTTATTTTAAGTTGTTGGGACACCGTAATATAAATAGAAGTTCTGGTGCCACCAGCCTACCGTTTTTGACCCAAACTTTTATTTTCTCTCTTCCTCTCTTCTCTCTCTCTCCTTCCATTTCTCCAGAAAAACATGGTATCAGAGCGGGAGTCTTTGGTCCGTAAGCAGTTTGATCAAGGAATCCTTGCCTTCCTACTACTCTCTTCCAGACTAAATACAAGATATTAACATCAACTGGTTCTGAGGGGATCGAAATATTTTTTTTTTTCTCTTGGCCATGTGCCAAGATAGAGCCTGAGAAGTTGTGACAGCATGCTGTGAAGGTGTTGGAAGTGTGTTTTCGTCCTCTATGTGGATTGTGTGATCCTTGTGCATTCAGGTGAGTGCTTTTGTAGGTCTGGAATGAGCTGTACCAGCAGTAACAGCTATTATATGTACTATTCCTGTCCAGGCCCAACCTGATCTGTTTCGCATTATGTTTTGAACCTCCATCTGCTCCAGCAGTGTTCCAGTGCCTGAAGTTATTTATGCACCGCAGGGAATACCATATTGTGGTGTTGTTTGTGTTTGATTGAGAAGTCTGGTGCTTGTTACCTCTTATTCTATTGTTTCCTGTGTGGCTGAGTAACACCATGCCGTCTAAGGATTTGGCCACTTGGTGTGTCTGCTACTCATGGTGGAATGAGTGGGGGGTTTGATCTGAATTTTCCTATGGCTGTTATTCCTCTAGATGGATTTAACTACCTAGAGTGGTCCAAAGGGATTGTACTTAACATAACCACAAGAGGGAAGATAGGATACATTTTTAAGGAGCTGAGGTCTGGTAATGCAGAACATGGTAAGTGGAACCAAGCAAACAGTATAGTGATGTTATGGCTTTTAGTTTCTATGTTGCCACAAGTAAGGAAAAATTTTAGGGAAAAGTACGGATAAGCACATTTCAGAATTCTGAAATCCAGGCCAGCCCATACAGAACCCAAAATCGCATTTAAATTCATCTTTTTCAATCTTAAGACAGATTCCCACACCAACTCAGATTTCCCTTATTTTTTTAATTTCAAAGTTACTAATTAACCTGTGAAGACTAAAATGGCCCTGATGGGGCCCACTGTTTAGATTTCTCCTGCTCTCCCTCCTCTTTCGTTGTCTCTCCCACTCTCAACTCTCCTCTTCCTGCAACTTTCTTCCTCCCAAACTCAGAACTCCTCTTTTGCTTTCGCTCTCCCGCTCTCCCTCTGCTGTAACCACTTCCGTTTCTACCGTTTCTCTCGCCCTCTTCGACGATACGGAAGGAGGCAGAGATGTTTGTCTCATTACCCTTTTAGGTGGACGTCCAACACTTCTTTTCACTGGATTCCTCTGTTCTGTAGCATATTTTCTGCCAGACCCTGTTGGGAAGCCTGATCTTTCCATCCATCACTCTTTCCACTGCTTTTCTTTTGTTCAACTCCTTTGTTATTGTTTGAACCATTTACACTGAACTCTTCAACTCCTTTGGTTCATCAGCTGATCTATCTGGTTTTCTAGTGTTTCTGCTCACCATCTCTTTAGTGGTGAGCTCTCTTAATGCAATGGCAGCTTCAAATTCTGGGGAGTTATTGGTGAAGAAGACGTTGGCGTTACTGAACAGAAGTAGCAGATCGTGGAAGAACTTGCTGCTGCAACTGTTGTACCGCCCTTCTTCCAGCTGAGTCTGCACCAGTTCGAGGTCTACGTGTTTCCGCACTAAGCTCGTTTACTTGGCCGCCCTCCTTGGCAATCGACTACAAACTGGTTTAAGCGGCATTCTGGGGTTTCTGAGTTGGCATGGGAATCTGTCATAAGATTGAAAAAGTTAAATTTAAATGCCATTTTAGGTTCTGCATGGGCTGGCCTGGATTTGTTCATGGCTTATCTCCCTCACACGGTAAACTAGACCCTCGTGCTATTCCATGTGTTTTCTTGGGTTACCCTTCTTCTCACAAGGGTTATTGGTGCCTTGATCTTGTCTCTAGAAAATATTGCGCATCCATGGATGTGTCCTTTGAAAGTGACTCATTTTTTCCTATTTCTCCCTAGGGGGAGAGTAGGGTTGAGGAGAAACACGTACAAGTTCAACTTCCACTTCCTAATCCTCCTCCATTCTGTGTCTTTCTTCGTCGAAAGGGTCAACCAAGTTCAAAATTAATAGAGCAACTCGAAGCTGTACAACCAACATCATTAGAATCTCCGGGGGCATATCCTTCTCTACCAGGTACCACTTTCCGTATTGATATGACTGAACCCATTGATATAGATGCTTTATTGCTCATGATCTTAACATTTTTGTTGCTAAAATAAAGGGTGTCAGGTATTGTTCTACCAAGTATCCCATTTCCCGTCTTTTTCACTCTTTCATCCATTTTCGAGGATCTGGTTGGTGAGAACTACTCACCACAGAGACATAGAACAGTTAGAGAAAATAGAAGGGAAAATCATAAAAAAAAATTATGATTTAGTCGATGGTTTAGTCGACGAGGACTGACAGGCTTCACACATGAGTTCTGTGCTGGGGAAGATGGAGGGCGAGAGAGGTTTCAGAGCAGTAGGAAGATGGAGGTCTGAGGTGTCGATCGAAGCTAAGACGTTCAAGTTCGAAGAGGAAAGGACCAAAGGCAAGGTTGTACTGAAAACCAGAGAGAATAACAGGGCGACAGTGTTTGTCAAAGGAGGTTATAGCATGGATGAATGGTTTCATAGATGGGGCTATCAACTCGGGTAAGGTGAATGGTTGGACAAACTCCATGTCAGTTCCAGGCAAGAGATATGTAACAGAACTGAATAGAAACAAGAAGGGGTGGTTCGTCTCTGTGGTGGAGTTTTTTGGAACAAATGGGAAACAAATGCTTTGTGTGCCAGAAGGGAGATTGCAGAAAGGGTGGATGGCTTTTGTGCAGGTGCTGCAGTCTTACCTTGTAGCTTCGGAAGAGAAGGGAGTGGATGGAGGGAAGGCAACTGGCCAAAAGCTTGAAGACCAGAGTCAAAAAACTCAGGAGGAGGCAGCATCGATTGGTACCTCTGGGAGTGTAGAAGTGCAAGGCCATTTGAGTCCTGAAATGGTGGTTGCTTGCTCTTCTATTCATCGAAGAATATTGGTAGGAGTGGGGAAGGAGGAATGGAAGAAAAGAATGGTGTTAGTGGCTGATAAAGGGGTGACAGTTTGGAAGAAGGTTCTGAGTACAGTTGCAGGAGAGATAGGTGCTGGGAATGAAGCAATGCTGTTCCCTTTTGCGGAGATGAAAGCCTTGCTTGATGTAGGCAACCAGGAACTAAGCTTCAAAGCAGTTGTGGTGGATGGAGGTGTGATACAGGTTGAGAACTGGAGCCCAATCTGCAATGAAGTCGATGTTCAAGATGGGTGTGTTTGGCTGAAGCTATTAGGCCTTCCATTTCACCTATGGCGGGACCCTGTTCTTGAGTATATAGTGCAGAGCCTGGGAGGTGTTTTAGTGAAGGTTGATAGACGTAACCTGAGTGCAATGGAGTTACAGGTTGCTGGTGTTAGACACGAGAACTTGCCGAGGTTCTTTGATATCTGTTCGGATGAAGCCTGGTACAAGGTGTGGGTGGCTTCAGAAGTCGAATGGTCGTGGTGAGGAGGAGGTCCTAAGGTTGAAGATGATGAGATGGCAGGGTGGTGGACACGTGGAGGGAAGAGGGAGGGCGGTGAAAAGGTGGAGCAGGTGAAGGTTAAATCTGGGGTTACTGTGTCGGCTGGGGAAAACTAAACGATAGGCAACCTATTTAAGGAAATTAATTCAAATGGGTTTGAATTAAATAAAATTAGGGCGGGCTCTTCATCTTATGCTGATGTGACAAAGAAGCAGATTGCTTCTGGGAGCAGAATGGCTTGGTCCGAGCCGGTGAAGGTGGTGGGTGGGTCGGGCGGGTTGAAGTTTAAACCGGGACAAATTTGGAAGGAGCCACGTGATAACTTAAAAAGTCATGTAGGTGGGTTGGGCGGGTTGGAAAGTGAACCGGGCCACTCATTTAAGGGCCCACGTGACATCTTAAGTGGCCACGCGGGTGGGTCGGGCGGGCCTAATACCGAACACAGGTCTTTTTCGAATGACCCACGTGATAACTTAAGTTGTCACGTGGGTCGGGGTAAGAAGACGCAACATAGACCATTACTAGACAGTGAAGTTGGTCTATCTTCGTCCCAAATGGCGAGAATGGACGGGGGACGTTCGCAGCAGCGGAAGTTGGAGAAGGGGAACTTTCAGTGGGTCCCCCGCCGGAATTGTGAGGAGGTTAGATCCCTACGGCGCTTTTCAGAAAGGCCGAATCCAAGATATGCAAGGGAAAGAGCAGAAGAGAGGGAAGAGGCGGATGAAGGTTGGGTGCAATGCAGTGAGGAAGATGAAGATTTGGACGAAAGCTCAGATGATGGTACCAGCGTGGGCAGTGCAAACGACGAAGGTAGCTATGCCGGAGGTGACATGGATGGGTGGAATATTGCAAGCTTATTTCAGGGTGAAGGTTGTAACCAAAATAATTCATCTCCAAGACTCCAGAGTGTGCAAGGTACAACAGAAGGGGCAAATCGGGAGAACCTGAAGAAGAGCAGGAACACACCTAGGGGTGATTCAGGGGTAGAGAGGAGAGATCACCAGAGTGACCAAAGGACAGAAGTTCTTTCCAACCAACTCAGGGAGACAAGCGTTTACCAACCTCTGGAACAAGAGAGGGAGGTCGGGAACAGTCCTTTTCCAACCTTTCTATCAATCCCAGGTAACAAAGTGAATTCGTTTTGTGCTACTAATGTGTCTCCTGTGTCTTTGGTTCCAGATTCCTTCCCGGTGCCATGTACTGTAGCCCATGAATATGCAGCCAAGCTAGATGGTGGGTTGTCCGAGGTAGTGGAGAAGGAAATGAAGGACTGTGGGGAGGAGCGGGAAGGGAGGTATAGGAACGAAAAAGTGTGGGAAATCATTGAAAGAGCGTTTAGTGAAGTTGAAGGAATTCTGACTTGGAGGAGGGGTCAGTGGAGAGGAAGGAAAGGAAGGAGGGTAGAGTGGAAGAGGAATGTGGGGAGAGAACATGACTGGAGGCAGGCAACAAGAGGGGGGATGTTTGGAGAGGAGAGAAGAGGGGTGGGACCAGAGGCGAGGTGGGAAGGGCAGGGGGGCAGAGTTGGAGGGGAAAGTGCAGGAAGGATAGGGGTGGAGGATTCAGTGAAAGAGGACATGATAGCAGGATTTGTGGGGAAGATGGGGTGTAGGCTGGAAGATCTAAATGTGCTAAAAGAAGGTCTACAAAAGAGGAAGAAGGAGATAAAAACAAAGAAGAGGAAGCTGAGTGAAGTAGAGAGACTGAAAAGAGATGTATAAGGTTTGAATGAAACTTGACTTCTTATCTTAGTTCTTATCAATAATTGAAGGAATGAAAGGGATTCAAATTCCACGTCTTAAATGAATGAGCGGACTAGAATCTGCAGTATATGAAGTCTGATAGTATGGTAGAAAGAAAAATATGAACCTTTCTACCACACTATCTATTATTGAATAAAGTTGTACTGTATTATAGATCAATCTACAATATGTATCTTCAAATATGTACATATCACATGTACATATTACCCCCCCCCCCCATTTTATTTCTTCGCTACATCCATTTTATTTGTATTGATTCCGATCAATCAATCGAATGTCAATTTTTACTCTTACGGTTCTAATTCCCAGGTCTCTGATTATTTCCAATAGGGATCCCGGGATCCCTCGAAAGAATAAAATAAATGGAGGAAGAATAGTAATATATTCTATAAAAAGAAAAAAACCAAGGGGCAACAAGAGATAGAAGAAAAGGAGGAAAGTAGTGGGTAGGTAGAGAGGGAGTAAAGAAAGAAGTGGAAATGAAGATACTTAGTTGGAACGTGAGGGGAATAGGGAGTGCAAGAAAAAGAGCAACAATAAAAGAGGTGATAAGGAGGTATGACCCAGATATTGTTCTGTTACAGGAGTCCAAGAGAATGGAGTTTAATAATAGTTGGGCGAGGAGTGTATGGAAAGCTAGGGGGATTAGCTGGGTGGTTGCTCCTTCATGGGGTGCTTCGGGGGCGATTGTAACAATGTGGAAGAGGGATGTGATTGAAGGCCTGGAGGAGCTGATTGGGAAGTATTCGGTTTCCATGAAGTTTAAGCAGCAAGAGGATGGTTATGTATGGGTGCTCACAAATGTATATGGACCAAATGACTATAGAGAGAGAAAGGAGTTGTGGGAGGAATTGGCTGATGTTAGAGGACTGTGGGATGGGCCATGGTGTGTGGGTGGGGACTTTAATGTGATTAGATACTCGGAGGAAACCAATAAGATTAATCAGAGGGTGACAAAAAGCATGCGAAAGTTTAACAAGTTTGTGGATGCCTTTGAGATTAAAGAGATTCCTTTAGCCCATAAAACATTTACATGGTCAAATCTCCAATCTAGTCCCATCTGCTCTAAGTTGGATAGATTCCTGTTTTCTTTGGATTGGGAAGAACATTGGGGAAATTTGGCTTCGAGAGCTCTCCCAAGGGTGACCTCGAATCATTGGCCCATAGTGATTTGTAAGGAGGAAAGAAAGAGTGGAGGACCCACCCCATTTAGATTTGAAAACATGTGGTTACTCCACCCTGGGTTTACCAATAAAGTAAGGGAGTGGTGGTATGATTGTAACCCAATGGTGGATTGGGAGGGGATAAGATTCCATAAGAAACTACAATTTGTGAAAGCAAAGGTCAAGGAGTGGAATCTTTTGGAGTTTGGGAGGTTAGAAGAAAGAAAGAAAGTGCTGATGGACCAACTTGAAAACATTGACTCTAAAGAAGAAAGGGGAGAATTTGGAGAGGAAGATAAGGAACTCAGGAGAGGCTTGAGAAGACAGTTAGAGGATTGCCTACATAAGGAGGAAATAAGCTGGAGGCAAAAATCTCGGTGTAAATGGTTGCAGGAGGGAGATAGAAACACTAGGTATTTTCACTCTTTGGCGGATGGAAGGAGGAGGAACTTTATCTCCAAATTGGTAGTAGGCAGAGTTGAGTTAACACAACAAGAGGAGATAGTCGGGGCTTGTGTGGAGCACTTCAAGTCCATTCTAAGAAGGCCGGTAAGTAGAAGGGTGTGGGTAGAAGGTTTGGATTGGCCAGATGTAGGGGTGGAGAACAAGAGAAGGTTGGAAAGAAGATTTAATTTGGAAGAGATTAAGGAGGCTGCGTTTTCTATGGATAAAACAAAAGCTCCAGGGCCGGATGGGTTCACAATGGCATTTTTATCAAGACTATTGGGGTATTTTGAAAGATGATCTTTTGCTGGTGTTTGTGGAGTTTTTCAGGAGAGGAATCATCAATCCGGGTATGAACTCTACATTTATAGCTTTGATTCCAAAAAAGAAAGATGCCTCCCACCCGAAGGACTTTAGGCCAATTAGCTTGGTTAATAGCCTGTACAAGATCATTGCTAAGGTGTTGTCATTGAGATTGAAGGAGGTTTTGCCAGACATCATCGCACAAAATCAAGGAGCTTTTGTGAGTGGAAGACAAATCACTGATCAAATCTTAATTGCTAATGAGAGTGTGGAGAACTTTAAGAAGGCTAAAAATAAGGGAGTGGTCTGTAAGTTGGACTTGGAAAAGGCTTATGACTTGGTGGACTGGGAATTCTTGAGGAAAGTTTTGATCAAATTTGGGTTTGGTGGTAGATGGTGCAATTGGATCATGGGTTGTGTTCGGAATTGTCATTATTCAGTGCTAGTGAATGGGGGGACAGTGGTAGAGTTCTTTCCAGCCAGTAGGGGTATAAGACAAGGAGTCCCTTTCTCTCCTTTCTTGTTCATACTAATTGCGGAGGTCCTGGGGAAATTGATTCATAGAGCAGACTCGAGGGGTCTCATTAGAGGTTGGAGAGTCATGAGGACAGAAGCCCCCCTCACTCACTTACAGTTTGCTGATGACACGATTCTATTCTATGAAGGTGGCAATGTGATCTTTATTAGGAACTTGAAGTTGGTGATACAACTGTTTGAGCAAATGTCTAACTTGAAGGTGAACTTTGGGAAAAGTTGTGTAGTAGGGGTGAATATGGAAGAGGGAGAGATCAGGGAGAGTGCAGAAGTGTTGGGGTGTGAAGTGTCAGGGTGGCCATTGAATTACTTAGGGTTACGATTAGGTGACAACCCTACGAGGGAGAGCTTTTGGAACCCGGTGGTGGAAAGGTTTGAAAAAAGATTGGTCTATTGGAAAAAGAATCACCTCTCTCTTGGCGGAAGAGTTATACTGATTAAGGCCACGCTTGCTAATTTACCCATCTACTTCCTGTCTGTGTTCAAAATCCCAGTGAAGGTATCTAACAGGTTGGAGAAGTTGATGAGAGACTTCTTGTGGGAGCCGGGAGAGGAGAAGAGGGATCATAGAGTCAGCTGGGAGGTAGTGTCCAGGAGTAAAATTTGTGGTGGTTTGGGGCTCGGGATTTTTAGGAGAAGGACTATGGCTCTTCTAGGGAAGTGGTTGTGGAGGTTCCCCTTGGAGAAGGAGAAGCTATGGGCTAGAATAGTGGCAAGTATACATGGGCTGGAGCACAATGGCTGGGATGTTGGAATTAAAGCTAGGACCACAAGCTTTTCTCCCTGGAAAGCCATTCACTATCTGCTTCCAGTATTCTCCCCCAATATCAGGTATGATCTGAATTCCGATAACTCCATAAAATTCTGGGAACAAACTTGAGTGGGTAATGCCCCTCTAAAGGATCAGTTTCCTTCTTTATATGCTCTATCTGATTTTAAAAATGAGTCAGTTTCATCCTTCATTACGCCATCCTCTTCCATTTCTGGGCTTGGGTGGAATTTGGGTCTCAGAAGGGCCTTGAGGGATTCAGACTTTGCTAATATTTTGAGCCTTCTTGAACTTCTTGATAATGTTGTCTTAGACCCCACAAGGGCGGACTCTAGAATTTGGACCCCTACCCCCACTGGCTTCTTTCTTGTGCTTCATTTTTCAAAGTCCTAAGTCAGTCCACCAGTCCTGTAACCCCCCCTTTCCCTGTTGATGATGTTTGGTGTAGAGCAATCCCTCGTAAGGTTGGTAGTTTTTGTTGGGAAGCCTATCTGGAAAGATTCAACACTGGTGATCTACTCCAAAAGAAGCAACCCAATACTTTCTTGTCACCCCATTGGTGTGTTCTATGTAAAGCGGATGGGGAGACTGGTTTTCACCTACTGGTGTCTTGCCATTTTGCGAGGTCATTTTGGGAATGGGCTTTTTCCCTCTTTGGGTGTAGATGGAACCCTCCATCAGATCTGCAGGGCCTTTTTTCCCCTTCTGTCTTCAGGTGGTGTAGGAAAAGGGGAAGGACTATGTGGAGAGGTTTGAGGGCTGCAATATGTTGGACAATATGGGAAGAAAGAAACTTTAGGATATTCTCAGCGGCTGAGAGAGGGGTGGAAGAACTAAAGGCAATCATTCATTTCAAGGTTGTATAGTGGCTGAAATCTTTGGAACTATTCACAGGCTACACAGTGGATGACATGTTGAGGAAGTGGGGTGAAATAGCAAAGTGCACACAGACCAAGTCAGTAATGAGTGTGTCTTGGACACCTCCACCTGTTGGGTTCATGAAATTAAATTTTGATGGGAGTAGTAGGGGGAACCCTGGACAATCAGGGATTAGGGGTGTCTTTAGGGATGAGAATGGGGTCATTTTTGCCTTGTTCTCAGGCTCAATTGGAGTGGGTGACTCCCTTAGAGCTGAGATCTTTGTAGTTATGGAAGGAGTCCAGAAAGCCAAAGAGATGAACATCAGAAAACTCTTAATTGAAGGGGATTTGGAGGTGGTGATAGGGTGGCTGAATGCAGACAGCAATGGTTTATGGAGGTACAGTAATCAGAGGAGGAAATTTGAGTGGCTGGTGTGGGAGATGGAAGTTAAAATGTGTTGGGTCAAAAGATCAGCCAATTCTCTAGCTGATGGTTTAGCTATGAGAATATCTTACCTCCCTAAGAATGTGACAGAGGCTTTGTTGGTCCCTGAATGGATAGATACAATGAAAGAAGAAATTAGTGCTTTACGTAAAAATGGTACATGGGAGTTGGTGGACCTTCTTAATGGAAAAGAACCAATAGGGTGCAAGTGGGTATTTACAGTAAAACATAGGGTATGTGGCATAGTGGAATGATATAAAGCCAAGTTGGTGGCGATGAGGTAATAAGTGTATGGAGTAGATTATGCTGAGACCTTTGCTCCTAGTTACCAAGATGAACTCTATTAGAGTCCTCTCTTTGGCAGCCAATTTTGACTGGGATCTTCATCAACTAGATATCAAGAATGCCTTTTTTATTGGTCATTTAGAATAAGTATATAGGGTTCAACCTCTTGGTTTTTGTGCTAAAAGTAGTGAGCAGAAAGTGTGCAAGCTGAAGAAATCTTTGTATGAACTAAAACAATCACTGAGGGCTTGGTTTAGTGGGTTCCATTTAGCTATGCAGCAAATTGGTTTCAAGTAGTGCTAGTCTGACCATACACTGTTTGTGAAGAGGGGAGAAGGAAATATTGTAGCAGTAACAATGTATGCTGATGAAATAGTATCTAGGGATTGGGCAAGTGAGATTTTGAAGCTCAAGAAGTTTTTAGCCACTCAGTTTAAGGTGAAAGATCTATGTTCCTTGAGGTTTTTTCTTGGAATTGAAGTTGCTTGCTCAAAAAAGGGGATCTTCATTTCTCAAAGGAAATACATCCTAGATCTTTTACAAAACAGGTAAACTGGGAGTAAAGCTTGCTGGTTCTCCCATTGACCCTAATCACAAGTTGGGTGATTGTGATGCTGAGACAATAAAGGATGTGAAATAGTTTCAAAGACTTGTAGGGAGACTTCTAGATTTGTTTATGACTAGGCTTGACATTGCATATGTGATATGTCATGGGTGTCCTCAGTTAGTTCATGCACGCCCCCAAGGCTACCCACATGGAGGCTGTTGAGAGGATTCTTAGGTACCTCAAGAAGTATCTAGGGGCTGGTTTGTTATTCAGAACCATGGGCATTTAAAGGTAGAAGTGTATATAGATGCTGATTGGGCTGGATCTGTAGATGATAAGAAATCTACCAGTGGATATTTCACTTTCGTGGGAGTAAATCTTGTCACATGGAGGAGTAAAAAACAAAGTGTGGTGGCTAGGTCCAGTGTGGAAGCAGAATACAAAGTTATGTCCCATGGTGTTGCTGAAATGTTATGGATAAAAAATCTGTTAAATGAGTTGGGATTCACTGTTGATAGTCCTATGTCATTATATTTTGACAAGGCAGCTATCAATATTGTTGCCAATCTTGTTCTTCATGATAGGACTAAACACATTGTGTGACAAGTTGGGCATGATTGACATCTATGTACCAACTGTGTTAATAGTACTTGTACTTAAGCCGTTGGGGATTTTTGTCTTTGTGCTCTTTATTTTAAGTTGTTGGATGCCCTAATATAAATAGAAGTGTTGGCGCTGCCAGCCTACCTTTTTGACCCCAAACTTTTATTTTCTCTCATCTCTCTTTTTCGATTTCTCCAAGAAAATAGTGTCAAGTCTTGGGGCCTTTTGATTCATATATATCTATCTTTAATACTTTACTTTGTGGTATCATGTTGGAGCCTGCCTACCTTTTTGACCCCAAACTTTTATTTTCTCTCTTCTCTCTTCTTCGATTTCTCCAAGAAAATAGTGTCAAGTCTTGGAGCCTTTTGATTCATATATATCTATCTTTAATACAGAAGAAAAACAGTCCTTGAGAATAGAGGACTGTTTAGGATAGATGCAGGAATCAAAAGAAAACAGCAGAAGATACTTCTTCTAAGGAAGAGGAGATGAAGAAGAAGATGGCGGCGATAATGGTTCAGAGAGAGAGAGAGATTCGAACCTTAATCTCTCCTCTTACACCCTAACACTGTTTTATTGAGTTAAACTTGAATAATTTACAAAGAGGCCCTTAGTTGGGCAAGAAATTAAAAGAACATAATATAGGAAGAATGGGCCCAGAATAAGGCCCACTACAGAAAAGAATATAAACATATGAAAGGATAGACAACGTATGGGCCATTCGGCCCATCTTCTCTACAAATACTTTACTTTGTGGTATCATGTTGGAGCCCAAACACCCCCTTGGAACCCAATAGCAAGTGTGGAGCAGATCCCCATTGATTAGCATTTCACTAGAAGACAGAGAGGCTAGCTTGCCACATTGGCAGAGCCTCCCTCTGAGTTAGTTACACTGCCACAAGAAGATATTTTCTTCATGATTGCCTCAGTAGGCCAGCTATATAAGGCCCCGATCATGTAATAAGTGGTGTGAATGAATATTTCCTTATTACACCTTTGTGTTATCTTCTTCCTCTCATCCTCGTTCTTCCATCTTTTCCATTTCAGGAGGTTAAGCTACCCTCGAAGGGGCTTCTGAGGTGAGTGGTATCTCATCATTTGGTATCAGAGCTCCAGAATTCAAAATGCCACGGATCCGTTCTGTTACGGTCGATGTTAGGGTCGAATGGCCCATAGGCTGTTTATCCTTTCTTACTGTTTATGTTCCTTTCTGTAATGGGCCTTATTCTGGGCCCATCCTTTCTCTGTTATGTTCTTTGTAATTTCTTGTCCATCTAAGGGTCTCCTTGTAATTATTCAAATTTAACTTAATAAAATAGTGTTAGGGTGTTAGAGAGAGAGTAAGGTTCGAAACTCTCATACTCTAAACCCTTATTGCCACCATCTCCTTCTTCACCTTCTACTCCATAGAAGAAGTATTTTTTGCTGTTTTTTTTTTATTTCTTTTGATTTTTGCATCTATTCTAAACAGTCCCACACTCTCAAGGACTGTTTTTCTTCTAGAACCTTCGTCGAGCCAACAAACAACCTTACCCTCCCCTGAAGACTCTGCCCCGAGTTGACCCTACCTACGAAACCAGTTGGGGATCCTCCCGAGCCCATTTTGTCCCAGCCCCACTATGCCTTTCAAGCACCTATCATGGGCTGTAATGCAAGCCCAGCGCGAGAAGGGCCTCTATTATAATTGTGACGGTAAATTTGGGTTGGGCCATAAATGTCGGGTCCAGCGGGTATTTCTCTTACAAACAGAGGAAGAGATGGACAACCCAAGCCCAAAGAGCTTGGCTGAATGTGAACTGATTCCAGATGGGGCGGGTATTTCTCTTACAAACAGAGGAAGAGATGGACAACCCAAGCCCAAAGAGCTTGGCTGAATGTGAACTGATTCCAGATGGGTCGGAAATTGATGGGGCAAAGATTTCCTTTTCATGGGCCTCAACTCTCTCCAATCCATGCAAGTAGAAGGGAAATTGATGGGCCGGACCATGATGATTTTAATTGACGGTGGCTCCACACTGAATTTCATCACTTGCCATTTGGCTAAGCAGCTAAGTATGGTCATACAACCAATTCCTTTCTTTCCAATTCATGTGGCTAATGGGAGTCAGATGTCATGTGACGGTGCATGCAAGAAAGAGAAACTTCTCATACAAGGCCACAATTTCGTGGTGGATCTCCACCCATTGGATTTTTCGGGAGCTGATGTCATTCTGGGGGTTCACTGGTTGCGTGGTTTGGGCCCTGCGCTATGTGATTGGGCCCACATGACAATGGATTTCTATCAGAAGAGTCAGTCTTGCCACCTATAGGGGGTGCAGCCTCCAGCACCCCTCTAAGTGAGACCTTAACCGCCATGATACTAACCTCTAGAGCTATTGGCCAACCAATATTTATTCACCTGGGCCTTCGGCCCACAGTCCCAGTTTTGGACAACCAGGGTTGTACCAATCCCACTGAGGTCCAACAGGAAGCCCTACGGTCGATACTCGACCAGTTTACTGATGTATTTGAGGAGATGACCCAATTACCTCCATCCCGGACCCGTGATCATCAAATACCCCTCTTACCAGGCTCTAATCCAGCAAATGTAAGGCCATATTGATACCCTTACTTTCAAAAGTTGGAAATTGAGAAGGCTGTAAGAGAGTTATTGGAAAAAGGACATATTCAGACCAGCACTAGCCCTTTTTCATCTCCCGTGCTTTTAGTGAAGAAAAATGACGGTAGTTGGCAATTTTGTGTAGACTATCGAGCCTTAAATCAGATTACTATGAAAGACAAGTTTCCAATACCTCTTATTGATGAACTACTTGACGAGTTAGGAGAAGCGCGGGTGTTCTCCAAGTTAGACTTGTGCTCCGGGTACCATTAGACTCGGGTCTACCAGGATGACATACACAAAACGGCTTTAGGACCAACGATGGCCATTATGAGTTCTTGGTTATGCCTTTTGGGCTACAAACGCCCCCTCGACCTTTCAGGCCATCATTAATGACATATTTAGACCATTTTTAAGGCAATTTATTTTGGTATTTTTTTATGACATTCTTGTGTTTAGCAGGAATTGGGACACCCATATGGAACACTTGAAACTCATCCTTGCCACCTTGAGGAGCAATCAGTTACATGCTGTAGAGAAGATGGGCCGAATGGCCCATAGGCTATTTATCCTTTTTATCTTTTATGTTCTTTGTTGTAATGGGCTTCAATCTGGGATTTATTCTTCCTTATGTTATGTCTTTTTAATTTTCTGCCCAACTAGGGGCTTCTCTGTAAATTACTAAAGTTTAACTTAATGAAATAGAATTAAGGGAGTAAGAGAAGAGATTATGTTCGAAAATCTCCCTCTCTGAACCCAAGTTGCCGCCACCTTCTTCTTCTTCTCTCCTCTTGAACTCTGATTCCTGCTACTTTCTTTTGAATTTTTGCAACTTTCTAAACAGTTCTTTCTTCTCAAAAAGGCTGTTTTTCTTCTTGGTATCAGAGCAGGTTCGTTTTTTCCCTTTATTCACCTTTTTTTTCCCATACACAATGTGTATGGAGATTTGAATCGTATGAATAGTTAAAGAAACCTATTTCAGCCCAGTTGTTAGTGGTTTCTGGAGAGAAGGGGACTGGTTTTGTCGTCATCTTGACAGATTCAAGTGTGTTGCCCAAAACCCTAATTTTCTGGAGAAATCTGATTGCAGGCCCCACAGGGAGTTTGACCTAGGTGTTAGACAGTTTTGTATGCCCTTAGCTTCAATTAGAATGATGTACTTTATGAGTTTATTGTAAATGAATAAAGATACATATTTGATTCATGTTCCCTTGGTATGTTTCTGTGTAATACCCTTAAACTGGACACTTAATGAGACTCGTGTTAGTTTAGAATGTTCACAGCCAGTGGGTCGGTCTGGGGAGACCTATCTTGACAAGGCTGACACTGTGGTGCCACCAAGTCGGTTGGGGTGGCCTGTCTCAGCTGCTAGGGTGAGACCCTAGGCACATACAGTGTAGGATTAATTGAATCTTTGAACTGGACCAGGTTTCCAGTATTGCCCTAGACCTTGGAGATTGATGGGCAAAACTGGAAAGTTACACCCGACCCCTAGACTCGATTATGATACTGCACTAGGTGTCGGATTGGGCTATCTTTGATGTACCAATCAGTGAGATCCTTAGCGGGGGTCAAAACCTGGGTATGTTGGGACAGTCCGAGAATTCATCTGAGTGGGTGATCATAGTGACAGGATCAGCCCCTTTGTCGGACAAAGGTAATGATCGGGGATGCACTCTCACTGATGGAAACCAAGACTGCCGGCAGCCGATTTCAACCGTTGAGATTTGTTTTGCAAAATATATTTTATATAAGATATAAAAGTATATATATTATGGTTTCTAAAATGTTTGCAAGAAGGTTTTAATTCCCGGGATCCATATGAGTGGAGAGTGCAACACTGTTCCTTGCAGCCGAGGGAGAGGTCCTCTCTTGTCGGGCAGTGTATGATCATTATGGGCTGAGAGGTTAAGTGTAAGACAGTTGAAAAACAGCCCACTTGATGTGTGGAACTGTTTGAGATTAGATGCAAACCAGAAAAGAGAACAAACAAGAGAAGTAGAGAAGAAAGAGCTGGCGGCAATGAGTGTTAGAGAGTAAGAGGTTCGAACATAACCTCTCTCTAACACTCTAAACATCTTATTAATAAGTTAATCTTTGACAAATTACAGAGAGGCCCTTGAGAGAGCAGGAAAATACAAAAAACAGAATAATACAGAGTATGGGCCCAGAATAAGGCCCACAACAGAGAGAAACATAACATAACATAACATAACATAACATGAACTAACTGTCTATGGGCCATTCGGCCCATCTTCTCTACACTCCCCCTCAAGCTGAGCATAGATGTTAATCATGCCCAGCTTGCCAGTGTCATGTTGAAGCCTTGCCTTGGAAATGCCCTTGGTGAGAAAATCTGCCAGTTGTCCGTCAGAAGTAATGAATGGAAGACACACTTCACCGGAGGAGACTCTTTCACGAATAAAGTGTCTATCAACCTCAATATGTTTGGTTCTATCATGTTGTACCGGGTTGTGAGCAATGTTGATGGCAGCCTGATTATCACAGTACAACATCATGGGTTTGTCATGATCTACCCCAAGTTCTTCCATTAATGACCTTAACCACAACAATTCCGAGACTCCATGTGCCATGGCTCTATATTCTGCTTCGGCGGAGGATCGAGCCACAACTGTTTGTTTCTTACTCCTCCAAGAGACAACATTACCAGCCACCAGACTGCAATACCCTGAAGTAGATCTTCTATCATCAATATTTTCAGCCCAATCAGCATCCGTATAGGCTTCGAGTTTCAGATGACCATGTTTGGCAAATAGAATTCCTTTTCCTGGAGAGCCTTTCAGATAGCACAAAATCCGTTCTGCTGCTGCCATATGGGTATCTCTAGGAGCATGCATGAACTGGCTAATGCAACTGACAGCATACGCAATATCTGGCCGAGTCATGCACAGGTACAAAAGCTTCCCAAGAAGTCTCTGAAAGACCCCTTTGTCTTCCAACAAAGTTCCATCCGAAGCTGAAAGTTTGTGACTCATATCAAGAGGAGTTGCAGCTGGTCTTGCACCCAATTTTCCAGTTTCAGACAACAAATCAAGGACATATTTCCTCTGGGAAATAAGAATCCCATCCCTGGATCTGGCAACTTCTATGCCAAGGAAATATCTCAACTCCCCCAGATCCTTAATCTCAAATTCTGTACGGAGGAAAGACTTAAGGCCCAGAATGCCTGAGACATCATCACCAGTCACTATAATGTCATCAACATACACAATGAGATACACTGCTAGAGACCCACTTTTCTTCACAAAAAGAGTATGATCTGACTGTGTCTGAACATAGCCGAATTTAACAAGTGCAGCTCTAAATCTCTCAAACCAGGCTCTAGGAGATTGTTTGAGGCCATAAAGAGATTTCTTCAGTTTACATACCTTTCCTTGCATATCTTTCCCATACATTCCTGGAGGAAGACACATGTAGACCTCCTCATGTAAGTCACCATTCAGAAATGCATTCTTTACATCTAACTGATAGAGAGGCCAATCAAAGTGAGCTGCCAGAGATAAAAGAACCCTTACAGATGTCATCTTAGCAACAGGGGCAAAAGTCTCCAGATAGTCAATCCCATATGTCTGTGTGTAGCCCTTTGCAACAAGTCTGGCCTTGTACCTCTCAATAGTCCCATCTGCCCTGTATTTAATGGTAAAAACCCACTTGCATCCAACTGGATCCTTCCCTTCAGGCAAATCCACCACCTCCCAAGTACCATTTTCATGTAGAGCATCCATTTCAGCCTGCATGGCATCTCTCCATGCTGGAATCCCAAGAGCTTCTGATACAGACCTAGGAATGTGGTTAGAAGCAACTGAAGAGAGGTAGGCACAATATGAAGGGGAAAGTAGGTCATAAGAAAGGTGTTTGGAAATGCAGTGTGCAGTACACTTCCGCTTTCCTTTCCTAACAGCAATGGGGACATCAAGATCTGGGAAGGGGGATTCCAAGGGAGCTGAAGCAGTACCTGGTATCTCATCTGTGATTGGGAGGGTATGAGCCTCATCTGTTGTAAGGGAAACCACTTGCTCATTCCTGGATCTCTGCCTCTGATACACTTTGGGATTATGGGTAGGACGAGGAGGTAAAGAAATAGGAGCACTAGGACAAGAGGAATGGAGTGGCTGATCCTCCGTCGATTCATTTTGTGAGGATACAGATTTGTCAGGAGACTGAACTGGGACAGGAAGGGGAAGAGCAAAAACTTGTGACAGACTCTCCCCCTGTTGACAATGTCCTTCCTGAGGGGAACCATAAAAAGGAGAAGGTTCATCAAAGGTAACATCCATAGAGACATGTCTGGTGCCAGTCTTTGGATCAAAACAACAATAACCCTTTTGTGTGGGGGAGTAACCGAGGAAGATGCATTTGTGGGCTTTTGGTTCAAACTTGTGTCTCTGCACACTTGGAATGTGAACATAACAGGTACAACCAAACACACGAAGAGGAATTGGAAAGAGATCCTTATCTGGATGAAGAAGACTGAAGGGGGATTTAAACCCTAAAACCCTGGATGGCATACGGTTTATGAGATAGGTAGCAGTAAGTACAACATCACCCCAAAATCTTGTGGGAACATGTGAGGCAAATAAAAGGCTCCTTGCAACTTCAACAATATGTCTATTTTTTCTCTCAGCAACTCCATTTTGTTCAGGGGTTCTAACACAGGAGCTTTGGTGAATAACCCCCATGTCAGAGAGATACAAGGATAAGCTCTTCTCAAAATACTCTTTTGCATTGTCAGATCTGAAAACCTTGATTCTGGTACCAAATTGAGTCAAAATAAGCTCATGAAATTGCCTCACAAGTCTCGGGACTTCACCTCGGGATTTCATTAAGTATATCCAAGTGAATCTAGAAAAATCATCAATAAACAGGATAAAGTATTTGTAGCCCCCCATAGAGGATAAGTGGTAAGGCCCCCACACATCAGAGTGTACAATATGAAAAAGAAAAGAGGATCTTTTATTGCTCACAGGGTAATTTTTTCTACAATGCTTTGACAACTGACATGACTCACAACTGAGACTGGACACACTGACTCCCTTAAACAGTTTAGGAAGCAAATGACTTAAAGCAGAAAAAGGTAAATGACCCAACCGACAATGACTCAACATAATTTGACTGACAGACTCTGAAGAAGTAGAACCGAAAGCAGCATTCTTGGGATGATCAAAGCATTGGCCAGGGGTGTCGAGCAAGTATATTCCATTCGCTTCATGGCCACTCCCAATCACCTTCCGAGACTTCAGGTCCTGAAACACACAGTGAGAAGGGAAAAAGGTTACACAACAATTCAATGACTTGGTCAAGCTACTTACAGATAACAAGTTGGTATTTAACTTTGGTACATGAAGAGTGGAAGATAAAAGTAAAGAGTCTGTAGGCTTGACAGTTCCCTTGCCAGAAATGGGGGCAAGAGAACCATCAGCTAAGGTGATTTTGTCACGACCAGGAAGCAAATCATATGACACAAACAAAGTGGAAAGGTTGGTCATGTGATCAGAAGCACCTGAGTCAATGATCCAAGGGGTCTTGGGATTACCTGAGGTAGATGCATGGTTAGCAGAAGCCCTTATACCTGAGTGAGCAAATGCAGTGGTGGCTGGACTTCCAGAAGGGTTGGATGATGAAGTTACACCTTCAAGCTGGCTGATCATCCTTCCAAACTTCTCATAATCAGCTTTCATGGCTGCCAATTGTGCACTTGCAGACTCAAACTCTGTATCTGTACTTGTGGCTGTATGTGCACTTCCTGTCTTTCTACTGTCATTCTTCTTCTGGAATCGGATAGGGACAAGACTGGGATGCAATTTCCAGCACTTGTCCTTAGTGTGTTTCGGCTTCTTGCAATATTCACACACTACCTCCTTCTTTCCTGTGCCACTGGGGGCTCCTGTAACCCCTTTGGGTTTGATTCCCATATTTGCAAAATGATCATTGATACTAACCCCTTGAACCTGCACTTGCCTCCTGCTTTCTTCACTGCTGACCAAGGCATATGCTTGAGACAATGAAACATCTTCCTTGGACAAGATGTTTTGCTTTGTAATGTCATATTCAGAATTCAGTCCTGTCAAGAACTCAAAGACCCTATTCCTTTCAACCAATTTCCTATATGTTTCAGCATCCTTAAGGGTATCCCATGTCACGGCCTCTATCAAATCAATCTCTTGCCATATAGATTTTAGGGCTGAGAAGTATGCTGCAAGTGACTTCTCCCCCTGTCTTAGATTCTTCACATCACTTCTTAGTTTGTAAGCTCTGGCAACATTCAACTTCTGGGAGTAAGTTTCTGCAACACTATCCCAGATTTCTTTAGCCGAGTTCATCCACAGGTAATGTTGGCTAATCTGTGGCTGCATTGAGTTCACAAGCCACCCAATCACTGTGTAATTCTCCTGCACCCATTTCTCATAAGAGGGATCCTCCTCTGGGGGAGCTTTCTTGCTCCCAGAGATAAACCCCCACTTTCCTCTACTGCAAATATGAATTTTTACGGATTGTGACCAGGCCAAATAATTGGTTCCATCCAGTTTAACTGTAGTTACAGCCAACAAGGAATCAGTTGTAGTTCCCAAATTATGTCCATATTCAGCAGTGCTCTTGTTCTCAATTTCTGAGAAGTCCATTATGTAACAACTTCAATTAGGGTTTCGGCAGGCCCTTAAAAGTGATCTGATTTCAAGGAACTCAGATTGAGTTGAACAATAGCAAACACAACAACACACAAAACTCAGTTCAGAACTGACAGCCGTGAGAACCAAGTTCGGTGGCAGCACTTTCAAAGAGGAGAAACCTTGATTCAGCCTTCAAGAAAAAGTAGTAGGCCTCCAAGCAATATGTATTCTTGGTTCCCAACAATAATTTCCCAAGGAGAACAAAGAAAAACAGTCCACAGTACCTAAGAGGACTTTTTACAAACACTATGTATGCAACAGTCAACACTTCACTGTTAACAAGCAGAAATCACTTCAAGAACACTTTGTCTAAGTCCAAGAAGCAGCTGAACTAAAGTAGAGGCTTGTACCACTTAATTTAGATCAGTTTTTTAGCAGTTTGGAAGCCCAATAACAGCCGAACCACACTTCCAGAATAACCCAGAAATCAGTCCAGCAACAGTGGGCCGAATGGAGGTGTGCTTTGAATGCTTTAACAGTCCTCCCAAATAACAAAAATAACTCAGCAAAGAACTGAGAAAACAACTTACAGTATCTCTGGTTTGAACTTCAAACCAGGCCGAACACTTTCTCTGAGCTAGCTTCGAAATCTAGCTTCGGAATCCCTTTTCTCTGATTTCAAATCAGGCTGAAAAATTTGCTCTCTGATTCCTCCTGGTCACCGAACCCTTCTCCAAGTGTATAGAAACTTGGGCACCCTCCAATGACCTCCAAGAACCAGGCGGATGACTGTAAACTTCAGCCCTAGAACCTCCTCATGTAGTTGGCTGAACTAGAACCACATGAGGGACACGCCAAGCAATGGCCCGCTCTGATACCAAGTTGAAAAACAGCCCACTTGATGTGTGGAACTGTTTGAGATTAGATGCAAACCAGAAAAGAGAACAAACAAGAGAAGTAGAGAAGAAAGAGCTGGCGGCAATGAGTGTTAGAGAGTAAGAGGTTCGAACATAACCTCTCTCTAACACTCTAAACATCTTATTAATAAGTTAATCTTTGACAAATTACAGAGAGGCCCTTGAGAGAGCAGGAAAATACAAAAAACAGAATAATACAGAGTATGGGCCCAGAATAAGGCCCACAACAGAGAGAAACATAACATAACATAACATAACATAACATGAACTAACTGTCTATGGGCCATTCGGCCCATCTTCTCTACAAAGACCATTGAGGATAACACCTAATGGGCTAATCTTGCATCTGCCCACAGTCCCTGGGTGTTACAAGGTGGCTTGGCCCAGGGACCACTTAGTGTAAGTGTTGGGCCCATAGAGCCCATTTGATGGGTTTTAGGGGGTACACTGTCTTCAGCAGTGCATTCGGCCAGGCCTTGTAACAAAGGCTGGGCTGAACCCATGTGGCTGATGTGTAGATCAATGCTTGGGTCCCACGCCTTACAAGGAAGCCCAACTGGGCAGCAGTTTGGAAGGCTTTTTGAGTACATAACCTTAAATGGGCCTTAAGCCCGTATCGAACTGGGCTGATTTGATCAGTCATTTAAAGGGGGCGAATTCTGAAGTGGGTCAGCTAAAAGGATTGGGCTTAGACCCTATCCACTCAGAGAGTCCAAGATCTAAATGAGATTTAGATCTGGAAACCTCCTAATTATATTAGGAGATAGCTAATCTGATCTGTAGATGAGATAAGGATTATCCCTTATCACTAAGGGACTTCTAACCCAAATATGATTTGGATTAGCAACTCCTAATCTGATTAGGAGCTGATCCCTTTGAGATTATAAAAGGGGAAGGGGGCAGCAGCCTTTTATATAATCAACAGCATTCTTCTCTTAAAGAAAGAGAGATTGAGAGATTTCCTGCATACTGCGAATTCTCTCCTGCCGCCACCTTCCTGCCATTGCCATTCCTTCAGTTCGATCTCCAGTTCTTGGGAGCAATCAAGATTTGATCTTGATCTCAATCTTTTGGGAAAAGATTGGTTGGAGCTGTACTCACAAGCCGTCCAGTTGATTCTTGCGAAGGGTCAAGTTCTTTTGAAGAACGTTGTTGATTCTGCTCCATGCTTCACTGCGCCATTTTCAGTGGGAGCAGATTTTGGATCCTTCCTTGGGCGTGAACACCTCCATTGGGAGATAGTATTTCTCCGTATCAGGTATAATCCTCTCCCACTCCTTTTGGTTCAGATCTGGTTCAGTTTATGGTTCAAGATTGATCCTTGAAAATATGATTTTCTAAATAGGGAATACGATTCCCAGTTGAAGGGAGAGATAAATTTTTTTGAAATTCGCCCCTTATTCCGCAATCTTTGGGCGTCCATAGGATGGATCTCTCATCCCTTCACTAGGCACTTAGTGACTGAAGGCCTTCTCATTCTTCTTCTTGAAGATCGAATCAAGTGGATTGGTGTTCTGTGAAGTCTACAAGGAGCGACTGAGTTTTCTCTGTTTCTCCCAGCTTCCGAGTGTGACGCAGGTTATTGGTACGGCTGCATAGAGGTTGGCTCACAACACAATTTTTATTCTATCTTCATTTGTTGTTATTCGAAGTTGTTTAAAGTCATTTTTTGAAGTATTTAAGAAGATGAACTCCTCAGACTTTGAAAACAAGCATGTTGCTAAATCCGGACAAGTTCCGGGAGCCTTTGTAGACTCTCTACTGACTGTGACCACAGTCAAGCTGGATGGAACTAATTATCTGGCTTGGTCACAATCAGTAAAAATTCATATTTGTAGTAGAGGCAAATGGGGTTTTATCTCTGGGAGCAAAAAGGCTCCTCTGGAAGATGATCCATCATATGAAAAGTGGATGCAAGAAAATTATACTGTTATTGGATGGCTTGTGAACTCAATGCAACCATAGATTAGTCAGCACTATTTGTGGATGAATTCAGCAAAGGAAATTTGGGATAGTATTGCTGAAACATATTCCCAAAAATTAAATGTGGCCAGGGTTTACAAGTTGAAAAGTGATGTGAAGAATGAGACAGGTGGAGAAACCATGCTGTATACTTCTCAACACTAAAGTCTTTATGGCAAGAAATAGATTTGATAGAAGCTGTAGCCTAGGACACCACTAATGATGCTGAGACCTATAGAAAACTGGTTAAGAGAAACATGGTGTTTGAGTTCTTGACAGGGCTAAATCCAGAGTACGACATTACAAAGCAAAATATTTTATCCAAGGATAGTGTCTCACTGTCTCAAGCATATGCCTTGGTAAGTAGTGATAAAAGCAGAAGACTTGTTTAGGTCCAAGGGGCTGGTCTAAATGATCACTTTGCTAATATGGGAGTGAAACCCAAGGGGGTTGCAGGGACTCCAAGTAGCTCAGGGAAGAAAGAGATTATCTGTGAGTACTGTAAAAAGCCAAAACACACTAAAGACAAGTGCTGGAAATTGCATCCAGAGCTCTAACCACTTTGGTTTCAGAGGAAGTCTGATAATATAAAGGTAGGGAGTGCCAATGTTGTTGTTGGTCCAGATAGTGACAGATACCAAACTGAAGAGATGACGGCTAGTGAGTAGTTAGCAGCTATGAAGGTAGAATATGAGAAGTTTGGAAGGATGATCAGTCACCTAGAGGATGTGACCTCTTCTTCCAACTCTGTAGGAAATTCAACCTCTTCTGCATTTGCTCATTCAGGTATACGGGCTTCTGCCAATCATGCAACCATTTCAGGTAATCGTAGGATCCCTTGGATTATTGATTCTGGTGCTTCTAATCATATGACCAGCCTTTCTACTTTGTATGTTTCATATGATTTACTTCCTGGACGTGACAAAATCACCCTAGCCGATGGCTCTCTTGCCCCTATCTCCGGCAAGGTAACCATCAAGGCTACAGACTCCTTGGTTCTTCCTTTTGCTCTTCATGTACCCAGACTAAATACAAACTTGTTATCTGTAAGTAGCCTAACTGAGTCATTAAACTATTGTGTAACCTTCTTCCCTTCCTATCGTGTTTTTCAGGATCTGGAGTCTCAGAAGGTGATTGGGAGTGGCCGTGAGGCGAATGGAATATATCTGTTGGATACTCCTGGACAGTGCCATGAACAACATGGAAAAGCTGCTTTTGGGTCTACATCTACAGAGTCTATCAGTCGAGTCATGTTATGTCATTTTCGTTTGGGTCATCTTTCTTTTTCTGCATTAAGTCATTTATTCCCAGAACTGTTTAAGGGAATTAGCTTGTCCAGTCTTCATTGTGAGTCTTGTGAATTGTCGAAACATTGTAGAAACAGTTATTCTCTGAGTAATAAAAGATCTTCTTCTCCTTTTAATATTGTGCACTTTGATGTGTGAGGGCCTTATCACTTACCTTCTATGGGTGGCTACAAATATTTTATCTTGTTCATTGATGACTTTTCTCGATTCACTTGGATATTTTTGATGAAGTCTCGTGATGAAGTTCCTAGAGTTGTGAGGCAATTCCATGAATTTGTCCTAACCCAGTTTGATACCAGAATTAAAATTTTCAGATCCGACAATGCAAAAGAATATTTTGAGAAAAACCTGACCTGCTATCTCACTGATTTAGGGGTTATTCATCAAAGCTCCTGTGTTAGGACCCCAGAACAGAATGGAGTTGCTGAAAGAAAAAATAAACATATTGTTGAAGTTGCAAGAAGTATTCTATTTGCCTCACATGTCCCTACAAAATTTTGGGGTGATGCTATTCTCACTGCTACCTACCTTATAAACCGAATGCCATCCAAGGTTTTAGGGTTTAAGTCTCCCTTCAGTCTTCTTCATCCGGACAAGGATCTTTTTCCTATTCCTCTTCGTGTCTTTGGCTGCACTTGCTATGTACATATCCCAAGTGTCCAGAGACATAAATTTGAACCAAAAGCCCACAAGTGTATCTTCCTTGGTTATTCCCCCACACAGAAGGTTACTGTTGTTTTGATACAAAGACTGGCACTCGGTATGTCTCAATGGATGACACCTTTGATGAGCTTTCTTCCTTTTATGGTTCTTCTCTAGAGAGACATTGTCCAAAGGGGGAGGATTTGTCACAGGTGTTTGCCCTTCCTCTTCCTGTCCCAATTGAGTCTTTTGCCAAGTCTCTTCCTCCTTCAAATGAGTCAAGGGAGGATCAGTCACTTCACTCTCATTCCAGTGTTCCTATTCCTCCTCCTTTACCTCCTCACCCTCTTTTTAATCCCAGGTTGTACCAATGGCAGAGAACCAGAAATGAGCAAATTGTTTCCCCTACAACACATGAGCCTCATGCACTTCCAGTTACAGATGAGACAACAGGTACTGTTACAGCTCCTTTGGAGCCATCATTCCCAGACCTTGATATCCCCATTGCTATTAGGAAAGGAAAAAGGAAGTGTACTACACATTGCATTTCCAAACACCTTTCTTATAGTTTGCTCTCTCCTTCATATTTTGCCTACCTTTTTTCTGTTGCTTCTAACCCAATTCCCAGGTCTGTGTCAGAAGCTCTTAATATTCCAGAATGGAGAGATGCTATGAGAACAGAAATTGATGCCCTGCACAAGAATGACACTTGGGAAGTGGTTGATTTGCCTAAAGGGAAGGATCCAATAGGCTGTAAGTGGGTTTTAACTATCAAATATCATGCTGATGGCACAATTGAAAGGTACAAGGCTAGGCTGGTTGCAAAAAGCTATACACAACCATATGGGATTGATTATCTGGAGACCTTTGCCCCTGTTACCAAGTTGACTTATATGAGAGTTCTGCTATCTTTGGTTGCACACTCAGACTGGCCACTTTATCAACTGGATGTAAAGAATGCATTTCTGAATGGAGAGTTACATGAGGAGGTCTATTTGTCTCTTCCTCTAGGGATGTATGAAACAGATATGAAAGGAAACGTCTGCAGGCTGAAGAAATCTCTTTTATGGACTCAAATAGTCCCCTAAAGCATGGTTTGAAAGGTTTAGGGCTGCCCTTGTTAGCTTTGGCTATGTACAGACACAGTCTGATCATGCTCTCTTTGTGAAGAGGAGAGGATCCTTGGCCGTTTACCTGATTGTGTATGTTGATGATATTGTTGTGACTGGTAATGATGTCTCTGGGATTAATGATCTCAAATCTTTCCTTCATACAGAGTTTGAGATCAATGATCTGGGGGAATTGAGAAACTTTCTTGGCATAGAAGTTGCTAGATCCAAGGATGGGATCCTTATCTCTCAGAGAAAGTATGTTCTTGATTTGCTCTTTGAAACAGGGAAGATGGGTGCTAGACCAGTTGCTACTCCTATCGATATGAGCCATAAACTCTCTGCTTTAGATGGAATATTGCTAGAAGATAAGGGAGTCTTCCAGAGACTACTTGGAAAACTTCTTTATCTATGCATGACTTGGCCAGACATTGCATATATTGTCAGTTGCATCAGTCAGTTCATGCATGCTCCCAGGGATACTCACATGGCAGCAGCAGAGCGGATTATGTGTTATTTGAAGGGCTCCCCTAGAAAGGGAATTCTATTTGCTAAGCATGGCCATATGAAACTTGAAGCCTACACAGATGCTGATTGGGCCGGAAACATTGATGACAGAAGATCTACCTCTGGGTACTATATCTTGGTGGTGGGTAATATTGTCTCTTAGAGAAGCAAGAAACAATCAGTTATTGCTCGATCTTCAGCCGAAGCAGAATACAGAGCCATGCTTATGGAGTTTCTGAACTATTGTGGCTTAGATCCTTGATGGAGGAATTGGGTATTGAGCATGATAAGCCAATGATGTTATACTGTGATAATTAGGCCGCCATCAACATTGCTCACAACCCAGTGCAACATGACAGAACTAAGCATATTGAAGTTGATAGACACTTCATTCGAGAAAGAGTGGCTTCTAGAGAAGTGTGTCTACCTTTCATCACCTCTGAAGGACAGTTAGCAGATTTCCTCACCAAGGGCATTCCCAAGGCTAAACTTGAACATGATACTGGCAAGCTTGGCATGATTGACATCTATGCTCAGCTTGAGGGGGAGTGTAGAGAAGATGGGCCGAATGGCCCATAGGCTATTTATCCTTTTTATCTTTTATGTTCTTTGCTGTAATGGGCCTTAATCTGGGCTTTATTCTTTCTTATGTTATGTCTTTTTAATTTTTTGCCCAACTAGGGGTTTCTCTGTAAATTACTAAAGTTTAACTTAATGAAATAGAATTAAGGGAGTAAGAGAAGAGCTTATGTTTGAAAATCTCTCTCTTTGAACCCAAGTTGCCGCCACCTTCTTCTTCTTTTCTCCTCTTGAACTCTGATTTCTACTACTTTCTTTTGAATTTTTGCAACTTTCTAAGCAGTCCTTTCTTCTCAAAAGGCTGTTTTTCTTCTCATGCTAAAATGACAAGTGCTCTTTCGGGCAAGGACTAATTCAGTACCTCAGACATGTGGTTGCAGCAGGTATGATCATGGCAGACCCAGAGAAGGTGGAGGCCATTCAGAAGTGGCCCAAGCCCATTACTGTGAAGGCACTGCGGGGTTTTCTTGAGCTTACAGGGTGTTATTGGCACTTCATTAAGTGGTATGGGCTTATGGCTGCTCCATTAAATTACCTATTGAAGAAAGATTCATTTAGGTGGACCAAGGAGACCCAACGGGCTTTCAAAGGACTGAAAACAGCTGTTTCTAGCCCTCCAATTCTCACTCTCCCAGACTTCTCTCAACCCTTTGAAGTAGAATGTGACGCTTCGGGAGTAGGGGTAGGGGTTGTCCTGATGCAAAGGGGGCATCCCATTTTTGCTTATTTCAGTAAAGCCCTCTCATCAACTCACTGAAATCAGTCCACTGTCAAGAAGATGATTGCTGTAGTGATGGCAGTGCACAAGTGATGTGCCTACCTCTTGGGTTGCCAGTTTGTTATCAGAACAGACCAAAGGAGTTTGAAATATATAGCAGATCAATGGGTACACACTCCGGAGCAACAAAAATGGCTTAGTAAACTTATGGGCTTCGACTATCGCATAGAATATAATCCTGGGCCCACAAACAAGGTGGCCGATGCGCTGTCATGAGTAGAAGAGTTAGCCCAGCTAACCTGTTCTCAGCCCAGTTTCCCTCTTTTTGAAGCTATACGACAAGAAGCCAGGTCTGATCCCCAGTTGCAGATCATTAGAGATAAGTGGCCCCGAGATCCATCCCATGTTGTTGGTTATCATATTGTGGGGCCTGATCTCTTCTTCAAGGGCCGGTTTGTGGTAGCCCAAAATTCAGCCCACAAAACTGAACTGTTAAAGTTATTTCATGACTTTGCCTTGGGAGGGCACTTAGGGGTGCTACGGACGTTAAAGAGGCTCAACAGCCACTATCATTGGGTAGGAATGCGCAAGGATGTTTTGTGTCATATATCAGAATGTCAAACGTGCCAGCAGCAGAAATACTCGTTACAATCTCCCGCTGGCCTTCTGCAACCTCTCAGGATTCCGGATCAGGTGTAGGAAGACCTTTCCATGGATTTCATCATGGGCCTTCCCCGTTCTGCAGGCAAGGCAGTTATCATGGTAGTGGTTGATCGTCTCACCAAGTATAGCTATTTTTCTGCATTACCCCACTCATACACTGCAGCTATGGTGGCTGACACCTTCGTCCGCGAGGTAGCCAAATTACATGGGACCCCAAGATCACTTGCAAGGAACCCAACTGCACCCTTCCATGAGTCATCACCCGCAGACTGATGGGTAGGCTGAAGTTCAAAATCATTTTTGGAAGCCTATCTCAGGTGTTTTGTGGGAGAAAAGCCCAGACAGTGGGCCCACTGGCTTCTATGGGCAGAATACTGGTACAACTCAACCTACCAATCGGTTGCAAGAATGACACCCTTCAAGGCTCTTTATGGGAGAGAACTTCCTCCCATATTGCCTTATGAGTATGGATCTGCCAATGTGACAGAAGTGGAGACTCGTCTGGTTGCAAGGGATGAGATCCTCAGATTGCTCAAGTCCAATTTGGCAAAGGCCCAGCAGAGAATGAAGGTTCACTATGACACACACCACTGCCAGCTGGAATTTCAGGTAGGTGACTTCGTTTATCTTAAGCTCCAACCCTACTGCCAGGTCTCAGTGATAAGGAGGGCTTGGCATAAGCTAGCGCCTCGGTATTTTGGGCCCTTTAGGGTTCTGGAAAAAGTGGGCCCGGTTGCTTACCAATTGGAACTCCTCGTTACCTTGAAGCTGCACCCTGTATTCCACATCTCGCTCCTCAAGAAGGCAGTAGGAAATCAGACCCCTATCTCACCTAATTTGCCCCGATTCACTGAAGAAGGGGACCTTGACACTGAGCCGGTCAGAATTGCTGACTTCTGTTGGGTTTGTAGAGGCGGACAGGTCATACCCGTAGCCAAAATAGAATGGGCTGGGCTCCCATCAGAAGATGTCACCTGGGAGCCTTATCTTAGGCTGAATGAGAGGTTTCCAAACCTGGACCTTGAGGGCAAGGTCAATGTCAAGGGGGCAGGAATTGTTGGAGCCCAAACACCCCCTTGGAATCCAACAGTAGGTGCAGAGCAGATCCCCATCGATCAGCATTTCACTAGAAGACAGAGAGGCTAGCTTGCCACGTCGGCAGAGCCTCCCTTAGAGTTAGTTACACTGCCATAAGAAGATATTTTCTTCATGATTGCCTCGGTAGGCAAGCTATATAAGGCTCCGATCATGTAATAAGTGATGTGAATGAATATTTCCTTATTACCCCTCTGTGTTATCTTCTTGCTCCCATCCCCGTTCTTCCATCTTTTCCATTTCAGGAGGTTAAGCCACCCTTGAAGGGGCTTCCGAGGTGAGCGGTATCTCATCATATCATTCTTGTTTTGTTATCCTTGTGCTTGTACCTTTATATATATTTTTAAAATTGATGTCGTTTTACTGAATTTTATAGACTTTCTTTTTATCTCATCTTTCTTTTTCTCCACTTAAATTTTTTTGTGTTGGATATATTATTTTGACTATGGTTGGATTCCAGGTACTACTTGGCCTTTCAGGAGTTATGGTCGTCATGCTTTCTGTTCTTGGATCTGTAGGATTTTTCAGTGCTATAGGAGTGAAGTCTACACTAATTATAATGGAAGTCATTCCTTTTCTTGTTTTAGCTGTAAGTTCCATCATTATTACTAAGATTCTTATTCATTCTTATGTCTTTTTTTATAATGCTAGATCTTCTTTATATGTTATATGGTGCTCATACTAATGTTGTATTTCAACATTAACATCTGTGTGGAGACCTCATCCTTTGCTTCTGCTAAGTTGGAGACTTCATGTTATATTCATAAATCCATTGTTAAATCACATATGTTGACATTTCTTTTCGCAATTGTGTTACATACATACCTGAGAATTTTTCATCGAAATTCGTGTTCTACATTATTCATATGCATTAACTATCAAAGCCTTTTTAACTTTCTAAATAATAACTCATGGATGTAGGCATGAAATTGTTAGCAACTTGGTTCAGTGTACTTTAATTACACTGAGAGTTACACATGTTAGAGACACACACACACACACACACACACACACGTGAGAGTTACACATGTTAGAGAGTCATATCCCTGTTCCCCATATCTGGGCATCATTGGATGGAAACGTGGATAGAGACACCAAATCAGAAGTTAATGTGTTAGTTGATGGTACATCTGGTAACAGTATGGAACACCAACAAGTTTATTTCGATTGGTTTTTCTAGCCTGGTTTCCACGTCTTGTTTCTAGCAGATCTAGAGTCTGATTGTAATACTATAGGTTGGAGTGGCTACATGTATATCTTGGTACATCTTGTCAACCAGAAACCATTAGAATTGCCTTTAAAGGCAAATGAGCAATGTATTTATGTGGATCATCAATGACACTAGCTAGTTCATCATTTTCAGTTGGAATTTTCATTCCAATGCCAGCAAGTTTTCAATCAAAGATTCTTTGAGATAGCTCATAAGTTACTTTTTGGAACAAGTAGATCCAGGGTATTTGTTAAATATCTCTTTGATACTGAATTGACTTTAATTCTATAGGTTGGAGTGGA
Source organism: Nelumbo nucifera (assembly GCF_055504915.1). Taxonomy (NCBI): domain Eukaryota; kingdom Viridiplantae; phylum Streptophyta; class Magnoliopsida; order Proteales; family Nelumbonaceae; genus Nelumbo; species Nelumbo nucifera. The sequence goes on along the minus strand of NC_142654.1, from coordinate 64,844,606 downwards.
TAACATGTGTATCTTGGTACATGCTGTCAAACGACAACCATTGGAGTTGCCTTTAGAAGGGCGGATAAGTAATGCACTTGTTGAAGTTGGACCATCTATAACACTAGCTAGTTTGTCTGAGGTTTTGGCATTTGCAGTTGGAAGTTTTATTCCTATGCCTGCATGCCGTGTGTTCTCCATGTTTGCAGGTAAGAGATCTTATCTCCCAATATGAAATGTCTTTCTTTTAATTTCTTTGGTTGACTTTTTTGTAATTGTTCTTTTGCAGCATTGGCTGTTCTTCTGGACTTTCTTTTGCAAGTTACTGCTTTTGTTGCCTTGATAGTTTTTGACTCTTTACGAGCTGAGGATCATAGGGTTGACTGCTTTCCATGCATAAAAATTCCCTCATCATCTTCTGAGCCTGATGGAGGTATTTAAAAGGGTTCTTTCAATACTCTAATGATGTAATTATTCAAATTGTGTCACTTAATAGTTCAAGCATCACCGATTTTGATTTCTTCTTGCTTGGAACTGTGAGAAAATCTGACTAAGCTCAAAATTGTGTAGGCATTGGTCAGAGAAAGCCTGGATTGCTCGCTCGATATATGAAGGTAATGTTTGGTTAAGGGGATCTCCATGGAGAAGGGTAATGTGTTTTGTAATTTATGGTCCTGTTTTGTTCCATTATTCTCTACATATTTATGTACATCTTGTACAGAATCATTAACTTTTTCTTATTCACAAATGTTACTTTGTGGTTCTTGCTTTCATTTCCTAATCTATTGTTGGATCTTTTTGAACTTGAAGGAAGTCCATGCACCGGTTCTTTCTCTTTGGGGAGTTAAAATAGTCGTGGTTGCTATCTTCATTGCTTTAGCTCTAGCAAGCATTGTAAGTTGCTCTTAATGCTTCATTAAACTCAGCCTTAATCCCAACTAATTGGGGTCAGCTACACAAATCCTGTCCTACCATTATGCTCTATCAAGAACTATGTTTTCTTTCAAATTTCTTTGATCTTTCCATAGATCTTTTAGAGTCTTCTATTAAGATTTTTCTTAGCCTTTCTTTTCTTTGCTTTCTGTCAATATATTGAGTAGACAAGTTTTTGAACCTTAGGCATTATGTTCAAGGATACAACCTGGCTTGGAGCAGAAGATTGTTCTTCCCCGTGACTCATATCTTCAGGTTTATGTTTTGAACTTTGGTTATTCTCATTATTCTCTATAGTATGCATATAATACAATGTCCTTTTCTTCATTTGGTATTGTCTCTACTTTTCAGTAATGAATTTTTTTTTCCTTTTCTTTGCAGGGATATTTCAATAACGTTTCTGAGCATCTGAGAGTAGGCCCACCATTATATTTTGTGGTTAAGAACTATAATTACAGGTATTACAATCTTTCTTTTTGAACTATAAATTAGGTGCAATTTGATCATTCTAAGAACTTCCATGTGCATAAGTTACTATGTTGTTTGTATTACTGTTGTTGCTGTCCAGCCTGCACTCTTGCCCTCTGTGGTTGGCCTTAATTGGTGCTAACATGACTTAAGTTTGAAATGGATAGCCAGAAGAAAATGATACGCTGGCGAGTTTAGAGGCATTATTGGTTTCAATTGAGCAATTTTACCAGATTGTCTTTAAGTCTTATGATTGTTTTGATTCTACTTGCATGCATTCAAATGAAATTGTAATGGGTATGCATCCATGGGATCCCTAGTTACAACTTGGGACCCTAATGATTTATTATTGTTGTATCTGTAGAGATACTGGGCTGAATGGGCCTTAACCATTATTTTATTATTATTTGATCTTCTTGTTAGTCATCCTTTTGTTTGAGGCCCATTAAACAAAAGGATGACTAACAAAAAGATCAAATAATAATAAAGAATGGTTAAGGCCCATTTGGCCCAGTATCTCTACAGTATCAGTTATTATTTGGGACCCTTATGACTTTCTAATGTAAACAGCAAAACCAGTTATTATCATGTTTCAAACTGTTTTTTTGGCTCAGTTCATCTCCATGATGGTTCTGATTGTTACATATGGAAAGTTGTGGATCCCTAGACTCTCTATGGGACTCATGGCAAAACCAACATTGTCTTTTGTAGTTTTTTTTCCAGTTTGTGAAAAAACGGAAATTGACATGGGTCTCTAGTCTGGACCACCAATTTTTAGGCATGGTCCTAGGTAAAGAAAAGCTTCAATTTTTCTTGATTCAGGAATTTAAATTTCAAGAAACTATTATGATTTTGAAGTATGAAATGTGGAAGTTGAATTTTCTAATTGAGTGGAATTTTCAATGATTGGGTTGTTGGGAGGAGTTTTGACTCTGATAAGGGTGCATGTAAGGAATAATCTTCACAGTTAGAAGAATGGAAAATTTGTTCACTGGTTGTGATTTGAGGATTTTGGTTTGTTAATTCGTACAAACAAAACTTAATGTACTTTTTACGTTTTTATCATGGTGTTGGGGCTATTTCTTGGTGTAATGGTAAAATCTAGGGGTGACAAGTATGGAACTCAGGTTCTAGTCTGAGAGAAAAGAAGAAAAAGAGCCAAAGGTTAAGCTTATATCCAGTCCACCCCTCCCAAGAACCCAAATAGCTGGGAACCTGGACCAACATTGAGCAATGACCTTTTTTATTGGTGTTGGGGCAACGTTTGTATATGCAGGGGTAAGGCTGCATACATCTTTCCCTCCCCAGACCCTGCATTCCGGGAGCCTTGTGCACTGGGCTGCCCTGTTGGGGCAACATTTCTTATTGATTCTGTAACAAGATATTTTTCTTTTTTGAAATTATTCTATCAACCTCTCTTGTAACATTTTTCTTTTCAACAAATGTAGTTTATTTACTATCACATTCTAAAAAGAAAACATCATGCCATGAAACTCCCCTTTATGCTCCTGCATCAAGGGGTAAAAGAATACCTAAGAGATCAGTTGTTGTATACTACTCAAACCAATCCACTTTATAAACCTACAAAAAGTATTCAAATTTCATCTTCCATAACTACATCACTCCCAAAGATCCTTTTAAAGTTCCTAGCCATACTACTTAATGAACTCCCTTAGTTTTAACTTTTAAGAAATGACCCCTCTTAAGAAATGAACTCAGGTGATCATAACTATGGTTAGGGCTGTCAGTGGTTCTGATTTGGACCAGACAACTAGTGTCCGAGCTTGAAATGATTGGTATTCAAATTCAGAACAGATTTGTTTTCCCATATCCTTCCTAATCAGATTGTTTTTGTATCATATCCAGATAATGATATAATCCATTCACTTCCCTAACTATGGTATGCTTTCTTGGATGAACAATCAAAGAAAAGTACTGAACTTTAAACATAATATATTATCTACAGTACCATAAAAGTTTTAACTACACCAAAAGTTTTTGGCATCTTAACCATCAAATGTTGACTTATACTGGATCTTTTAAGATATTTTTCTAGCTGAAAAGGTATTAAGAACTTGTGCAGAATTTGTTCTTCTCTCCATTTTGAGACCAGTTATCTCATTGTTGATTGTTTATTTGTCTTGACTCAAAACAAGATTATTGAATTTCCATTATTTTTGGTGTTGGTTTACCTGCTTCTCAGCTCAGAATCAAGACATACAAACCAATTATGCTCCATCAGCCAGTGTGATTCCAACTCCCTTTTAAATGAGGTAAACTGGTTGCTAGTGAAACAGCTATCACTTCTAATAATATATTTTTGTTTCCCAGTTTATTGTTTGTGTATTTATTTGTAGTTAAACAATCATAATGAAGTATATTGCATTTATATGAATTGACTTAAATATATGTGCCATCCACAACTTTATTCCACTTGATATGCATTGGTTTGATTTCAGCGTGTGAAAGATACCTTTCTCTGAAAAAATACAACCTTTAAATCACTCCCTAAAAGTAGTTTTTGTATAATTTGTTTGTCTGGATCAAATTCACAAAAGTTATAAAACTCTCCAAAAACTCAGTACATGGCAAGTAGTTGGCTTAAAGTAAAATATGATCTGAAAGTACATTTGGCATTTGGATTTCCCTGTGGCATTTTAAAAGCACAAAAACAATTCTGTATCACATGTTTTTGCTACTTAGTATATTTGATGCAGCCACATGGACTTTGGAGACTTCCAAATTGCAGTACTAAAAGTAGACACATGTATGGTCTGATGTCATAGTGTGGAAATAGGTTACCGCATCCAAATGCCTATTCATACTGTTTAATAATGTGAAAAGCATGTTCTGAAAACACGTTTTACTAAACAAGTTTCATAATACATAACCTAATTTTAAGGGTCTCTTTAACTCATTTTTCTATCTTAATTAATGACCCTCTAATGAGCTTTTCTTTGCCCGGGGGCTTGGAACAAGGATAGATTTTATCTCTTTTTCTATTTATTTTGGTGGGAAATCTTTAATATCTTAGTAAGCTGGCTGAGGTAGAGAGTGACCATTTAAGGTCTTCATAGTAGAAATGGAAATTGTAAATTTTTTAACGATCATCATTTTTGTTTTCAAGAACCAGATGGTGGATTCTGTGATGAACTTGTAGTTTTTCATAAGATGTTTTCAATAGATATCCAGTTTCAAGGTTGATCATGGGCAGTGGTATTGTGGAGATTTATAAAGGGGATGATATTCTTCTCGAGTTTGTCATAATCTTTAGGTGTGACTTCTTGTTTCAATCACTTGGTTATCGTGGCCCCTCTAGGAGGAACTCCTAGATTTAATGGAATCAACTCTGTGATTGAGGTTTTCTAAGAAGCTTCTGACCTGGAAAAATAATAATAATTTCATGAAGAACAGAATGATATTAACGAAATCCACCTTCCATCCTTCCTATCTATTTGTTGAATTTGGAGTCCATATTGGAGATTTGTTTGGAAAATGGAAACGGGTGAGTTTAAGACCACCGTAACAATTGGAAGATTGTAGTGAACAGATGATGAAGCTTCGGGGTTTTCGAAGGGTTAGGGGCAGAAATAACTTCATTTTGAGGAATCTCTCAAAAAAAAAAATCTTTCGAAGTGATTTGGAGGTTCCCTTTAGAACCTAGCAGGTTATGACTTTGGTGTTGTATCCCTGGATTTACATATGTATGATGTTGGGGCAAAATCCTGCACATAGTTAGCTCTGTTTTGCTAGTTTTACATTCTAGTTTGTGGTCCTCTATAAGTTGGTTTATATGCATGTTAATTGTTTTGAAAGTTATCCCTGGATTTGCATAATGTTGGGTTAAAATCCTGCGCATGGTTAGATCGGTTTTGTTAGTTTTACATTCTGGTTTCTGGTCCTTTATAAGTATAAGATGGTTTATGTTCATGTTAATTGTTTTGAAAGTTGTCTTTTATTGTCTCTGACAAAAAGTTTGAAAAGATCCAAATTCTTTTAGTGCCTGACTCTCTCCCTCAAATTCTTTTAGTGCCTGACTCTCTCCCTCAAATTCTTTTAGTGCTTGACTCTCTTCCTCTCTCTCTCTCTCTCTCTCTCTCTCTTATTTTTGCAGATAGCAAGGGCATCCTTGGTACCGGAATCAAGCTACATTGCTAAGCCAGCTGCTTCATGGCTTGATGACTTTCTTGTATGGATTTCCCCAGAAGCATTTGGTTGCTGCCGGAAGTTTACAAATGGCAGTTACTGTCCCCCTGCTGATCAGGTCAATGATCTATATAATAGGCATTTTTATTGTTTAGAGGAGACTATTAATTTATGGAAAATGATATCAATAAATGTGCCAAGCACTCCTCTTAGAAATTTAGGCTAGCACTTGCTACCTGAACTTCCTATACCATAATTTAAATTCCTTCCTTTTAATTTGAATCCTGTTCTCTTTTTCTTCCCCATGATTACTCTCTTAAAATAGACTTTACTCTCCTAAAATTGAAAGTTCTTTTCTGATGAACTGGCATGAATTCTGCAAAAACCTACAGTAACCGTGGCCTGAGTTTGTCTTTACTCTTATAAGATATTGTGCTATTGGTAGTGGCTTCACAAAGCATGTATCTACCAAGGTTCGAAATTTTGATACGTATCGGACCATATCAGCCGATACATATCATATTGGGGGCTTCCTGATACGCCCTACAGAGGGTGTTTTGGGGTTTAATCAGGTTCAAGGGGTAGACAGGCCTTAAGCCGACCCCCTCAGAACCAGGTTTAAAAAAAAACTAAAAAAAATAGGGGAGTGAGCCCCGATGGCATATCGGGCTGTATCGATATTTTGAACCTCGGTATCTACTGGGTCATTGAGTACTCCTAGGTAGGTAATATTCTTTATGGTTCACTATGTGGTAGCGACAACCCCATTGCAGGTGCCTGCATCTGCATGGACCAGAAAGGACTACCACCAGAGACTTTAATCATCTTGATGAGCTAGATGGTTAAACTGGCTAACCAGCTTGCCTGTATGGTTGTTTTGGAATTATAGTAGCAACTCAACTCTTGAATTAGTATATCTGATTTCATTATTTATTTCACCATTTGTCTACTTAAGCACATGCATTTTTTGTCCAGCCTCCATGTTGTTCCCCTGATGAAAGTTCTTGTGGTGTTGGTGGGGTATGCAAAGATTGTACCACGGTAATGTTGCCTCTTATAAGCATTTAAGGAATTTCTTAGTGTTTTTTTATGTTGTGGTTATCATGAAAATATTTTTTCTGATGCCTATCATGTGAATCAAGACACAAAATACTCTTAAAATTCACAAGAGTGGGTTTAGTGCTAATGTTTTGTTGTACTTTCAGTGCTTCCGTCATTCAGATTTGCATAATGATCGTCCTTCTACTGCACAATTTAGGGAGAAACTTCCATGGTTCCTTGATGCCCTACCATCTGCTGATTGTGCCAAGGGTGGACATGGGGCTTACACCAGCAGTGTGGATCTGAATGGTTTGTAAAAATGTCTTTCTTCTTCATAAATGTGCAATATAATCTGGTCTATCTGCTTTTACATGCACACTTTCATGTATTGTACAATTTAGTTCTTCAAACCAATATCTGGTTGCACCAATCAACTTGTCACCTGTCCAGGTTTCTGGGTCCATTTAGCCCCTGAACCACTTACTTGCAAAACGTTGACTTGGTCAACAACTCCATGTGCTATCCAATTGAACTGCTTAACTGTTTGACCTAGTCAGCAGGTCATGAATTAGATATTAATTCTCTTTTTCTCTCTTTAATATTTTATCCATTTCCATCATTGATAACAATATTCTCACTTATCACACTTATTTTGGTTTAATATGATGAATATATAATATTAGAGGCATGCCCAATTTTTCTGGAGATTTTCTGTAGTTTTATGTGTTTCCTGCATTTTATCTTTATTTATTATTTGATTTATGAAATTACAGGTTGACCCATTTGACCCCAATGGTTGAGCCACAAACCTGCCACCGGTAGGGGAAGTGGTTCCATATCTGGGTCATTTTTAAAACATTGTCTCAATCTCTTACCTTTCTTTAGTAGAATTATTTTGATTTTTTTTGTTAACTGAGTATTTCTGGTTAGCAGGTTACAACAGTGGTATTATACAAGCATCGGAATTTCGTACATATCATACCCCACTAAATAAACAAGTAAGCTAGAATCTTAGAAAATTAAAACTGGAATATTATTTTTTTTTCAGCATGATTTATTCAAGTGGTATTTCACAGAGTGATTATGTCAATTCAATGCGAGCCGCACGAGAGTTCAGCTCAAGGGTTTCAGATTCTTTGGGGGTAATCTTTGAATTCTACCAAAGCAGAATTACCTTTCTATTTATCCTGTTACCCCATCATGTTTTCATATAATAAATGTTGGGGTATTGAAATGAACATGAATTGGAAGCAATAATTAAGAAAGTTTCCTTTTTTCTTTAACATCATTATTGAGATTGTTTCCTCCTGGAAGGAAAGAAGTGTGGAATTATGGACCCACTGATTAATGATTATTAATTATTTCATTTTCCAAATACATGAACGCAAATTCAAGGGCTACTGATGAATGTTTATTAATAAGTTGATACTGTTAAGAAACTAATGAGCCACCAACATCTAGATGTACATTATCTGTTTTGGGGTATTTTCAAAGATTCTATAATATATTTTATTATTTACCTAACTTTTCAAGAAGTCACTCCTAGGTGAAAGGGCGATGGTCTTTATGAACCTTGTTTTCAAACTATAGGTTAGGGGTTCAAGTCATGTGAACATCCTATTTTGGATTTTTTTTTTAATTTTATCTATTGTGCATATGTAGGTGTAATCATGTAAACATGGATGAGATAGAATTACAATAACTTTAAAAAGTTCCAACATTCCATTGTGCTTAAACTTTAACAGATATGTAGTTTCAAAGTCGGGTATGATATTGGCAATCCAAATTAACTAGATCTAAAGGCCAAATTATTTCTTGTTTACCTAAAAAGGCCAAAATTATTTACCCTTTGGAATAAAAAGGCACACATTGCAGCTGTTGTCACTTATCCTTAAATTATGGACACTTAAATGATGATGATAATGGTTTTGTTGGGACAAGGCTTAGATGATGATGCTGATGTTGTAGGTGTTGGCAATAGTCGGGCAAGCCTCAAAATTCAAATAAATTGTACAGAGACGACACCTCATGTAGTCATGTCCAAAAGAGACACCTGAATCATTGGTTTCACCATGATTGAAGGAATTGCAGCCTCGGGTTTTACATAACTAGTGTGTGGGCATTATATACTAGAGACAATTCCTGAGAGGACTAAAAGTTTTAGAATATCTTTCTAATGGTGTGGGAACTTGCTTTCTTAAAGACAACTTTAAGTGGTAGGCCTTGCAGTTAATAGTTTTATGCAGCTTGATTTAGTTCTTATCCAAGAGTATGTATATCCAGGAACATATACGTGAAAATTTCTGAAAGCATGAGTGCTAACTAAATTAGAATAGTATAATAACTGATTCTAAAAATTTGACTCATAAAAAACGACATATTATCCAACACAGAAACCAAATTTTGTCAATGTTTTATCCAGCACTCTAACAAATTATTTTCCTCCGCAATGGAACTAAATTCTATGTTTTCAGTTGACATAGTCCTTGACCTTTTTCCTAGACTGATTGGATTTTTCTGATGCAGATTGAAATCTTTCCTTATTCAGTATTTTATATGTTTTTCGAGCAATACCTGGATATTTGGAGAACAGCATTGATCAACCTTGCAATAGCTCTTGGTTAGTTTAATACAAGAATTCTTGTAGTTCATACCTGGATCATATCTTTAATATCTAGTTTTGCCATGTTCTGAATATTTTCACTTATATAATAATGTATTAGCCAAGTGAAATGATAATTTTCATATCTTTTTTGGTCTAGAATCCCCTTTCAAATTTAATGTTTCTTTCTATTGAAATAGTTCAGTTGGATATGGATCCAAACTTGATAGTAAATAATGAACAAAAATAAGCATTCCTGCAATGCTATTATTATACAAGGCATAAATATTTTAGCAACTTAAGATGCTAGAATCAAATTTAAATAATTGAAAAATAATATGGTACCGTTCAAAATACAGAATCAAGACAGATTGGTAAGAATATTTGGAACCCATTGCTCTTTTCAAGAATAAGCTGTCGGTGCCTAAACTATGGTCATCTTGGCTTTCCCATTGTCATTTTAGGGGTTTTAAATTAGTAGTCTTCATTGTCAACTTAGTTCGAAAGAGAAAAACAGAATATAAAAGGGTGTGTTCAGTAGTCCACCCGCCCAAAGAGAGATATCTTATATATGTTTTCTATACAAGGCTGAGAAAGGACCATTATGTCCCTCTCTTACAAGAAAGAATAAAAAGAATACAGTGTACAAATGTTACAGCATAAAAAGGTTCTCCCAGAAGCCAAAAAAAGAAAGAATATATGACTGAAATCTTCAGTTTCTACATTCATCTGGCATATCCAAGCATCTCCTTCAACTCTCTCATCTTGTTATTAATTGTCAGATGCCGAATATTCTAATTTTTTTTAACTTTGTTCAATTTTTAAATGTGTTGCTTCTTGACTGAGTTATGCTTAATATCCTTGAATTTTGAGTGATGAACCTAAAGTATAAATTCTAGGTTGCTTTATGATGCCTTTATAGGCTTCATTTTCCATGAGCTTTGACAGCCATTTTATTCTTGTTATCTTTAATTTTTATTGAAAGTGGACAAGAAGCTAAAGGTTGGAACTTGGGTCTTCTATTGGATGATTTACTTCCTTGTATTGATGTGAACTTTTATTTAATGGTTTAATAGGTGCCGTATTTATTGTCTGCCTGGTCATCACTTGCAGGTTTGTTTTCATTTTATTTTACTTAAAATTGCATCATTAATCATTTTCTGTTTACTTGAGGAAAATGGATTATTGAAGAAGATGTGTTTCTTCTCTTTTAACCAAAGTATCACTAATTGGTTTTTTCCCAATTACATGCAGTTTTTGGAGTTCCACAATTATCTTAATTGTCTTGTCAATGATTGTTGTGGATCTCATGGTGAGCCTTCCCCTATCTTTGCAACTATAAGAAATAATAACCCCACCGCTATTAAGTGTTTATCCATTTTTACGATAAAATACAAATATGCTTATTTTTAGGAAGAATATATCTATTAGGTAAACTAAGTTTTTGTAGAGTCATATTGGAGTTGTTGGTTGCAATCCTTTGCATGTGCAATTGAAATTCTCACTTTGTTTCTACGCTTTTGTGTTGCATTGATGTGCTAAATGGTTATAATCTTATCTTTTATGTTTCTTTGACATGAAAAATTGAACTCTGCAGGGGGTGATGGCAATTCTAGATATTCAACTGAATGCGGTTTCTGTTGTAAATCTTGTAATGTCGATAGGAATTGCTGTTGAGTTTTGTGTTCATATCACACATGCTTTCTCGGTCAGTATTAATCCCATTTCAGTTTTATTTTGAGGACTAACTAACCTTTACCTAATGTTGCACTGGAGGAGAAATTTCGTAGACTATTGGCTCTGGTGTTGAGGGGATTCTGTTGATAGAATTGTGAATTGTCATCAGTTCTAATAATCTTGTGCTTTTCTTGTCACAGGTAAGTGGTGGCGACAGAGGCCAGCGAGCAAAGGAGGCTTTGAGTACAATGGGAGCTTCTGTCTTCAGGTTAGCATTTCATTCTTTTCACCCTGTTTCCTCCCTAAAGATACATAGAAGGAAGCTAAAGTCTTGATACCGGTTGGTTGAACACTCTCCCCTGGATGTAAATGGCTTGAAGTATCAGAGATGATGTTTCCATCAGTGTTTGCCTGATTAAAACATAAAATAGAAGCAGACTGGCATAGTATTCAGAAAGGCCATCACCTAATGATTGCCATAACTATTTGGACCTAATTCTTTTTTGCATAAAGTGACTGCTCTCAGACTCAAATCAACATTCTCATTCTTGTCAGCATGAGGTTTGCCATTGCACATATCATCTGCTATTGAGGCATATTGATCCATGCACGCATGTAACGACCGATAATAATATAAAACACGTGAAATGATGAGAAAAAAGGAAAGCTGAAGTATACATGACAGTAAATGTAGAGATGGCAAATTTTCCCGTCCCCGTGGGGCCCCGCCCCGCCCTGATCGGGGCGGGTTTTTTGACCACTGATCGGAGTTCAGGGAAAACCCGAAACTCTGGGGTTAGGGACGGTATTTGTCCACCCTGCCCCAACTATATTATATAACATAATATATATAATTAATATATGCTAATATGTTCTAGGTAGCTTTCAAAAAAAAAAATTAATAAGTATACAAGTAAGAATGACCGAGGTGGGGCGGGGAGGATCCCCGTTCCTCGTGGGGACAGGTACGAGGTTATGATTTTTAGCCCCTCCGGGGTTCGGGGTGGGGAATTTGAATTCGGGGTTGGGTGCAGGGCAGGCAAAACCCGGCCCTGCCCCGCCTCATTGCCATTCCTAAGTAAATGTGGCACATAACACATCTTTTTTTAGGTTTGCAATGGAAAATGGTTTAATTTTGTAACAATTAGTACTATTGGACACATTTTTTCTTATGTTTAGTGTGAAAAAGGAAGATCAGGGCAAAAACACTCAAGAACCATTTGACAACAGCTGAAGTGGCTAAACTAAATAGCTTATTGATCTGTCTTTTAGTAAACAAATTATAAGTAGGTTGTGAGCGCTTTAATGAATGAAGCTGAAGTTTGGTTGACTATCATATCCTTGAATATTTTATCATATATTATTTTATCCACCAAAAAAGATGAAGCAACAAGCCATTCAGTTCAGCGACTTCAGCTGTTATTGAATGACCTCTCAGTAACTTGAATATGTATATCAGCTTGATAATTTTTTCTTCAGGATGTCCCCTCTTTCCATCCTCTCCTAAAACAACTTGTATCAAGCACATTTCAATTAGATATTCCTTTCTGATCCACAAGTTTAACTCCCGGACTGGACTAGAGAGGTAGGGAGAGGTCTAAACCATGAACCAGATGAATCTTGAACACATTATCGTTCTGCTCTCTTTGTCCATACTACTGATTTATTCTATGTTTAATTCTTTCACTGACAAATGTTACTGTTTCTTATGTTCTTTTTTTCAGTGGAATTACACTTACGAAGCTAGTTGGAGTGATTGTCCTATTCTTTGCAAGATCAGAAGTTTTTGTGGTCTCTGATCTTACCCACCCAGCTTTGATTTTTATGGGCATGTCTGCTATCTGCTTCCAGCAATCTAAAGTCTAAACACTGTTGTCTCTTGGCAGGTTTATTACTTCCAAATGTACCTCGCATTGGTACTTATTGGGTTCTTACATGGGCTTGTATTTTTGCCTGTAAGTTGGACTGAACTTTCCTTATTACAAATTAGCATATCTATGATGCCAGAACACCCTGTGAATTTTGATGAATACCAGCTGCTTGGTTACCAAGTTTATGATACCATTGGATTGGTTATCATGCCTTTCTGGTATCATAATCGTATCATGGACCCATCTATTTATGATACCATTTGGTTGGTTATCAAGCCTTTCATCCATGTTGAATAAGAAGAAAAAGAAAAAGGTCACATGTCCTTCAAGAATCCATGGAGTGTTTAGAGTCCAATGCAGGCCCAACATTGACACTTGGTTCGTTTTAGGAGTGTCCATGCCACACTGAAACTTAGTATGCATTTCATGCACAAATCAAAATTTTAGGACTATAAAAGATAATGGTTTGAATGCAAATAACTATACACTCTAATGATGCCTTTAGCTAATGCCCTTGATAGCCATGGTCTAACAATGCAAAAGTTTAACAAAGTTTCACAGTGAATTATGCCTACAACCATCCACATTTTGCACAAACTTTCCTACTGAGAATGGTCTGGCTTTTATGTTTACTAGGTGGTACTGAGCATTTGTGGCCCCCCTTCAAGATGCCTACTAATTGAGAAGAAACAAGAAGAGCAGTCATCTTCATCACAATTGTAGGTGATGGGTGTGTAATGTATTGCACACTCCATCTTTTACATGCTGTTGGTTTTGTATCGATACTATGTATATTGCATGTATAATCGAGCACTTGCTAAAATAGTCTCAATAGTGTAAATTAAATAGGTGTCTTTAGCATCACGACCTTTTGTTGTCTGTTTTCATCTTCAGGAATGCCAGCAAAAAGGTAAGCTGTAAGCGATATAGATAAATTTAAGTTCCACCGTCATGGTAGTTGCTTAATTTTGGATTTGGAATTTTTTTTTATTGATTGGAAACGGTAACTTTCATTAAGGATATCAAATAAACATCTTACACTGTCAACCACTCAGACAAAAGAGTGTTGACCCCAACTGTCCCCTGTTTTGCCAAGCTATCTGCCACATAGTTTGCTGATCTCCTTACCCATTTGAATGTTACTCCAACTTCCCTTGCCAAACAAATTATTTTCTTTATTTGCTGTCGTCTATACATCCATACACCCAACTTCTCTGTTTTCAGCCACCCTATCAACAATTTAGAATTCCCTTCCACCTCTAAGTTCTGAAATTCCCATTGCTTGGCAAATCTCAGGCCATGTAGGAGAGCCAAAATTTCAATTCTCAGAGTCTCCCACTCCTATGGGACCAGAGTATAGCGCCACCATTCTGCCCTCCCCATCCCCAAAGACTCCCCCAGCTCCGAGGGTCCTGAATTACCCATGGAACTTCCATCAAAATTTAATTTTACCTTTTGTTGTGTTGGTGGTGTCCAAGAAGGCTGAATAACAGGCTATCTTGTTGAAGAGTTTGCCACTACTGACCAACCCCTTTGTGTGTGTGGATTGGTCCACACCACACCACAGTCACAATTGTTCTGAAATGTGGACATATTCATTTTTGATTCCATGTATCTCATTCATTTTATGAATGATATACACAGTTAATCACAAATATCTAATTTTTGCATTTTATATGATAAATATTTTAAAAAATGCATCAATGAATTAATACTAACCAATAAATATTAATTTTTTTATAAAACAGTAATAAACTAATTAAAAATTTTAAAAATATTTTTTAAATATTTAAAAATATTATTTTATTGATAAAAACATTAAAAAATTACAAGAATTAAGTAAAATAATTAATATTTTAGATCATACAGCTAAAATGCAACTGTAGGAATTTCATAAATAAAACTGAAGGTGTATCTCTGTGTATTTGTAGTCTCTCTTAGATCACACAACCTCTGACCCTTGCTCCTTGAATCATGGGATCAAAAATAAATTGTAGAGGGGATGTGTCCACGAGTTTTTTCCATTGACGATATATTGGGGTGTGGACAGGACTGGTCCACACTATATTGAGTTACCCAATCAAACTAATCTTCATCCCGTGGATGGGACCGAAAATTAATGTGATGCTCGGCATCGCCTAAGACTAACCATTAACCAAACTCTTAACCAATTAATTCTCTAACCAAAGTTATATAGAGAGAGAAAAGAAAAAAGCTACTAATTCATTCGACAACAAACCATAATCTACATTTTATTTTTACTTGCCCCCAATTCCCAACAGCAGGAATTAGAATTTGGTTGTGGGTAAAATGATCATTACACAGACGTATGCCCAATTACCTCCCTGGCTCCCTCGTTATGTATGCAGAAAAATAACAAACCAATTTATACGGTGCAAAAATAACAAACCAATTTATAAGGTGCAGAATCCCATTCTCCTTGTCCGTACTTTAGGCTGTCTGGTTGCAATGCAAATAAATATACACTGATGCA
Source organism: Nelumbo nucifera (assembly GCF_055504915.1). NCBI lineage: Eukaryota > Viridiplantae > Streptophyta > Magnoliopsida > Proteales > Nelumbonaceae > Nelumbo > Nelumbo nucifera. The sequence goes on along the minus strand of NC_142654.1, from coordinate 64,829,395 downwards.
AAATTATGGTAATGCAAATTATTTGACTGGAAATTCTGATCTATTTTTGTTTTAAATTTTAGTTTATTTTGTTTGATTGCAGTACAAATGAAGTAAATTAAAACCTGAAGTAGAATAAAACAAAATCCATAACAAAATTAAACAAGAATTTACATTTTTTTTTCATTAACTCTCATGCATTTGCACTAATGCAAATAAAATTAAACTACAACCAAACACAGTCTTATGGTCATCCCTTCTCCCATTGAAACTAAAATCCGTGTGCCTACTTGGTATTCAAGGAATTCCACCAAAGCATAATTTTATGCTCACTAGGAAGTTCACCAGGCTCAAGTAATTCCTCTTCTGTCTCTCTACCTCAATATATGGTTTCAAGTATCAATTTCCATTCACCAGTCATGTCTCCTACATGAATCTGTTTCTCAAGCTGTTTTCAACAAGTCATTCCCTGGAGATCTTCATTAAGGTAACTATAGATTTTCTTTTTTCTCACTCCTCTCCCATTAAGCCATCTACATCTTGAGAACCTCAAAATAAGGTAGGAATGGCTTCCAACATCAAAATCACTTACAAACCAATCAATTGGTAACCCTCTACCTAGTTCGGTGGCCAACCAACTTGTTGGCTCAGCTGAAGTCCCATAAAACTAATTTTTGAGAGTAAGGGCTTGTTCGTTTGCTCTAACATCTAAAAGCGTAATAATTACATAAAGAGATATATTGGTATTGGTGAACTTTTCTTTCCTAATGCAAAGAATGCTCTGAATTCTGAAAACTATCAAATGTCCATTCTAACCCCACATATGAGAATTTTTGGGAGTATCATTAGAAAACAAAAAGTTACAAGATTCCACTTCAAGAGATAAGAGATAAGAAGAAACGAACACTCGTTTTCCTCTTAAAGTTATAAGATTCCTCTTAAGAGATAAGAGTTAAGAGGAAACAAACAGGCTCTAAGTTATCCATCGTGAACTTATTAAAATGTGTTACAAGTTTGTACAACAACTATCATGAAGGCCCACTTCGAACTAATGAAGTTTCCATACTTGGGTGGGAAACCTGGTGGACAAAGAGTTTAATGGTGCGACTCCGAGATGACTTGTATATGTCTATACAGTCCCCCAAGTCGGCATCACATGTTAATAGGACCCATTTGGAATCATTAACCATATACTTCAGCTCAATTCTATTGGTATCATCAATGTTGAATCTCTCTGCAATCTCTTGTTGTAGATCTTTAAAGCCCCAAGTGGATTGCAAACTGAACCGTATTTTATCTTCTTCATAGGTAACTTTCACTCTAATTGCACCCACACTCTGTGAAACATGGGAACCACTCCTAGGCAATGGAGGTAAGTTCTCAAGAGTCGGATGCTCACAGAGGGATTTCTGGGTATGTGATCTTGCAAGAGGCTTTATTTCCTCTTGACTTGATGCATGCAACTCTGCATCATTACATGATCTCGTTAATACACCACCAGCCTTTTCAGACACTGAAATATCTTCACTACCAGCAAGATGGATAGCATGCGCATGTTGTTGTATTCCAGTAGAAATACAGTGGCTTGAAACAGAGCTCTGAGTGTAAGAAGTGGAAGGTGATTTTGGGGGAGCAACAAGGGAGCTTATTGCTCCCCAAGATGTTGCTTTTAACGACTTTGGATCGTCATTTGGAGAAGTCGGATCGGAGAAGTTCAAGTGGAAGGAGCCAATCTGAAAGACACCGTCTGCACCCTGGACTGAGTCAATTACAACCTTAAGTTTTCTCAATGAGTGGCCCACCTTCTTGATCTTCCGAGATGGCCATCTAGTGATCCCATGTTGCCTGCATATCCTTTTCAGTGTGGTGGGGCATACTGCAACAGAAACAAATGCTATTAGTTGCTAATCAGTTCTTAGATGTCACCATCTAAAATGAACCCATTTGTGTTCAGCAAAAGTTTCCTTGATAATGAACTGTGTTTTTGAACAGCCTAAAATGAATCCATTTCTGCTGGCCATGGTGTGGATGGAAATGCCATGTAATGACATCTATAGGCTTCTCCCTTGTTTGGTAAAAGAAAAATTCCATAAGCCATGCATCCTATGTGAACAAGGAACACACTGATCCTTTAATCAGGCTTTCAAATTTCACCAGCAATGCTTGGCTCGGAAATACAAGTAGGGCTATAATCAGATCGGACTCGAATTTTAATCAGATCAGATGGGGTTAAATCCATATCCAATCCAATTATTAATATGGATGCAAATTTTAACATCAGACTTTCGGAGTCCATTGACAGCCCTAAATACAATGTGTGTGTATGGATGCAGTTCTCCATTGCCTGCCAGGCTGCCACGGCCTAGCCAGTACAGTCGCTAAACTTATTTGAGAAAAGTGAAACTCACAAAAGAGTATAAAATCCAAAAGCAGATTGATAGAGCTTTTCACTGTCTTGGGACCTGAACAGGAGCAGTTCTAGTTCAGGTGCAGCCATCAAGACCCAACACTTCATCCAAAAACATACCAATTTGTCTGATCATAAATGATTAATTCAACGATAAGATTTCATCTCATATGTCACTTACCACCGATACTCTTGGCAGCATCTTTTAGGCTTCCAGCAAAGTATTGCTGAAGAACTTGCAAGCTGATGATCTTCTCTGTCTTAGTCCGTCTCTTCTCTCCTGTTCTACCACCACTTGAGTAGGTACCTTCACCAAAATCAGAAGATTTTCCATGACAATCAATACTATACCTGGGCCCAGGATCCCGGAGATGCTGCTCATACTCAGATAACATTTTCCCATTTGTTGTGATTTTGTACTCTACAGTTGGTTCTTCCTTTTGGAAAACCACTGGGACACTTTTATCTTTCTGTTGGGACTCCATGATATAAGCAATCTCAGATGATTCTTCTTTACAAGATCCTATGGATTCCATAGATCTGAAATTTGACAATTTTTTTCTATCAGATGTCCCATTTGAGGGAGTGGTTACTTCACTAACTAGGAAATCAGTTTCTTCCACTAGCTCTTTATCTGTGATCACCTGTAAACTCTGGCGAACCTGTTGTACTATGATGAACAAGGAATTAAGAATCACCTTCTGTTTCTCAATATCCACACAATCAACAGGTAAGAAGAACTCCAAGACATAGTCAGTGGTTTCAGTGCGGGTACTCCTCAGGTGGATGGCGACTGCAGCACGCAAACCAAACATCCTAGCATAGTGCAAGAGAGGATATTCTGTCTTGCTGAAGGTAGTTACATCAGTTGAGAAACACAGTTGGTTTGTTGTGAATGCTTTTCCAACAACACCTTGACCTCTAAAAAAGTGGTGCTCAGAGCATGCCTCATGAAAACCCCACAATAGAGGATCTCCCATATGGCAAGCAGAATCCATGGTGGAAACACAATCGGCATAGTTATCATCCGAATGTCGATATCCTCCCTTACACTGTTGGATGCATGGAACCCAGGTTTGAGCCAAGGGTAAACTGTGTGTCTCACAGGCAACCCTTAGAACCTCTAGAATCTCAGGTAGTGCAGCTTGGTAGGAGTTACTGGTTACCTGAATAAGGTAATTCCCTCCATGACTTAAAGTAAGGATATGACAAGATTTATAAACCAAAAAAAAAAACCTTGAAAAGTCTTGCCCTTTTACCTTCAAATGGGAAGACATTGGAACTTCAGAACTCCTAAGATCAACAGCCTGCAGGAAAGGTGAGGATATGGAGTAAGATGAAGTTGTGGTAAGGAAAATATATACTCATTTCTGCATTTGCAGAGAAGATTTCAGAATTTCTGAAAACTTACAAGATTGGTCAGTGTGATATAAACTTGGGCTGACAAGCATGAGAATGTGGATTCAAGTCTAAAAGCACTCGCTTTGGTTGTGTTTAGTTTGAAAGAAAATGAGAGAGAAACAGAAACTTGAGGTGAAGTTCTTAATGAATTTCACAAAATTTATTAATAACTTTCCTTCAACTTTCTGTTTCTTTCTTATTTTCTATCAAACCAAACAATAAGCCTTCATGCCCAAAAAAGAAAAATAAAACCAAGCAATTCCAAATCAAAAGAGGGAGGAATTACTCTTCACATATGGTAACATGAAAGCCATTAACTAAAAGCAATTAATAGAAATGGTTAAAATTTGCAATAATTGCAAGATCCATGAGAGAGAGAGAGAGAGACGTATCCATATCCATATCCACTCTAACTACGAAAAGTGGAAAAAGTAATCAAGCAAACAAACCTCAAGAGCTCTGCAAACACTTTCAAACTCGGGGCGGTAATTGATCTTCTGGGTGGTCATCACAACCTCAACTACACCCAAGCAAGTCCGACTGGTTCGCTCGAACACCGGCAGAGCAACGGTCCCACGAACATCACACCTCTGGGCATAATCAATACGTGGGTACTCATCACTGTCGTAGAACCGAACGTCGGGGGTCCACTCAGGCACCTTCCCCAAGAAAACACGGCCAGGCAGCCCAACTGTCTCCTCTGAATTCTCCTCAGCTGGGAACTGATAGTTCAGAGAGGCGTTTCTGTAATTTGCCAGTCTCCGGCAGTTGGGATCCAGTGAGAACGGCTGGCCATCTGTGGTAAGAACATGCTTACCTCCTCTTTTTACAGGAACCCATATCTGGATAAGGACATCTCTATCTTTCGTGGACTCTCTGATATATCCAACTGCCTGAATCAATCTCTCTCTCACTGAAGGTCCCGGATTTGAACTTGGACCAATCCACCATTTTTTCTTTAACTTGGAGCTTCCTATAGCTGGATAACATTCTGCTCTTCCTGAAGAGTTGGCACTTATGACTGTGTTTGGTGTCCTGATGTCATCTTCCGTTTCTGTCTCAACGTGAGGTTGGTTTGCAAGGAAAGACGACCCTGTTGTCTCTTCTGGGTCAGTTCTAGGTGGGACTGGATTCAAACTTCCAGCACTGATCTCAGGTGTAGGGAAAAAATATGAAGAATCAGAGAGAGCAGCTGAAGTAGAGGACCACCCCGGTTGCAGGAAATCAGACCCACCTGACGTCTCCAACCAGCACCCTCCTAATAAGAGTTCATTCGAGAGATCAAAATCCTCCGGGGTGTTGGAGAGAGTTCCCAACTCTGTATTAGGTGGAAAAAAACCATCTTCCATGAATGGTTACCTTCAAAACTCCATCCTTGGCGGCCTATTGCATCTGAATTCTCAGACGTTTCAGGATCCAAAACAGAGATGAACGTAAAATGTATAAAACAACCAGGATGGATTCCTTTCTTCCATCTCCAAAATCTCTATCTGTCGGAGTTGTAGAAACATCGTCAACAGAAATCTTTCAGAAACTGCAATCAGAGAACAACCATTTTAGGGGAACAAAAAAATGGAGAAACACACACACATACAGTTGAAAGAAAACTGTCAAAAGCAAATTTCAATGAGTAAATGCTAAGAAAAAAAAGCTTTCAATAGATTATATCATTCCATGGTTGGTTTATTCTTTCTCTTTGACAAATCCAAATCGGTCCCAATTGCAGGGATCATCACCCAACAAAAACGTTGTACAGCGCTCTGGTTATCTAGGAATGGGAACCCAGTTCTGGAGTATCAAATCCATCTAAGTTGCGGTAAACACAGGACCAAGATCACAAATCACAAGCAGGCATGGTTGAAAAAGGAAAAATAGAGGAACAAAAAAAGAAATTAACTCACTTTATGCATATTCCTGCAAAATAATTAGTAAAATTTGGAAAGAACAGAGCTAATTCAAATTTTTTTGGTACTAGAGCTAATTCACTTGAAACTTGATAGAACCCATTAACCGAAAACTGTCGTGTTGCCAGTTTCAGAACCCACATGACCCAAAACAGTAACAACAAAACCCAAAAACAAAGAAAATTAAAGAGCAGAAGAAGAAAAAAAACTCACACTGTGAACTCTGAAAGGCTAAGATGAAGAAGCTATTTTTCGTTGAAATACCCAAAACTTGTCTATGATGCAAGAACATCACCAACAAACTTTACATGATAAAATATCAGGTTCTCCACAATAATGGGTCAACATCTGTCAGTTTTCTAATTCTAAATTATTTCAGGTTACAGTGAGAATACAATCTCCTCCTAGTTAGGACCCCACAAGCCACAACTCTTTTAGAATTCCAACAATCCCTAGTCGCCCTTTTCTTCCTGTGAGTTATGGCTAGTAAAGTCAACTGCAGTGTAATCGGGAGAGAAAATCAAAAGCTCAAAAAATAGAAAAAAAAAGGAAAAATGTTATTATAAGCAGAGCAATCAGCAAGCAGAGGAATAAACAGGAAGAGAGTGAGAAATCATATCTGTAAAGAGGCAACAGGGAATCAAAATCATTCTCTTGAAAATTTTGATTTTAATTTATATTTTTATATACATAAGGGGAGAGGGTTGGCGGTTTGGGATTCTCGCATCTCTGGTTTCAGTCTCGCAGACTCGCACCATGAGTGATGACGTTGATGATGATCTTCGAGGCTCCTGTATCTGCAGCTAGGAGTTGACACGTGGCAAAACAGGAAGGTCAAATTGTCATCAGTGACACGTGTTTCATGTGTAATGAGTGATTGGTTGGAGGGAGTCCGGACGAGCTAGCTGCACTGGCCGTGCTGAGGGCTGTTTTACTGTTTATCCGATAATTAGGAATGAGAATGGAGAATTTTCAATTTTTTTATCATGAGGAAATTATTTAAAAATAAGATTTATGAAAATTTAGGTATTTTAAAAATTAGATTATGAAAATTTTGGAATATTTTAGAAATTGAATCATGGGATCCTAAAGGTTTTAAAGAATTTGAGGGAAATTTAAAGATATTTTAAAAATTAATATTAAATTTAGACATATTTTAATAATGACCATGGTTTTGGTCCGTTTGGATCCCCTCCTCATCTCTGATTATTTTTTGGTTTCCGTGCATGTTTAAAACCAGGGAATAGCTGTCCAATATGAGGTGGGGTAGGCCCCAATTATATGGGAAAATTTGTCATCCCAATCCAGCCAGAACTGCTATTCACACCTACCCACAATAATAATAAGGCAGCTCCACGACAGCCATCAAAGTACATATTACCCATATCTTGGCTTTGGGTGTATGGATGACGTGGGACATTATTATTGGTAAAAACAGCCCTAAATGCAACTATCAACTGCAATGGAATAAATCCAAATTCCTGAATCCCGTTGCGGGTTCCCTTGTGTCTCAGTTTATAAGAAAACGAGTCAAAACTCGTATGATGTATGGAATTTTTTAACCAAATTGTAATAGAGTTAAAAATCGTTGATTAATTTTTAAAGAGCCTTAAATACTTATAAACAATTTACCATAAAATTTCATTAAAATATCCCCTATTTAATCCTTTATCACATCAATATTTTAATTTGAATTATCTTATTGACTAAGATATTCATTTCTTAGATAACCTTGACCATATCATTTATGGACCAATCAAACCCCCCACCAAATGATCCAAGAGACCAATACCTTTAGAAACTCCATTGTCAACACCTGATTTTTGCTCAATTCATCATTGAAACCCTAATTTACCCCAAACAACTGATCAGACTATTCTGATCCTTTCGAAGTACCTAAAAATCCCTGAACATTGTCATCAAACTTAGGGCCTCCTAAAATATCTACCCCTGAAATTTCAATTCAAAATTCTCTATCATTTCTTCTTTTACCAAACCAATATTCCCTTTCAAATCCTCTCCTTAGCCTGAAGCACCCACAACCTAAATCTCCTTGATCCTAACACCTCTGAATCAATTAGATCATACAATTGAACCCTAGACACACCAAAAAATCTACCCATGAGTTTTCAACCTAAAATTCCCCCATTTGCCCCATTATCGAACAAATATTCCATTTCGGATGCTCTCGTTGATCCAAATTTGCATAATTTTGGCCTTCAAAAATCAATCAAATGTTTCCATAAGATCCTAAACACCCTAAAAATCCTATCCACAAAAGTTCAGCCCAAAATACCTTTGTTTGCCCCTTCATTACATCAAGGTTTTGTTTCAAAGCTTCAAATTGACTGGATCAAGTCCTTTCTAGATTTGCCTGATCTCAGCATAAATGGGTCAATCTGACCCTACCAATCAACCCATGATGCCTAAGGTTACCAAAATTACCAAAATACCTAAATCAAATAAATAAATAAATACCATAATTAATTATGGTATTTTTAATGATATTTTTGTTATTAATTATGGTATTTATTTAATTATTTAACTATATTATATGTATTTTTTATTAATTTTGGTATTTAATTAAATAAATACCATAGTTAATTAATAATTGTTGTTAGATAATATATTTCTAATACTATTAATTAATTAAATAAATAAAATAATTAAAGAAATATCGTAAAATAATGTTACTTAATACTGATAATAAATTAAATAATTCATTATGAGATAGGGAGAAGGGAGTGATGAGGTGATTTCATGAGAGAGCAAGAAAGACTAAAATGAAGAGTATCTAAGAGTTCTCGGTTGGGGTAAGGGAGAAAGCTTAGCCCATAACGTGCCATATATACACACTAGCAGGCCCCCGTGCAATGCACATGAAAAAGATGTTAGGACTTATATGGCTTAAAATTTATTTTTCTTTGGGCTATACAACCCAGGAGTAGGGGTGAAAATTTTCCTCATCCCCATTAAAAAATTCAAGGATTTTGCTCCCCGATGGGGACCAAGATGGAGGCTAAAATTTTTCCTTAACAGTGATCAGCCTTGGGGACGGGTATTAATTTAAAACTTGGGGTCGGGGATAGGGAGCATGATTCTTGCCTCGAACCCGCTTATTTCAATTCCTATAGGGGGGTCATCCCCCAAACCCATAAATATAGTTCCAATAATCATAGAAATTATAAAATGTAGTGTCCAATAATTATGGAAATTATTAATTTTATGATTTAATTTTCACTAAATTAAATTACCAAAATCAGTAATAGTTAGTAATTAAATTACCTAAATCACTAATTACTGCTCAAAAATTATAGTAAATATCAAAATTACAAAATTGTTTATTGAAATTAATTTTCCACTAAAGCATTATTGAAAAATTTTATTATTATTTGATAATATCATTAAATATTAATAAATTGACCAAAATTATTGAAAATGTAAAACAAAATTTATATTTATTTGAATAAATTTTCCAACGAAAATTACTCATAATTTTTAATTATTAAATTGGTATTTATTAATATTTTAATTAACTGTTCATTTTCAAAAATTTCTGAAATTAATTTACCAATATCAATAACTTTCAGCAAGTAATTATCAGTAATTAAAATTTTTCAATTACCAATATTACAAAAAATTATCAAATGAATTTTAATTACCAAAATTAATTTGACTAATTAATAAGAGATAATTTAACTAATTTAATAATTACCAAAATTGTTGTGTAGAAATTACCAAAACAATTACAAATATTTAAATGTAGTGATTCTTAATAAATAATAATAGTTTAAAAATAAATAATAATTTTCTGAATTGGTAATTAATAATTACTAATAATTCACAGAAATATATACAGTAATTTTCAATAAATTACAATAATTCGGGTGACCCAAATCATGGAATCCCAGTTGCAAATCATCGTCAACACTAATTATTCATTAACCTGACCTGATAGCAATGTAATACGAAAATTTCAGCATTATAAATTTATAACTAATTTGATAGGCCTTTCAAAAAGAGTAACGGTTTGAGTTTCGATAAGCCATTCAAAAAAATAAATAAATAAATAAATAGAAGTATTTTGAATGATCATACAACTGTTGGGACGCTTCCCAAATTTTAGAACCAAACCGTGATTCGATATACATTGCCATGACAAAAAACAGAGCATTAGGAAGTGAAAACGGATCGAGAAAGATGGGCAATCACCATTTTGCGTAGATGGTTAATTAGAGAAAACCTTGGAAGATGAGCAACTTTGGGAGATGGTTCGTCGTTCTAGATGCAGTTTGCTCACTCCAATGATGCCAAAAAAAAAAAATCACTGATTTGAACTTTGAATAGATGGGCAATTTAGAATTAGCTCAAGATCTCCTTTCCACGTACAGCTTGACTCTCTCTCTACGTAGATGGAATACGAATGGAAAAACAGGGGCAATTTAGAATTAATTCCAAAAACTCCTTTCCATCTACGCTACTTGACCTCATTGCCATTTATGTTAAGTTTTGAAATTCAAGGTTATCTCCAAAAACTCCTGGCTATTGATTTTATGTTTTTTATGTATAGCACGACGGTTATGGAATTGAAAGTTAGTGAATGGGTGACGATATAGTAGATAAAAGTAAAGCGATAGAATAAAGTCAAAGAGAATGCAAGAGAAGAATAATGTAGCAAAGAAAGACATGATAACGTGAATTATTTAACTATAGAATAAAAAACTTTAGTCGAGTCTGAATTGGGCACGTTACCATGAGAGTGAGAGTGGGCAAATTAATAATTGGCCATTGATTTATTTTAGATAAAAACAAAAGCATACCTGTGAATTAGTGGACTGTGGTGAACATGTCCAACACAGAAATTAACCCGAGATGACAGAAAACTGTTGGATTGGAACGAGCTAACTGGTATGGTGGGTCCTCCCTCTCATCAATAATAAGAAGAAAAAACTTTGAACGTTTGGGAAAAAAACGCCATGGAAATTGAAAAGTCACAGTCGTCGGGTTATTTTATAATAGATGTCGGTATCAGCAGTCTATTAATGGAAAAAAAAAAAAATTAAAAGATTAGGGTTTTTACCGTCCACTTCACCTCAGCATTCAGCTGTTTTCTGTTTTTTTACAAGATGAACGTGATCTAGATCTCACAAAAGGGCAGAGTTTTGACCAATCAGAGCACCCTGTGAATTGTCATGCATATCATCTGATTGGTCACCTCTTTTATTATACAGTTGATTTGCTGTAAGTTTTTACGATATCATGTCAACCCAACAATGAAAATAAAAAAATCCTAATTCTTATCGGGTCTAGACTCAATACACCCGATTATATTGTAAAATATATTTGTTTATTTAAATAATAATTTAAATGTTAAATTTTGATAATATAACCTTGATAAAAATAAAAAAATACTAATTTATTTAACTAATATTATCTTATTTATTATATATCAAATTTATCATTTCAAACATAAAATATGATAAAAATTGTAAAAAATTAAGAAAATATTATATATATATATATATATATATATATATATATATATATATTAAATAGAAATAATCAGTTTGATACAGACAAAAACTAAAACCACCCCAATTATCAATTGGAACAAAATCATGAAACCAGAACCATTATAACCAACTCAGTCCATTCTTCATAGTAGACCCAACCCATTAACAACCCTACTTGTTAGAGGGTACTAACATCATATGGGCTGCAACTAAGGCCTGATAATACTATGCTTGGGCTCAGCGCTGGGCCGGATACTTGGGCTTTTCCCATTTAAAATTAACAAATTTATATCTTTTTAAATAAATTAAAATTTTTATTCTATTTAAAATTAATATTCATACATATTATAAATATTATATTATTTATATTTAATTTTTCAGCCAAATCAAGCCACAAGGACCTAGAATTTTAGGGTCCGGACCAGGCCAGGCTTGAAGATAACTTCCTATCCGAGTCCAATAAATTTCTAGGATAGAAAGAGTCGTGCAATGCAGGCGTGAAAAACCAGAGCTTCTCTGGGTTCTACTTTCGTATCTTATTCACTAACAATACCCAAATATATACATTTGAGTCTCCTATGTATACAAGAATCGGAGACTCCTGATTCAATTACAATTACAACAGAGACTTTCAATCCTAATTGTAATCCTAAACCCTCCCCCCCCCCCTCAAGTTGGAGAATGCAGATTGTGAATGCCCAACTTGCGGAGAAAGTACTCAAATTCTTTGCGACCCAGTGCCTTTGTAAAAATGTCTGCCAGCTGAACAATAGTCGACACATAAGCAGGATGAATGCAACCATTTTGAATCTCATCACGTACAAAATGGCAATCAACTTCAATATGTTTCGTACGCTCATGAAGCACTGGGTTCGCTGCAATATGCAAGGATGCCTGACTATCACAATATAATCGCATTGGGTTTGAATGCGTAACTCCAAGAGCCAATAACAATCCGTTCAGCCATTGTAATTCACACGTGGTCATGGCCATAGAACAATACTCTGCTTCCGCTGAAGAACGAGCCACAGTGTATTGCTTCTTAGTTTTCGATGAAATAGGCGATTTCCCAAGTAGAATAAACCATCCAAACAGAGAACGTCGGGACAAAGGACAACTCGCCCAGTCTGAATCACACCATGCATATAACTACAAGTCACAATCTGAACACAAGAGAATTCCTTGACCAAGATTTCCTTTCAAGTAGCGCATCACTCGCAATGCAGTCTCCCAATGTCTTTCTTGCGGTTGCTGCATGAATTGGGATAGAACGTGCACACAATAAGACAACTCAGGATGAGTTGCTGAGAGATAAATAAACTTGCCCACCAAGCGCCTGTATCGCTCAGGATCAGATAAGAGAGGCCCATCTGTCAAGGCCAGATTGTGATTCTGCTCCATAGGAAAAGGAGCAAGTTTTGCACCAAGTAATCCAAATTCAGCGATAATATCCAAAGCATACTTTCGTTGAGACAGAAAAATTTCTGTTGAGTTTCGGGCAACTTCAATGCCCAGAAAATATTTCAATGGTCCCAAGTCTTTCATATGGAAGCAGTTACTTAAATATTTCTTGAAGACTTGAATTGCCATATGATCATTACCTGACACGATAATGTCGTCCACATACACGAGGACAAGCACATGTACCATGTTTCGACGAAAGGTGAATAGGGAGTAATCTGAACCTGATTGTTGAAACCCATATGTCTTCAAGGTTGCGGTTAATTTAAAAAACCAACGTCTCGGCGCTTGTTTCAAGCCATACAGAGATTTTCGCAACCGACACACCATACCTGGTTTATCTGACTGAAAACCAGGAGGCATTCACATGTAGACTTCCTCATGAATGTCACCGTGCAAGAATGCATTATGTACGTCCATTTGATGAAGCTCCCAATTTCTAGCTGTTGCGACTGCAAGAAAGGTACGGACAGTAACCATTTTTGCATCTGGGGCAAAAGTTTCATTATAATCAATTCTCTCAACCTGCTTGTTCCCAAAGATCACGAGACGGGCTTTGTATCTTTCCACTTTCCCATCAGCGTTGTACTTGATTTGATATAGCCATTTGCATCCTATGGCTCATTTTTTGGATGGCAAAGGCTCTACGGTCCATGTCTGATTATTCTCAAGTGCTAGTATTTCTTTTTGCATTGCATCCCTCCATTTTTCATCCTTTACGGCCTTAGCAAAAGAAGTAGATTCAACTCCTACAGTAATAGCTGCCAAGAAAGCACGATGTCGACAAGAAAAATTGTTACAATTCACATAGTTATCTATGGGATAAGGACTACCTGCAGGATGTGATTGGCTGAGTGAGCTTGCAAAGGGACGTGGAGAGGGACTCAAGCACTGTGTGGTGTAAAGCACATAGTCTCTTAACCTTGTGGACTGTTGTTTCTGTCGATGCCCACGCCCTAAATGAGAATCAGAGTGTTGTTGTTGCTCAACATTGCCACCCCCCCTAACGTTAGGACTGTCTTCGCTTGTATTTTCTGCGGTGGCGTCAGAAGAATGCATGGGTTCACTAGTATTGGCATTTGGGTCTATGTGGGTTCCTTCTTCTACACTGACTCTTTCTTCCGCAAGTTCACCTCGCTGGTTAGTCTCCATCTCACCATTTGCTTGTCCTGGTAAATAAGTGGATGGCACCAACACCTCATCTGTCCCACCTATTCCACAATGAAATTGGCCTTGTGCTTTGTTTGGTTGTTTATCCTCCTTGCGTGTATAAGGGAATTCATGCTCTATAAAGGTAATATCTCTTGATGCAAAGAACATGTCGGACTCTAAATCATACAGGCTCCATCCTTTCTTTCCAAAAGGATACCCAACAAAAATACACCGTCTGGTTCGACTAACAAATTTATCCCCTCCATGTCCATGATTGTGTGCATATGCTAAGCAACCAAAAACTCGCACATTATCATAAGGAGGTCACCCAAATAACATTTCATAGGGAGTATTTCCCTTCAACAGAATGGACGGTGTCCGATTGATCAAATAACATGCGGTCAAGACACATTCCCCCCAAAAATCAATAGGCAAGCTGGCTTGAAAGCACAAAGCTCGGGCAACATTGAGTATGTGGCGGTGCTTGCGTTCAACCCTCCCGTTTTGTTGAGAGGTCCCGACACAAGTGGTTTGATGAATAATACCACTTTCAGCAAAATAACTAGCCAAACATACAAACTCATTCCCATTATCAGTACGAATCACCTTTACAGGTTTGTTAAATTGCCTTTGAACCATAGCAAAAAAAATTCGAAGAACTTGTCCCACTTCCGTCTTATCAACCAGAAGATAAATCCAAACGCCTCTAGAAAAATCGTCTACTATGGTCAAGAAATAATGAGCACCACAAGAAGCTGCAGTTCTATAAGAACCCCACAAATCACAATGAATTAACTCAAAAATGTCAGATGCTTTATTATACTAGAAACAAACTCTTCTCGACATTGTTTAGCTCGAAAGCATGCATCACAACCCTTAATACTGTCATCATTACTATTCTTAGTACTAATAAAAGGCAGCAACTTAACAATTCTATAAGAAGGATGCCCTAACCTTTGATGCCAAATATCGCCATTTGTCCTGCTTTCTATAGTCTTCATTGCTCTTGTTGATGCAATGCTCCGGAAATAATAGTCCCTCTCGCTGCTCACCCGCTCCAATCAGCATTCTCGTAGTGCGGTCCTGTATCACACAAAATTTATTAATGAACTGGACAATACAATTCGATTCCTCAATCAATTGCGATACGGAAAGTAAATTGCGATTCAAACTAGGCACATATAAAACACTAGTTAGTTTCAGATGATCATCCAGTGCAACTATGCCTGCTTTCTCTGCTATGATGCTTTCCCGTCTAGTAGTCCGACAGAGCATGGAATGACATTCTTTATGTCTCTCATCGACTCGAGGCTTCCTGTCATATGATGAGAGGCCCCTATGTCTATTATCCATTCTGTCAATTTTTGCTTACCACTTAGTCGTTGATTCCCCTTTTTCTGTGTGTTCAAAAGTTTGAGTAACATGTTCCACTGCTCACTACTCAGTCCATTTAACCCAGTCTTGGCTGCATCAATTGATTCTCCTTGAGACGCATTGCCTTGCGCAAAGGCTTTGGCTGTATAGGCCTTGACTTGGCCACCACGACCTTTTCCTCCTACCCCTACTCCTTGTTTCTGTTCACCCTGTTCTTTTTCTTTGTTTTCAGCCATACCAACTACTGTGTTTGAAAACCCACAACCGGTGGCAGAATCGCCACAAATGACAAAGAGTCGATCTCCGCTACCGCAGAATGTTGACTCGCCGGAGACTTGAGCCCTTGTTAGGACGGTTGTCCGATCAACAGTCTCGGCCAAACGGAACTTCTACAGAAGGAGAAGAATTTCCTCCTCTATTCTTCTATACGAATGGCCTCCCGTCTTCTCATCGCCTCTCTTCTTGCCTTTGCGTTCTGCTTATTAGCGGAGTCATGAAACCGTTCTCTTCTCTTCTCTTCAACGAACTCTCGTTGTCACTGCTTCACCCATCAACCAAAAAAGACCGTGGGTGGAGGAAGATGCAAGACGAGCTTAGCAAAGACAGGACCTGTCAAGACGACCAGAGCCCATCGACGAAATTCAGAACCCCAGATAGACTAACAGTGCTCCGAAGCTATTACTTCCTCTGCCGTTGTGACTCCTCTATCTCTAATCTTTCCTTCTTCTTTCGATCTCAAAGATCAAGCGAACAATCGACGTCTTCCACGACGATCACCGATTTGTTGGAAGTCGAGATCCGGAGCTTCCTCAGCTGTGAATTACTCGACACAGCCGTTAATTTGAGGTCATAGATGAGGAAATTCGCAATGGCAGCGAACAGGCTTGTCTTTTCAGTTCCCGGCGGGCCGTATTGTAAAACCAGAGCTTACGACTCCAACCAGAGAAGTGTTGCCGCTGTTCTCCGAAGGAGACGATGATCACCGAAGTGCCGCCGCTGGTCCGAAAACACGTCAGACTGAAAACCACAACGCAGAACGTTGTCACCGCTGATCACTGGTCCAAAGTCGCCGCTGATCACTAGTTCGAAGTCGCCGCTGATCACTGGTCCGAAGTGCCGCCGCTGAACGATCGTTGCTAGAGAATTTTGTTGTCGCCTATAGCAATCCTATTGCTGCCGATAGCAAACCTGTTGCCGCCAATGGCGAACCCATCGCCGCCAGGGTTGCTGCTTCGTCGCCGGCAGAGAAGAAGCAGCCTCAACAGAAAGCGCAGCAGGCTTCGTCAAGTTCCCTTCGAAGCCTCTTCCGCCTGCCAAATCTGTGAGAGCAGAGAGAGGCAGGGGAGGAAGAGGCGGTCGTATGTGGGCTAGGAAGTAGATGAGCAGAGAGAGGTAGTACGAGAACGGCCATGCCAATGGTTACCACCCGGAACAGGAAGACGTTCACCGCCGCTCTTCTGGGTTGGGTTCGATCGTCGTGCCAATGGTTACCACTCGGAGGTCGCCGTTGTCACTCGATTTTGGAACCTTTGATCGCATCCGCCGTCTCAACAAGGAAGATGAGCAAGCGCTGGTTTGATCCAGTTAGATTTTGCCCTGAATTCGATCGCCGGAACAGGGGTGTCGTTTCTTATCTTCTTGCTTCAAACTGACATGGTGTTCAGCGCTTGCAGTCAGGAATCTCGAAGAGGTAAAAACAGAGGGTAGGTGGGATGGTTGCCGCCGCCTCTGTTGGATGTCCAAAAATAGAAGGCGATCAACAGTTTCAGCCGAACGGAACCTCTGTAGAAGAAGAAGAAGACCGAAGAATTCTGCAGAGTTCTTGTCTGATCTGCGAAAAAACGGAACTCAGAACGGAACCGCCTCCCGTTTCTCTGGGTTCTACTTTCGTATCTTATTCACTAACAATACCCAAATATATACATTCGAGTCTCCTAAGTATACAAGAAAAAATCGGAGACTCCTGATTCAATTACAATTACAATAGAATTACATAGAGACTTTCAATCCTAATCGTAATCCTAACATGGAGAGACAAGGTTGGACCTAATTCTTAATGGATCAGAAATACATTGGACCAGGGTCCAAATATTTGGGTAACCGGATTCCCATTGCCACACCATCAATCGAGATAAACAAAAATTTACCCTATAAGTTTATAGTTTAAACTTAGGCCCCGTTTGATTTTTGATAAGTTACTTATCTGAGTAAATGCAATTACTTGGGTAAGCTTTTTCTGGAAAATACTTATCTAGGTAAGTGCATTTACCCATGTTCTTTTATTTTTCATGTAAATTTTTATTTATCTCAATTGATGATGTGGCAATGGGTAACCGGGTTCCCATTGACCAACTTTCCCCCTCCAAATCCAAAAAAAAAAAACGCCCCCTTAGAATGAGATCCATTTAGGATTGTGTTTGAACCAAAATCATGATCCATATGACAATGCATGGGTGGATTAGTTAGGGGCCCTTTGCTTACAGCTAAAGTGGTTCAACTTAATGACTTATTGCTTTGTTGATTAGGTGTCTGTTTGAAAGGGCTTTCATACAGCAACTTTTCACGTTTTGAGATGGCCCCCAAATGGAAAACATAGAAGCTATGTGCCTGCGTCTCAGTGAGAACGCAAAAGCCCTCAAACCGTCAAACGGACTCTAAGTTGTCAAAGAGGCTTTGGTGATCATAGTCCAGGCTGGGTTTCGGAGCCTTTGACTTCAAATTAATACTATATATATAATAATATATTTATAAAATTTATATCACATTTTATGTGTGTATATATGTGTCTTTGTGATATCAACACACTTACATACATACAGCCGAGCCAAGCTACAACTGATCTACGTCGGTAGGGTGTATCGGCTTCTATGGTATTTTTTTTAGGTTTTATTTATTTATTTTTCAAATTCGGTTCAGAGGAGTCTGTTTAAGGCCTAGTTACCCTCTGAATCAATGCCTATTTTGACAAAAAATAAAATTAAATAAAATTAAAAAAAAAATAAAAGAAACCGCCAAATCCATTGAAAGGTTCGAATGGTTCAACCGCCCAGATCAATGGTTTGCTGACCAAATCAATAATTTTTTATGAAATAACGGTTTTGGGATAAAACAGAACCAATCACCTGAATGGTTCCCGATTTTTCCAGTCCAACCGTCTGGTCCTATCCAGTTTTAAAAACCATGGGTAGAAGTCTGGATCACCTATCAACACAACACGTTCCAACCCTCTGCGAACATGATCTTATACCACACATCTCATATATGGTGGGAACCACTTTTATAATGGGTCCTAAATCCTAATCTCATGGTGAAATGTGCGGTGTTAGATCAAATTGGCGGAGGGTTGGAACGTGTTCCTCAAGTAGTGATTGGAATCTTGGCATTGATTTCCCATTTTGACTACATGTAAACGATATAAATGATTTGCCTTTCAAATTCAAAAGCACATCTATTTGGATGGATTTATTGAAAAGTTAAATAGCCAAATCATATTTTGCATTGGACTATACACATGGAAGTTTTAGGAGAAAAGTCTGAATTTGCTGACCACAACTCACTAGTCACAAGATTTTACAGCCGCACATTGGGAATATCCTCTAATTGATAAGGAGATATTCCTAATGTATGGCTGTAATGTCTTGTGGTTAGCATATCCAAAACAACAAAAAGAAAATGTTGTTTTTTGGGGCATTCCCACTTTCATTGTCCATGTGAATAAAACTATAATAAATTATTGTACATGTCACACTACCATATACCAAAGTAAGGATTTTTCGTTTTCCATTGGTTAAACAAATACCGTGATAGCAACCACCAATTTTATGGCTTAAGCATCCTAACTTAAAACACCTCTTAAATGCTGAAACTGGTGTTAGGTTGATTAATATATATATATACCTAAAAAATCATTTTTTATCTACTAAAAGACAAATGATTAGTCAATATTTTGTCACTAAAGTTTAAATACATAATTTCTCTTAATTGCATTGAAAATAAGCCCAATCATATTATAAATTAAGTTGTTAATATTTTAGTATCAGTTGATGGATGCACATTTTCGAAAAAACAAAATGTTGATGGATGCAAGCCATCAGCTTTTTGTAACATATACAAAAGAAACAAATAAAGAACCAAAATTGGATAAGATGATAACCCATAAAGTTAGAAAAATCATTCTAATTAATCCTTGATTGCAATTCTCTCACGCCCATTTGCCAAACTTAGAATCACTCCCAGATTCATGCCAATCAATTTATAGATTATATGTTTTTTCCCTTTCTTTTAAGCGGCATGGATTATGAATACAAATATATGTTTAGTGTAAGGATCAGGATCAAAATCTGCGTTATATATCAGGTCGTATCAGTCGATACATATTGTATTGGAGCCTTCCTGATATGCCTTTAGATGGTTTGTATCGAGTCAGTCCATGATTCAAAGAGTAGCCGGGACTTAAACCGATTCCTTTAAATCAGCTTTGAAATAAATAAATAAAATATAAAAAAAGCACCGATACCTTGTATCGATATTTAAAATCTTGATTTAATGCAAAACCTTGGTATTTGTACTATACACATTTGTATTGCATTCCTCCCAAACTGAGCCTTTAGTGTATCAAAACCTTCACCTATGGTGAGATGAAGGACAACAAAAGTAGGCAAATTTAACTGGAACTATAAAGGCTCACATATCGCACAAATTAATACAGTTCACTCCACCTTATATCAAAACTTCCCTTATGACCGAGTAAGGTAATTAGGGAACTTTTTTTTTTGGTGTTAACCTCTTTAGGGCCGAGTTTGCTTGCAAGTGCAATTTCATTTGCACTGGTGTAATTTGTTTATTTACAGTGAAGATGAAGCATGAAGCAAGTACTGTAAAATAGAACCTGAAACAAAGTAAACATAAACCAGATTTTGTAGTCTTTTCATTTGGAATCCCATGAATTTTTATTAGTGCAAGTGAAATTACACTGCAAACAAAAGAAACCAACTGCGTGCAGACAACGGGATGTTTGGTTACACCGTCACATCAGTACCGTATAAGTATTGGTACTTGTTGCAAATGAAGTAAAATAAAACAATTGTTTGGTTTCACTGTTTATCAAATAAATGATAGAAAATTGAAACACTTTGATTTTTGTGTATGGGGCATTTGGGGAAACATCAAATTCTTGTTTCCGCCAATACCCCAGTGTTTTTTCAAACCAAATGCTGATGTGGCACACTTTAATGGATATAAATCTTAGGTAGAGAGTAAAAAACATCTAAAATTAAGTTCAACCAAACAACAAAAATATGAAACATTTAAAGTAAAAAACATTTAAAATAAATAAATATTTAAAGTGAAAAACTACAAATAAACGCCCTATCCATAAACGACCACGAAACCAAATACATGTAAAAGAGCAGAACAAATGACGATATCAAAACCAACTGTGTACACGGTAAAGTAAAATGAGTACAAATGAGAAAAGTGATAATTGGTCTCATAGCTTTTAATAAGTCTCTTCCTTAATTTATTATCATACTTATATTCTTCTGAAATCTTTGATGTGAATGATGAGGTATTTGGATTGGTAAAGAGGAGCTGCAGTGAACTCATTCAAAATTCAGGATAATGTGCAAATTTTCCCGTACGTTCAAAGTCAAATTCTCTCAAACCGGCCGGACCAAAGTGATTAGTACTATTCACTAGAACATCTATCTGATCAAAAGTACAATTTTTAATGAATTATGGCTTTGCTGTGTTCCTGGAAAATTTTGATTGTTGGGAGCTCAATTTAAAAGAAAGTCATGTATATGTTAGTTTTAAGTAGTTAAATCATATGCGAGTTTATGGGCATTCCATTCCAGCCAAGTTACCTGCTTTACTTTGATAAAATCAGATTAGAAGGAGAAAAAAAGGGTTTGGATCTATTAATTTCTAGTAGGATTTTGACATGTGAAGCTGAGCCAACTGAACTCCATCATGCTTACAGCCATTTAACTTAAGTATCAAGTATGACATCCCAAGAAATTAAAGCTGCTTGTCTTACAGACAAACAATGCAAGAAGTAGGGGAACAAGATTCATTAATGTGTCACGAGAGACAATTTGCAGGTGGTAAATTAGTAAGGCATCTCAGCTGCTGTGTTCTTGGGCTAGCTATTCGATGTGTTGTGGATGAGGCCCAGATTTCTTTTCAAGGATTTCGTTTCACTTTCGCCATGTTAAGAGGTCTGGCAATCTTCTACCGTGGCCACAATTTGTGTTTGTTTTGGGAATCGTCTGAATAAAGTTGATGATCTTATTTAGTAGCTAAAACAACATAACAAAATCATAAATTATTTGAATTGAGGAATGGGCTTGGGAACAATGGTTTTGCATAACATAACCAGCCAAGATTTCACAAGGTAAAAAGTAATCAACAGGAGGGAGATGAGAACGATTTAGAGAAATAAATCATCTTTTTCATAGTATTAAAAAAGAGGTTTAGATAGTTGTCAGTAGGGAGAGATCTCAAATAGGGTAAGAGAGCCAAGGGTATCTATCTATCTATCTACAGCTTTTTTCCTCTTTCTCTATCCCTATCCCATAGGTACAGCGTTTGAATCAATAGAGAACCTTTTCTTCTGTATGAATCGATATTATTACACTCCAATTCCTTCCTGATACCTTCCAAGGAAAATCCCAAATTGACGGATTAGTGTAAGCTTATCCATGTAGTTATGCACTGTTCGAATAGGAATTCATTTTCTGATAGATCCTGGCTTTCATGCTTTGATGGGTCGTCTGAGATTCTTTTGATGGCCTATGTTGTATTGAAGGGATATGTATATGATCCGATCGATTGCATAAAGCCCATGGTAGTAATGGAACCGAGAAAAGTATATAGAAAAGACTGTTATTTTCTATTATATTAGTATTAGTTAGTGATCCCGGCTCAACACCCAACATCCATTTATCTCTGTAACTATATGCTGATGATGGAGTTTAGACCCAGACCGTCCATGTGAATGTATGTGAAAGTGAAGGATTCTCACCATTAAATCATACGATGGCGTCTTGTTAAAATAACATTGGTTTTTAACTTTTTCTCTACCATTATATCAGCATTTTTTAAGTATAAATAAGATTTTATATTGGCTTCCTAACGCATACATACATGTTTAATTCTTTTACAAGTTCCCAATGTTTTCCATGGTATCCCAATAATTCCTGCTTCAGATAAGCTATTAGAATATGTTTATCTTATATGTGTAACATTATTTATAGTCATTTGAACCTTGGGGAAAGAACTCAGATTAGGGTGCTTTAACATCACAGCTGAAAGCCATTGAAGGTAAATGGATTTTTGTGTTTTATTTATTTTTTTTTCCTTCAATTCTTCATTAAGAAGAGTAGATAACTCCCGCCTTTGCTACTTTACTCTGAAAATATGATCATTTCATGCAAAATTAGATACAATAATCTTCTCTTCGTTTTTCACGCAAATTAGCTCCAATGGTCTTTTTTTTTTCTTTTTCGATTTCCTTTTCTTCCTTTATTAAGCATGCATAAAGTATTTCACGGATAGTTCACAGCCCATCCCAGTTCCACTGCAACCCCAAAACAGCCATATTTTCAAAGTGCACCAATTCCAAGTAAGGGTGTAATCAAGCTGAATTTCACTAAAATACTACTATGTTCAACAGTTCAAGTCCAAGTTTGATTGGAACTCCATTTTCCAGTTTGAGATCAATTCGATTAAATATTCTAAAAGTTCAAATTCGACTCAAAAGACGAATTATACATATATCACAAACTTTTTATTGGTTGAACTCGAATCAAGCCTATTGTTTGATTAAAGCTTTAATCGATTGCACCCCTACTTTCATTTCAAGTTTGCCTAACAAGAAAAGAAAAAAAAAAAAAAAAAAAAAAAAGCACTAAACCTTGCAGATGGATGCTATAAATTATTTATCACACATCTTGCACAAACTCGTAGGCAATTAGGCATGGGCAATCATAACCTGCATATATATCAGCAAATTTATTACATGGCCTGTTATCTCATTAATGTAGAGTCACAGTACTAGTAAAGTTTCCTTGGTACACTATTAACACATCAATCAGAGGATTAGCATAAGATTTCCACCATCATTAACATGGGGAATCCTTTGCTCCATTACTCGCTTTCCTCTAGCAACACTTAATACAATCCCATCTCGGTGCCACATTCTT